>NC_053153.1:9870173-10499352 GCF_016808335.1 Panicum virgatum | reverse complement strand
ACGATTTGTTAAGTGACAAAAGAAGAACAGGTTTCCTCAAATTATGGATCTTTAGAACTTCATGAGTGCAACGGTGCACTTTCAGTATCAATGATGAGCATGGCTGCCAAGATTTACATGTAAGGTCTAGGCAGGCCCGTTGAAGGCCATGAATGAGGTGAGTGACCGCTCAGGGCCCCAAAAAATGGAGGGCCTCCAAATTTTAACAATCAAGGTCTATACAATGTTTATCTATTCCTCCTCCGGCAGTTTCTGCTACTATAGCATCTGTATCTCTTCCACCATCCGTCCTTCCCGGCTAGTGGCAGCAGTCCGCAAATCGCCATTAGCCAATCATTAGGACCAGCACCGACGGCCAGCCACCAGCACTCCGGCGATCAGTGCTCTATTCACGATCCAATTTGACCCTTATATATATTTAGCTAAAAATTATATAAGATAAGAGTCCAACCTTTTTTTTTCTCGAACACGCAGGAGAGCTGCGCATCTTTGTATTAAGAAGAAGAGAGTGGCCAATTTACATCACCGATCACCCACCTTGGGCCAGAATGGGTGACGGTTGAGCAAGAATCCTAAAAGATTTACAGGAAAAAAAAAAAGTAGAGAGGTAGGACCTGACCAAAACACCCTAATGGCGTCTTCACTCTATCTGTTGTACACGCAGGGCCTTGAGCCCCTTAGCTCCTGCAGCTATCCAAAGCTGCAATTCATCCTTATAGGCTTGCAAAGCAACTTGGAGGCAGGGAGCTAGTCCATCAAAGACACATGTATTACGGTGTTTCCAAATGATCCAAGCACCTAGCATGACCAGTGAATTGAAACCTTTTTTGTGCTGTTTAGGGACTTTCCTCCAAGCTCTCAACCACCAATCAGCCAAAGAAACGGTTCTTCGGCTAGGGACTAATGCGACCAAATTCAAGGGCTGCAAGACAGCAAACCAGAATTGTCTAGCAAAAACACATGTCGTGAGGATGTGTTGTACTGTTTCCTCCTCTTGAACACAGAGGGGGCAGTGATCCGGGTGAGGGAGACCTCTTTTTTGTAACCGGTCAGCTGTCCAACAGCGATTCCGGATTGCTAGCCAAATAAAAGTTTTGCATTTTCCGGGAGCTCAAGATTTCCACAAACGCTTCCAAGGTTCAAATGTAATGGAACCAAAGAAGAAGGCTCGGTAGGCTGATTTAGTAGAGAAGGAACCTGAGGATTCCAACTTCCAGTGGTGAACATCCTCCAAATCATTAAGTGTAAAATCTGAAACTAGATCCCATAGCTGCAGATATTCAACTAGCCCAAGCCAACCAAGTGCCCCTTTTATGTCAGAAACCCAAGTTAGATTGAGGAGGGCATCAGCCACAGTCCTTGTTCTTCTTATTTTAGGGGGAACACATTTGACAACATTGGGTGCCAATTTCTCCAAGTTCTCTCCCAGAAGCCAATGGTCAGACCAGAATAATGTATTCTCACCATTACCGACATTGGTTACAACCGAGATGGCAAACATGGCCGAGGTGTTCGAGTGTACCGGGATTTCCAGGCCGGCCCATGGTCGATCAGGTTTTGTTTTTCCTATCCAAAGCCACCTCATTTGTAGTGCCCATCCCATGACCTCAAGGTTATGGATACCGAGTCCTCCTAGTTCGAGTGGCCGCATGACCTTCTCCCAAGCCACCAAGCAACAGCCACCATTGACCTCTTTTCGTCCCTTCCATAAGAAGCTCCTTCTGATTTTATCGATGGCTTTAATGAACCACTTAGGAACTTTCAGTGCCACCAGTAAATAGATTGGGACTGCCGAGAGAACAAAACGTACCATGACAGCACGACCAGATAAACTCATAAGTGAAGCCTTCCATCCAGGTAATTTGTTGGCAATTTTTTGCTCAATCCATGTCATCAGATCACCTTTTCTCAGTTTCTTATCCGAAATGGGCAGTCCTAAATAGGCAGAAGGGAAAGAAGCCGTAGTGCATTGGAGAGTACCACTGACCACTTCAATAATATCTCTATCACATTTGATGGGAATCACATTACTCTTATGGAGATTGGTGTGTAAGCCTGAAGCATTACCAAAAACTTCCAGTAGAGATTTTGTGAGTTGGAGATCTGCTTCATCTGGGTGAATAAAAAGAGCCACATCATCTGCATAGAGGGAGAGCCGCTGTCCAGTTGATTGCAGCGGTTTCAGCAGACCTTCCAAATCAGCCTGAGCAAACAAACTATTCAAAACATCCATAACGAGAATAAATAGCATGGGAGAGAGAGGATCTCCCTGCCTAAGACCACGCTGGTGGTAAATATAATCCCCCGGCTCACCATTCAGTATAATCTGTGTGGAGGCAGACTTGAGGAGATTGGCAATAAGTGTGCACCAAGAAGGCCCAAACCCCAAATGAGATAGGATCTCCAGCAAAAAAGGCCAAGCAACCGAATCAAAAGCTTTGGAAATATCCAATTTCAAGAAAAGACTTGCCACCTTGCGACGATGAAGAACCTTGATGGTTTGTTGGACTAGCATGAAGTTGTCATGGATGCATCGGCCTTTTATGAAGGCGCTCTGATTAGAAGCCACCATGTTGTCAAGGAGAGGAGCAAGTCTGTTGGCCATCAGTTTTGTGACTAGTTTAGCAAAACTATGTACCAGACTAATTGGTCTATAGTCTTTGGCTTCTAGTGCTTCAGCTTTCTTGGGAATCAGGGTGAGGTAGGCTGAGTTTAAAACTTCAAGCTTCCTTGCATCCCCCTGCTGCAAGGTCAGAAGAGCTGCCATAAAATCAGTTTTGATTATAGACCAGCAAGACTTGTAGAATCTTCCAGTGAAGCCATCTGGCCCTGGGGCCCTGTCTGCTGGTAATGAGCTGATTGTTGTCCAAACTTCAGTTTCAGAGAAAGGTGTATCAAGTGCTGAAAGATCAAAGCCAGCTCTGTGAAAAGCCTCAAGATTTAAGGTGGTTGTTCTCTCTGCAACTGTACCTAGAATTCCATCAAAAAATCGAAGAGAATCTGATGTTTTTCCTGCTGTGTCGTGACCACATGATCTTCAGTTTTTAGCTTCGAAATATAGTTCTTGTATTTTCTAAACCTGGCTTGTTTGTGGAAGAAAGAGGTATTGGCATCACCATCCTTCAAGTACCTCACCCGAGAACGTAATCGAGCAATTGTCCTTTCGAGGGAAGCTAGGGCAAGACAGTGACTTTTCAGTTTTCGTCTCAACCAATCTTCATCGTCAGAGAGGAGCCGATGATCTCGTGCCATCTCAAGATGATGTAAAATATGCCGAGCCAATGCGAGCTGCTCCTTGATGTTCCCAGTTTGCTTTTGACTCCAAGATTGTAAGGCCCTGGTTAGCCGTTTCAGCTTGATAGAGATACGTTCAAGGCAACAGCAGGGCTGTACTGGTTCCTCCCAAGAGTGCAGAACCGCCTCATGAAACCCAGGTAAATTAGGCCAAAAACTCTCAAAGTGGAATCTCCTTTTGCCCAAAATTCCTTCTTTTAGACCCAAGATTAGGGGACAATGATCTGACATTTCTGTGGCTTGGCTTTGCAATAAGCTCTCAGGGTAAATATCTTCCCAATCATTAGTACACAGTACTCGATCCAGCTTGACTAGTGTGGGCGACTCTCGTTCATTCGACCAAGTATATCTCCTTCCTAATAGTGGAATTTCCTTAAGTTCCAAATCATTGACAAACCGGCGAAACCGTCCCATCATGGCTCTGTTAATATTGTCATTGTTCTTATCTTCAGAGCTATATATCATGTTAAAATCCCCTGCTAGCATCCAAGGTCCCGGACATCCTGCTCGGACCTCACGTAGCTCCTCCAGAAAGGAGATCTTATCAGCATCATGTTGAGGGCCATATACTCCTGTGAGCCACCACGAGGGATCATCTTTGCTGCTGAGTAGAACTGATACTGAATATTGGTTGACAAAGTGATGGTCGACTGAGAAGGATCCATCCCGCCAGGCTATCAAAATGCCACCTCTTGTTTGCTGTGCCGGCAAGAAAACAAATTGGGAGAAATCACGCCCAAGGAAGGAGACTACATCACGTTCTGTAACATGTGCCAACTTGGTTTCCTGTAGACAGATCACAGCTGGTTTGGATGCATTGACCATTTTCCTAAGGTTGTCTCTTCGTCCCTTGTCATTGAGACCCCGAACATTCCAGATTAAAATGCTGGTTCTATCCATTAACAAATAATAAAAGCGACCAGACAAAGGAAAAAAAGGCCTGATGCAACTCAGATCACAATAGTCGAGTTGGCTGCAATCCGGGCTTGCCCCTCAGGTGGGACATCCCAACCAAACAAGGCAGATAACGCGGTAACATGGTCACGGCCTAGTAGGTGATTGTAGAATTTGGAATAGCGTTCCAATGCCTCGTCAGAAATCCTCCCCTCATAACCTTTTTAAAGGCCCAGCCCTTAGATGAGCTAGACTAAAATTTGAGGTCCTTTACTGTGCCTTATTGGAGGGCCCTATTTTGGATTTCGCACCGGGGCCCCAAATTTCTGGAGATGGTCCTGGGTCTAGGGTATCAAAAGTCTAAAGGGCACCTTTCAACATCATACTGATTAAAACTGGAATATGCAACTATTGAGCTTCTCTCAAATATCACCCACTTAACTTTGGTTGTTCAATCTTTCATCTCATATTCAACTAAAGATCACTATCAGGTACTCAGGTTTGATTATATAACACATTATTAGCCATTAATTGATCTAAACAATGGTTCTTAAAATACTTATTATAAGTGGCATGCCAAAATTGTTCTATAAATAGAATTGCAATTACAACAAGAACATTCTCAAAAGGAATGGGAGGAAAGGTAAAACCACAACCACAAAGCATGATACTACATCTGTCATACATAGCAAGGTCTCCCATATTGCACCTGATCTTAATATCTTATAATAGCGTTACTGTATTTAGCTTGAGATAGACAAAATTATAAATATGGCACGGGCCCAAATAATGTGCACCACCACACTCATCATAATTAATAAACTGAAGTACAATACCTGAGCACCAATAGGAACAGGCAACAAACCACAAACAGAGTTAGATAGCGCAGCAAGTATACAGTTGCCAGTTTGGACAAGCTTTTGAACATCACGGAGCACAACTGTCTGAACCAATGCATTGGGTGCCCTAAGAGACCGTATCTGAAATAGTATATAGTCATGAAACTTATTAGGATGATATTATTCATAACACTAAATATACTAGATAAATAGATAGAATCACTTACCTCAACATGCCTTGGCAGGCGTGCCACAGCATATGGTCTATGTATAACGACAGAAGCCGGTGTGTCCGACCAAATTATTCTGCCGTCTTGAATAAGTTTGCCATTTTGATCAACGAATACCCCAATGTTATCCTATATAAACATAGAAAGTACTACAGCACATTAGCTAAAACTAAATAAGAAAGAACAAAGGAATTCTTCGAGAAGCTAATAAAGTGTTAGAATCTTGATGACTTCAAGAGATATTCATACAAAAAATATTTCATTCGGTATCACTGTTGCACTGATCACATGGGAAAAGATTCTAACTAGCGGCAATGTTATACTGGTGTACACAAGCTAAGGGTCTTCCCATCAATTTTGACAGAAACATTTCAGTACATCACACAATAAGATTCACCTGTCCATGACTTAGAAAGTGGAAATAATTCTGTTTTTTCTCGAAAACACAGAGAGCTGCATTTTGTTTCATTGAGAAGAGAGATAAAAATGTGATGGAAGGGTCATAAACCCTCCCGAAATACACGCACACTCACAATAAATTTTACACGGCCAGATAAATAAGTCCATTTTTAGAAGAGCTGCTTGATTCTTCGCTCAAAGCATAGAACGTTGTCACTTTTTTAACCAAAAAAATATAATAAAAAGATCTGCCATCTGACAGTTCCATATACCTTGCCAAGGAGCAGCTCTCCAGTAGGAAGAGGTACAACTAAAGGAGGAGCAATCCTCCCAGAAGAAAACACTTCTGTTAGTGCCCCGGTCATACTGTTTATTATCATATACTCCCTCCTAATTCCTAGGCATATGTTGTCACCGCACCAGGCCATTGATTTTAAAATATCTGGTACTCCAAATTCCTTCACTTCAACAAATTCTCGCCCACCTGACACAACAGAAATAGAGAACCATTCAGAGTCATATTATTGTAATAAACAATTCTCATGGTCTAGAGAAATTATTATTTTTGTCAACTTGTAATTGTTATACAAGCTTACATAAATCCATCAACAGGTACCTTATGAAACCAACATTTACAGGCATAAGGCAGCCTTTACTTTATTTTGATTCACCAAATTCTGGTAAGCAGACATGTGCATTGTTCTTTACCTGAACTTGGGACAAGGCCAAGCAAAACTTTTTGTATAGCTATACAAGCTTACATAAACATTTTCCCTACTACTAGTTTCAAGAAATAACGTGTACAATGTCAGAAGCTTTCTCAAAACTCAAATGCAGATACAATCAGAAACACTGCCTGCCACACAAAAGTTTTAAAAGTAGTTGGATTTCCATGAAACATATATTCTGTTGTCTCAAGATTACTATGTGCGCATTAATAAGATGGAACAAGAATATTATACCTATTGGTTATTGTATACCTATATAACAGGAAAAAAAAGAATCACAACAGCAGTGTGCCAGGGTTGTAATGTAATTGGCATGGCAAGTGGGCATGTAAAAGGAGTTACTAACTACTCTGTACAATGTAATCCCCTCTATTTTAAAATATATGGCCGAACTAACTAGGTTGTCCTAAACGTCATGTATTTAAAAACAGACGGAACACATTTCCAAAGAGAGAATTTGACCGATCAGTGTGAAGTTCACTATTCACTACAGGCTTCCAACTTAAACCGATTCACTAATTGAATTCCTCCAATGTTGCATCACTAAAACTGCAGCTACTCAGTTATTGCCAATCTTAACTCTTAACCCAAACACAGTTGATTTAAATTCGCACTTCACAACCCCAAAATATTCCCAGTTCCAATCCTCAATTCGAGTGCGATCAAACCCAAATCGATCGGATGGTGATCCCCGTGGCAAAAATGGAGAATCGCTAGATTCATAACAAGCAAATAACCGATGCAAATGAATTCTCACTGTCGAGGCGGAAGACGGTGAGGCGCTTCTGTCGACCGACCGCGAGGAGGCCCCGCCGGTCGTCCCAAGCGAAGACGTTGGCACCCTTTGTCTTGTTAGAGACGACGGCGACGGCCTCGAGCCCAGGGAGGCGGTGAAGCGCGACCCACTCGGAGAGCGAGAGCAGGAGGTCGCGGCTGGCGCTGACCTCCATGGCCAAGGGCGGGCGCCGCCAGAACCGCTGCTCGTGCCGCTCGAGCGCGTAGGGCCCGTCCCGCCGGATCTCGCCGCCGCCCTCGGGGGAGGAGGCCGGCGAGGAGTAGATGCGCAGGGAGCACTCGGAACCCCGGAGGAAGCCTTCGGAGTCGGAGGACGCGACGAGGAGCTTCCCGGCGTGAGAGGCGACGGCCTCGATGCGGCCCGGCACGCCGGCCACCAGCTCGACCGCATCGTACGCGCTGTGCACCATGGCCGGTGGGCGCGATCGGGGGGGCGGGCCCCCAACGGTGGTGCTAGATGGCCGCCGCTGGCGTCCGGCCGGCGAGGGAAGAGGGGCGCTTCGAGTCGGAGGGTGGAGGAGCTCGAGATCGTGTTATGCGCTGTGGCCAGAGGACGGGCGTATACGGGTTCGACGCACTGGTACGTATTGGAATACGTACGTGCACATACGGCCCTCCACGGCTCCACATACCTTTTGGTCCTTGGGAACGTGATGCCGGAACAGGTGCTCCTTTCGCAGAAGTCCAAATCTGACGGTAATTAATCGATGATTAGCTACGGTGATGTTATAGTAACTATTCTTTAATTGTGCGGTCAAAGACCTCATTAGATTCGTCTCGCAAAGTAGCGCAAGAGTTGTAGAGTTAGTTTGTAAACTGACTTTATTTAATATCTTTAATTATTGATCAAAGTTTATGTTACTTGTGCTATGGAGCAAACCAAACAGGGCCTGAGTTGATTGGATCTTTCAAACTGAGGTTGATTGAATCGTGCAATTATAATTTCACATATCCTCAAAACATATTATGTCCATGTCTTTGACGACGGGGCAGCATTCGAGCATGACCTGTGGCACTACCACAGCCTGTAGATTTTGAAATCGTTGGAGAATCCACACCCCAAATCCCCAACATCCAAAAGTTCTAATGCAACTCATGCTTGTCTCGACAAGGCACGGACCAATCAATTAGGTCTCTTCTCAAAGCAAAGCTTGAAGCAATTAGACTCGTTAACACCATTGCAAGGACTAACAACGAATGAAGCGGATGTCCCGGACAGGTTGTGCAGCCGCCATCTCAGAACTCAATGGCACCGTTGTAAACACCATTGCACAGCCGAAGGGCAAATCAAACAGGAACACAACAACAAATGCCTATAAACACAGTGAACGACGGACAAATCTCCATTCTTGAAGAAACTGAACTTTTCTTTCGTCTTCCCGAGGACCATGCTAGCCACCAACTAGGGCCGCCATCAAAACACAGTGATCAAGATGTTTAACTTCATAGCCAAGATTCAGAGACGGTAGAAAGGTGCAATCACAGAACAGCTATTTACAACACCACCGCCTCTAATGTATGCGGTACAAAATTTCCAGTCGGATTGCTAACGACATGGATAGGGCTTCCTTTTCCACTGCCCCTCTTCTCCCCTACAAATTCTTTACAGATAACATCTGCTATTACTGCATCAGTACTAAACTAACTACATACCAACACACTTTACAAAAAGGATCTCACAGTTTAAGAACTGGTTTACCTCGTCAGATCACCACCGTCAAACATATGAACCAAAGGATGTAAGAACTATGAAAGGGGCAAAAGAATTGTCACTTTACTTTCGGTACCGTCAGTGCCTCATCCAGGATCGGTCCAGCAGCCATGAGCGCGCCACCGCAGGACATGCAAAGAAATAATGGTGGCACAGGCGCACCATCCGCAATGCCGACGCAGCGTGTGTGGTGCCAGACATTGCAGGCATCACATGCCACCATGCGTTCCCCATCATCATCCTGTGCACCACATACACACTGGACATCCCATGCTTCCGTACCTCCCTGGCAACGCAGCCCGGTCTCCATGTCCGCTCCATGGCCATGCACGCCGATCGTGTCACCAGACTCTGCTCCACCAAGCATCACCGGATCCCAATTCTCCCCAGCAATGCCATCCAGTGACTCAGCCTGGAATCCCTCAAAGAAGCAGTATGTCTCCTGCAGCGCATGCTCTGCCTCGATAAGCAGCTCGCCTATGGACGCATGCAGTGGTACCACCACAATATCCCCTGGCGGCATCGGCCTTGTAAGTTCAGTAGCCTCCCGCACCTGCGGTCGCCACTCAACAAGGAATCTTAGCTGGTCATCAGACTCATCCCTGAGGCCCCAACATTTCCACCAGTGCTTGCAGTCCAGCACAGCCTGTGCTGCCTCACTGCGTGCCTCCACCATTGCCCGGCACACAGCACGCAGATCCCGCTCTACCTCTGATGTGCTTGGCCATCGGACCGCATGAGGGGTGCGCTCTGAATCAAGTTCCACTGGCTCTGGCTCTAGGTCAGGCTCTAGCTGTGGTTCAGGCTCAGGCTCATCATATTCCTCAAGGCTGAAGTGAAGCACACGATTCTTAGGGTCAGGCACACGACGCACAATATGGTTACCAACAACAGTGTCATTAAGGGACTTGATGACAAAGTCAAGCAGACCAGTGTCACCGATGGCACCCCTGGCAGCATCTCGTACAGCCTGTCGTGAAATCTTTGTGCCATTGGCATGCTCCCGCAGCTTATCAACAACGACCTCTGCAGCATTGAGCAGCCGTTTCTTTGACCACCGACACTGGAGCAGGTCAACAACATCCTCAAAGCGCTGGCATGGCTGCCTCAGCCTCTTCATGACACATGACTTTGGCAGCAAGAACGTCAGCCGTGGGAATGTCTTCACAGAAGGTGGCGAAAGTGGGGCCTTGCAGTGTTTCCAATCAAGGAGGCAGCAGAGGAACTCACGGACAGTGGCCAGAGGCTTGTCGGAGAGGCGGCGGTAGATGCTGACCACACGGCGGACATGACGGCTGCGGAGATAATCAACAGGCAGGGCAGCCAGGGCTTCAAGTGCAGCAGAATAAGTGGATGCAGACACATTGAAGCAGCCCTTGGCAAGGCAGTACCCCCAGCGACCGAACCATGTCTCACCCTTTGCCACTCCAAGCAGGAGGCGGAGGTCCACAGAGTGCTTCTGGGTTAAGTCCACCACAGACACAGCCCTGCACAGAAAGCTCACTAAGCTCAGAGGATAGATACGGGGGGTTATCTTTTTTGTGTTTGCAACGTTCATAAAGTTACCAAAGTTCAAAATTTGATAAAAGTGTATTTAGACCACACATAGCTAACCTGTACTTCATTGATGCTACTGGGAAACAAGTGTCTGTGAAGAGTATTTCAGAACAGGGAAGAAAGAGTATATTGTTACCTAACACGGAGCGCAGCGCAAAGTTGATCCCATATATCCATGATCTGGCAGCCAGAAAGAAAAGTGGAGCCACCATCACAACCATGGATAGTGACAAGGTGACCAAAGCCATTACTATGGATCAGACCATGTAGGAGGTGATCGCTGCGCCCAAGCAAAGCATCAGCCCTGAATGGCTGGTCCCAGTCAACTGCTGCAGGAATGATGAAATGGTACTTCCGTTTTGACACCCAGTGGTGGCTCCAGCCTGAAATTGCGGTCCAGATCATGCACTGGTTTAGTCCATTGGTGAGCTGGCATTTACAGAAGTAGGAACTGAATCAATGCACGAAACTACATCTTTTCCAGAAGAAAAAAACTTTAAGAGGCTAGGGCGCATCATTACAGCCACACTGCTTTTTTCAGGAAGTGACTTCAAAACAAATTCAAACCAGCAACATGGAATGAATCAATTAATGCAAGAATGTGAACATAAATGCAATTCCTACTACCCACCCAACGTTATAATCAGAACTTGGAAGAGTTGAATGCTGAATTGGGGGCGAGCATTTCTGAACTGTTAGCGGCGAGAATTGAATGAAATATTACCGATTAAATCCCCAAGAATCCCCTGCGGTCACGAAGCCCTCGAACCACACAGAAATCGAGCATTTGTAACAACAGTTGTACCAATCAGCCAGCTCAATCAAATCAACCAAAATCAAGAAGAACTCGCAATTAAAATCTAATCATCGCATCCATCGAGCATTCAAAGTCGAACCAACGAAAGAAACGCTCGTTGCGCCCAAATCCGCGATGAAGGCATAGAGAAGCGAAGCCAGCTCACCGGCGCAGCGGCAGGGATCGCAGAGCGGCGCGGGCGACGTCGCGGCGAGCTCCTCCACGGCTACAATGGGGACTACGGCGCCCGTGCGCTCGTCCGAGAGCAGCGCGTGCCACGCCGACCCGGAACCCGGCGCGGAGCCCCACTGCTTCAGCAGCCACCGCACGTTGTCCCGGAACGCGCCGCAGAGCGCGGCCGCGTCCGTGCCCGGGAAGTCCCGCAGCGGGTACACGCGCACCGCCGATCCGCACCTCGGCGCCGCCGCCGACAAGCCGGCGGGGTGCCTGGGGGGCGCCGAGGCCGAGGAAGAAGACGACGAGGCGGAGGACGAGGACGGTGGCCTCGGGCTCGCCTCCTCCTTCTTCGCCGCCGCTGCCTGCGGGCTCGGCCGGACCGGCGGCGACCGCCGTAGGTCGAGCCGCCGGAGTGCGCGCGTGGACGGCATTGGCCTGCCGCCTGCGCGGTCGTCTCCTCTTCGGCCCTGCCTCTCCTGCTCGGGGGGCTCTGGGGTTTTGGTCCGCGGCGGCAGGGGCCTTTCCGTAATTTGTGGCGTGCGAGTTGTGACGGTGCGAGCGGTGCGCCCGCCGGCCTAGCTCCGCGACCCGAACGCGCACGCCACTGATGGGCGGGCCCCACGCGGGTCGCTTTCCCCGTACGCCCGTGACGTCGCGGAGCAGGCCGCTAGCCCGGGCTAGGCGCCCCGCTACGGCGCTACTACCCATCGCGACCCCACTGAGGCTGCGCCTTCATGACATCCCGGGCCCGCGCCCGCTGGGACGAGCGCCTTGGGCCGTGTTTGGTTATTTTTGGTGAATTTTTTTTAATTTTTTTTTGTATGTATGATATATTAAACAAAATTTATTTGTAAAATTTTTTCACAGATAGGTATAAATTTATGAGTCGAATTTAATGAACCTAATTAGTCTATGATTAGATACAGTAATTCTACTCTAATTATTCTATAATCGTACGATCAAAAGCCTCATTAGATACAATAAGTATTACAGTACTATGGTTACGAAAATAATTTTATAATTAGACTTCATTTAATATCTCTAATTAATAATCAAAGCTACGAAAAGTTTCACCAAATTTCTTCCCACCCAAACCAAACGCGGCCCAAGTGGCGTGAAGCACAGGCAGGTGTGGAAGGTTATCTCTGTGAGGGCAGGCAGGTGAGAGGGACAGGAAGGGGGCCGTTGCGATCGAGACGCGGCGGGAGCGAGGTCAAATTTTTGGGGTGACGTGGCGGCGCTCCGCCTCATGGGCCCATGGCTCAGGTGCATTGTACACTGACCAGTTTGTCTGTCCTCGGCGGCAGGGGCCCTGTTTGATTTCTCTATCGCAACTATCACACATAATTCCCGAGAAAAGAATTTCACATGTATGGAGTACTAAACGAAGTTTATTTGCAAAAAAAATTCACAGATGGGTGTAATTTTTCACGACGAATCTAATGACAGTATTTAATCGATGATTGGCTACAGTGATGCTACAGTAAACATCCTCCAAACGCGCGTTCAAATGTCTCATTAAGTTCGTCTCGCGAAATAGCGCAGGGTTATGGAGTTAATTTTGTAAATTGACTTTATTTAATAACTCTAATTATTGATTAAAATTTTTGTACTACTTGTACTACTACAAACCAAACAAGGCCAGAGAGCCAGGGACGGGATGCAGATCGAACTGCAGTAGAACTGTACTCCTGAATGAATCCTGTGATAGGATTTAGGAGATCGTCTTCAGGCCTTGTTTAGTTCTCAAAAATTTTCTAATATTGAATCTTCGGACATATGTATGGAGCATTAAATGCAGTTAAAAGAAATAACTAATTACACAGTTTAACTGTAAATGGCGAGATGAATCTTTTAAACTTAATTAGTCCATAATTGAATATTAATTGCTAAATAACAACGAAAGTGCTATAGTACCCAAACCCAAAAATTTCACGAACTAAACACAACCTCACTCGTTTGAGGAGCACTGAATTGCAGCTTCAGCGGAAATTTCGTAGAAACTCCACATGATTCAAATACTGTTAAATGGTACTCCCTTTGTCCTCGAATGTAGGGCATTTTAGATTTTTAGAGACAAATTATGGAGGAACAGAAATAACGCATGTACATCTTATTAGTGCATTGTTCAGTTAATTATTTGCTTAGTTTCGGTGCCCGCACCAAAATCAAAAAGATTAGCATGTCTGTTTTACTCCCCTGGTCCACCACAATTGATTATTTTACAAAACTAGTACCAAAAAAGGATACTAGCATGTATTTTTATTCAAAATACTCTAGAATGCCTTACATTTAAATACAAATTTTGAACCCTCCAATGATTTACATTTCAAGATGGAGGAAGTATGCAGGAGGGACGGAGGTGAGAGGAGCGCTGAATTGGTGCTTTCAATGTGAGCTCATGTACTAAGTGAATTTAAATGGTATGCAGGAGAGAAAGGAGGTGAGAGATAGAGGAGAATATCATTAGATTGGCTCCAAGTTAGATGACCCAGGCACAGTGTCTATTGCATTATAGGCTCCAAGTAGAGGAGTTTCCATGTTTTTATGTAAGATCTTGAGGCCCTGTTTGGCAGGGCTCCACGAGCGGCTCTGGCCAAAGCCCTGCCAAACGGTGGTTTTGGCACCGGCTTCAAGTCTGGAGCCGCGGTTGGAGCACCTCGCGGCTTACACTGGAAAGGAGAAGCCCCAAAACCGTGGCTTCATCCGGCTCCGTGGAGCCGCTGCCCTTTTTGCCCCCGCACGCAGCACCGTGGTGGCCGAGCTCCACCCCTTAACGCATGCCGGTTGCGGTCGCGGGGAGGAGGCGGTTCTCGGCGGCGCGGTCTGCGGGGAGGAGGTGGCCAGCCCCAGAAGCCCGAGCCGCAGCGCGGGTGCGGCTCCGAAGAACCCCCGCCGCCGGAGCAGGATGAGGAGACGGAGGACGCAGCGACCCGAGGACGAGGAGGCGGAGGACGAGGATGGAGGAGGTGGCCGGCGGCGGCCCGATCTGCGGAAGATGTTGCCGGCGGCAGCTCGGTCTGCGGAAGATGTGGCCGGCGGCGGCCTGATCTGCACGGCCTGTGGGGAGCAGAAGCGATGGAGGAGGCGGCGGGTTTGGGCGATTGGGAAGGAGACGGGGCGACTGGATAAGGGGAGAGAAGAAAAAAAGGGAAAGAAAAAGAAAAGAAGAGAGAAAAAGAAAGAAAAGGAAAAAAGAGGGAAAAAAAAGAAAAGGGTAATTTAGACTTTTTACAACCTCAATCCAACAAGTGAAGCTATTTTGACAAACGTTTTCTAAAACGGCTCTAGCTCCACCAAAAAAACTGCTCCACCTCTGGAGCTAGAGCCGGAGCTGTTTTTGGAAGAGCCGGAGCCCTGCCAAACACACACCGAATCTAGTGAGAAATTTTAAATTTCTATATGACCCATCTACAAAGTAGCACCTGTTTTACTTACCCAAAGAGTGGTGATGAAGTACATGAAGTAATTATTTGACCGGCAACGATGGATCTAGGAATTAGAGGTAGGAGAGCTCGTCTCCCTTCTCCTTCCTCCACCCCTTTTTCTCCTTATCGCTATTTTTTCTCCTCCTCTCACTCCTCCCTCCCTCTAATTTCCATGAAGTTCTTGGGGGTAGGGGGGGGCAAGCGTACCTATATCGTTTTCAGACAAAGGAACCAAAAACTTGTTTGTAAGCTTGTTTTTGTTGCCCAGGTCGTCAACTAAACAAGACTCTTAGCTACATGCTAGGACGTTAATTAAAAGCGCATTTTGGACAATGCTCTAAGCAGCATAGTCATGTACAGCGTGGCGATTCCGTAGAGTGTACTACTACTAATGACTTACGTGGGACATCAATATACACACAAGTTGCACGTCATCAGAAATAAGGCACTTCATTGGCTATCTTCCTTTTGAGAAGTTTTTTATTTTTATTCAAAGGCTATTTGCACTCGCTGGCACGACCAGAGCTCTGAAGTTATACCTCGGGCCGAATGAACCCAGCAACTTCGGTACAACTTGGCCCAATAAGATTAATCACCCATCATACCACGACATAAAGCCCGGTTAGAAGAAAACGGCCCGATCTGTGTTTGGTTTTCCCCTTTCCTGCGGGTCTACGGCTCTACGCGTCCAGGACCGTAGGACGTGCATGTAATAAAGTGGCGCATATCCTAGCGGCTCTGGACTGTAATTGCTCTCATAATTCCATCCTAACATGGAGGACTTGGTAACTAGCGGTTTCACCGAGTCTTTAAGTTAATGGAAAACTCTTTTCCTATAAAAAAAAACTTGCCAGCCCATCCAAAGGAAAATTGAAATCTTCCCACGAAAGAGAGAACATAAAGTTTAGAATCAGTGTCGACATCCCTATTATAAAAGAGAAACGATTTATATCGGAGTTAAGAATGAATCGAGCTGACTTTTTTTTTTCTGTGCCATCTGTTGGAGAACTTAGAGACCGTTTGGGAGGACTCTCTGGATGCCGGAGCCGGAGTCGGAGTCGGAGCTGGTGGTGAAGCCACGTTTTGTGGCTCCACCGGTGCTCCACCGGCTCACCGGAGCACTCTGTAAAAGTGCTCAACCTCTCCGCCTTTTTTGCTTTTTAGTTTTTTTAGAAAGATTTACACGTTTTAGGCCCTTTTTGAAACGATTTGTGTTTTTGGACACAGCAGCTCGGCGCCACGGACCATGGCGCCGAGCTACACATCTGGCGCCGAGGTCCGGGCACCCCCCAGCGCAGCATCCACGCTGGCACCACGTGGCGTGGGAGGGGGGTCGGCGCTAAGATCTGTGGCGCCGACCTTTTATATTGTACCCCCTGCCGCTCGGCCCGGCCCCCTCAGTCCCTCAATCCCTCGCTCCCCGTTGCGCCGCGCTCCCTCCAGCCGCCGCCCTCCGCGCTCCCTCCAGCCGCCGTCTGCCGCCACCGCTGAGCCCGGACCTCCTTCGCCTGTTCACATCCGGCGGCGGCGGTCGGCCCGGACGCCGCCGCCGCGCGGCACCGCAGAGGTCGGCCCGGCCGCCAGCGCGGGGCTGGACAGCAGCGCTCGCTACTGCGGACGGCTCGTGTGGCGGGCGCAGCGCTAGGGGCGGCTCGGGGCCCCCAAACAGCAGGGTAAAAAAATTTGTTACTCAATTTAGATTAGATAGAATTTGTTAGATAATATTAGTTAGGAAATTAAGGTAGCTTGATAGCAATGTACTTAGCAATTTAGAAAAATTAGTTACTCCAACATAGTTAGCAATATAGAAATTTTAGTTAGTGCAATGTAAGTAGCAATTTAGAATATTTAGTTATTGCAATATAGTTAGCAAATGTAGTTATTCTAATATAGTTTGCAATATATTGCTGTATAGTTTTCAATATAGTTAGCACAATGTAGTTAGCAATAGAATTAGCACGTTAGCAATTTAGTTTTGAACTTGGGAAATGTAGTTAACACTTTAGTTATATTTTTTTTAACGTACCGGTAATAACTTTTGCGTTGTGCGTATACTAACTAGATGGAAAATGTAGTCATCTTGTACCATGGAGGAAGTGTGAAGCTAGATCAGTATAGCAATGTCGATTTTATTGGAATGCAAATGGTCCCATTGATATTCGATTTGCGGCCGGCATTTAGTGAGCTGACGGCAAGGGTTCGAGAAGAGCTTGAATGGAATTCACATGAGAAAGCAGTCCCAATTGAAGGGGTTCTTCAGTATGGTAAAATGGGTCAAGTTTACTATAGGCGGCTGCTCACAATTGCGTCGGAGGTTCAATGGGAGAAGTTTGTCAAGACGGTTAAGAACAATGAAATTCCAGGATTGGATGGCGTTGTTCGCAAGTCGAGAACCGATCCACGTCCTCTTGTATGCTCTCCCCCTCGCAATTGGAGTTCACCGTGTCGTGAGATTTCCCCAGCACAAGACATTCCCGCACCTCATGACCCTCCACCAATCGTAGACCATGCAACACATATGCAAGATACGATCGTGGTCCCGGATGCAGAATCCGCCCCTAATGGGATTGACAAGGGTCCTCAAGATGTTGTTACGGCACCTATGGAGATTCCTTTGAGCCAGAACCATTCAAGTAAGTGTCGTAGTAGCATGTTTCATTATTTTCATCATTGTTGATTCCAATTCACTTTTCTAATGCCATTGTTAATTGTGGTTCAACTGCAGGAGACAATGCCGACAATGGTGGTGTTTGTCACGTGCCTCCCTCCTCTAATACCGGCCGTGCATCGAATAGTGTCAATGTTCAGATTGAGGATGATGAGGAGCCGTACGAGACGGCAAGAGCCATTGATTCAGATGTTCTTCTTCTTTTACGGTTTTGGGTTAGATCACGAATCACACATCTATTACATATTCTTGCCATAATTCATGATTGCAAAAAGCGAAAGTTGATCAAGTTAAAGGGTGTACTACAACTTCATACAAATCTTGTGCAAAAGACATAAGACTGCATGCCGCCATTGCATTATTAATTAATGTCATAGACCATTTATTAACTAATGTGATATATTATATTTTAATTTATGTTATGTATTTATTTATTTATCGCAAGTAGGTTTTTTAGAGCAATTTAACATTGCCTTTTCAGACTATGCAGTGCTATTTTCTTAGCCTTTTCAGCGCTATCGCAACTAGACTTTTCAGAGCTATTTAACCTACCCTTTTCAGATGATTCAAGGCTAGTTTTCCTAGCCTTTTCAGAGCTATAGAACCTAGCCTTTTCAGACTATTTAGAGCTAGCCTTTTCAGAGTTATCGAATCTAGCCTTTTTAGTGCTATCACAACTAGCATTTTCATTGATCTGTCATATAGCCTTTTCAGTTATAGTACATAGCCTTTCCAGAATCCTGTGACAACTCAATTCAATCCGACTTTGGATGTACATTTACACATCCACACAACAGGATGAACCTTTCCCCGGCTATATATACCCCTTCATTTCATGGGTTTCACATTCACTGGAGTAGCAATGTCTGGAGGGTCGTCTAGCGGGAAGGGTTTCGACAGTGGGAAAGAAAAGGGGGAAGAAAGGGACCTCCGGTAGTGTGGGATGGGCCTCTTGATCCAGACTTGTTTCCGGAACCGGTATTTGAGTTCCCAGCTCAGAATAAAAGAGAGTTCACCAGAGAAACACTTCTCAGACAGTATGATAACCGCAAAGAGGACTGGCCAAAATGCAAACATGGTGAGGACTGCTTAGTGCAGATGTGCACCGATGGGATGGATGGAAGTTGCCGTTTCTTCAAATGTCCGCACGCTTGGGTGACTATTAGCATCAAATATATTTACATTTTCTTTGTACTGCCATTATAACATACATAAGATTTCTGTTGTAGTCTTTAGATGCTCCCGAGAACTATGGGTTCACTAGGTGGGTCGATCATGCGCCAATTGATCCGCATCAGGAGTACATCGAACACTTATAGAATCGTATCTTCGAGTTAGAAGCTGAAGTGAGCGCTGCTGCCCAAGAGGAAGATGATGGCGTCTCCCCACAGCAAATGTGCACTATTCCTAATTGCAGCTGCCCCTGTCACAAGAACCAGGGTCCTACATCGTCGCTGTCACCGCCACCAGCACCACATGCAACGGAAGCATACTATGGAGAAGGTGCAACACAATATGCTAGGTGGCCGCACTACTAGAGTACCCTAGTAGCATTCCGATGCTACATACAATGTTTCTTCTCCCGTTTAGTGCAATAAGGCATGCCAGGTTTTGTCCAGAACCTTATCATTCTAGTACTGTACACCACCAGACATGTCACTTCCTGTGTTGTCTCTGTTTAATTATGTAATGTCCCCTGTTGAATGTCTTTAATTCTATCAGATTATGTTGACTATTTAACTCGCATACTATGATCATATTAAGTGCCATAAGAACACAAAAGTATACTGAAACATGGAATGATGACAACATATTAAAACTAGAGTACATGATAGCTCACCGAAAAGTTTAGTACATGACAACACAAGAACAGACAACCACATAATTAAAACTTAAATAAAAGACATCACACACCTAATAGTTCATTACATGATAGCACGACATCAGTCGACCAGAATAGTTCATTACTAGCTAGACTAGCCCAATGAAAACACGCATTCTACTGCGTGCAATGAGGCCACTTCTCCTTCCTCAGCATCTGGATTCTCCTCCATTGCGTCTTTGGCACGGCGAACACGCTCAAGCTTCCGCTCCCTCTCCTCCCTACGCTCAGCTACCAGCCTCCTTTGCTGTTCTTCCTGCCGCTCCTTTTCTGCTGTGTGACATCCCGAAAATCTATCAAAATTAAATCACGCGCTAAAATATTTTTCCAAAAACTTTTCATCGTTGAGCTCAAAATCTGCCTAAAACCCTGAACTCTAATTCCCGGAATCTTTCTCTATTCGAAATGTCCGATCTCTAACACCCCCGGACCCTTTTCCCTGTGGCCTCTTCAGTGCGCACACGCGACCGCTGAACACGGTCGACCGGCCCCGCGATTGACGCCGCGATCAGCGCGGCGCGAATCTCCCTCCCTCTCTCTTCTCTCTCTCTCTTTCCCTTTTTCTTTTTTTTTTCCTTTTTCCTTTCCCATTTTCTCTTTCTTTTTTCTTTTTCTTTCTCCTCCCTCCTCCCTTCTCCTTCTCCCTCCTCTGCCCCGCTCCAGCACGCCCCCGAGCGCCGCGCTCAGCCTACGCTCATGCCCGACCCGGCTCACCCTCCCCTCTCCCGCGCGCCGCGCCGCCCCGGCCTGCCTGCACGCGCACGCACGCACGCACACGACGCTCGGCGCACCAAGTCGCGACACCCGCCCCACGCCACGGCCGCCCACGCGCCGACCCTGCTCCTCCGCCCACACGCGCGCGCGCCTCACCCCGGCCGACCCCACGCGCGGCCCGCGCACACGCATGCGCGCGCGCACCGCTGCTACCGCCCGCTGCCCACGCCGCGCGAGCCGCGGCAGCGCGCGCACGAGCTCGCCCCACTCAGCACGCCGCGCCGCGCGCGCCGCGACACGCCGCACTCCCCGCCTCGCTGAGCCGCCTCGACGCGCGGGTGCGCACGCGCGCCGCTCGCCGGCCGCCCCGGTCCCGCTCGTCCTGCTCCCAGGCCCGCCCACGCACTGCACCCACATGCGCTCGCCGCGCCGCCGTCGTCTAGCAATAGCGCCGCCTGCACGCCGAGCCCCACGCCGCCGCTGCCCCTCCACGTGCTCGCATTCCTCCTGCACACCGTGCTGCTGCCGAGACGTCGCGTCGACGCCGCGATTCGGGCGTCACGCCGCTCCGCGATGCCCCGGGCGCCATTAATGGCCGCCGACCGGCCACCACCGGTGCCTCCCCCTCCACCGCCTTCCCGCGGCTATAAAGGGACCCCTGCCTCGCCTCCGCTCTTCCACGATCCTGCCCAGCTCCGCGCGCCCCCTCCTCGGCCTTGCAGCACCGCCGCCGCAGCCACCTCCGCCCACCGCCGCCGGCCCTCGTCGCCCCACCTCCTCGCGCCGCCCCAGCCCGAGGTAGGACCGGGAATCGAATCCCAGTAGCCCCCTCCCTCTTTTCCCCTCACCCCAGCCGCCGTCGTGGCCCGGGGCGCCGGGGATTGACGCCGTCGGCGCCCCTGTTCCCCCTCCCATGTTTCGGTCGGGAGGAAGGGGAAGACAGGGCAATTTTATCCAAAGGCCCCTGGCCTTTCTTTCTTTTATTTAAGGACCCTTCCACCCTTTTAATCTTTTGCAAAAGAAACCCCCATGTTCTCCCTATTTAAAGAAAGACCCTTCCACTATATAGAACTAATTATAAATAAACCCCTACACCTTTTCAGTATGTCCCGGATATTTCTAGAAATTACGATCAAGCCTTTCCACTCTTAGAAATAATTACAAACAGGTCCCTGACTCCTTATTTAACCCCTAAACCTTTATATAACCTATCATTTCATGCACCAAACGATCTCAGATCGACTTGAAACTTTAGCACGCCTCTCATAACATAGTTTTGTCCATGCCATTAGGAAATAGCCCAAAAATATTACTTCTATCTACATATCTCAATCGTTTCCGATTCGAGCTCAACAATAAAGCTTTTTATTTCTTTTTCTTGATTGTGTGCTTGTTTGAATGCATCGTAAATCACGGTGTGAATGAAGGAGAGCCCATCGACGAATAGTACTGCAAGCAAACAAACGAGGACCCGCTCCGCGACCCCGAACCTGAAGGACAGTGCTTCGATCAGGACCTTCCGGAAGGCTTCGAAGATGGCAAGTTCAATCCCACCCTTTGATGCATGTTTTGTTCTAGTTTTTATAAACACAACATATAGGCCTGTTTTACAAAATTGCCACCCCTTGATTTGTTATGACCATTCCTTGACCACCTAGGTTAATGTCTGAATGCGTTTGGACGTTAATCGCTGCTAGAACGTTTAGGACCTCTTACACAATACAACTTGTTTTATAAAGAAAATGTGTGTGTGTGGGAAGGGAGAAATGTGGAATTTCGAAAGATGAGTTTAGACGGGATGGATGGCATTTCTGTGTGATTTGCCGATTGGTGTGCTCGTGCCTGTGTGGCAGAGCAAGGAAGGGAGATATCCATCTAGTCACAATTAATGACCGAGTTGATGTGTCATCTCACCTAACTCCACTATCGTGTAAATCACTCGATCGTTGAATGGGCAACGGCTTAGCATAAACCCCACTAGTTAGTCTGATAGCCATCAGGAGAGCTGAGAGCAACGGGTGATCAAGGAGAAGGAATTAGCTCTGTGTGACTTATGCCCCGGTTAGAACCTCTGTGATAGGTCAATGACCCTTTGGTGCATCACGTGATGGCTAGTCAGGTCTAGCTAAGGTGGGTAATGGCTTTGTTGGGATCTGCACCGACACTAAGATGATCGAGTTGCGGTACCCCGCTTGTGGGTAAAGTTGCACACCTCTGCAGAGTTAAAACCTATTCGAATAGCCGTGCCCACGGTACTGGGCGAGGTACAGTGTGGTCACATAACTAGTTTTTATTTTGGGATGGGTTGGTGTCAGTTGTTTTGGGAATGTGTCCGGCAGTTGTGCCGTGTGCTACGGCGGATGAGGAGTCCGGTAGCAGCTTAAAATTTGGATCCTGTGTGGATCAACCCTTCGTGTTAACCGGTACAAGAGAACTGGTTTTGGGAATGCTTTCTTCAAATGAACCCTTGCATATGATTTTGCTTTCCGCAAAAGTAACATTAACCTTATCCTTGAATTATCCTGTGCATTATATTCTGCTTATTCTCCCTCCGTGGGTGTGGTTGGACTTGCTGAGTACGTTTGTACTCACCCCATCCTTTATTTTTACAGAGGAAGATCCAGACTTCGTTCCTGACGACGTTGAGTAGGGTACCGTCCTGCACCCAGCCTTGCCTGTGGATTAGGGTCACCCGCAGGAGATCCCGCATGGCGCAAGACTCTGATGACCCCCTTTTTATAATTAATATCGTTGTGTGGGTGTGGGTTGTAATCCTCGCGATAGGGGGCGCTTCTCTGCCCATTACCGCGTATAGTTATACGGTGATAAACCATCTGATGTAATAAATGTGTCATCAGCCTCCTGGGACTGATGTTGGTATCACATTTAAGTCTTCTCTTATGAGGGGACGCTTCATGCTGTCTCCTCTTGGCGTCTCTTCTCCACCTTCTCCAGCCGCTCTGCTTCCCACTCCTTGCACATCTCCATATACCTCTTGTCCTCCTCCTTTATCTCTGTGTCAATCCACTGCTCAAAGTCACAGAGCGGGGAGGGGTCTACAAAACAATCCATTGTTACACAATATTCACACACGATTTGTAATAATATCAAAGTAAATGTAGACACAACATAAATACTAACCAGCAACCCAATGCGAATATGACGAGGTGATGGATCGAAGGCATAGTTGGCACACATCCAATATCTCTGTCTATATGTGTCCTCTTCAACGGACACATGTACCTTGCAAGGATCACCGCAGAAGCACATCAGTACAGGAACTACACTAGTCAGCGGCAAACGGACAAAAGCATCACCAGTCCGCACCGGGTGTTTCTTTGATTTCCCCCGCCTAGGCATCCTAGTTGCATAATACACGTTACAACAATTACAACTTAAACCCTAAGCTCCTAAATTTCAAAAATGCATGTACAATAGACCAAATTAAGACGCACGAATTCAGGAGGTGAGAGAGAATACCTTGCTCTTGACGATCTACGGATAAAATCGAAGTTTTCACGGTCAAATACGACGAATCGGATGGTTCGGCGAGTTGAGGGGGAGAGAAAAATCGAGAAAGAAGGGTGAACAATGAAGGCATGCTCGGGAAAGGAAAGAAGGCACGGAGTAAAGGTTGCAGGCTCGGCGCCAAGATCTGTGGCACCGAGGTCGGCGCCCGCCGAGGTCGGCCCGCCGAGGTCGGCGCCCGCCGAGGTCGGCACCAAGATCTGTGGCGCCGAGCCCTCGCCACGTCGACGCCACACTGGATGCCACGGTGGAGCCGTGCAGACACCTCGGTGCCACGACCTGTGGTGTCGAGATGTGTTACCTCGGTGCCACGATCCGTGGCGCCGAGGTATAGGGTCCAAAAATACAAATCGTTTCAAAAATGACCAAAAAGAATCTTTCCAAAAAAAAGAGAGCTAAAAAGCAAAAAAGACGGTCCACCACTCCCAGCGCACTGCCTTGAAGCTCTCCACCAATGCGACCGTTTGGCACGGCTTCTGTTGGAGCTGCTGGCGGGCGCACTGCCTTGAAGCTCTCCACCAATGCGACCGTTTTGCACGGCTTCTGTTGGAGCTGCTGGCGGAGCCGTGGGAGAAGTCCTCCCAAACAGGCACTTAGCGTGTTCATCTTCAGGCCCGGCTCCTGGCCAGGTCTAGCTAGCACAGCACAATAGTCCTGTACCAATCTGAATCCAGCCTTATCCAACCGCATAACGGAAGGGATAACAGCGTTCGCGATCCATCGTCGAATCGCTGCCTACCGCTGGTGTTCTACGCCACTCCAGCTAGCAGAGCTCCAGCACGCTCGAGAATCTGAGGCCTGATGAGCTAGTAGGATAGGAACGTCCCTGATGCCAGCCAGCTAATCTGATATACGAGTAAATGTACTCCGGCGAGCTAGCGACCATGCATGTCTTGTTTCCGGCGTGGTCCCATTGGAGATAAGCGAATCGGAACAGCGCTCGAGCCCTGCCAGCTGCCGGCGCTCGACGCGTGCTCGTGCAGGCTGCGGACTGGCAGGCACGGTGGTCACGGCGCGCCGGCCGGGTCGACACGAGACGATGGGGCCGGCGGGCAGTCAGCTACCATCCCGTCCCGGTCGGTCGGGGAGACGCGGTGGCCGCCGCGCCAAGCGCAGCCGGTGCGCCCCAGCCCTTTAAGGTGAGACGAGACGAGGCCCCTAGAGAGCTCACCAGAGACGGAGGGCCCGGCACGCCTTTTCCTGGCGAGAAAATTGGTGGGCTTCGCCCATTTACTCTTAAATAAAATGGCTTCGTCCATTTGCTCTCCTCAATCGTGGTGGGTTCACCCATTTGCCCTTCGAACAATTTGGACCCAAATTCAACTCGATTTTGAACCAAACATCACAAGACTTCTCATTTTGCCACTGCCCCTCAAACGTCATCCATTCCTCCTCCTCCTCTCTTGTTGCTCTCTCTCGCTCGTGTCTGCCCCAAAGACCCCGATGTGGCGGCGGCCGGCCCGGGCTCGCCGAAGCATGGCCCCCCAGCGCAGCCGGAGCGTCGCCCCCCCCAGCCGCGCCCTGCCCGCCGGCGCAGCACGCCCCTGCTCCTGGCCGGCGCGAAACTCCCCCGACGCGCCGCCCCCTGCTCGCGGCCGGCCGGTGCGACGCACGCCCCTGCCACCGGCCGGCGCACCAGGGCCCTGCCCCGACCGCCCCCTGACCGTGCTCTGCAGCCGGCCTTTGCCGGCCTTCGACGGCCAGCGCGCGGCCAGCCTGCACGCCCCCCCCCCCCCCCCCCCCCCGCGCGGCGGCGCTCCGGTCGGGGCAGGGCGCGCTGGGGGCGGCGCTCCGGTCGGGGCAGGGCGCGGCTGGGGGTGCCGCTCTGGTCAGGGCAGGGCGCGGCTGGGGGTCGTGCTCCTGCGAGCCCGGGTCGGCCGCCGCCGCGTCGGGTCTGCAGAGAGGATGAGCGAGAGAGAGACCCGACGGGAGAGAAGGGATATTTATTTGAGGGGCAGGGGCAAAATGGGAAGTCCCGAGATGTTTAGTTCAAAATCCTGTTGAATTTGGGTCCAAATCGTTCGAAGGGCAAATGTGCGAAGCCACCACGGTTGAGGAGGGCAAATGGGCGAATCCATTCTATTTAAGGGCAAATGGGCGAAGCCCACTCCTGAAGAGGGCAAATCTTCAATTTTCTCTTTACTGGCGAGTGGCAAGCAGCTTTGTTGCCTTGACTGAGGGAGTAAACGGTATCGGGAGGCAGAGACCCGGCGAGACGCCGGACGCCGTGGGGACGAGGCGGAGGAGTAGGGATGTAAATGGTACGGATATTTTCCGACTGTATTCGAATTCGATCCGATCTGTAAGGGTTTTTATCCATCAGTATCCAATTCCGAATATTCAATATCTGTAACCGATCCGTATCCGAATACTCAAAAGTTGCATTTTTATGATGTCGACAACCATTGTAATCTTATCCGGCAAAAACTAACACTATTCATATTCGACTCCGTATTCGAACAAAAATATAAAAACAAATACGATATCAATAATATTTGTTCGTATCCGATCCGTTTAGCCAGGGCTACGGAGTACGGAGTAGGGGCCGCGCCGCGTCGTCCCTCGCGGTGTCACGGACTCACGGACGGGCCACCCCGCCGTGGGCGCACGCGAGTCGACAGCCCAGACCCCGCCGGCCGGTCGACCGGTCGGGCGGGCGGGCCCTCGCGGTTCCGCAGTCGATGATCGCAAACTTAGCCGCCGACGGTTTTTGACAACCCTGAACGCGTCTTTAAATTCCTCTCAGGAAACAGAAATGCTGACATGTGTTCAGAAGCAAAAAAACTGCCGTGCCATTGCGAACGCGCAATCCGACGCGACGAGCATCACTGTGCTCGCGCGCACGCATCCGGAAACCCAACGACCGGTACACCGGGAGGAGGACGACGCTTCCCGCATCGCCAGCGCAGTTGGCGCTTGCATGTTCCCCGGGCCACACCGGCGGCGAGGCCAGCCGGACCCTGCGCGGCGCTTTCCGACGCGACAGGTCAGGTTGCCGCGGACCGGCGACCCCGCGTCGGGTCCCGGACAAACCAGATGGACACCAATCCAGATCACGGATTCGCACCACAGGGCACCATATAAAAAAATCGTCAAAAGGAGGTCCAGGAACCGGGAATCCAAAACAGCAAGCGCGCGCTGCCAACCTTCCTAGCGCGCGATGCTATAGCTGCCGCGAGCTGCACTCACCCACGTGAGTGAGTGACGTGACGGTCCAGGTATTTATTTTCTTTTTTCATTTCTATTTTTTTTCCTTCACATTTCATTGACAACTTTTGCATGAAAATCATACTAAAAGATTATACCGAGACTTGTGTTTCGAAATTGTATGATAAATTTGAGCGTAAAAAGTTATACGAGAAATCTTTCAGATAACATTTTTATACAATTTATGCTAAAATGTTGTCCTCTGTAACTTATATTTATAAAAATATACATTAAGTTATATATGTATCATGAAAGTTGTGCTAAAAATTGTATTTCAAGTTATTACGAAAGAGTTGTATGTAAAAGTTATGTACACCATAAAAAGTTATGATGAGAATTTTTCCTTTTCAGTTGTTCTCTTTTTTTTATGTTCTATTATGTGTTGAAGTTCTCTTGACAACTTTTTTTTATAAAAATTGTTGACTATTTGTACTCAAAAGTTGTATGATGAATTTCATGCGTAAAAAGTTGTATGATGAACTTGTGTAAAAGAATTTGTACGAGAAGTCTCCCTGATAAAGATAACATTCTACAAGTTATGCTAAAAATTAAGTACAAGTTGTACTAAAAAATTATTCTTCAAGTTGCTAGAAAAAAGTTATACGTAAAAGTTATGTATATCATAAAAAGTTATGATGATTATTCTCCACTAAAGACGCGCAAAAGTTATACTAAAAATTTATATTTACAAATTATAAATTTCCAAAAGTAGAAAAATACAGAAAAAAACTTTCCAAAAAAGGAAAGATTGCTGCTGTCCGAGATCGCGCGCCAGGAAGCCTCCTGGGGGGCGCGCGCGGACTAGCATGGCCCTCCAGGAACACACCTGCTACGCCGCGCGCGCCTACTTTGCTGCTGCAGCAGCTCAGCGCCACCCTGGGCTCGACACGGACACGATTTGGAGCCTACTGCTCCAGAAGAGAAGGCTCTGTGCAGAGTCCAAACGCCAGGCCCCGACGAGTTGTGAATTGCGCGTGGGTGCGAACGAATCTGACGGAACAGGGCCATGCACTGGAGTCGCGTCGCGGTCGGACAACTGGATCGCAAATTCCAGTTCGTTGTCACCGAATGGCTCGCACGGGCCGCGCCGTTTTCCTCCCCCGTTGTTCTGCCTGAATTCAGGCAGGTAGGCGGGCAGCGGACGCCTCTCCTCCAGCAAATCAGCAGCGCATCGCTGTCCGTCCCGGGCTCCTTTCGCAGGTACCGGTGGACACAGTCTGTTAGACCGTCCACAGTGGAGAGAGCAAATGAAGGAGCAAATATACTATTTGACACTGTAGATGTATTGTTTGTCACTGTGGACAGAGAGGGCGTGGGAAACGAGGAGGGAGCAAATTTGCTCTTCCTCCCTCCGCTGTGGTCAGCCTTAGCGCGGGGGGGGGGGGGGTGTTTCAGTTAGCGCTGTGGTTTTTGGTTGCCGTCTGCGACGATCTGGGAGCAGTGGAGCACAGCTGAAGCAAGGGCGTGGGGCTGGAGCTTCAGGCCTTCAGCTGCCTCACATGAATTAGATATAGCAGCATGACGGATGGACGGGACCTGTGTCGGGATGCAGCTTTCTGCTCTGGAGATTGGAGCCGCATCTGGTGCCACCCAGGCTTCCAGCTACAGGTAGCAAGAGCCAAAAACCTGTTAGTTTTATTATGAGTACTTCCAACCAGGTTACCGTCACATGGCAAGGTATCTATCTGCTGGATGATTACGTACAGATCAGAGACCTGATCAAGACCAATATTTGAGTTGCTACATGTAGTGTCAGGTACTCGTCAACCTCGATGGCAATCCCAGAGAATAATAATAATAATAATAATAATAATAATAATAATAATAATAATAATAATAATAATAATAATAATAATAATAATAATAATAATAATAATAATAATAGGACCAGTGAAATGACCATAGCCGAGGCGCTGCTGCACAAGAACATGTATCAACTTCAGGGTGATGTTTTTTTGACGAATGGGATCACCTTCATTTGCAAATTGTCAATATTCGATACAACCAACAATCCTAGCATTCTTCTACTTAATCTTAGCAAACGACATATCCAGTTAGCGAAATTTGCAAACTTCAAGGCAATCAGTCAAGATCAATGCGTACATGATCAACGGGCAGCTAAATGGAATTACAGGGCCGAATAAAGAGACATTGGAGATTTGGGATGAAGAGACTAAAAGAATGAACACAAGGATTACTTCAGCCTTCTATTTCAACAGAAGCATAAGGTTTAGGCACACCCTACCAACTAGCTGTCTATCTTCCATCAGCAGAGGTGAACGACTCAGCAAATCCTGGAGGCCTTGTAGGGATGCTTGTCTGAGTGTTGTCCAAGCTTGCAACAAACGAAGAAGTCGCGCCATCAAAATGGCTGCTATCCTCGAAGGCTTGCCATTTCTTCAGCGCCTGAGGCAGCGTCATGTCAAGGTCGATACCATAGCTGTCGTCTGAGTCTGGATCGGTTGGTTTCCACACATCTGAAAGGGTAGAGAGCACATTGACAGCATGGCCCATGTCCGGTCTCTGGTGTGGTTCCCTAGCACAGCAGTGACCAGCAAGCTCTGAAACAGTGCAAACACTAGCAAATGTCTCCTCGTCAAGATCAATAACAGGGTCGATTGCTTTACGGAACGTGTCTTTGTTGAGCTGCATTCTCCTGAACCATGTAACTAAGTGCATGCTATCCTCAGGCTGAGTTTCATCAAGTGCCTTGCGTCCAGTAATCAGTTCCATCAAGATGACGCCAAAGCTGAAGACATCAGCTTTTGTCGTTACTCGTCCAGTAACTGCATATAAAATGCTTTTTGCGTTAAACAGATGTTCCAAATAGCACATTTGAATTCATGAATGGACAGCTTACAACATCCTGCCTGGCCCAAATTATCAATTCGGACAAAGCAGTAAAGATGATATAGTTATCAATTAAGGTTATCTTGTTTTCTAAAAGGAAGATGATGGGCAATGCTATACCGGTGGGCTCACTTATAAACTGCCCTGTTCTTATACTGTAATGTTTAGTGTCTGTGGAAACAGAATAAGTAATTCAACCATAGATCAACATTTGGAGTAGAAGATCAATTAAGACTTAAATGGACCTACCCAACAAGTAAACTATCCTATTTGATCTCTGAAAAGGTCAACCAAGACATAAAAAACAATGTTTCAGGTATCACATTTGAAATCTACACATCTTCTTAATGAGAACCTAAAGTATCTCTTATGGAAAGAAACATTTATGAGTCACAAGTCACTAACAGGGGCAATGCTAGACTATCCTAGGATGGCTCAATTCCACTATAACACAACTGGCTAATCATTTTGGAGGAAAGTTATATAATTCAATGATTCTGTTATGAATATACGACGTAAGTTAACTGTATTATGTTTGTTAATTGAAATGAACAACCATTTCAGTAGCAAGTTATTATTATGAGATTATTAAATGATATTATGGATGCACCGTAATTTAAATGTATCATGCTTGTTAACTGAACACAAAGTATCTATATACGTGAGCAGAAGAAATATAGGATGATCACCTGCATACTCTGGGGCGAGGTACCCAAACGTGCCAGCAAGTCTTGTTTCCACTGAGACACACTTCCCATCAGCTGGTGCAAGCCTGACCAATCCAAAGTCCGCCACCTTCGCCTTCATATCATCACCAAGAAGTATGTTTGATGGTTTCAAGTCTCTGTGGATGAAAGTCTGCTGAGCAAGGCTGTGCAGGTACTCAACACCCCTTGCAACATCAAGTGCAATGCTCAGTCGCTTTTTCCATTCCAATGGCCGCAGATTGTTCTCAGACCACTCAAACAGGTGTTGGCTCAGTGTCCCCTGTGGCATGTACTCGTACACAAGAATCCTCTCATTGCCATCAAGGCAATAGCCAAGCAGTGACACAAGGTTCCGGTGACGGACCTTGGTCAGCACAGCAATCTCTGATTTGAACTCATTTAGCCCCTTGTTACCCATCACACCAGCCTCCATCCGCTTCACAGCAATCTTTGTGCCATCGTGAAGCTCACCCTTGTAAACAGTGCCAAACCCACCTCGGCCTAAGATGTTATGCTCACTGAAGTTGTTGGTCACATTGCGGAGAACTTGGATTGAAATGACCATATTTCCACTTTCAACAACATGGATGTCCCGTGGACCACTGCTTGCTTGGCTATATGTCTCACTTGCTCGAGCACCGCCATTGGCATTTCCCCCTGCAACTGTGATTTTAACCATGTCATCTGAACCAGAGTGGCGGGGATGGATGACCATGGCATGTGGACTCTGCACCCTTCCGAAAGGCTTCTGCTTTCTCTTGTAGCAATAGAATCCTAGTGCAGCAACAAGGCCCAGTCCAGCAACTGCGCCAATCACTGAGCCTGCAATGACTCCAACAGAAGATGAAGAGGATCCCCCATTGTGTCCACTGCTTCCGTTACTGCCTTGCCCCGATGGACTGCCATTGCCAGTACCGCCTGATCCAGCTGTTGGTGCAGGAGCATCCTTGCCTATGTTTGGGTTGCCAGCAGTTTTCAACGTTACATTCTTGGAAGCAAAGGTAGGGAGCTTCCCATAAAGATTGTTGTTTGTCAAATCAACTTCTCTCAGTGAAGGCAACGAGGCAACTTCCTCTGGTACAGTACCAGTGATGTTATTATTAGCAAGAATCAGCACCTGAAGTGAGCCAATCTTCCCAATGGCTGGAGGGATACTCCCGCTGAGACCCATGTTGGCAAAAGACAACCTAGTAATGTTCCCTTTTGGATTGCATCCAACACCAACAAAAGTAGTACATGGATCATTCCCTATCCAATTTTCTGCAAGCGAGCTTGGGTACATGAAACCAGCAGCCACCTCAAGCAGCAGGCTCACACTGGGATCGCACGGCTTTCCAGGTTCCTGCAAGCAGAACCGCTCTGATGTTGCGACCAAGTCAGGTTTCAGATCACCAGAAAACTCAGGCATCGGCCCTTGCAGCAAATTATTCGTCAGGGTCAACTTCTTCAGAGATTTCAACTTGACAAGACTGTCTGGTACTGGCCCTGTGAGCTTGTTGTCGCGAAGTTGCAAATCCCATAGACTATCAAACCCTGTGAAGTCCGGCAAGGGCCCAGTGAAGGAGTTAGATTGCAGCCACAGCTGCTCCAGAGACGTGATGTTACTGACAAAGCTAATCGACCCATTGAAACTGCTCCCGTTCTGGTTATTGAGCCAGAGCTGCAGCAACTCCACGCCGGCCAGCGACGCCGGAACGGGCCCTGAGAGCTTGTTGTAGGACAGCGACAGCCGCTGTAGGCTCGCTATCGAGCCGAAGAAGTCTGGGAGCGTGCCGGAGATGTTGGCGCGGTTGGCGGAGAAGTTTCTGAGGTTGGTGCAGGCGGCAAGGTCGTCGGGGAGAGTCCACGGCGCGAACGGGTTGTTGTCGATGTCGACGGCCGTGAGCGCGGTGAGGCCCTTGAAGAAGTCGGCGGGGATGGCGGTGAAGTTGCAGTCACGGGCCAGAAGTACCTCAAGCGAGGAGAGCCCCGCGAGCGAGGGCAGCGGGCCGTCGAGGAAGTTCCCGTAGACCTCGAGGCGGGTGAGCGCGGTGAGGTTGCGCACCTCCGGGGCCAGGGTCCCCTTCAGGCCGCGCCCCCCGACCTGGATCGCGGTGACATGGCCCGAGTCGCAGGCCACCCGATCCCACGGCTTAGGGGAGCAGGGGTCGCCGGCGATGTCCCATCCCAGCGTCTTGTCCGCGCCCATCGCCTTCGCCACAGCCCGCATCGCCGCCACTTCCGACGCCGCGGCCTCCGCCGCCGCGCTGACCGCGAGCGCCATCAGGGCCAGCAGCGCGGGCGCGCACCACAGGCCGGCGGCGGCCGCCCGCCGCCGCCGCCGCGCGGGGGAGGCGGTGGGAGACGGCATTGCGTCAGAGAGAGAGGGTTGGGGGAGAAGAGAGAAGAGAGAGAAACAGGAGTAGTACAGGGTGGTGAGATTTTAAGGCCCGTTGGAACGCAAAAAAAATTTCGAAACAAACTTGCTAATTTGAAGTAGTAAATGAAATCTATTTATAAATTTTTTTCACGAATAGTTTGTAAATTGCGAGACGAATCTAGTGATTCTAATTAATTCATAATTAGCGGATGATCACTATAGTATCACTGTTGCAAATCATAGATTAAGTAGTCTCGTTAGATTCGTCTCGCGATTTACAGCACATTCATGTAAAAAATTTTGTAAATAAATTTCATTTAGTAGTCCATGTATGTGTCGAAAAATTCGATGTGACAGGAGTTTATAGAGTGAGAACTAAACAGGAGCTAAGTGAGGGGACGGGGGTAGTACAGGTAGGGATGGATCTAAACATCCGAATTCTTAGAACAAATTTGATATTTTAAAATAGATATGCTTAAAATTTTATGCTAATCTTTTTTTATAATATCAAGCATATTATTACACATAAGAATAAAATTTTGTATAAATTTTTTTATATATTATTTGCTCCCTACAATTAAAAAGGTGAAAAAAGATTCGTATCCGTATCCGATCCGTATTCGAATTTTTATATCTATTATTTGAGAATATATATGATAAATTTGAGGTTTAGTTTTTTTTGAATCTTTACAAGATCAATGTTAAGTACAAGACTATGAATTTACATAGTAAATTCAACATCTTATTTGTTCATAATCGAAGAAAAATGACCAAAAATCTGACATTCGAATAGACATCCGAATCCATCCTTAAGTACAGGGCACATGGGCAGAGGAGGGAGAGGGCCGGTGGCACATGCGTGGGCCCCGGCCGCCGTGTGTGCGGGGAGCGCCGATTCAGCTAGAGCTAGGGTGGCGGCCGCCCCGGTGTGAAAATGACGGGACTGCCCCCCTCGCGGCCGCGCCGGTTTTGAACCGGGTCTCGCGGCGCCGCGGCGAGGGCCGAGAGGGCACGAGAAGCGGGCAAGGAAGACGACGCCAGCTCACGGCCGCTGACGCGTGGGGACCACTCGGGGGGGCGGGCTGTAAAGCGCCGCGATCCCTGCACCAAAAGGCGGGGCGATTTGCGTCCGCCTCATCCCGCCTGTCTCCGGGCTGGAGCAGAGCTGGACGGCGCCGGGCCCAGCCGGCAGCGTCACGGGTGTTCCCTCACGCCGGCGGTGGGGGCTGCTGCTGCACTGGCGGCAGCGGAGGAGAGAGCGAGAAAAAAGGGCGAAGGGAATCCAAGACGGCTTCTCTTCTCCTCTCTCCCTCGTATGAGGTGGGGCCGGGGGTGGATGCCGTGTCGAACCACCGCTGGGTCCATGGGGGGTCCCGCATGTCAGTGTCCGGTAAGGACATGGAGTCACGGCCGCGTTGGCCGGCGTGCCGCGTCCGGCTCCGGCGTGAGGGCGGAGCGGCGAGAGGGGGAATGGGATCCCTTGCGGTTTGAATTCGTGTGGGCAAAAGGCACGGCCCCGCTTGGCTACGAGCCTTCGACGCCCTTTCCTTCGCTGCCGTGTGCCCGTCCGCCGCCGCTTTGCTCGCACGGCCACGGCGAGGGAGTGAAGGGCGGCTGTGCTGCTGCTGTACTGTACTATGCGCGGCCGACGAGTTAGGTCGGGCTTGGGCGGCGCCGGTGTGGCCACGCCACCGGTGGAGTGCCGGAGCCGCAAGACCGGTGTGTGGGTTCGCCCTTCGCCGCCGGTTGGTCGGGGAATGGACGCCGGCCGAAAACAAATTGTCTCCGGCCGAGTAGTTGCATTGGCATTTCGCCGGCGATGGATAAGGAGGGGGTACCCCAGCCAGGTTCAGCACGATAGAGATTAGAGACGATACTATTTGGAATGAAGATTTTTACAGTACTATTGGAAATTCTTGATCGCCGGTGATAATCTGGATTTCCGTGGCGGGTACTGGCCATCGTTCTCCGTGAAGATTCCACGGGCGTACGCCGAGAGGAGCAGAAAGGAACGGAGGCTGTGTTTAGTTCCAAAAAAAACTTCCCCACAAAGGCCCTGTTTTGTTCCCTTCAAAATTCCAAAATTTTACAAGATTCCCCATCACATCGAATGTTTTAACGCATGCATGAAGTATTAAATGTAGCTAAATAAAATAACTAATTACACAGTTAGATTGTAATTTGCGAGACGAATCTTTTGAACCTAGTTAACCCATGGCGGGACAATAATTATCAAATACAAACGAAAGTGCTACAGTGTTTTACACCCAAATCTTTACGCAACTAAACAAGGCCAAAATCCAAATTTTCCATCACATCAAAACATTAAATATAACAAATGACTCATGCATGGAGTACTAAATGAACTAATTGCATAATTTTAATATACGTTGCGAGACGAATCTTTTGAGCCTAATTAGGTCGTGGTAGGACAATATTTACCATAAACAAACGAGCTACAGTGCGCTACAGAGTTTTTTCTTGACTCTACAGTGTTTTTTTTCGGTGGAACTAAACACAGCCGGAGAGGAAATAGGATCCCCGCAGTATCTCGCGTTTCATTTCACCGGCCCACATGATTCTTGCATAGGTTGCCGCACTTCCCCCTGCCTAGTCTGCACGCTCCCCCTGACCAACCACCGTTCTCCATGCAGGCGCAGCGCATTGGTCTCGGCTCTGTTTTTCTCCCAACTGCGAGAGGGCTGGAGCTCGGAAGGAAAAGCCGGAGCCGGTGGCCGGTGGCCCCTAGGCCCTAGCCGGCCCGGGACGACTCGTTTGCCTTGCGTGTGAACTGCTCGTGTGGCAGGCGCCACAGTTGGCTGGCTAGTAAGGGCCTATTTGGTTGGCTACTAAAATATGAGCATGTCAAAATATAGACATTGCAAAAATAGGTATGTCAATTTTTTTATTAAAATCTTGGTAACTTGCGAATAACACTTACTTAGGTTTAGGTGGTCTACTTTTTGAAATCCAACCAAATGAGTGCCAAATTTTATAGACTTGCCCACATTTTGGCATGCCCACATTTTAGTAGCCAACCAAGCATACTCTACATGTCACCATCGGCCCGGCCCCTGACCTGACCGGTACGTAGTCGAAGGCCGCCCTTGGCAAGAGGCCAGGCTTGCAGAAGACAACTGGGGCCCTGTTTGATTCTCCCTATCATAGCATAGCACACAATTTCCGATAAAAGAATCTCACATGTATGGAGTACTAAACGAAATTTATTTGCAAAACTTTTTCACGGATGGGTGTAATTTTTCTCGACGAATCTAATGATAGTAATTAATCGATGATTGACTACAGTGATGCTACAATACCATCCTCTAATCGTGCGGTCAAAGGCATCATTAGGTTCGTCTCGCGAAGTAGAACAGGGCTGTAGAGTTAGTTTTGTAAATTGCCTTTATTTAGTACCCCTAATTGTTGGTCAAAATTTTTGTGCTACTTGTGCTACTCTCATCCAAACACGCCCTGGATAGGGAGGAACCGGCCCCCATAGAGCTTTTACTACCGCTGAAGAGTATTATAATATTAAATTATACATTATATCATACCATCAATTTTGTTGACATTACGAGGAGAAAAGTAGTTTTATAGGATAATATCATGAGGGAATAGTTTCATTCCATAAAATTTAGTTGCCACAGTTATCCGTTTTCAATTTTGGTAACCATACGCTAACACTGCCCTAATCGTGATCACGTTCTGCTTTTTGCTAAGGCAGGCGGAACCCCCACTCTTCTACCTTTGAAGTACGATTTAACTTCTAAGACAGAGCTCATTTCTAATTAGTGTTACACTGGTACTGTAGTACTAGAAGTAGAAGAGAAGAAATGTGGAACATTTTTCTTAGGGCTAGCAGAAGTGTAGAGCAGCGTCGGGAGATCTGGGGCTAAACTTTATGGCTTTATCCAATGGAGAAACTGTTCAGGGCAGTTTTTTGTGAGCCCAGTAAGTAAACAAAGGCAATCGCCAGCAATCGGGCTTGCTGCTGCGCTGCTGCATTAGAGATATCGTGGATCGGCCCATTTGCATCGGAGTCCGTTTGGAATTCCAGTCTGTTTCATAGAATCTAGAATAGGCCCAGTCGATATAGGATTAGCACGAGCAGAATAGAACTAGAAGAAAGCCCTGCTATTACGATCAGAAAGGTCGAGAGAATTCCCCTGGGTTCGCACCCTGGGTTCCTGTTACTCCCGCTGATTTTCAGTGTGAGTTCCCTCCGATCTCTCTACAATCTGACGAGAATAGCATCCGCTCCTAGTTCCCCGTCGCAATTCCAATTCGGGCTGGAAAAAGGGCAAACATTGGGTTTGCTACTCGGCCTTGGTTGTGGATTTGTGGTTTTCGTGAGGGGTGCCACTGGTTACTAGGTTGGGGGAGAGAGCCAAATCCAACTCAAGCTGGCAGCCTGGAAGGATAATGGAGCGTGATTTGAATGAGCTTCTCCGACACCTGGAGATACGGGAGGATGAAGAGCAAGGGATCGTGTTGGAAGAAGACATTGAGAAACTGAAAGCTGAGGCGCGGTGGACGGCGTTGGCGAAGGTTAGCTCCCCTAAAACTTTTAGTCACCCTGCTTCCATTGCGAACATGAAGTTTGCTTGGAGTCTGGCAAAGGAGGTCAGATTTAAGGCCATAGAGGAAAATTTGTTTGTGGTCCAGTTTTCCTGTCTGGGGGATTGGCGCAAGGTAATGAATGAAGGACCATGGATTTTCAGAGGGAATGCTGTCCTCTTGGAAGAATATGATGGAATTACGAAGCCCTCCAAGGTGAAATTTAAGAGCGTGGCAATGTGGGCTCGTATTTATGATTTACCAACAGGATTCAGAACAAAGAATATAGGACACCAATTGGGGGATAAAATTGGTGAATTTCTGAAGGTGGAGCTGGATGATGATATTAACGGGTGGCGAGACTACCTGCGTATCAAGGTTAAACTGAACTTGGAGAAACCTCTAACTAGGATTGTCTATGTCTCTTTGGGAGATGGAAACGTGAAGCTTTTCGTGTGAAATATGAGAAACTCCCTAAGTTTTGTGCTGTGTGTGGTCTAATAGGTCATACTGATAGTGAGTGTGGGGATGGGGTGCATGACAACAAGGCCTTTCAATATGGGGATTGGTTGATTGCTAGCCCAGAAAGTAAAGTTAAAGTTAAAGGAAGCAAATCATCAGGCTCGGCTGATACAAAGGGATCTGATTCTAGAGAAGCAACAAAAATTATTTCACAAAAGAGAAACACTGAGCCAAAAAGTGGTGCAAGTAGCCAAAGGGATTCGATTGATGATGTGGATGATCTGCAAGATGAGGCAAGAAGTCCCCTGAAGAGAGATAGTGATGGGCATCCAAAGTCTGATGGAAGGGGAATCCGGAAATGTCATACAATTGGAGATGTACAAGGACCAGGTGGCAACATTTTGGCAAGAGCATTACTTCCTCCCATGGATAAAATGGAGGGCTCTGTGGAAAACTCAAAGAACAACACTAGTGGTTTATTACTAACTGGTACTAACAAAAGTGAATTGGAAGAGGATGGAGATCAAAAAGGAAGAGGCTCAAAACGTTTAAGAATGGATGATGGTGAAGGCTTTGTTGATGATATTGAAATGAGATCGGCGGGCTCCCTAGAGGAGTGCCGCCGGGAGCAATGAAAATCTTAAGTTGGAACTGTCGTGGGATTGGCAACCCTGCGACAGTAAAGGAACTTCGCGATCTCGCGAAGGATTATGCCCCCTCGGTTATGTTCATAATAGAAGCACAGATCTGTAAGTACCGAGTGGAAAATTTACGTTACACACTTGGTTTTGATGCGAGTTTTGCTGTTAGTAGTGATGGGAGGAGTGGAGGACTTGGTCTGTTCTGGAAGAATGATGTAACAGTTTCTGTCCAAAAGTTCTCAAACTACCACATCGATACAATAATAAAAGTGGAGGGGAAAGAGCCTTGGCGTATATCTTTTAAATATGGGGAGCCAAATAGATCGCTAAAGTCTCGTACTTGGGAGATTATGAAGCAAATGAGGAGTGATTCAAATCTGCCACGCGGCCGTAGCACCCGCTCACCACTCGATGACGCCGCTCGTAGCACGCCGCGGCCGCACGACCGCGACCCTGCTCGCTCCTTGCAGACGGCAACGCGCGGCTGCAGCCAGGCTCGTAGCGTGCTGCCGCCCCACGCGACCGCAGCCATGTTAATAATGCACTGTCGCCGCGCGGCGCCGCCCTGCTCGCCACTCGCCGCCGCCGCCATCGTACTGCCGCGGCTATTTCCCGTAGCACGCCGCCCTCACGCAAACGCCAGCCGCTGCGGCACTCCGCCCCAGTGCCGAGTTCCGCCTCCACCTCGTTCGTCCACTAAAATGCCTACCCGAGTGAGCATGTGCCCTCCCAAGTGAGCAAGCATGCATGCATGCACGTACCCCATCAAATGGTGCCCTTCTAAGCATGCATGCACGCACATACACAACTACACTGCTTCCCGAGTGGGTGCCCTCCTAAGCTTGCATGCATGCGCGAACACCACTGCACTACTTCCCGAGTGAGCAAGCATGCACACGCACCGACCGACTCAGGACCGGCGACCGAATCGGAGACCCGAGCGGGATGGCGATGCAAGCTCCGACTAAACTTCACAGAGAGTTCTCACGCGCCAACTACTGTCAATGTGTCCTCGACCAGACTCGACTCAAAGCACTCGGGGGCCCGACTCATATCTTTTCTTCTCGCCCCACCAAACGCAACTTTCCACACCTCGACCCGAGAGTTCTCGGCTCGGAGCGCTCAGGGCCAGACCACGGTCTTTCGACCACTCAGACCGCGACGCTTCCAGCCCTCCGACCCAAATGTGTTCGGCTCGGGAGGCTCGGGGCCAGACGACTATCTTTTCTTCTCATACAAAATCACGGGCTCGCATTCGCGCGCCGACACGCATGACGCAAGCTCGGCTCCCATGTCGGCACCTAGCCTCCAACCGATTTGAGGTCATGATAGAGAACAACGGCTTCACGATTAAAAATCGTAAAGTCGCTCGGGGGCCTCTGACGGGTCCAAGGGCCCGGGGTCCCCAGCAGGCCCACTTAAATGACCGTCACAGCTAAACAAAAACCACTGGTTCCATTCCCCGACTGAGCTCGCGTGCACGAGTAGGAAAAACAATCAAGAACACTCCATGCACTGACAGACCCACATGGGCAAGCCGTGGAGGAGAAGGCAGCGCCCCAAGTCAAAGCTATTGTGCTAGCCAACCACTCTCCCATGGGAGCAATGATGGCTACTGACACCACTACAGGGGGACTCTACTACTCTACTTGCATGCATGTCCCTACGAGGGGACAAGGCAGGAGTCCATCAGCTCCACACCACCAGCACAATGTTATGATGACCATACTGTAGACACAATCTTGCCTAGTTGAAGTGACAGGACGACGCCCCCGACTGAGAAGCCCCATCCGGAAGAGCATGTAGCGCCACTTTTCTTCTTGGGCAACACGTTAGCTTCTTCTGTAAGGAGCCTCTCTTGCTCTATAAAAGGGAGGACACTCCACATAGGAAGAGGAAGGGGATCTTAGCCTCCACACTCTAGTTTTCTAGCTTTCTAGTTCTACTCGTTCAGCTGTAACTCCCCATCTCCTTCTCCCTCATGAGCACCTGGGCTCGAGCAATACAAGCAGAGAACCACCCCCATATTGGACGTAGGGCATTTCTGGCCCGAACCAGTCTAAATCCTCGAGTCATTGTATGCTAGGCCATATTCGATCGGATGCACGACAACACGCAGTCGAGTAGTTTGGTAGTCGCCCATTTTCCGGAGCGACAGTTTTCAACGGAGATGAGCAACCAACAGAAATTAATGGTACGTTCATCGTTTTAATCCCGAAAGTGCATAATCCATTATCCTTGAACCAATTTCGACCAATAAGCCTTTGCAATGTGGTATATAAAATTATATCCAAAGCATTGGCAAACCGGTTGAAAATGGTTCTTCCGGATATCATTTCCGAAGAGCAATCAGCTTTCGTTCCTGGTAGAATCATTACTGATAATGTCCTAGCGGCTTATGAATGTTTGCACTATATGCGCACAAATCGTTCAAAGAACCATGCTTATTGTGCTTTAAAGCTGGATATGGAAAAGACGTATGATAGAGTAGAATGGAATTATTTAGAAGCAATATTGCTAAAATTGGGATTCAGTCGTCTATGGGTGGATAAAGTTACGAAGTGTGTCACATCGGTCTCCTTCTCGATCCTATTTAATGGAGAAAAGCTACAAGAATTTAATCCATCTCGAGGAATTAGACAAGGTGGTCCAATTTCTCCTTATTTGTTCTTACTCTGTGCAGAAGGGCTGTCCAGCATGCTCAAAGAATAAGGTGCAGATGGCGGCGTTCAAGGAATTCAAATCTCCGGCGCAGCTCCAAGGGTCAATCACCTCTTGTTTGCTGATGACAGTATCCTATTTTTTAAAGCTGCAACAACAAATGCACGAGCAGTACAGGAATCCCTGTCCAAATATTGTGAAGCCTCTGATCAAAAGGTGAGCCTGGCGAAGTCATCAATATTTTTCAGCAAAGGATGTAGGCAGACTACTCGGGATGAAATTAAATCTGTGACACATGTTGAGAATGAGTCTTTGAATGAAAGGTATTTGGGGCTGCCTACAGAAGTTGGCAGAACAACAAATGGAGCTTTCAAGTATCTTAAGGATAGAGTTTGGAATAAAGTTAAAGGGTGGATAGAACAAACTCTATCTGCCGGAGGGAAGGAGGTTTTAATTAAATATGTGGTTTAAGCAATTCCTACCTATACAATGGGATGCTTCAGACTACCTAGAGGGTTGTGTGAGTATATAAATTCTTTGTTAAGGAAATTCTGGTGGGGTAGCAAGAGAGGTGAAAGGAAAACAAGTTGGTTGCTTGGGGGAAGATAGCCCAGCCAAAATACATTGGTGGACTTGGGTTTAGAGATATAGAGATGTTCAATCTAGCTTTGCTTGCAAGGCAGGCATGGCGTCTTCTCATCAGGCCACGGTCAATTTGTTCACAAATACTGAAGGCAGTTTACTTCCCTTCTAGCGAACTACTGAATGCATCTATTGGGAATAATCCATCCAAGACTTGGAGGGCAATCTGTGATGGGATAGATGTGTTGAAACAAGGGCTCGTCAAACGAATTGGAGATAGTGAAAGCACACAAATTTGGGGCTGCAACTGGATCCCAAGAACAGGCATGTACAAACCTTTGAGCTCAAAACAACCTAACCCGCCAACACGAGTATGTGAACTGATTGACCATACTTCTATGACATGGAACACTGACATAGTGAGGCACTTTTTTTCTCCTATGGATAGTGAAGCAATCCTTCAGATACCACTAAGCTTGAGGAAACAGGAAGACTGTTGGCCTTGGCATCATGAGAGAAATGGTCTTTTTTCTGTATGCTCTGCTTACAGGATGTTAATCCAAGCAAAAAAGAGCAGAGAGGATTATTTTGAAAGTCGAGCTAGTTGTTCTGATATTGAAACAAGGTACAAAGAGTGGAAACATTTATGGGGCATGCAGTTGCCTTCAAAAATTAAAGTGTTCTGCTGGCGTCTTGCTCTGAACTCAATACCTACCGGTAAGGTGCTCAAAAGTAGAAATCTAGCAACTACAACTGAATGCAAAATTTGTGGTGCAGGTGAGGATTCATGGGAGCATGCATCGCTACACTGCACAGTGTCAAGATGTGTTTGGGCTTTGGTGGATGAGGAGATAACAAAGCTGCTAGCCACTCTACGTATTTCAGACCCAAAACATTGTGCTCTATTCATGTGCTGCAATATTCCTCAAGTTGAGGGTATAAAAATCCTTGCTACTTGTTGGGCTATATGGCATGCCAGGAGGAAGGCTATTCACGAGGGTGTTTTCCAAAGCCCTCTCTCCATAATGGCAAAAGTCAATCAGTTATTACAAGAACTGGAGACTATCAGTGGGATTAAACCAGAAGGAATGAAGAAGTTTCAAACAAAGCAAAAATCTCAGAGGTGGTTAGCACCTGAGCAAGGTCTATGCAAGATAAATACGGATGCTGTTGTTGATCGGGTCGGATCCAAAGGTGCAATTGCTGCTGTTTGCCGAGGGGACCAAGGAGAATTCATTGCAGCAAGTTCTATGGTGATACCCAACATAATTGAACCTGAAACACCGGAAGCGATGGCATGCTTGGAAGCACTTGCTCTTGCTCAGGACTGTGCCATCCGAAGAATTAAAGTGGCATCAGACTGTTTAGGTGTTGTCAAAAATATTAAGGAGATGACTCGATGGGCTTATATGATGATCCTTCAGGATATTCACAAGAGGTCAAAGATTTTTGATTGTGTGAGATTCGCACATGAAGATAGGGATTTCAATAGAGAGGCCCATTATCTTGCTAAGCATGCTTGTGAATTTGGAACAGGCCGACATGTGTGGCTTGGCTCCCCTCCTGTATTCATGGATGTAAACGTTTTACATTAAAGAAATAACATCCCTATCTTCCTCTAAAAAAAAAAAGAAGAAAGCCCTGCTACAACAAGTACTCGTCAACTAACTGGTGGCCGGTAGAGATCCAGGAAGCCCAGAGCAGCATGTGTTTGGAATTTCGAAAAAATGAGAAAACGGGAACGAATAAGAACACCATCAAGAAGCCCATTTCGCGCTTGCTCATCAGTGCCCAATCAGCCCATAGTTGTGATCTAAGGTTATCCAGCGCCATAATAAAAAAGGGGCTCAGCACCTTTTGGAGTGACGTAAAAACCTAGTAAAAAAAACCTAGCCCCCATCTACAACCGTCCGATCTCCGGCGGTGCTGAGGCACCTGAAGGTCGCCGCCAACTCTGGGTAGTGCCGGTGGAGGTCCGAAGGACGCCTCTACCTACAACAATCTTCATCGACTCTGGGAACAACTACATCACTCCCGTTCCCAACCAAGATGGCCGGAACTTCATCTACACTCGCGTTGCCACTCCTCCTTGGTCTAGATCTAAAACTCACTCATGTATTTGGGTTGTGCTTATGTGATTAGGTGCTAGACCCTGTTAAGTTACTAAGAACTAAATTGAGTTTTTTCCTACAGCATGTCCTCTGAATTTATTTCCTGCTCCATTACTTTTTGTAGTCAATCATATAAATAAAATTTGGAGTCTCCTAGTGTCTGGCGCCTGGGATGTGCCACTTCCAGCACACGTTGCTAGCATTGTTACAGACGAACTACCTGCTTTGTTTAAGTAATAGAATCCCGGTATTCCATCAAAAGAAAAAGAAGTGTAGAAAAGGAGCATATACGATGCAATCTCGCGGGCATGATCATTACCTTTTCTACGAACGAAAGGGTAGACTCTTTACCTCTGCTTTAGCAGCCAAGGCCAAATTCCAAAAAGAACTGAATATATCGACACTTTCTTTCCTTCCTCAGCCGGGCCGGTCCATATGTCCCACTGGCCAAGTGTAAGGGTCTGAACATTCTCCGAGATAACTTGCTCCCTCGCAAAGCCAGGAGCCCCTGTTGTCTGTAGAGGCCGATGCCTTGCTTAACCACCCGGTTCGGTAATATACCAAACCCAAGACCACCTCCCCAGTGTAACCTCATATTCCCGGGCCAGGCAGGCCGGCCGCGCGGGGTCGTTAAAACCCCGGCGCGCTCCCATGCAACCACCGGTCAAGCTAGCCCCCCACCTGCTCCTCCTCTCTCACCCGCCGGCCGCCTCCTCGCGCCCCCGCTCGCGAGCCGCGAGTGCACCGTGTCTTCTTCTTTGCCGGCGGCGGAGAGCGAGTTAGCGAGCGAGGTTGCAGCAGGCGGCGGCGGCGGCGGCGGCGGCTAGCCATGGCGCAGGGGATCATCGGGAGCCACCACCACTCCATCATGGCCTCGCGGGTGGCCGTGCTCGCGCACGTGCTGTTCCTGAGCACCGCCGTGCTCATGCTCGTCTGGCTGCTGCACTACCGGGGCGGCATCAACATACAGTCCGAGGACCCCGAGCAGATCTTCAATGTACGTTTATGAGTTCTACTCTTCGCGTATTCCTTTGTTCGGTTCTTAGTAGTTGATCATCGTCTTCAATTAATCGGATGCAAGATTCATACAATACAATTTTCACCTGGTAATCGAAGTGGGTATATAGTTGCACTAGCTAGTTTCTGCACTTGTATGATCATGTAATGTTCACGAATTGTTACCTATTTTTTGCCGTTTAATCTTGTGGAGTACTCTTTTGCAGGTTCATCCGTTTGTGATGTCCTGGGGGTTTATTCTTCTTATTGGAGAAGGTATGTCCAACTCCAATCCAACCTGATATAATTGCTCCAAAGCACATGATATGGGCAATTGGTATCGCGCATACGAATTGTCCCAGAATGAAACTTTAGATATATACGTCTGCTTGTTCGATGTGACGGCTCAGCAGAATCGATGCCGAAGGCCCCTGAAGTCCGAAGATGACAAGATGCAGTAATTGTCCTTGTCGAAATGGGCCACCATTCCCCTTTGGTTTTTAGTGTGGAGAGGAAGGAGATCACTGGTTCACCGCACTTTAAACCGTCAGATGATAGGCAGCTTAGTACTAGTAGTAGCCAGTAGGGGGGTTTGGTGGCTACAAAAGCATTGGAGCAGCTCGCCGTTAAGTGACAATCAGTGTGTTTGGTGCGTGTCTTAGCATTAGTCTAGTCAGATTTTTCCGATAATGACCATTCTGATCGCTACGTTTTCCTGCCAAAGTTGGATCTATTAGTGTCGCAACCGTACCATGAATGTTTTGCGACGATGAAGATTACAGTGACCATGCTTCAATTCTTCTAGCTAGCTTGATTTCTTTAATTTCTGTGTGGTTTTGTGTTGAGAAATACAGTAGCACAATGAGAGTTCAAACTAACCCCTTGTTTATATTTTCAAAATTTCAAAACTTTACACATCAAATCTTTGAACGTATGCATAAAGTATTATATATAGCTAAACAAAATAATTAATTACACAGTTTGTCTATAATTTGTGAGACGAATCTTTTGAGCCTAGTTAACCCATGGCGGGATAATAATTATTAAATAAATAAAATGCTACAGTGTTCTATAACCAAACCTTTTTGCATCTAAACAAGGGCTAAATTTGCAGCCATCCTGGCGTACTCGACGATCCACATGGTGGACCACCGGACGCAGAAGATGGCGCACATGATGATCCACCTGGTGGGTCTCATCCTGGGCATCTTCGGCGTGTACGCGGCGTTCAAGTTCCACGACGCGGCCGTGGTGCCGGACCTGATGAGCCTCCACTCGTGGCTGGGCATCACCGCCATCGCGCTCTTCGGCCTGCAGTGGCTCTTCGGCTTCGTCACCTTCTGGCTGCCCGCGGCGCAGGAGCACACCCGCGCCGCGGCGGCCCCCGCGCACGTCATGGCCGGGCTGGCCATCTTCATGCTGGCCGTGTGCGCGGCCCAGACGGGGCTCGTCGAGAAGAGCGCCGGCGCCGCCTCCGCCGCCGAGATGAAGCTCATCAACGTCACGGGCATCTTCATCCTCCTCTACGGGGTCGCCGTCGCCTCCGCCGTCGCGCTGCGCAAGGCCTTCTTGTAGGCCTTGGTTTGGCCCGGTCGGCTCGGTCGGTCGGTCCGGATTGGCGTTTCACCATGGATGTGACACGATTGGTGTTCCCTTGTACTCCCATGCGGAGTTAGTTTGGGCGGTTTGCGTGGTGATTGCGTCTGCACAGTACCGTGTGAGTGAGTTTTTCTGCGACATTTGTGTTCGATCACCGCCTGCCTTCTTCGTGGGGAGCTTCAAAGAACAATGCACACTTGTACTTGTCATTCGTAATTGTTTCTTGGGCCTTCTACGTTGTAGTAGCTTCAGCTCTCAACGTTCCTCCAAAACGGACCGAATTATGGTCCGACAGACGTCCAATAGCTTTCTGGCCCAGGGAAGAGCTGGGCCCACAGAAAAACCAATGGGCTGCCCAACTATCCAGTAATATTCCAAACCCACCAAGTAGGAAGAATAAGCCCAAGACCGTGTACTCTCTCTGAAAACCCACTTTTTTTCTATACTATAAAAGTTGAAACGATTGAAAACATTTCTCACCAAAATTAGGCCCACCGTACCCCTCACGGAGGCCCCACTTGTCAACCAAAAAGCTTGACCAAAGGGAGGGAGAGATTGGTTTCGTCAATGTTTTCCGCCAAAATCCTATTACTTTTTACACCAGTAATTTCCTATACCCAATGCTTGGACCCACATATTACTTTCTTTTAGCATACACATATTTTTCTTTACACATACATTAACCCATAATTCACGTTATTTTTCTTTTGGAAGGATAATAATTGACATCATTGTTTATGGAAGAAAAAGAAAAACATGTATTAACGTATTACTTTCCTTTAGTATACACATACTTTCCTTTGCACATACGTTAACCTATAATTCATGTCATTTTTTCTTTTGAAAGGATAATAATTGATATCTTTGCTTATAAAAAGAAAAAAAAGACATGTATTATTTTTAGAAGATAAATAAATAACATTGTTGTTTGATGGTTTTGGAATGATATTAATTGGCATCATTGTTTTATGGAAGGAAAATAAAAATATATATTATTTTTGGAAAGAAAATAAATAATATCATTGCTTGATGGATGAAAAAATAAATATGTGCATGTGGCACGTCCATTTTCCCTAGTCCTCGCAAAAAAAAAAAAGCAGATACCTCATACCAGTAGCATCGGATTCTCCTCCGCGCCGACACCTCTCAACAGGCTTCCACAATCTGCTCTCCCCCACACAACAACTCTCGGAGATGTACAATACACTACGTGCACAATTCTTACCCAGTTTTTTTCATGCAACTCTAGTATTGCGCCTGAAAGGGGCAAATACGAAACGGGCTCCTCTGAGAGTGATGAGGAAGGATGACGGCACGTGCGGCCGACCTTCTAGAAATTGAACTCCAGCACCTACTGCTGCGGCCAACAACCGCTGCCGGCGGGCCGTCCGAACGAACGGTGGTCGGTGTCACGCCGAGGCAACGCTGACTTGGCAACAGGTTCGGCCTTCGCAAATCGTGACTTCGCAACAGGCTCGACGGACGACCGGCTCGCAGGTCCCGGCCGCCTCAGCATCTTCGGTCCTCAGTCACAGGGTTCTCCGTCCGACTGCTCACCGACAGCAGCGCGCCCCGCCCCCTCGGCCACGCGAAAGGGCTCCGAAACGGCACCGAATTTGAAGGTATAGTGCCCGCCGGGCCAGCAGCGGCAAGGGATGCCCGGAGACAGGGCGATCATCGGCGGCGCCCGGCTTTTAATCGTTCTCCCAGCATGCGTCGCCGCGTCGGTGTCACCAAGGTGCGGCGTCGAATGCGTGTTCATCGACCACGACGACGACAACGAATATCGAGTAGACGTGCAAGCACTCGTGTCCACGGACATGTTTTGCTATCGTATCGACGCCGCGACGATCGTCGACGATCCGACACGCTGGCGCTGTAAGGTTGCGATGGACCAATAATTGTACGCCTGCCTGCCAACCACCAAACGACACATCCCACAAGGGCACAAGGCCGGCCCGCCCGGCTTGCAGGCCTCGTAGAGTAGGCCTCTCATCGCATCACATGCCCGGGATCCTAAAACATCCTTGTCCTGACACGACCCCCGACAGGTCGCCACTGAACTTCGCCCCGCTCTGCACGGGGTTGTGGTGTGGTTCCACTGTTGGTTGATGAATGATAAGCAATATGCCAATGTACTATCCCATCTCATCTCTGTTGTGTGTGTTTTTTCTTTTTTTTTCTAGAATACGCAGGCAGCATATCATTGTATTAAGACGAAAAAGAAATTGATACAGTGCTTGATTATAACCCAGATGGAACGGACTCCAGATGGACACAAACCGGCAAGCCAGCTGAACACAACCCAAAAAAAAACTCCAACATAAACTACTCATATTCCGCACAATCTAAACGACTGGCTCTAAGCGTAACCCTCCGTCAACGCTCCATCCCACGGAGGGAGAGCTGTTGCTCTTGTTCTTCAACATCGGAAATAAGTCCTGTGTTAATGCTTTTTACGGGCCAACACACGATCGCGCTAGGTCGCGCGGCGCGAGGAGGAGCTCCTTACAGCACCTCCTGCGTGGAGCGGTCAGACCGGTCACCGTGCAGAACGGTATCCGACAATCGCTCACCCGGGAGGGACCCCGTCAGGGCAAGCGCGCGTAGAGTTGTCTATGCTCGGCAGGCCAACTAGAGCGTCTTCAAACGCCATGGAGACGAGGGAAGAACAGCATGTCGAGATTGGAAAAATAGGGTAAAGAGAATAAGTCAAAAGGATAAAAGATGTGTTTTTGATAGATTCGATTGTGTTGTGTCTTCAATCGGCCGTGCCCCTTTATATTTATAGGGTGAGGAAGACTTACCTCGCAAGTAATCCTATTTACAGATCTAAATCTATTAAGAACTCTAATTATAGTCGGATTCCTCCTAGACCGGTCAGACCGGTCGGACCCACCGATCAGACTGGTCGGTCTCCTGCCGGATCAGCTACAGCATCTGACCGGTCAGACCGGTTGATGTCAATTTTAGCTGTAAATATATGTCCCTCTGTTTTTTGGTCAAGCTTACTTGCTAAAAAACATTCTTCTGAACCAAAATTGTCTAAGGACGACAATTAACAATGCATCGGCCATATATTATCTTTAAACATGCTAAAATAGCCAAAATAAGAGAACTAGCAAATGTAACAATTTCTAACTTAAGATCAACAAACTATTTCGGCTTTATATTCCTTAGCATGTTCAATAACAAAATTTTGAGACGGCCAATGTGGCCGATTATACAAATCATAGCTCCTTGGTAAAGCATAAAACTGATAGTCATAATATGGCAGCCAAGGATTATGACCAAACCATGGATTAAACACACCTGAATATACAGTCCATGGTGCGTGCATCGATAGGATGAATGATGAAGACCAATACGATGACCGTTGATGCTTTCTTGATCTTAGTGGTGAAGAATTCCTTCTTCGTTTTCCTTCCAATTGATTGTTTTGTTTTTGTTCGAATATCTTCTTGTATTTATCCAGAAGCTCCTCAAAGGTCGGCTTGGTCCTATTTTTTGCACCACCAGATTTCTTAGGTTTAGACCGGTCTGACGAACTGGTCAGACCGGTCCTGTCAGAACCGATTTGGTTGCTCTTATCTTGCCCCTCCGGCCGAACTTGAACATTGTTCGACTACATTGTTTGAATCAGGATCATCATTGGGGACAATTTTACTAATTGAGCTATCCGATTGCTCTTCAACAACCGGCTTTTCTTTATCTAGTGTCAAATCTAAATTTTTGTTTAATCGTCCATCTGTTTTGACACGATAAACTTAGTTTATCACCTTGTATTTCTTTTTCTGTATACACCGATCTTTTTCATCAAAACATTCATTAATGGTACGTGATGGTTTACTAATTGCCGACTCCCTATAGCTAATATAATCTGGATACAAATATCTAGGAAGAGACGACATACATGAATTATAATACCATGACGGGTAAAAACAAGGCATGCTATAATAAGATCCGCATGGTATATGTATAGACGACCTATGTGATGAAAACGGCATTGAAATAGGAAAATTATTCGGCTGCCGATTCCGATCATGGAATTGCTGTCTTGGAGTAGATCTTGAGTGTTTCGGATGTTTTGACCGACTAGCATCATTATTTTGTTTTTTGGATTTAGCCGGAAGATCTCCAAGAAAGGGCTTCAGCTTTTCCTTTTGATGCTTATGACGGCCTTTGGATTCAACGGTTTTCCAAACACCAATCTCAGATTTTTTGGGCTTAGTGATCTTAGGTTTTGATTTATTTTGCAAAACCCTAGATGAGACGGTTAGACCGGTCTTGGAACCGGTCAGACCAGTTGCAATGCAACCAGCATTTTTGCCTTTGTTCTATTGCCTCCCTAGCGTTGAAGTACTAGATTTAGTCTCTGTGCTTTTGCCAGGGGATTTTGGTTCAACAATTTCGGTTTGGGACGGCCGAATTGAATCTTGACCAGCAACATCAGGCAAATTTTTACAAGGATTATTAGCCGGCTTTTCGATAACCGATTTTTGAATAATAGGAACTGAAATTGACCTATCTTCTTGATCAATCAAATACTGGACAAGATCAGATAGAGCATCGGATAACGTATCTGAAGATTGTACCTCTTTTAATAGATCAATCGCGGATGGTGGCTTCCACTCCTTTATCTTGATGACGTCTTGCTCTGTTTTACGATAATAGGATAGAAGCAATCTTTCGTCCGTCTGATCACACTCTCGTCGATACTCCTAAAGTAGTTCTTCATGTGACGATATATTACTAGGGTTTGACAAATCGGTCATGATAACTTGATTCTCGTCCCCAGCAGAGTCATCAATTTGTGTTGATGTTTTTTACGGGCCAACACACGATTGCGTTAGGTCGCGTGCCGTGAGGAGGAGCTACACTCCACAGGAGTACAGGACGAGCAACGATCCAAGGCCCCTTTTGGCCGGTTGCAGTTGGTGGTGGGCCTGCCTTGTGTGCGATCTCTGAGACCCTGATCTCTTCCCTGCTCCTCAATCATATCTCGCCAAATGGGGACATCTGAATCTCATCATGGAGGCGCACGGCAGCGGCAGCCGGCAGGGCATTGAACCGGCCACGGGAGCCGCCGCCTACTTTCCCCGGCTCGTGAATGTGCCCGCCTGGCCGGGCTGTCCTCCGCTTGCTTGCCCCCGCTGGGCGCTCGGTTGCAACGGCACGCGAAAGGCTTCTCCAGAGCGGCAGGCAACCGGCGACGGGGTGGCTTGTTTGGTTCAGACCCTGACAAAGCTGCCTGGCCCAGGCAGCAATCCCAGGCGTCCGATTTCGTCGGCCTGGGGTCGGATGGTGCTGCCTGGCACGCAGCAACCAAACAAGTGTAGGCATTGATTTGTGGAAGAAGATGCAGTATTGGTTTGTGGGCATCAGGAGGAGGGCGTCAAGCATAGGTGAGTGACATCCCTGCAACAGAAACGAAAGGTAGCCGCGATGTTTCCGTGCTCGGGCAGTCAGGCCGGGTATGGAAAGTTGGTTGCTGATCGGGAAGCTTACCAAAAGCTAGCCTGGTCACGACGTGCACCGCCGCACTGGACGCTGGCAGCTGGCTTGTCCACTTTGGACGGGTTCAAGCTCGAGTCAGGGCACGCGAAGGGCAGTAGGTGAAGCACTGACTGCACTGTGGACTGTGCCTGGTGACGCACACCAGGCAGCCTGCCTCGCCTTCTTCTGTACTTGGCTCGCTTGATTTCCTGAAAGTGGTTTTTATAATTACCTGTTTGCTCAGATAAACTGCTGAAACCAACGGATTCCGAGCAGTCGACGTCGCAACGTTCAGTTTTTTTTTTCGAATGGAGAAAACGATCGGCATCAGAGAGTTTGGTCTGGACTACTGAATACTGATCAAGCGATCCACTAAGAAAAGGCTTTCACCGTCCTTTTGCATCGCAGGGCCACCTGATGAAGAAAGAAAGAAAAAATTCTCACGAGACGTTTCGTGATGTAAAAGGGAGTGGAGCGCGAGCGATTCACCGTCGCCATGATGCCCGGGTGACTCGGATCGACAGGCTTGCTTGTCTTCGCCGACAGCCATCACGAGCAAGCTTCCCGGCGCTTATTCTCGTGCGTGCGTGCGTGCGTGGTCTGAGGCACCATCATGGATGGGAGCCATAGCTGCTGCGTCGGCTTATCCATCTGCTGTTCGACATGATATGTGGTGGACGGAGTGAACGGACGGCTCTGGGCCGACCGGCATCGTTCTCCAAGTGGATTTCGTGGATGGCACTATGGCGGCGAAGACTTTCTGCACTTGTTTGCACGGACTCCTGAATCGTGGAACAGTGCTTTGTCTTCAGTTTTTGAGGTTTCCAGACGCAGTGAGGGTTTGTATAGATCCCAAAATTTACCCCAAAAAAATCATATCGAATGTTTGGACACATGCATGGAGTACTAAATAAAATCTATTTGCAAAACTTTTTGCACGGATGAGTTGTAAATCGCAAGATGAATCTAATGAACCTACTTAATTCATGATTTGCAACAGTAATGTTACAGTAACCATTCGCTAATTATGAATTAATCATGAATTAATTGGACTCATTAGATTCGTCTCGCGATTTATAACCCTCCACGCAAAAAAGTGTTGTGAATAGATTTTATTTAGTGCTCCGAAATAGTAAAATTCTCTTTTAAAAATTTACGCCAAAAAAATCTAAACACACCCTGATTCCGTGAAGGCTATTCTGAATGCTCGCTTTTTAATCCGGATTCGTGAACATGTTTTGTGACGATGCACTCTGATTCTTCCATAATATTTTTTGAAGAAAAGGTCTGAATAACTAATCGTGCATACATGTTTCCTATCCTCCGATCATTCTTTGTAGAGAAGGAAAAAATGTTTCTTCTTTGGGTCAAGTGGTTTACTGAATCACTTGGGCAAGGACAAACCAAGATTCAGTAGTAGCTTCGGCGTGGATTAGTCTCGCCAGAAATGGACGACAGAGTCACAGAGACGGAGAAGCTCCGAGTTGGACGCTCAGTTTAGATGATAGACCTTTAAAAAAGGATTAATTAGATCTATGCTATTATAATTATTTTGTTTCTAAAATATACCATTACTATTTATGATATCGTGAGTATGACATTACAATTTCACGTTTTCTAGAGATATGTCATTAGGTGCCCTTTCAATGTGTTTATAAAAAAAATTTGGACGAAAAATACCCTCACCTTCAACCTCTCACCTCTATCACATTTCTCCCCAATCCTCCACCGCCGGAGTGGACGCCGGGCCGTAGCAGCCCCGCTGCTCTGCTCCTACCTGTCGCCGTGCGCACCTCGCCGGCTCTCCCGCGTGCGCCCCCTGCTGTGCCACTCCTGCGCACGGGGATCCTCTGTAGGCCCGCTCCGCGCGCCCCGCGCGTCACGCCTCCTGCTGCTGCCGCTCTGGCCGCGGCCCGGCTCGCCGCGAGCCTCCTACGTCGTCGGCCTGCGCGGAACGGATGACCTGGGATGGCCGCGCGGCTGTAGCGCCGAGGGCGAGCGCGGCCGGCCGCCGTGCGGAGCGAGGCCGCGAGTTGTTGTGGCGGCGGAATCGGGCGGACCAGCTTCATGTCTGGCGGAATTGACGAAATTACTAGTCTAGACTCTAGAGCATCTCACAAATGAAGTGGTGACCGCACCACTTGATTTGATGTCCAAATCGATAAAAAGTTGCTGGGCTTTACGAGCATCGGCACTCCGTCGCCACCTCCAGTCACCTGCTGGACCTCGATAGCCGCCAGCATATGGCGGCGTGCTCCAGCTCCTCGATGGGTATCCCTGCTCAGCGGCCTCTTATGGCAGCGTGCTCCGACGGTGTCGTCTGCCCGTCTCACCGTACTCCGATGGTACCCCGAGGAAGAAGACAGGGGTAGTTTAGTCATGAAATATTTATAAATATGTTGAAGAGGTACATAATGGCATGTTTTGAACAAATACGAAATTATAATGGTACGCTTCCGATATTGCGAATAGTAATGGTGTATCTTAGAAACGGAAAAATTGTAATGGTGTATCTCCCACACATAACACTGCGGACTGCGGTGCTTCCCAGTGTTTACCGCGTGAGTCGCGGAGCACGAAGCTCGTAGCCAATGACAGGACGACAGGGCCAGCCCGCCGGCCAAGGTTGGGACTCTGGGATCTCCTCATCAACGACCGATCATGGGTGGAAAACTAGGACCACAGCACGACGTGAAAAGGGTGACCCAAGTACCGCGCATCTCCCGTACGCGAACAGGCAGCGAGAAGAAGGCGCATCCCGGGAGCAGGACGCAGGGACGGCACGGGGAGCGTACAGGGACCATGCCGTTGTGGCCACCGGGGCGGCCACACCCGGCCGGGCCACCGGCTACCGGCCTCGGTCGTGCGACACCGCGGCGCGGCGCGGTATGGTGGATGGACATGCATGGGGTCCCGCCTCTGCGCGCGCGGGCGCACACGCAGCGGCCGAGAGGCGCCCGCTGCCGGTGTGCTTCCGGCAACGGCCATGCCATCCGCAACGGTCAGCGGTGGATGGCAGCGCGCGACGATCTGTTGGGTCGGCCTGGGCACTTTGGCTGCCCGGCCTTCCTCGCTCCGGCGTCTCCTGGGCACGGGCCGCCGGTTGCGGACGACCTGGTTGGTCGCGGTCGATTTCGACAGAGATACCTGGTGTGTGTGTGGCGAGAGATAGCATGGGTTACGTGCGCCAACGTTTCTGGCTTATTAGCACAAGCCACCGCCATGGGGGGGAAATTGGGTGCACACGGGGTACCATGAAAAATCAAAGATTTCAATTCGCGGGTAGCTTCAACGTATACCTTTGGCCTGTAGCCTGTACTATACGTACACGTCGCGCTCCCCGGAAGCCAGCCAGCGTCGTCGCGAGAAGCGCGCGCGGAGCACGTACGCGACGCTTGACTGGAGGCGGCCGGCGGCGCTCGCTAGCTGCTATTCGCCGGAGGATGGGTGCCAGCCCCCGGCGGTGAGACCGGCGGCGCGGCGTTGCGCAACGGCGACCGGCCGGCAGAGACGCACCGCCCCCATAACTAAAGTTGCTCCAGCCGGTTCGCGAGCCGGGATCATCACATGCGAGTGGCGTGTCGTTATCCAAAGCCACTGTGCGCTGCCCAGTGCCCACGCTGATCGACTAGACCGGGGGATAAAAAGGAGGGATTCCCCGCTGGCTACCTTTTGGCGCCTTATCCGGAAGTAGGAAGCTGCATGCTGGCGTAAAGCGGCAGAGTGATTGTTACCATCCTTGTAGAGAAAGCCTCGGCGTTTCACTACCCGTTCGGATGGCCACGGAACAAAGTCGAGCCGAGCAATTACATAAAAAAAAATCGATCCAAGCATCATCACGCCCATTTTTAATTTCTTGTATCAACTAGAGTAGAGTGCACACGAAGCACCGGTGGTCAGGCACTCAGGCTCACGGCAGAACGAGTCTGAAAAGACCAGCACGCACGCCGGAACATTCCTACACGGCGATGTAGACGACGGTATGGTATACGGCGTCGTACAACGGTGCCTGTTCTGAACTTTTCTGCTTGCGTGTGGGCGACATGCACTGTAGCGAAACCTGCCTGTCGACTCGAGTCAATGCGCATAAAAGAATCCGGTGGAGGTCTGACCAAGCCGACGCCAGAGCAGTTGCAGGTACGGAGTAGCAAATGGAATTCGTTTTTTTGTGTGGCCGTATAGGCATGTGCCCTAGAAAAAGGTACTACACAACACGTCCTCAAATCAAAACGTACACCAGTACTATCCTCTTGTTTAGGGGTGTTTAGTTGCGCTCCGTAAAATTTTTGAAAAGTTATATTTCTATATTTGAAGTACTAAACATAGACTAATTACAAAAATAATTACAGAACTCGTCTGTAAATCGCGAGACGAATCTAATGAGCCTAATTAATCCGTTATTAGATGTTGTTTACTATAGCATTACTGTAGCAATTTAGCGTCTAATTACAGCCTAATTAGATTCATTAAATTCGTCTCGCCATTTACAGACAGCAGTCGTAATGTGTTTTTTATTTTGTCTATATTTAAGTCTCCATGCAGGTGCCGGAAATTTTTTTTGGAATTTTGAATTTTGTAACTAAACACGAGCTTAGTTGTAAAGTTTCAAATTTCAAAAAAAAATTCGGCACCTGTATAGAGACTTAAATCTAGACAAAATAAAAAACACATTGCACAGTTTGTCTGTAAATCGCGAGACAAATCTAATGAACCTAATTAGGCCATAATTAGACGCTAAATTGATACAGTAATGCTACAGTAAACAACCTCTAATGATGGATTAATTAGGCTCATTAGATTCATCTCGCGATTTACAGACAAGTTCTGTAATTTATTTTGTGATTAGTCTATGTTTAATACTTCAAATATAAAAAGATGCTTTTTCAAAAACTTTACACGATTCAATTAAACAAGACCTATATTCGAATTCGAGATGCCCCTATATTTGTTATAATATGATGTAGCCGCAACACCGCTCCCGTAACACGGCACTGTGCTACTAGTAGTACTCCTTCCGTATCGATAAAAAAAGTCGTTTTGGATAAGATTTGAGTCAAACATTGGAAATATAAATCATCAATAATTTTTAAATCGTTGAGTTTACAAATGTGATAATTATATGAATAGATTTGTCTTGAAAAATATTTTTATAAAAGTTTACATATATCACTTTTCTATAAACATTTTTTTTAAAAAAATAAAAGATTAAAGTTGTGTTTTGGAGACCGTGTCGCTATCTTAAACGATTTCCTTTACCAATACGGAGGGAGTATATATATAGGAGTATATAAATAAAATAAATGTTTGGTCTCTCAACTCTGCCGCACTTCTGGACTCTCCCCAACAGCTCATGCGTCGGGCGTTCCAACCGATGGCTTCGTCAGCTGGTGCGTGAACGGGTTGGCCGGCCGTGTTCAAGCAGTTTTCGTCGTTTCACTTGCTGGTTGCTGGGGTTTTGCTCGCATGAGGAGCACATTAACACAAGAACATTATCCAGGGAACAATGGAATCTCTGTTTAGCGTAGCAGTTTTCGCTTTTCCATCTCGCCAAGAAAGTTGGGGCCTGACAATATGATATGCACATGTTCCCTCCCCTTTTCCGGCGATACTGCTAACAGCCTACAAGTTTCTAGGTGCACCTGTTCTATAATGCTAGCTTTCGGAAATGATTGGGCATGAGCTCCTGTTCCGCTATGCCGTTCGGAGAGTCAGACACAGCTGATGATAAGCTGCGGGGGGCTAATGATTTGGATTTGGTGCAGAGGGGCTATCCCAACGGGCACTGACGCGATCACTTTTAGTAAACACTTCGAGGCGGCACGCGCGGACTCACTGCCGCTCCATTCCATACCCCACGACCAAACACGACCTGATCCCGATGCAGGTGAGGTGTGCAAATAACCAGCCACGTCCTGTCTCGTCTCGCTAGGGGGAAAAAGGGGATAAAAAGCTGCTTTTAAGCCGAATAATCAAAGAGGGAACACGCACGGGGTTCCGTTCCCTGACCAGTAATCGCGCTTCACTTCACTTGACCCATGTTTGGACAGAGCATCATTCATCGGTGATCGCGGCAGCGGAGCAAAAAAAGGCGAAGAAGAGCGGAGCGGATCGGCGAAAAGATTTGTCCGGAGGGGGCATGTCGCAACTGTTGACTGTTGACGACGGCGCCCGCCGGCTCTGCTCCGCCGTGCCGCCTCATCCTCGCCGATACGCTCGCTCTCTTTTGGACCCGCGCCGGATTCGTTGCGCGCGCGGGCCAGGCCGGCCCACCCAGGGCACCCACGCGGCGCGGCGAAGGGATCGTGCAACTAGTAATGGGCCATGGCGTTAGTAGCTCCTTTACAGCCCAATAATTTTTTTAAATTTTTTATATCAAAATTGCATAAATTTAAAGTCCGATTTTTTTAAAGACTGATTTTTAAATTTTCTAGTTCAAAATATTAGACCCTCTACCACTGGTACGCAACCGCGAGGAGATCCCGCGACGGCGACGCGCGCACCAGCTGCTCACCCATGCCCGCGACCGCGCGGGCCCACGCCCAGCCTCGGGGCAAATTCACCAAACCACACGGGGAGGCGGCTCTCCCGTGCCCCCTCGGCCGGCCGGCGGAGGGCACAAACCTGGGGCCTGGGGGACGTGGTGCGGCGGTGGGGCTCGGATAAGGGAAAGCAACGGGGCACCAGCTGCGGCTGGGCAGCAGCGGCAGCGGCGGGCGCGGCGACGGGGGGTGGGGTGGGGTGGGGTGGGGTGGGTTGGCCGTGAAAAGGCCGGGTCCCATGCCGGTGGCGCCCGCGGGGTGGAGGCGGGGAAACACACGGCTTATTTTAGTCGCAGCGTATCTCGTGAAATCCAGGAAATTCGATTCACTCGGCGCTCGGCTGCTTTCTCCCTCGTCGCGAAAAGCCGCAAGCCAACAAAAACACATCAAAGCTGCGAGCAAGCGAGCGAGGCGAGGGAGGAGAGAGAAGGGAAAAAAGAGGCGAGGAGGCCTCTCTCTCTCTCTCCTCTGCCAAAGGAGGTGGAGGAGGAGGAGCAGCGGGCGGAAGCAGGGGTGGTTGGTGGCCTGAGCGGCGGCGCATGTGAGGCTGCGGAGGTCGGGGAACTGGGATGGGGGTGGGAGGCGGAGTCGGGGAGGCCGCCGCGGTGTCGGCGGCGGAGGAGGCGGGGAAGGATGGGGAGGGGCCCGGCCGCGGGTGGCGCGTGAAGGTGAGGCTGAGGAGGGTGGTGGGGGTGCTGGGGGTGCTGGTGGCGGCGGCGGTCTGGGTGGGGATGCACTGCAGCATCCGCCGCACGGCCATAAGCAAGGCCGAGGAGGGGCTCGTCAGCATGTGCGAGGAACGCGCGCGCATGCTGCAGGACCAGTTCGCCGTCTCCGTCAACCACGTCCACGCCCTCGCCATCCTCGTCGCCACCTTCCACTACGAGAAGCACCCGCCCGCGCTCGACCAGGTCCGCGCCCGCCCCCCTCCGTCGCCGGACCGGAGTCCCCTCTCGCGCGCGGCGGCTCCTCGCGACGTGCTCTGTTCCTGCCCGGCTTGCCGCTGCGATGCTTGTGGCCTCTGATGCTCTGCGCGCGCAGATAATTGCGTATCTCGCCGGCTTCGCAAAATCCTTTGCTGCTCCTTCCATTGCCATAACTCCTCGACCATAGTACTTGATCTGCCTCTGCTGCTGGTGCTGGTCTGCTGCTTCCGCTTCATTAATTAACTGTCAAACCCATGGCTCCCTGGGGTGATAGGCTACTGTGCGCGGACCGTGCTGTTTGCTGTTTTTTCTCCCTTTTTTTTGTGTGTTCGCTCGTGCGCGCGCGTGATTTGCAGGTGCAGATTGCTGTTTGGTCGATTTGTTTGTCGGCCGCGGGCTTTATTTTCGGGTGATTTCTTCTGCAGGACACGTTCGCGGACTACGCAGCCAGGACGTCGTTCGAGCGACCGCTGCTGAGTGGCGTGGCGTACGCGCTGCGGGTGGTACACGCCGACAGGGAGAGCTTCGAGCGCCAGCAGGGGTGGATCATCAAGACCATGAAGCACGAGCCGTCGCCGGTGCAGGACGAGTACGCGCCGGTCATCTACTCACAGGAGACCGTCTCCTACATCGAGGGGCTCGACATGATGTCCGGCGAGGTCTGCGTCGTTGTCTTCCGTTTGGTTTCTTGGGCTACAGTTGCTGTCACTAGTGCTGGCTCTGAACCTCCTGGGTGTGTTTCTGTGGTGCCGCAGGAGGACCGTGAGAACATTTTGAGGTCAAGAGCATCGGGGAAGGCGGTTCTGACGAGGCCGTTCCGGCTCATGTCGAATCACCTGGGTGTTGTATTGACGTTTCCTGTTTATCTGGACGATCTTACTGCTGATGCCAAGGAGGAGGATCGTGTTAAGGCCACTGCAGGGTGAGGTTTACCTTCAATTTTCATTAAGCCTTTTCTCCATTCAGTTGATTCTTCTTCTGCGTACAATCCACTGCCTGTGGCTGTTCATACGCCACAACATTCATGGGACCCGTATGTTTTAGTGGTGGAAGCCTATGGTTCTCACTGGGCGCTGCTAAAGCAATCGTCAGTCACTCTAGAAATGGAAATGAGACCAGGGTCTGCGAGATACTAATAAGAAACGAGACTTCTATAATTAACTGAAATCATGTGTTCTTACAAACCAACTGTTCTCTCCACCACTTCTCCAATTGCAGCAAGCGAGTTTTAGCGAGGTAAGGGTTATATTTGGGGGAGATGATTTCTCCAGCAAGGCTCCAGGAGAGTTAAGGTCTTGGGATTTGGGTTAGGGGCTTATGGCATGTGCCTCTACTCTCCGGAGCTCCAGGCTTAGGGAGTTAGGGTGGATGACTATAGTGAAGCTGGCCAGCCTGGTGCCTGGTGGCAGCAGCAGCTGAAGAGTGGAACGGTGAGATTGTGTCGGAGTAGCAGTGGCGTGTAGGGTCGGAGCAGGGCCATCTCATTAATGGCCCATGGAAGACGGGTTACCATAGTGGTGTTCGTGCATCCCGTGGAGGAAATCACCAGGGTGGGACAAAGCAAAGGGATCAAGAGGAGGAAGAATGCCGTTCGGTTTAGATCGGACGGTCGAGTTCTTTGGCGGGGGGGGGGGGGGGGGGTGAGGGGGAGGCAAAAGTTGGGGTTTACAGAAATGACTTCAGCTGCAATTGTGTCAAAACTACAGTTGTGTTACTTAACCTCACGTGTTACCATATCACAAAATCAAAAGATTTAAAACAGTTGTGTTACTTAACCTCACGTGTTACCATATCACAAAATCAAAAGATTTAAATGTGTAACTATTCACACTTGGCATTTGAATTAATAATGGCTTCCGTAGCATGCATTCCCATCTTTGTTGCAACTGATTCGGTAAGCTAGTGTCTGGTGCACGGAAAACAGCCTTTGGTCTCCCAACCTTACTCCTGGCAACCTTCCGGCCACCCTACGACCTACAACGCTAGTCACTACTCCCACTGGGGCTAGGAAGTAAGCCCCAAAACCCAAAGCGGCGAAGAACAAATAAAATTTGCTACAAAAGCCAGCTAATGGGGGCATTCCTGCATATGAGAACATTGTAATGGAGGTCATATCCAAAATAGGATTCGTTTTGGCTAGAGCGCCAAATCCGCTATATATTTGACAAGGGTCTGCTGTAAACATGGCTTCTTTAAATTTTGATGTTTATTATTATTTTTAGAATAATTTTGCTGTTTATTTCCACAGGTACCTTGGGGGAGCTTTTGATGTTGAATCATTAGTGGAAAATTTGTTGAGGCAGCTAGCTGGCAATCAGGAATTGGTGGTAAATGTTTACGATGTCACGAACAACTCAAACCCTCTCCTCATGTATGGATCAGAAGTTCCTCTTGGTAACCCCTCACCATCACACATCTGCATGCTAGATTTTGGCGACCCATGCAGAAAGCACCATATGATTTGCAGGTAAATGTGTGCATTTATTATTGGTTTATGTCGTCTTGTACTTTGGCATGATCTAGTTTTACATCCCACTGTCCATAATCTGAGCAGGTACAGAAACAAGCCTCATGTCCCATGGTCTGCAATTACTCCGTCATCTTGTGTCTTTGTCATATTAATGCTTTTGGAGTACATAATATATGCTGCTTGGAGTCGCTATGATAATGTTAAGGAAGATTACCGGAAAATGGAGGAGCTGAAAAAACAGGCAGAAGCAGCCGATGTTGCTAAATCTCAGGTTTAAGTTACTTGCAATTTTTTGATGTCCTACGTTTGTCCTAGCAATTTTCTTTTGGAATCTAAAAGAATCTTGTTTGTCAATGTAGTTCCTTGCAACTGTTTCTCATGAGATCAGAACGCCCATGAATGGTGTCCTAGGTATTTTTTTTTCCGACTCTACAACACATTCCAGCTTGCTGTCAATGTAGCTCATTCTTAGGAGGAGAATCTAGTGATTTTCCCTATTTCTTGGTTTTGTAGGAATGCTTGACATGCTGTTAGACACAGACCTGAAGTCAACCCAGAGGGATTATGCACAAACCGCTCAAGTCTGTGGAAAGGCTTTAATCTCCCTGATCAATGAAGTGCTTGACAGAGCGAAAATTGAAGCTGGAAAGTTGGATCTTGAGTCTGTACCATTTGATCTGAGATCCATCCTTGATGATGTCATTTCGCTATTTTCTTCAAAGTCAAGAGAGAAGGGAATTGAGGTTGGTTCTTAGGTCAATAACACTTGTACAGACAGAATCAGTCAACAAGGCCATTTCCATGCATTATTTGCATCAACATCTCAGTGTATCCAATTTCCATGAACAAACATTCAAAGAGTTGGTCATCCTGCATGTCTAATTTATTGTTCTATCCTTACTAATTTCCTTTTCCCCTGCAAAATTGTAGCTTGCTGTATATGTCTCGGAAAGAGTTCCTGAAATATTGTTGGGTGATCCTGGAAGGTTTCGACAGATAATCACAAATCTAGTGGGTAACTCAATTAAGGTAAGTGTGCATGATCTTTTATTCCAATAATGATTATGAAAATGAAGGCCGTTTTATGTACAGATGGAGCATCTCAGTTTTAGCACAATGTAGCACTCTAGAGTTTGTTGCCACCATAAGTTTATGATTGATTATTCTTTTGCACTGACAGTTCACAGAGCAGGGACATATTTTTGTACAAGTTCATCTAGCAGATCACTCAAATCTTGCAACAGAAGCCAAAGTTGAACCAGTTGCAAATGGGATGAATGGGCACAAAAATGAGACGACTGCTGTAGCAACCAGTGTTTCTTGCAACACATTAAGTGGTTTTGAAGCTGCTGATAGCCGAAATAATTGGGAAAACTTCAAGCTTTTGCTTTCTTATGAGAAAAATGAGATGCCGTATGAAAGTGTATCTGATAAAGTGACTCTTGTTGTAAGTGTGGAAGATACAGGGATAGGAATACCATTGGATGCCCAAGGCAAGGTGTTCACGCCTTTCATGCAAGCTGATAGCTCAACTTCTAGGACATACGGTGGTACTGGAATTGGACTGAGCATCAGCAAATGTCTTGTTGAAATAATGGGTGGTCAGATAAACTTTGTCAGCCGACCCCATGTTGGCAGTACATTCACATTTACTGCAGTGCTCCAAAGATGTGACAGAAGCGCTGTTAGTGACAGTAAGCCTGTTATGCTGCACCCCCTTCCATCCAGTTTTAAAGGTTTATCTGCACTATTGGTTGATAGAAGACCAGTAAGAGCTACTGTAACTAAGTATCACTTGCAAAGACTGGGAATTACCTCAGAAGTTGTAGCTACCATTGAACTAGCTCTTGGTGCGTTTTCTGGGAGAAATGGCCATTCCCTAGCCAGGTACTTCTCTTTCCTACATGCTTTCTAAAAGTTAAAACCCTGAAGTGATTGAGATACCATCTTGAGGATGTAGGAATAGAATAGCATGCTTGTCTACTTGCACACGCGCACGAGACTTCTTTTGAAAAAAGATATGTGCTTTGCAACAATTTTAGTTGCAGAAGAATGATCCATTGATTACTTCAAAGCAACACTAGTTGGTTCATTTCAATTCTAATTGTCGAATTCATGGTGTTGGATTCGTTTTTTTGTTTATATCATTGCTACTTTGAGCTATAGTTCATGTGATGTTCTTGCATACCATTTATACAGTTCATAATTCAGTTTTGGTAAATATTTCTAGGAAAAGACAGTTTTTACTCTTTTGGAATGCGCTACTCAAATGGCTACTAAATTAATTGTTAACTATAATAATTTTACTTGCATGTTCGTTCATGTTTCTTGAATCTAATTAGTTCCTGATTCGTCGTTGTGCAGCAGGAAGCTACCATGCATGTTGTTGATTGAGAATGATTCATGGAGCTCAAAAGTGGATGTTCCCTTACGATCTAGTCTCCTGGAGATGAAGCAGAATGGTCAGACACCTGTATTACCCAAAATTGTCCTCACGGCTGCAGAATCGGACAAGCTAAAAGGAAACTATGCTGTTGATTCTGTGATCACCAAGCCTCTGAAAGCAAGCACACTTGCTGCTTGTCTATTCCAGGCACTTGGTATCACACAGACACAGCTGAGCCACGAGAAACAGGACAGCTCAGGTTCTCTTCGTGGGTTGCTTCTTGGCAGGAACATATTGGTGGTTGATGATAACAAGGTAAACCTTAGAGTGGCTGCTGGCACATTGAAGAAATTCGGAGCAAAGGTGGAGTGCGTGGAGAGTGGAAAAGATGCTCTCGCCCTCCTACAAATCCCATATAAGTTTGATCTCTGTCTCATGGACATTCAGATGCCTGAAATGGACGGGTAAGTTGTGCTACTCAAGCTTTCGCATGTGAACTTGGGCCTGTTCTTTTTCCTTTGTCATTCTCTTGTTTTTAGTTGAAGGCAATACTCAACTACTTTGTACACCAGGTTTGAGGCGACCAGGCACATACGGGCAATGGAAGCGAAGGCGAACGGGGAGGCAGACACTGGTGACGATTCAGAAGTAGACCGCGCGACAAGGGCAGGGAAATGGCACTTGCCGGTCCTTGCAATGACCGCCGATGTCATCCAGGCCACCCATGAGGAGTGCACGAAGTGCGGGATGGATGGGTACGTCACGAAACCCTTCGAGGAGAAGCAGCTCTTCCAGGCGGTGCAGAAGTTCTTGGACCCTGGCATGTCCACCTAACACCGAAGTGATGCATCCTGGTGCGCGCTGGGAAGCCCTGACTCTGAACTGAGGCAGCCGTTCTCTACTTCTCTTCCAATCTGTAATTCCTTAACCGAGGACGCGATCTGATCCGAGGAAAGCCCGCCTGTCGCCGTGGTTCTTAAGGGCTGAGCGCCGGCTCAAGGCTGCGGCGAGGAACACGCGGTCAAGGCAGCACGCAGCACAGGCCGGTGCTGGGTCTGCCGGTGCAGCCGTCGTGTAAATGTATTGTATTGGCAGGGACCCTGTTTATAGCACGTAGTGTGGCCTGCGGCTGCGTGCGTGCCGATGAACCTCGAGCAGAGTTTTGTTGTACAGGTTCCACGATTTTTCTGCTCCAGTCCAGTCCGTTGAAGAACGCAGGCCATGTTCGTTGGGTGCCGTGCAGCAAACGCTAGAAGGAGATTCTCAGTAGTTTTTGCTGTTTACATTGCATTGGCATTTATCATGTATGGTAACAACCTACATAAGTCAATGTATTTGGCTCGGTGCATTTCCACATTATTGATATAAATTAGGGTGGCATTGATGTGAAACTGTACACTCTTGAGATTATGCGCCTTTTTCATTCATGTCAAAATGTGCAAGGGAAATCTTTCTGCAAGTTCTCTGGGGCATGCAAGTGACCTGGTCGCCGGTGTATAGTCATGAAACTTTTTTTTCTTTTGCGAAACTTGAACCAAAAAGGTTTATGGGCCAACTCTGAGGAACCAAAAAGGTTTATGGGCCAACTCCGAGGCCTCATGCAGGCCCACGCAATCATCCAACCCACCCTACTACTAGTTTAGTACTACCCCTTCCTCTCAAAAAAAAAAAGTTTAGTACTACCCCTAAAAAAACTAGTCTAGTAGTACTATCCTCGTTCTCCGAAAGATTCAGTTACTCGTCTCAGGTATCGAGTATCGACGGGATTCTGGAACATTCTTCATTTCTTCTCTCTAAAAAAGAGAGAAACCTGGTCTACAAAATATTAAAGCTCAGCATCATCCATTCATCCTGGAACAGGAAGGACGCGCATTCAGATAGCCCAAAGTTGAAGGCGCGAAACAAAAATAAAAATACTGGCGGCGGGAGCACGTCCACGATGTCACACAACTACACATGCGGCCATGGGTCCTGGCATTATCTCCGGCGTCGTGTCTGCACGTCGACCTCAGCGGCTCGGGCGCCTACCTTGACCAGGCCAGACCAAAAACCTCAGGGCAGGCCGGCAGGGGCACGTACGGCTGTAGGCTGTAGCAGCTAGCTTTTCCCTTCCCCAATCTGCCGTGCCCGAGAGCACCCAACCAGCCCACGTCCCCCTCCGCGATCCACACACGCGCACAGACAGGACAAGCGGACAGGTCCGGGCGTGGGGCAGAGCACGAAACCAGCGGGGATGGGGGAGATCTTTTCTTTCCGCCAGTGACCTCGTCGGTTTCCGGCCGGCTCCGAGACGCAGGGGCGAGCGGAGGAGAGGTGGCTCAGCTCCGCACGCCGCCGCTGCGTTCGGCGTGTGGTGGCGGCGAGTTCGGCCGGGGATGCATCGTGCGGCCGTGGAGCTGCCGGGTCACGAGGAAGTCTCCGTCCACGGCGAGAGTTGGAGGCCCCTCTGGAGGTTACGTGGCGCCGTAGTCTCTGGGCGATGTGTTTGGAGCCGGGAAAAGATCTCTGCGCCACAATGCGCCGGCGTCTAGATTCAGAAGGAACTTGCCATCAACATCAGATAACCCTCCTTTCATAAGGAAAACATCTATCTGATAACCCTCTAAACATGTCCTCGCAAGAAGGAACACACCGTGCATATGTTTGAAAAGGAAAATCAGCTCCACTGGCTAATCCAACCGGTGCATAGCAACTTGGAGTTTTCTTTAGCACGGCTTAGATCAAAATAGAAGTTGATGATGTCTGGGTTGTTCAGCCTTTGCACTCAACTAATTCGCGTCATCGTCATATATGATTTGCTGAATCAAATCAGCACTGTCAGGAAAATGCTGATTAGTAATCACACAGTTAGCTCAAGTGGACAGTTGTACGCGCAGGAATCGTCGTTAGGAACTTTTTCCACGTCTGGTTGGTACTTTCGCATTTAGCATTGAGTGTGCCTTAAGGATGGAATAGTGCAGCTGCAAAGGGTGTCTTCATCTGAGTTCAGAACTAGACTATGAAATGTCTGAAGAATCCTGCGTTCAGGGGCCTTGAACGAGACGGCAAATGCTGCCAACATACCCTGTTCGCATCACTGTCTTAGAAAATGAAATCGAACTTCTAGTTACTTCCAGAACATCGTGAGTTTCTTTCAGTCAAGATGGGAATGGGCCGACCCGGACCTGGCCTTGAACCTGGCCCTTATGGCCTCAGGGCCAAATTGTGAGGCCACGGGCCGGCCTAATCTACCATATGTATATGGCCTCATTGGCCCAATGGGCATAATGGGTTGACCTATTCTTCAAATATAACATATATATATAGTAAATATTATATTAATCATGCAATGAAGATGACACCAACACATAATAATATTTAATTCTGCAGTTAATCATCACCAGCAAACGTTATTACAGCAACAATCATGATGGTATTGATACATAAATAATTTCATTCAGTTTTTTCACTGCTCTGCCGCTGAATGTCACTGAATTGCTTGCTTGCTTGCCCTCTGCATGACGTTCCTCCTGCTCTATGAGCTTGCCTCTACAGTCTCCTCACCTACATGTTCATCAGTACATCAGAAAAACCACCATGAAGCTGCTATCCATTTTGCTGAAGTAACCTACATATTAACTAATGAATACAAATGGACTAATCATGAACACTGAAGATGTGTAAAAGCTGCACATATTATGCAAAAGTCTTGATGGGCACAAATCACATGTGACAGTACGACCATAGTTTTCCTAATCACAAAAGAAAAATGAAAGCTAGCATTCTACGAGTTTCTGGACAATTATATGGTCAAGCTCAGAATCAGAGCAACCACTGGCAGAACTTATAGAAAGCTTGTATAAGCTATTGAAGACACTGCAAGATAACTATATATCATCTAGTGGACTAGTGCTAGCTGAAAACTCGACAAACAACAATACCTTCCAAAGTCAAGATGATGTCATGAACTGAATCCATGGGGCGCCGAGTATTAGCTGCACAAAAAAAGAGCAGATTTTCAGTTCGGCATGAGGTTTCAGTGTGAAGCTTGCTACAACTATCCAAGGAAAATCTGCAGCGCATAGTAACATACCTATGGCTCTTATCCAGTCTTGTAAACACACTAGAGCTTCAACAGTTTCTGCAGTCATTCGACTTCGAAAATCTGATAGTACTCTTGACCCAGTACTAAATGCAGATTCTGATGCAACAGTAGAAGCCGGAACAACCAATATATCTCTTGCCATACGACTCAATGTAGGGTATTCAGCTGAGCTCATTTGCCACCATGCAAGGATATTGAACTGTTTACTTCGACGAACTGGTACCTTTGACAAATATGTCTCAAACTCAATGGAAGCCTCATTTGAAGATCGGGCACTAAGGGTGACATGCTGGTCCCAACTTGCCAAAGGATCATGATTATTTATAGCCATGTCAACATCACCTCCTTGTGACATGGGATCTGAACTGTTATCATTCAATTTGAGGTACTCTTGGAATAGACCATGTAGCAGATTTTTTACTTTACTAATCATTCCTATAGCATCATACCCAAATTCTAGTTTAAATCGAAAATCAAGGTATTTCAACTTGAATTGGGGGTCTAAAATGACAGGAATACAGAGATCCAACCATGATGCCTTCCAATACTTGTCAAATTTTTTCTTCATGTATTTGACCATAGTGTTCAGCTCAGATTCTTCCTCAAAATGTTGATTCTCCAATGTTAACTTCACTTTCAGCAACACATGAAGGTACAGGTTGGCAGTTGGGTATTTTGTGCCTGATATCACATTAGTGGCTTCATAGAATACCTTCAGCAACTTGCAAATGACATCAGCATTTTCCCATTCCTCAAATGATGGCTTGAAGGTGTAGTTCGGATCTTGAATAGACAATGAATCAAACACCAAGCGAAACTCTTTTGCTGTAGCAAGCATGATGTAAGTGGAGTTCCAGCGTGTGCAGACATCAAGGTTAGGATTTTTCTCACAAGTTATGCCTAGTTGTGAAACAATTTCTTCAAACTTTTCCTTTCTTGCTGAAGAGCTCCGGATGTACTTCACAGTCTCACGAATCTTCCTTATCATTGGGCTAAGATAATCCAGTCCAGCTTGACAAATCAAGTTGATGACGTGAGTAGCGCAGCGTTGCCGAAACAGCCTCCCACCACAAAATAGCATCTTCTTATTTATCAAATGGGTCTTCATCAACTTCACCATTGCACCATTGTTGGATGCATTGTCAAGAGTAAGAGCAAATAATTTATCTTCTATCTTCCACTCTCTTATGAACTTCACCATGGTGTTGAACATTACAACGCCTGTGTGGGGAGTCTCTATAGCTGTGAATTTCACTATTCTCTTTTGTGGCTGCCACTCCTCATCAATAAAATGAGCTGTAATGCAGATGTACCCCACCATTCGGTTAGAAGTCCATAGATCCATAGTCAAAGAAATCTTGGATGCAGAGGTTTTGAACAATCCTTGGAGATTTTGTTTCTCTTCCATAAATGCTTTCAAACAGTCATTATGCACTGTTTTTCTGCAAATCATCTTAAAGCTTGGGTTTAGACTGGAGACAAACCTTCTGAAGCCATCATATTCCACAAGTGAGAAGGGTAACTCATGCAACACAATCATCCTCATGAGTTCTTTGCGTGACACTGCCTGATTAAATGTCCAAGGCCCTAAGGCAACTCCATCGGGGGTCATGATAGAGGCATTTAACTGACCAGCAACTCTGAGAGCCTTCTTCCTTTCATTGCATCTTTTCAAGTGATTGCGCAACGAACTTGTTCCATGCTTACGCTCAGCACGTATATTCCTTGCACAATGTTTACACTCAGCAGCGACCACTACTCCATCAACACGGATAGGCTCATATTCCTTCCATACTTTGGACAGAAACTTTTGCCCTGGTTCAGAAAATGAGCCCATGTCAACATCAACCATCTGAAATCCTTCATCATCATCTTCTTCTTCTACCTCATCCTCATCATCTCCCTCTTCGTCTTCATCTTCTTCCTCTTCTTCTAGTTCATAGTCAGCGTCTTCATCGTCATAATCATCTCAACCATTTCAGTGTCGTGGGGAAGTCCTGATTAGAAAAGGACATAACTTAATGTGATAGCTATTGGTTAAAAGGTCTACAAAGTTTAAAAAAAAAGAAAAAGAAAAATGCTCACCACTGATATAAACTCTGCAAAGGTTTACAACTGAAGGAGACAACCCTGGTGATGGTGGAGACCTTATCCGTGATTCGTCAACCTACTCACATTTAAATCATCAGAAAGAAACTTCTGTAGCACATCTAGGCCAATAGATGCTAATGGTAAGTTTCGGTGATTAATGACAACCGTATGTGACTAACGTGTGTTTTAAAGGAAATCTCTTTGACTGGATTAGTCTCATATGAAATATGAAAGGTGACCCCTCAATTCGAAACAATCATGCGTACCAAGGACTCAATTTCAAAGATTAAGGATCTTTCTAGTCTCAAGTGTCACAAGGAGATGAAGGACACTTGATTTAGCTAGGTTTTATAGTTTCTAGTTCTTGATCGTACTATTAAGAGAGGTTCATGAGTTAGTAGCTTGATCAAAATTGAGTTGGCCTTAGAAATCTTGCACACTCACTCAAAAACAGCAAAATATGGTCAATAGAAGTTAACACAACTCTTGGAAGAAGAAACAATCAAAGTCACATTCAAATCCAAGTCAATTCAGCTGAAAACAAAGAAAAACAGCAGCACCGGTTGAACCGGTGCCCTAGCATCGGAGCATCCGATGCATGGCGGAAGGACCGATGCCCTGTCGGTCTATCTTCTCTGGAAGCAGGCAGGAATCAAGTCAAAAACTCTATAGCACCGGTTGAACCGATGGTCCCAAGAAAAGCACCGGTGCATTAGATGTACTTTGTTCCAGAGAACATGTTTTGGTGGATTTCAACTTCTCTTCAGCACCGGTTGAACCGACGCTTCAGAATCAAAGCACCGGTGCATTGGATGTACTTTGTTCCAGAACGCTTGTTTGAGTTGATCAGTGAACCTCTTCAGCACCGGTTGAACCGATGCCCCTACGGAGCATGCACCGGTGTAATGACGCAAGCGTGGATACTGTGTCAGAACTCCAACGGCTACTTATTGGACACAGAGAGACCGGTTGAACCGATGCTTATACTTTCTATCCCGTCGGTTCTTCCGGTGGTCACGGTTTTTCTGCAGAAAACTTCCAACGGCTATGTGACCTCCTCCACTCTATATAAGGGTACCCCCTGGCTCATTTCAGTTGCCTTTGACACCTTGAAAACCTAAGGCCACCCTTGAGAAGAAGAGAAAGAGCTTTGAGCAAAAGAGAGAAGATCTAGTGCTTTGTTTGTGCTTCAACCTTGAAGATTTCATCCTTTGCAAGTGTAGCAAGTGTGCTTGAGCTAGGGCCAACTGAGTGTAGGTCAAGTGAAGGCTTAGGAGCTTGTTACTCTTGGTGTTTGGCAGCACCTAGACGATCTTGGTGATCGAAGTGTTTCTCGCGGAGCTTGCCAAGGATTGTGGGAGCCCGGAGAAGAAGATTGTACGTGGCTTGAGCTCCACCACGCCGGGATGGTGAACGGAGACTCTTAGTGAGCGCCCAAGTCTCGGTGACATGGGAGGTGACAAGACTCTTAGTGAGTGTCATAACGTGGATTAGGGGTGTGTGCGAACACATCGACACCACGGGAAAAAATCCGGTTGTCTCTTGCACTCTCTTTCATTTCAAGCACTTACTTTCATGCATTCTTTCATGTGCTTGACCTTAGAGATCATAGCTTAGCTCTACCTTGCTTAGTTTCATATCTTTGTTAGCTTGTGTAGTTTGTTTTGTTTAGCCGGTTGGTGAATTGAGCCTTACTAGCATTGCATAGGTTAAAGTTGTTTTATCTATCTTAGAAATTTGAAAAAGGCCCAATTCACCCCCCCTCTTGGTCCATCGATCCTTACAACTTCTCACAATAACCTTTTTTATTTATAAAGGAAAAGTGGATCTATTAGCATTGGTGATGCATATGGATGGCTACCACCTGATCTATTCAGTATTCACATTTGGTAGTTTTGGAAACACTAGTTAAGTGGGTAAATAAATTTAGTAAGCATCCAATAGATTAGCAGCCTCAGTGGGAAATATTTTCATACATAACACAATTATATTGCCTAAAAAATAACACAATTATATAGCCATATGAGTTGCGTTCCAAGTTCAACATTTGGACCACAAATTCAAATGATTAGCTCACAGCACTGCAGGAAAGAAATATATTACTAACGGAGAGCAAGCAACTAGGCCAAGCCAACAATTGAGTCTACATCGAGTGGGCCGGCGGCGGGCTGCTCCTAGCACTTGGGGTTAGGGGGGCATGCAAAGATAAGGGACATCACTCATCCCCTTGTAAGTCATATGCATCACGGGATTCAGTCACCATACAGGATAGCCGCAGGACAAGAATAGAGTCTGAAATCCTACAAACAAATCCTAGCACAACCACGGGAGAAGAATAGAGATGAGAGAAGCTTACCTGATAGGACAGCTTCTGGAGGGGAGCACGACGTGCAGATTCATCGCCGCCGGAGGATAGCGCGACGCGCCGAGACGCCGCGGCGGCCGCCGCCGCCGCTGTCGCCGCGGCAAGCTCGGTCGCCTCCATGCCCCTCTCTCCCGTGCGTCTCAGATGGAACTGGCCAACTGAGTCCGTCAGGTGCTGAGGGGAGCTATATTTTGGGCCGACCCATCTTGCCCGTTGGGCCAGTAGGCTCCGGCTCATATGGCTCATATCTAATTTGAGACCGGTTCATATGGCCCATTGGCCTTGCTCTTATGGGTCGGGCCGACTACCCAATGGGTCGACCCGGCCGGCTCCCATCTTGATCTTTCAGCATTTGGAATGCCCAAAACCCTATCAACTCCTAAGCAAATGGGACATAGAAAACACAACATAATAGTAGTATTTTCTCGCAAAAAAAAACATAATAGTAGTATTGTACTTCCGAGATTACATTACTTATTACTTTCTAAAAAAATAGCTTAAACTATCTTGTTTATTTTCACATCAACTTATATCCAAGCTATCTAAAAAGGTACCCCAGGGGTCAGAGGTTGCGTAAATATCTGGAATTTGGGAATCGCAATCCGAGCCCAAGAGCATGCGAACCACAGGTGCGTACCGTGCCACCTGCTCCATCACCCGTAATTTTCCAGCCTGCGTGCACGTTTTGTGCTTCATTTATACGAATTTCCCCTTGCTTGAATTTTACATCTCTTTCACACGAAAAAAAATAGACCAGAAAAAAGAACAGACAATCATATCGCCACCTGTTCTAACACGCGAGAAGAAGAACACGGCGACGGCTGCTTCGTTTCCGTCCGCGTGCTCTGACCACGCGGCCTACCCCCCCTATATATAACCGGGCGCCCAAAAACCCCAACCTGACCCAACGAATCTCCCAGTCTCCAAACCAACCACCGCAGCGCAGAGAGAGAGAGAGAGATCCCCAATTGCGCGACCCCAGGCCGGGCTCTCCCCGGATTCGCGCGTGCTGCGTCCAGATTCGCGCGGCCGAGGCTTCGAATCGGCCCATGGAGGCGGCAGCAGCAGCCGCGGCGCTCAGGTCGCCCACCGCCGCCGCCGCCGGGCCCTCGCGGCGGCCCGCGGCGCCGGGCGCGAGCTCGATCCCCTTCGACCGGAGGCGCGGCTTCGCCTTCGGCCCCGTCAAGGTAGGGAGGAGCTCCTGCCCCTCTGTTCCGGTGAAGGCCTTGTGCCTTGACGGGCGTGTGCTTCTCTGTTGGGAAATGGAAAGGAAGCTGGTTGGATCTTATCTCTAGTTTCCTTGTGGCGTGCTTATCCATTTCATGTGTTTTGCGTCCTCGCTTGAGGAGGAAGGGTTTCACCTTCCTTGTGTTGCTTTGTTTTGGTGTGATTGTCCTGCAATTTGTCCATTATATATCTCCACAAGGTTCGGGTTGTCATGTATAATTCGTTTGAGCATGGAAATGGAGTGGTTGCCTGATGCTGCCGGTCGTTACGCGCAGGGTCTCGGGCGGCAGCAGCTCACCTCTAGGACTAAGAGGCGAAGCAGTGTGGTCAGGGCCTCCTTGTCCCCCTCGGAGTCCCTGCCGCCGTCCTCGTCGATCGCGCCGCTCAGGATGGAATCGCCGGCGGGGCAGCTCCTCTCCCAGATCCTGCACACGCACCCGCACCTTCTGCCCGCCGCCGCCGAGCAGCAGCTGGAGCAGCTCCAGACGGACAAGGACAAGGAGAGCGGTGCAGGTGACAAGCCAGCTCCGTCAGGGGGCGACCTGGTGCTGTACAGGTAATTGTGGTTTTTCGTCATTGAGTTCGTTACCCTTGTTACTTACGGTGCATCTAGCTGTTAGAGGATAGGATTTTGGTAAAGATATTTCTTCTGAGTTATCAGATTGCATATCAAGAGACCAAGCAAAACAGGCTGTCCAATAGGGATTGCATAACTGTCAAGCTATCATGGCCAGCTGATATGCTGCATCCATCGCAGATTAAATATTGTAGTTTATGGATGCCTGATGACCTTTTTAAACATTATATGCGGTTAAAATAAATCCAGAAATGTTTCGGGAGATGGCAGCACTACCATATATGGAGTGCTTCTCAATTGTGTCATGCAGAGGAAAAGACAAATTATTCTAGCCTATTTGATTGTGATGGATCTATTGTAGTTGATAAATATATGAGCAATTGATAATTGTCATTTAGAATAGTTTTCTGAATCACACTGTACCTTCCTTAAAAGGGATATTCCTAGTGACATCTGAAAGTTCAATTTGGTCACTTCTAATAATGAACTAGTAGTTACATGTGAGTTGGACATGGACTGTTGGAAAACTCTCGGCTAATTTCCCCTTCTTGTTTTTTTCTGGAAATAGGCGGATTGCTGAAGTAAAGGAAAAGGAGCGGAGAAGGACCTTGGAGGAGATACTCTATGCTCTGGTTGTTCAGAAGTTTGTTGAAGCTGGCGTTTCTTTGATTCCAGCTCTGTCACACTCCATTGATTCTTCTGAAAGAGTTGACCAGTGGGGAGAAACTGTAGAAGAAAGGCTTCAGCGTTTGCACTCGCCCGAGGCCTATGAAATGATCGAGAATCATCTTTCTCTAATTCTGGGGCAGCGTCAAGGTGATTCCACCGTTGCGGCAATAAGTAAGCTTCGAGTTGGCCAGGTCTATGCTGCATCTGTGATGTATGGTTATTTCCTCAAGAGAGTTGATAAAAGATTTCAGCTTGAGAAGTCGATGAAGAACCTCCCTTGGGGATCAGAAGAGGGAAACGATTCTTTCAATCAAGTTATGACGACCGACTCTATGCCCTCAGCTCAGGCTTCTAGCCCTCATCCGGAGATTGCCTCATGGACCCCACCTAACTTCAGCGCGGGAGGGCCTAGCCAATCTATCAAGCCTTGCCGCCTTAGATCGTATGTCATGTCATTTGATTCAGACACACTACAGAGGTATGCGACGGTTAGGTCAAAGGAGGCCTTCGGCATCATTGAGAAGCACACAGAGGCACTCTTTGGGAAACCAGAGATTGTGATTACACCTGAAGGCACGGTTGATTCTTCCAAAGATGAGCATATTAGAATTAGCTTCGCTGGGTTAAGAAGGCTGATCCTGGAGGCTGTTACTTTCGGATCCTTCCTCTGGGATGTTGAGAGCTTTGTGGACTCTAGGTACCATTTCGTGACCAACTAAGATTGGTCCCAAAGAGTCAACGAAGATTCATGGCTTGCATATCTGGTCTGTTGCTATGGGCTTCAGTAAAGAATGTTGTACAATGGTGTTACTGTTACCACAACCCGTGCTATATGCAATCCTATTTATGATTCGCCTAGTTTTATGGCATCACAGTATTGTAAAGACCTAATATCATTAGCCTGATATTTAGCATTAAGTTCTCTATTAACATCTGTACTGCCCGGGGTGCTGCTTTGTGTTGTATTTTATGACCCTGTCATCTGAAAACTGTAAGAGGAGCCCTAGGCTCCTAGCCAGTTCTTTTGCGAAGCCATTCTTGATGATTGCCTAGCTGCTGTTATATTTGACTATTTGAGTTTTTAACTCCAATTTAGTTCAGAAAGCAATGCTGAACATCAGAACATCACACAAATTTTTGCGGTGAATTTTTTCCGGGGTTGACATTCTTTCTTGTACGTTGCATGCCTGATGGCCGGGAATAGAGAGGTCTCAAATTTCAGTGCATTGAATTTGAACCAGTTACCAGTTCATTTTGTCGCTAGGATTTAGAGGTCAAATTCACCAGAGGGATAACTGAACTACACGTTGACGACCCACTTGAATCCCTGCCGCCAAAGAAGACACGATTTCATGTCCATTTTGTAATGTTACTAGACGTGTGAACATGTACAGCGTTGTGACACCTGGAACGTGAGCAGCCGAAGTTTACATGTTTGAGCACAGGGGAATTACGCTGAAGGGAGACCAGAATATATCGTTACAGCATAGTAACCATGTATGTCTGCTCCTTCCAACTAGATGAATCATGGAATACCGTTCAAGGCTTCGTAGCCTTCAATAATCTTGATGAAATTCTTGACCATGAGCCTCCCTTCAGTGGTTATGATGCTCTCTGGATGGAACTGCACGCCCTGCATCATGAATGTTCACGATGTAAATCTGAAAGGGAGAACGGTGATACGTAAAAGAAATGACTATGTGTTTTCAGCTGTTTTCATTCATAAACATTAAGCATGCTAGACAGATTGAAACAGTTGGTTTGAACAAAAAGAATAGAGTCAAGAATTTCAATAACAGCAAATAACAGCAATGGTGTTAAAAAGTACACTGGCAGAATGCATATAGATATAGGCACTACTGGAAACACAAACACCAACCAGAATTCTGCTAGTTTTGCTCAAAGGCAGCCGAATTCAAGCAACCTACACAAACCCACTAAGTCTAGTTCAAAGTTCAAAAAAAAAAACTCTAGTCTGCTCCCCTTGGTAATTTATTTATGGATTGTGTGCTGATGGCCCAGAGGTGAGCACAGAAGAAGAAAACTTGCGTTGCCGAACAGATATTTTCGGTCATGGTTCACAATTACAAAAGCAGTAGGATGACATGTTTCAAAGGCCTTAACGGTTATACAGGCTTCCAGTTATTATGCACCATTTTTTGGTCTTTGTGTGAGAGTCCACGAATCACAAGGCAACAGAAAAGGCATTTTATTTTGAGGAAAGCAACTTATAAACACAGTAGCAAATTTCTGGGTTACAAGATGCTTAGGATAACATCAAAAAAAGACATATGAGCATACCTGAATATGTCTGTATTTCCTGTGGCGAGCAGCCATGATCAACCCATCATCTGTCCATCAATAATTTCTAGGGCATCACGCGGAAAGCTATCCTTTTCAATCACGAGGCTGTGGTACCTTCCGGCTTGGAATGGGCTACAGGACAAGTGATCAGTGTTTTGCATAAAAAAGAGACAGTGCTAATAGATAAGTCGCATCTCCGAATGAAGCTTTAGCCTGTTGCAACTAAAGTGTTTCTTCTTTTCAACATGCCCATTAGGGTGCTCACATGAAAGAGATCAAATTCATTGTCGAAAATTTCTGTATCCTATTGCATTTTTTATGCCGCTGATGCTAAAATATTGAGATCCAAAAAACTAAATTAGCTGTGAAACTTGCATCTTGAAAACAGGGAGTCATTTTTTTAACAAGAAAAAAATTAAGAGCTTCCCTCCTGTACTGTTGACTCAAATGTTTAGAGAAAAATATACCATACTTTTCTACATTTCCAACAGCCCTAAATGGATGCTCCAAAGAGAGAACAGGACAAATTAACTTCCTTTCTTGGAGAAAATAAAGATGGTTCAACCGTTCAACAATGTTTCTTTGTTCCCTTTGTGGTAAAGCTATTAAATGGAACAAAAGAAGCAACTCTACTTTTGTGATAAATAAGTATAAGGATGATAAGTCCAACAGTATAACTCTCAAAAAAAAAAAACTTGATTCCAATTTAGTGAACCCAAGTTCTTGACTGGCAATATATTTTTTGTTGTATTGTCAAGCTGTTTGTACCATAGTGAATATCCTTTATCTTTAAATTATGTATCATCATTCCACATTTTGTAGTAAAGCCTAACTACTGTGCTCTTAACCTGGACATATAAGGCATGAATTGAGCTTATTGCCTGTGGCACTAGCAGGCTATATGATAAGCTGGTCTATATTGTTCTAGGCAAATGAGGATCACCAAACAGAAGAAAGAAGATAATCAAAGTATCAGGCTGTACATATGACAAGCTATACACCAACAACGAGCGAAGGGAAGACTTTAATAAGGGATCTTACTTTGGGAGACCAGAAAACAGAGTTCCATCAAGCTTCTCATCATAATGAACAAGAGAGCCCTTTCCATGCACAACTCCATAAGGAGATCGAACAACCTTCCCTACAAACATACAACACTTGATAGGAACACTTTCATGCAGAGCAGAAAATCAAGACAGGTTTGAAGTTTATAAAGAAACTAATGAAGTGAACAACTTGTTTATATACAAACCTCCAAATGCCTCTCCAATGCATTGTAAACCCATGAAAACCCCAAACAACGGTATAGAGGGTCCAAGCTCTGTAACTGTTTGCAAAGATATTCCTTAATCTTGAGGCGTGCCTGCCATTTCAATTTGGTTAAAAAGAAAATGAAGAATACTTAGGCATGCCAAAATAGCAGGTTTTAGCTTTGAGCTCCGTTGCACCTAATATGTTAGCATTGTTATATGGAATTAGTACAAAAGACACTAACCAGGGCCTGGGGAGATAAGTATTCCTCTAGGAGAAATCCTGTAGAAAAAGCAACACGTTCAGATGATTTTCTTTATTGATAGAAATCAACATGTAAACATGTAAGACTTTATATAGGACAGGTCAGCTACCAACTTCTTAATTTCTTCCACGGTGATCTCATCATTGCGATAAACCTCAAAATTAGCCCCCACCTCTCCCAGGTACTGCATATAGATAAATGTTAGGGAACTTCATTGAAATCCAGAAGAGAAGCTGTAGATATTTGTGACGCCTTGTTCCTTTCAAGAATGCATATTTATTAAAGATTTTCCATTGGACATTCTAAGAAATATCACAGCTTTGATTGCTCAAGCTAGCTTCATTCATCAAACATTCTTTTCACTAAGGATGTAACAGGGCAGTGTTAAAGCTTCACCATGTAATTATCTATGAATAAAGATGGAAAGTATTGTCATAATAATAAACACCATACTCAAGAGAATGCAGAAAGCTGCCTTTGATACTAATCCCTAATTATTCCATCACATCACCCATCTAATTATATTTGAAGTTACCATAATGTGAAAAAGTCCCTCCATCATTAATGTAGCAAAATATTGCTGTTACCTGGCATAGATTGTAAGTGAAGCTATCGTAGTTGTCTATGACTATGATTGGTCTAGTATTTTGCTTTACTCCAACAAATGCATCACCACCGTCCACCACGGAGATAGCTGATTTAGCAACAAATTTTTGCTGTTGAACTGTTGTGCATCCACTCAGAGCCCCTGCATGATGCAGTTAAAATATCTATTGGAATTAAACAAACAGGACTAAATTCTGTGAATTCTAGGTTTTCTCATTCTTGTTATTGGAAAAGTTAGCATAGCAAGTGATGGAAAGATATCGCAGCTTGCTAGAAGAATTCGCATAAACTTCTTTGACCATTCAATTAAAGGATCCACGAACAAGAACCTAGTTTGCTTCACTGAACAGGAAAAGTTAAAAACAGCATGTTTGTTTCACTACTCCCAATTGCTAAGACTCAGATTACCACTGCCAATATTAAAAAAGGAGGACAGAATACAGATCATTGGTGGGGGCAGGTAAGACAGAAAGAGACAGCCAACCAGCTTGATCAAGTACACGAAGCATCGCCGGCGGCCGGCGCTCATGACGAAGGCTATAGGTTGCTCCTACCACTAGGTGGATCTCGGATTCATCCCGATCGAGGGAACACAGCCAGGATACCCGACGGCATGAAACAAACACGCGTATCGCCAAGTCGCTCACCTACACGGAGGCTGGAGGGGCGGCGCGGCTCGGACCGCGGCGTTGCGGCGAGGGAGGCGGCGGGCTGGATCCTGGCCACTACGCGCGCGGCGTAGGCAATTGGATTCTATTTGGAGCAACGAGGCGGGGCGGCTCCGGGGGGTCGATCGGAGTGGAGAGAGAGGATGCAGCAGGAGTGCTCTGTTGGGGAGGCGACCAACTCTCTACTTTGGTGCCAAATCAGACTTTCTGCCTTTGATTCTGCGGCCTGTTTAGTTCCCACATAAACCCTATAAACACAAAAAAGCCGTCACATCGAATATTTCGATACATGCATGGAATACTAAATGAAGTTTATTTATAAAACTTTTTTATAGATGGACTGTAAATCGCAAGATAAATCTAATGAGCCTACTTAATCCATGTTTTGCAACAGTGATACTACAGTAACCATCTGCTAATTATTGATTAATCATGGATTAATTAGCATCATTAGATTCGTCTCGCGATTTACAATCCATCTGTGTAAAAAGTTTTGTAAATAGACTTCATTTAGTACTTCAAATTAGCAAGATTCCAACTCAAATTTTTTTTGGGTCCATCTAAACAGACCCTGCCTTACGTGTCCTGCAAATTTCTTTTTTAAGACAGCGTTTCCGGCAATTTTTATTTGACAAATTATGATGGACGCATCAATGCTACTCTCTTCGTTTTAAATTTTATAAGTTATTTTAATTTTTTTGGAGAGTTAAAATATTTCAAATTTGATCAAACTATACAATAAAATACTAACATTTATGATATTAATGTAGTCTAGTGGTTATAAGAGCCCCGGTAGCACATGCATTCCTGGGTTCGACTCTCTTTGGGAGCGAATATTTTGGAATTTAATGGCGCTATGCATTCAGTGGTAGGCGACGTTCCCGTCGACAGCGAGACGCCATTGGTGACTTCGTCAATCTCGAGGATTTGCCGGCTCGGTCTTCGAAAATGCTCATAGAGGTAGGTTTTGCGTACGTGTGTTCATAGGGGTGTGAGTGTGCGTGCATTGTGAGTATCTGAGTTGTACCGTGTAATCTCAAAAAAAATATTTTTTCATTAAATATTTTTATAGTATATCTATTTGATGCTATAAATCTTTATAATTTTTTTATAACTTAATAAAGCACAAGAGTAGTTTGATTTAAAAATTAAAATAATTTATAATTTGGAACGGAGAGATTATTAGCAAAAACGAGTGATGTAATTTGGCTAGCATTTTAGATGCACATGCACTGACCATTGTCACGGTCCCCGACTCCTCGTCCAGCTTTTCACCGTGCTATCTAAAAACCTTTTTTCCCATCTTATTAAACTCTTTTGTTCTGTAGACTTTAAACAACTGGTTTTATATATCTAATCTAACTATTAAACGATTGAATGGTGAATTGACGACCATTTCTTTCTTCCTATACTGTGCGACTGACTCCTCGAGTTTTGGTCATGTCCATTTTCCATAATACTAGAACTCATCAGGGATCCATTCCCAGATAGCTCCAACATCAATGTTTCATCGTAACCACATACTCGACCACGATGTGGCATCTTGTATTGGTATTGATAGCCCGATAGAGCAAGATCACGGGGAAGAAGATGTGCTAGCAGTTTTTGAGTGACCATGAATTCTTGCCATATGAGTGACCATGAGAGCAAATATTTTAGAATTTAAATGAGTTGTGTAGGCGATGTTTCCGTCGACAGCGAGCATATACGATGACTTCTTCAATCTCAAGGATTTGCCGGCTCAGTTTTCGAAGATGTTCTAGAGGTAAGGATTGTGTACGTGCGTTCGTAGAGAGTAAGTGTGCGTGCGTTGTGAGTGTCTGAGTTGTACTGTGTAACCGAAAAAAAAATCTTGCCATATGAAAAATGTGCTCTTTGGTTGTGATTCTGTTATTTATATAAAGAGTAAAGTCCATCACCAGTTTCTAAACTTGTGTAGTTGTGTCATTCCGGCCCATAAACTCACAAATCGACCGTTCACGTCCTCAAATTTGACCATATGTATCATCTCGGTTGATAAACTTGTTCCCCTGTGTCATCCCGGTCCCTAAACTAGAAAATCAAATGTTTACGTCCTCAAATTTGTTCAATCATATCATTCCAGTCCCTAAACTTGATTTTGAGTCTCACATGGGTCAAAACAAGGCGATCTAAAATCTATATATCAAAAATAATTCATAACTTTTTCATATGAACTTGAATAAAGATAAACTTTATATCAAAATGGTAGCTCTCGACGTAATCTACAATTTTGTAGTTGAAATATTTTTGAATTAAAACCGTAGGCTCTCAAAATATTGTTGTAACTTTATAGATTTTGGAATTTAAAAATTAAAATTAAATTTTGGGACTTTAAACAATTTTAATTCAAAAACTTTTAAACTGCAAAGTTGTAGATTTTAGATCATATGAGTCGAGAGATACAATTTTGATACAAAGTTTGTCTTCATTTGAGTTCATATGAAAAAAAATATAAATTATTTTTTGATATATAGATTTTAGATCGTCCGGTTTGGACTTACATGAGACTTGAAACCAAATTTAGGGACTAGGATGACACGACTGGACAAGTTTGAGAATCTAAATAGATGGTTTATAAATTTAGAGACTGGAATGACACAGTCAAACAAGTTTGAGAACACGATCGATTTACGAGTTTAGAAACCGGGATGACACAGTAGAACAAGTTTAGGGACCGGTGACGCAATTTACTTTTATATAAATATATAGTATCTTATATCGTGTTAGTGTTGGAAGCCATACAATACAAGAGAGGAGGAAAGAGCAAAGTGGGTGGGTGCTTTAATCATAAAAATGGCATGTGAGAAAGTTCACAGCCAAAAATGACATAAGAACCAATTTATAACTGTTCGGATTAGAGGTCTTGGCAAGAAACTAGTTCTTGCGCAAGATTTTCAAAAGTCCAAAATGATATTTCTATTCAACTGGCTTGTCAGTCAATTAACTAGCAGTTTTTTTTCTTTCATATCAAATCAATATCAATCACCAATCAGCAGCCAGCCAGCAGTACAATAAATTAGCACTAATTATCAGCCACAGCCAGCAGAATAGAGGGAGGATTTTTGGTGATGGACTGTTTGGTACTTTGGTGGTGCGACCTCCATTCGAAATTGTCAAAGCCGTTTCTAGAGGAATTCAAAACCTCGAAGTGCCTGGTAGCCCCGGGGGGGGGGGGGGGGGGGGCAATTCTCTCTCCCCCTGATCCGCCCGCGCCAGCCTCTTCCAAACGTGCCGGCCCATGATCCGTCCGCCCGAATCTCCGCGCACTCCCCCTGGCCCCTGGATGGCCGATGGCCCGAGCCCGAGCCATGCCCCCGGCGCCGGCGCCAGTTGTTGTCCGCACGCAGACGGGCACGTCGGGCGCGGAGCGGGGGGCCCTGGCCCCTGGCTTCCCTGGCCGTCCGCCCTCGGCCAGTGGGAGGCCACTGTTTCCTCCCGCACCGGGTGTCCGGGTCGTGTGGCGGGGCGTGTGGGGCCAGGGTGGGGCCGCGGCTCCCGGCCCGGGGCGCCGAGCGCGCTCCTCCGCTCGCGCAGCGCCCGCGACACCCCCGCGCCGTGGCTTATATACACCCCCGTCCCAACCCTACCGCTCCACCACCACCGCTTCGCCCTCTCCTCTCCTCCCTCTCCCCCACCGTGAGCTCGCCGCCCGCTCCTCGCCGCGGATCGCCCCCGCTACTCCGGTAACCGCCTTGCCACTCACCGCCCTGTGTCTCCTCGGTAGAGCCCCCTCCCCTCCCCTCTCCCTCCCCGGTACGGTCCTCTCAGATCCGCCCGGCATTGCTCGCCCGGCGATCCGATCTCGCATTCGCGCGCTCCCGCCGCGGATCCGGCCGGATCTCGCGGAAGTGGGCCGCGGGTTCCTTTGAAATGCTGTAGATCTGCCTGTTCCGGCGCGTGATCCGGTGGCATCTCGGGCGTTTCGGTAACGAAATGGCCCGATCTCCGGCGGCTTCGCGGAATGCCATGTTTTTGTTCGTTAATTGCTGGTTTGGAAAGTTTTTTTTCTGCTATCTTATTGGGAGGAAAAAAATAGAGGCAGGTAGTTCTATTGATTGCCTTTAGAACAGAAGATTTTGAATGTAGAGCCAAAAAAAAGGGAACAAATCATCCATAGCTTTGCAATTTGCCTGTTTGTTTATTTAATTCCTGCTTGATTTGACAAAATGTGGCATTCGTGCGAGCTTCCCTGTAGGTAAAAAATGGCTGACGCTGAGGATATCCAGCCCCTCGTCTGCGACAATGGAACTGGTATGGTGAAGGTAAGCAACCGTTTTGATCTCTGAAACACTCGTCTTCATTTAGTAACTGATGAGGCTCTAACAACAGCAATGTGGGTTTTGATGCCAGGCGGGGTTCGCTGGAGACGATGCGCCCAGGGCCGTCTTCCCCAGCATCGTGGGGCGCCCGCGCCACACCGGTGTCATGGTCGGGATGGGGCAGAAGGACGCCTACGTCGGTGACGAGGCGCAGTCCAAGAGGGGTATCCTGACCCTCAAGTACCCCATCGAGCACGGCATCGTCAGCAACTGGGACGACATGGAGAAGATCTGGCATCACACCTTCTACAACGAGCTCCGTGTGGCTCCCGAGGAGCACCCCGTCCTCCTCACTGAGGCGCCCCTCAACCCCAAGGCTAACCGTGAGAAGATGACCCAGATCATGTTCGAGACCTTCAACACCCCCGCTATGTACGTCGCCATCCAGGCCGTCCTCTCGCTGTATGCCAGTGGTCGTACCACAGGTGAGCTAATTTGATTCTATACTGAACCGCCTTTTGAAATTTAGAGATCTTGAAAAATGTTCATATGTAAACGAGATTGATCAATGATAAATCAATCTAAATCTGCTCTCTTACATCTCAGGTATTGTGCTCGACTCTGGAGATGGTGTCAGCCACACTGTCCCCATCTATGAGGGATACGCCCTCCCCCACGCCATCCTTCGTCTTGACCTGGCTGGTCGTGATCTTACTGACTACCTGATGAAGATCCTGACTGAGCGCGGCTACTCCTTCACCACTACTGCTGAGCGGGAAATTGTGAGGGACATGAAGGAGAAGCTTGCCTACATTGCCCTGGACTACGACCAGGAGATGGAGACTGCTAAGACCAGCTCCTCTGTTGAGAAGAGCTACGAGCTTCCTGATGGGCAGGTCATCACCATTGGTGCTGAGCGCTTCCGCTGCCCTGAGGTCCTCTTCCAGCCATCCTTCATTGGGATGGAAGCTGCTGGTATCCACGAGACTACCTACAACTCCATCATGAAGTGCGACGTGGATATTAGGAAGGATCTATACGGCAACATTGTCCTCTCTGGTGGTACCACCATGTTCCCTGGAATTGCTGACAGGATGAGCAAGGAAATCACTGCCTTGGCTCCTAGCAGCATGAAGATCAAGGTGGTTGCTCCTCCAGAAAGGAAGTACAGTGTCTGGATTGGAGGATCCATCTTGGCTTCCCTCAGCACCTTCCAGCAGGTAAATAAACATTGCTTCAATTAACTACATTCCAATTTCCTTAAGGTTAATGGATTTGCTTACAAGTTTGCTTGCAACTGCAGATGTGGATCGCCAAGGCTGAGTACGACGAGTCCGGCCCATCCATTGTGCACAGGAAATGCTTCTAATTCTTCGGGCCCAAGAAATGCAAGCCGAGAGGAGCCATTATCGCCAGCCTCCAGCCCTGTTTCTTTCTCTTTTTGTTGCTGTTTCTTCATTAGCGTGGACAAAGTTTTCGGCGGGTCTATCGTGATCGTTTTCTTCTATTCATCAAGACTGTAATATCTATTGCTACCTATGCTTCTCACTTGTGATTTTGAACACATATGTTCGGTTTATTCAATTTTATTGAGATGCCTGATGAGGCAACTAGCAAATACATATGGTGTTCTGATTGTCATTGGTTATTGATCTCTTATGAAATGAATGAATAATATAAAATTTTGAGCTCTACATATGTGTTACACAAGCCTTTTGTTGTGGAATTTGGTGCCTTTGGGATGCTTTTTTAACTTGTCTAGCTTTGAGAATTGAGATACTGTAACTTGTGCCATTGCATCTGTACTTTTCTGATTGCCGAGTCCCCAGTTCCATCAGATTCCCTCCTGCCTTGGTTGATGTGCTGCTGCATGCATCAGAATCATTCTGCTGTCTAAGCTTTTGCAGCGCATGAGCACGCTTTGCTGCTCAAAAGTTCTGATCGATACATCCTCGTTGGGATGAGGAATCTTTTCTCTTTTCTTCAAACATAACGCGAGGGAGCCTGGAACCATGTGATGCTTTGGCTGTCGTCTGGTTTTCTACAAGGTACTGTATACATTACTATATTGTGGGCCTCTTAGCTTGTTCCAAATGGGATGATGGTATGCATTGCCATGTTTTCGACAGATTGGATGAGCCTTCACCTGATCTGGTCGATCTGGTCAATGCGAGTGCATCTTTGCACGTTGTGTGCCCAATGTCACTCCTTTGCTTTGTGTGTGCTCCACATGTTCCTGCCTGATAGTTTGCACTGTGCCTTGTGTTAGATGGGCGTTGGAAATGGACAAATGGCTTCTAAAGGCTGCACAACGGGGCCGTAGCCACACAGGAATGAATAACAAGCCTGCAAATTTCATAGTATTTAAATAGACGACAATTTTTTTTTGCCACTATCTAAGGTTTGTGTTTGTGTGCAGCTTTTATGCTTGACTTTCCAGTCAATGCGAGGTTTGGGTAAATTACGCAGAAATGTTTAAATTTACCCATACCCTGTAAATTTCCTTTTCAGAACAGGCTATAGTACACCTGTACGTATCCAAATATCACAAGGTAACTGTGTTTACCATGTTAGTCTTGGAGTTATGATTGATGAAGCAATAAAATGGGATGCAGATGGAGTTAATGAATGAAACGGTGAGAAATTGAATTCATCAGGGAAATCATCTCAAGCTACAAACACATATGTAGTAAATGAAACAGGAATTGCCACAACGGAGCAAATGTGCACTATAGAGCCATGTTCGTCATATTGTAACATTGACTAACAATTTGCTGTTCAAGTGAACTATCTCAGAAAAAGGCAACCTGAAGAGTTTGCTGTGCAAAGGTGAAAACCTGCCCAGATGTTGATCCTTCCCTAGCATATCTAAGGGAATCACGGTACAGCTCACTATATTGCAAACATTCATCCAACACGAAACCATTCTTCGCTTCTTTCGTCTACCGTTTCAGGATGTAAAACTCTGGTAGAGCACGCACATCAAGAGCTAAGAATAACCTCAGTATATGGCTATATGCCAACACAAGATCCCAGATCTCTCGAACAACAACTGCACCAAGCTCTCTTGTCAGTGGCGTCGTAGCTGACAGTGAATGAAGATCCAGTGCCCTCCTTCGTGACTTTATGCATATCAATCGGACCATCATTATTAAGACTGGAAACATAATATCCTAATGATTCGATGAATTCCTCCTCAAAGATGTTGAATACTGTTACTGTGTATATTTCTGACACCTGTTTCAACATGTTTGAGGGAATTCTTAACATAGGTTTGGTAAGGATCCTCCAGAGTGTCTGCCCATCCAGCCATCGCATGTCCAAATAACTAGATGAAGACTGGCAAAGTTGTTGTTTTGTGGAAGTATTTCTTGAAGCAGCTTCCCAAGCTTTCAGGTCCGTTAGTTGCTGAAAGTTCAGCAGTAAAAACATTTTTGAAGTACACAGGAACCCATCTTTGCTGAATACTGTATAGAGACTGGAGCCATAGGTTGTCATCCAGATCATATTTATCAAGGATCTTCTTCCAACTCGACTCAAATATTTCTGTTGTTTCTGGCTCATTAATGCACACACCAAATTCCTCGTTAAAAGAAGCATATCCAGAATATATGTTTGCTAATTTTTCCTTGCATCTGTTTAATATCTGAAGTACAATACAGATGGTGCGTCTGTGGAAATACTTTTGCTGCTGCTGAACCAATGGCTTCATTATAATATGTAGTTAATGATGTAGGATGGTGTGAACCCATAGCAGCGATCCAGTTCTGAAAGAACCAAATGTTAGGAGGATTCTGTGAAATCAGTAAGTAATGCACAACCAAACAACTACACTTTGCAGGTGACGAGTGATACCAGTTAACAAAACTAATGGCAAAATGTCCTCATTCTATACAAAAGAAGTGTCAAGCTTATACCCAAAATCGTAGTATGATGATGTCCTAACTTTTGCATCAGCCCAGAAGGCATGTGTCAAGCAATCATTTTTGTTAACCTGAAATACGTATGAAAATGTAGAATTCTCAGCATTCAGCCGCTAGAAGTATCCAAGAAGCTTTTGGGTATCATCCAGCCCAAAACCACAACGGTTATGTTCTATTACTTCTTGATCATTTGCAGATTGATCCTTAAAATTCCTTCCCAATTCCCCAAGATGCAGATTCATAGTTATCAAATTTTCTTGAAGAACACTAGTTTTCGCAAGAGTGATCACCTCACTTTTTGAGTGAATGTAGTGTATCTTTGGTGCAAACAAAGCGCCGCATTACAAATGTTCATCCTTAGGCGAGCGGCGGGATAATCTGATACGTACCAAAGCCCATACAGCTGGCATAAGCATAATAGAATGTCTGGGCAGCTTCATGAGAAGGAAACTCCATTCCTACGAATGGTTCCAGTGTGCATATTCCTCAGGTGCAACATATCTCACTATGCTTGGAGCCTCTTAAGATAAATTGTGTTCCTTGATCAACTTGACCACAACCCACCATCCGCAGTACTTCTGAGTTACTTCAATCATTGCATGACACCCCTCCCTTACTGTTGCACGACTTCTCTTTCTCTTACCAGTGTTGTAGTTTTGCTTCTTATTACGGAAACCCTCCTTCGAACACACGAAACGCCTCATGATTATAGAGAAACCTATCCGACTTGCATAAGCTATGTAGAAAACCTTGACAGCTTCATCTGATTCAAACTCCATGACAACAAAAGGTTCACTGTTTTCCAGGTTCTCTTTGATGTGATTATTATTCATGTCAACCAGATCACTGCTGATACCTAATGCCATCTGGTTTCACTGTGATCATCAAGATCGGCATTTTCGTCTCCCAATGAATCATCTTCATTTGAGGTACTGTCCATGATAGAACTCAATGCTTTCGAAGCATAGAAGATGCGTTTCTAGCACTATGAACCATATACCCTGGAAAAACAATAGTAGATCAAACTTGTCGTGGTGCTGCAAACCACAGCCGGGTGGCGGAAGGCACCTGCCTAAGCCCAGAGGGTGTGTACTCAGGGGTTAGCTAGTCCTAGTTCGATCTCGCTCAAGAACACGATGAACACAGCGGGATTAGAGTGGTTCGGGCCGCCGGAGCGTAATACCCTACGTCCACTGTGTGTTGTATTGCCTTGCCGAGAGAGAGTTCGCGAGAGCTTGTGTGTGTCTGGAGAGCTTATTGTGTACAGCGAGCGCCTCCCTTTTATATCTCAAGGGGCGCGTACATGGCCGTTGGGACCCCGACAGGTGGGCCCAACGATGAAGTATAAGATAACGTACTGTTCATAATTATGGCGTTGCAGGCGAAGGAGATCCATCTCCCGAATTCCATGCCTGCTCCCGGAATCCTCCGTCCGGCGTGTCCAGGCGTTGTCTTGTCGGAGTGGCGCCAGGCATAGCTAGCGGCGTTGCCTGCCACGTAGCTGAACGGGCCGCATAACTTGCGGCATAGGAGGCATGATGGAAAAGTGTCGTGCTGTCGTATCCAATTAATGCGGCAGACGGGCTCTGCGCGGGTGCGGCACAGGCGGCTGCACTGTGTACCTTGGTAGTACGCGATGCAAAGTGAGGCCTGACAAAGGCCGTCCCGCGTGCCGCGGCGGCAGAGCATGCCTCAACCATCCGCATTAAATGCGGTGGGTGGGCGAGTCTTCCAGCAAAAAACTCGCGCACGAGCCCGCGCCCGTGCCTCCGGGACACGTGGCGGCTCCGGACCCCCACGCAGTAAGGGAGGTCCGGATGGACGCAGGAGATCCCGGACCCCTATGGGGGTCCGAGGCCTCGGCTGTCAGCTCGGAGCTTCCTTTCCTTAGAGACACGTGGCGTCTCCGGACCCATCCCCAGGCGGGGAACGGGTCCGGGGTCGTTGGCTTGGTGAGGAAAGAGCCTGACCCGTGGGGCCTGGCTACTCCGTCCTTTCCGCGCAGTTACGGATAACTACGCGGGTCCTGCCTTGCCGCAGTAAGAGTGGGTATCCCTGTTACAGGGTACCGACAGTGGCCCCCGGGCCCACCTTGGGGGAGGTACGATCCCGCAGGTGGGGCCACTACTGGGATTTGGCTCTGCATAGCTTGAAGCTCCTTACTGCAGGGGCCTTGACCGGCTTTGACCATCCGTTGGGTTGTTTGCTGCTTCATCACATCGCAACGGCTTACTGACTCATGGCCCCCACGCACGGTGGTTCACCTCGTCACGCGCGCGACGCTCGGCATTGTTGCGGCCGGAGTAAACGGTACATTTACCACCGGCGCAGTTCCCGAAAAGCTCGGCCACGCCAGCGCTTAATACGCGCTCGTCAGCTCAGTTTCCGCCTCGCTTCGCGCGTGGGCGACGGTTCAGATTCCGCCTTTTCACACTTTTGTTGGTTACCCGCCCTACCTGACAGATGGGCCTGGGCCCCCTTGTCAGGGACTGAGCGGTTAACACCAGGTGCAGGCGCCGCTTGGGTTCCAGCGACGGTTCCGGGGCGCGCCGGTTGAGTCAGGCTTTATAATGGGGCGAACCGCATACCGCGGTTACTTTCCCGCATTCGCCTTTTTCCTCCCAACCTTTGCACCCCCTTGCCTTCGAGCTTCCTTGCCCCTTGCTCCCCCACGCAGGCTGCTCCTCAGCTCCACAGAGAGATGACATCCCTTGCTCATCCCCGCCGTTTCCAGTCCGAGGAGGAGTTGAACACGGTGCGCCGCCTGCTTGGGTGGAGTGCTCAGGAGACCGGCTGGGGGGTCCGAGCAGGCTCGGTTCCCCTTGGCAACCTCTGCGCCGGGGAGTTTGTGCTATTCACCTCGCACATCTCCACCGGCGTGGGGCTGCCAATCTCTTCGTTCCTGCTACTGCTGCTGGAGGACTTCGGCCTCCAACTTCAGCACCTGACGCCCCACTCCCTCCTCCTGATGTCCATCTTCGTGCATTTGTGCGAGATGTTCGTGGGAGTGTGGCCCTGCGTCATCCTCTTCCGCTACTTCTTCGTTCTGGTGAGGTCCGGAAGGAGCAAGGACGAAGTGGGGGGATACTACTTCCAGGTGAGGAGTGGCCTTACATTCCCGGCCTCACTGGCTGGAAGTGGGAGGAGTGGCACAGGGATTGGGTGATCGCCACCACCGAAGCCAATGAGCGCCTCGCCCTGCCGACCGAGGGACCTGCCACCGACCGTGGATCCTAGAGGGCCAAGCCGTCCCTACAGCCGGAATTCGACTCTGTGCTGGGCAAGATCAGGTCGCTGGCGGAGAGCGGCCTCACCTCGTGGCACGTGCTCGGAGATTTCCTGAAACGCCGGATCGCCCCCCTGAAGCAGCGGCCGCGCCCTGCTTGGAGCTTCACCGGCCTCAACGACTGCAGCAGGACCCACCGTGGAGAGGGGAGCGACCTGACCCAGGAAGCCTTGGAGGTCCTGGTGCGGGCCGTGATGGGAGACGCCTTCATCCCAGAGAACCTGATCCTCCCTCAGGGTATTGTCCCCCTCTGCGAGGACTCCGCGAGGGTGGCGGTGCTGGCTACCCTGCCAACTCTTGACGACGGGGGGCTGGCCCCACGCCAGACCGGGGACGATCCGAACCGTGGGCTCCGGATCCCTGGCGCATCAGGGGATCAAGCTACACTGAGCACCGCGGGGTCCGGCGCCACCACGAAGGGAAGCAGGCCGTGGCCAGTAGCGCCGCCACAGCCGGTTCCAGCCAGGTACATAGTAGCTCCGGTGCATCGTCGGGGGATGCAGGCCGGCGCAGGCTACTCAGGGGTGACGGGACCCCAGTCTCGGAGCCCGCCACGAAGCGTCAGAGGACCGCTGAGGGCGCGGGCCAGGGTAGCTCCCGGGCCACCGGCCCTCGCGGGTCCTCCGGGGCGATTGCGCCGCCACCATCGCCGCCGAGAGATACCTCCCGCCGGCAGCAACAGCTGCAGCAGCAGCCGCAGGAGCAGCTACAGCGGGTGCCAGAGCGGCAACAGCAGCAACAGGTGCAACCCCGGGTTGCGTTCGCGCCGCAGCCACGGGAACAGCAGCAACATCAGGACCAAGCCCGGGTTGCGCCTGCATCACAGCTGCAGGAGCAGCAGCAGCAGGAGCGGAGGTCGGGCCTCCGAGGACGCTGGGTACCCAACACTTCTGGGTTAGTGTTATTCTGCTCTCTTCCCCTATGCCAGGTGCTCTGCTTTTTGCTGAAGGTTTCTCCGCTTGTTGCTAGGGCTCCTCGCCCCAGCAGTTCTTCTACCATCGCCGGCTCGTCGGCTGGTGCCCAGGCGACCGCGGCCTCGTCGGCGGCAGCAGTGGCGACGGCGGGTGCGGAACCCTCAGGTACAGTGACCTCTGCCAGCCCGGTGATGCCCGATGTGGTGCTGACAGGCGCGTCATTACCAGACTCAGCAGCACACAACACTGCAGCGGCGGGGGCAGCAGATGCAGCGGTGGCGGAGGCACCGGTGCTGGGCGCAGCCGCACCCGACGCAGCGACGGCGGAGGCGCCGACGCTGGGCGCAGCCGCACCCGACGTAGCAGCGGTGGAAGCGCCAGCGCTGGGCGCAGCCGCACCCGATGTGGCGGCGGCGGAGGCGCCGGTGCTGGGTGCTGCCGCACCCGACGCAACGGCGGCGGAGGCGCCGGTGCTGGGTGCAGCCGCACCCGTCGCAGCGGCGGCAGAGGCGCCGGTACTGGGCGCCGCCGCAGCCGACGCAGCGGCGGCAGAGACGCCGATGCCGGGCGCAGCCGCATCCAACGCAGCAGCGGCGGAGGCGCCGAAGACAAGTGCTGCAGCGGAAGCTCCCACCTCCAGCTCGGATCCTATTGTAGAGGAGGCATTGGAGGTGGTCTTTGGCAGGCAGCTCCTGCAGCTCCAACTCCCGGAGGAGGAAGCGACTCCCCTTCCCCAGGTGCTGACCCAGGTCTGGCGGTCGATAGTGGAGGCAACCTCCTCCACCGAGGCGGCCTTCCGGCGGGAGTGGTCTGCCCTGGAGAGCGAACGCCAGCGCCTCTCCGACTGGCACACCCGCCTGGAGGCGCACACGAAAGCGGAAGCCTCCCGTGCTGCGGAAACCCGGTCGAAGCTCAAAGCCGACCAGGAGGCCTATCGAGCCAACCTTCTGAAGGTATTCAACCGGGAGCTTGCAGTATCGAGCCGGGAGAAGACCCTGGCCTAGCGGGAGGAGACTTTTGCCTTGGAGGTTGTTGGCTTCGCGGCTCAGCGGTCCGACCTCAAGACTCGCCTTGCGGCCCAGCAGTCCGAGCTGGAGACTCGCAGCCAGGGTCTCGACATCCGCAGGCAGGAGCTGGACGAGCTCTCTAGGACCCTGGCTGGATGGCAGAAACAGCTGGAGGAGAGGGCCAGCAAGCTGGCCGACGCCGAGGCGGAGCTGGAGGAGGACCGGAAGTCCCTCTCCAAGCGGGAGGCCCACGCCACCGGCATAGAGAAGGAACTTGGGCGCCAGCGGGACTCCCTCAAGAAGCTGAAGGAGTGGTCGGAAAAGAGGAAGGCCGAGCTCGAGGAGAGGTCCCGTGAGCTCGAGGAGAGATCCCGCGAGGTGGAGGTGGCCAAGGCGACGCTGGACACCCGGGTGCAAGAGGCGGTCCAGGAGGTGGTCCGGAAGCACCAGGAGGACCAGCGCGTGGAGGCCCAGCGGATCGCTGACTGGGTGACCGAAGCGAGCCTAGCACTGGTGCCACTTGGAATGAGCCCAATCCAGGTGGCGGAGCCGCCAGCTTCGATAGCTGACGCCCTCCCAATGCTGAGTTCTGCTTCGGATTGGCTCTGGTGTCTAGAGCCGGTCCTTGCTGGTTAGCTCGAAGCTGAGGGTCGCGAGCTGATCCGGATGGTGGCGGAGCACATCCTGACCTGCCTCCAGAGCCATGACCCGGCCATCTCACTGACGCCCGTGGTCGATGGTCCTGTAGCGGAGACGGAGGCCGCCGCTTGGGACAGCGTGCGGGAGGTCGTCGACTTCGTTGCCGCCTACTTCAAGCGGGAGCCTGCAGACCCTTGAGCTGGGGATTGTATCTTTTGCGTTATGTAACAAACATTGTATTAGTTGAAAATTTTGAAATAGAAGAAAACTTCAACTTAGCTGTTTGTCAGTTGCTGATTTGCGGTATGCAGCACCCCGGCGCCCTGGCCCCCTGGCGGATAGGTTCAGTTGTTTGGACCTGTCTGCCACCTGAGCCGTAGAAGATACTCCGGACCTCCTTGGGCATAGGTGCTGCATAGTTTGCAAGGCGAGCGAGCGTCTTGTTCCCTGTGTAGCATACAGAACTATAGAGAGAAGAATCAAATTCGCTTATACGGTAGTAATGATACTGCAACTTAGCTGTTTGACGCATGCACAGTCCATTCATGATGTCTGGGACAAAGCGGATGCTCCGGGCCCCCTGGGAGATAGACTCAGTTGTTTTGAGTCTGTCTACCATTGAAACTGTACCTTGATATGCATGAAACCTCTGAAGCGGATGCCAGGACCCCCTGGTAGGTAGGCTCAATGGTTTGAGGCTGTCTACCACCAGTCAGGGCTTAACCTGTGTACCACTTCAAAGTTACAGCTTAGTAGCAGGCCCGCGGGACTCATCCTGGACCGGTCCGAGGCTGGTACCAGGTCCGGGGCTCTAGATGCACAGGTCCAGGTAGCTCAGTGCTTGTTACAGAGTGGTGGAGTGCATAGGCTTAGGGTACGGAACCAGACTAAGGCGCTACATAGGACTCCGGACCACTCCAGGAAACAGCATGATCTTCCCGGACCTGGCTTCAACGTCCCAGACCCATGGCAGCAGTGGGTGATGTCACTTTGTTGTACTCGATCCTTTGAGATATAGGGCTGGACATGCCATGTAGGATTTAGGAAGCCAACTCTTGAGCTGGAACGAGGTCCAGGCCCCTAATTACCCAGCCTCGGGTACTAGGGCACTCGTTACAGGGTGGTGGAGTGTGTAGGCTTTGGGTACGGAACCGGCTAAGCGGCTACACAGGGCTCCGGACCACCCCAGGAAATAAGTACCCCCTCTCCAGAGCTGGTTCTTAGGGGTCCGGACCTCTCTCCCAGCAGCAAGAGGGTCCGGATCTGTACGGCAGTCCAGCAACTCAATACAGATCTTAGTTGTAGCAACAAGAGTAGAGGTCCACGCGGGGGTTAGAAAGGTAAAATCTCGAGAATCAGAATGCGAAATTAAATTTTGACACAAAGACAGAACTGGGAGGAAATCTTTCCTTTGCAATCTTGATGTACATGGCTTTGCGCGATGGATGCCAGAGACCGGGTTTACGAGGTCGGACCTCTACCGCTCTGAGCCGCGCGTTAGCTGACGGTGCGATGGATGCCAGAGGTCGGGTTTACGAGGGTGGCCCTCAACCGCTCTGGGCCGCACGCGAACTCTAACGTATTACAAAGGAAAAGTTTATTTCCTTGCTCTGCCTAGGTGTAAAACTTACGCAGATGCTCTATGTTCCATGGGTTGGGCAGCGGTACTCCATCTTCTGTGGCGAGGCGAACGCATCCGGGCCGGCATACCTCTGTAACCTTGAAGGGCCCCTCCCAGCTGGGGGAAAGTTTGTGGAGCCCTGCTCAGCTCAGGATCCGTCTGAGGATGAGATCGCCAGCCCGGAGCTCCGTACTGTGCATGAACCATTGATGATAGCGCCGGAGCGCCTTGTTGTAGCGTGCATTTCGGATTGCTGCTCGCCATCTTCGCTCGTCAACGAAGTCCACGTCGTCACGCCGCAGCTGCTCCTGCATGGATTCGTCAAAAGCCTGGACCCGTGGTGAGCCCAGGTGGATTTCTGGGGGAAGGCATGCTTCAGCCCCGTAGACCAGGAAGAACGGAGTCTCCCCAATGGCTCGGCTGGGTGTGGTCCGGTTGCCCCATAGTACACACGGAAGCTCATCAACCCATTTGGTACCATGCTTTTTCAAGCAGTTGTAGGTGCGAGTCTTGAGTCCCCTGAGGATCTCTGCATTCGCTCTCTTAACCTATCCATTGCTGCGGGGGTGTGCCACGGACGCAAAGCATAGCTGGATGCCGATGTCTTCGCAGTACCCTTGGAAGAGTCTGCTTTTGAATTGGGTCTCGTTGTCCGCGATGATACGGTTTGGGATGCTAAATCTGCACACAATGGACTTGAGGAATGCGACTACTGATTTCTTTGTGATATTCACCACAGGGGTAACCTCCGGCCACTTTGTGAACTTGTCGATGGCGACGTAAAGGAACCGGTACCCGCCGACGGCCCGGGGGAATGGCCCCAGGATATCCACACCCCACACGGCAAATGGCTATGAGGGCAGAATCATTTGCAGAGCTTGAGCCGGTGTGTGTATTTGCTTTGCATGGAACTGGCATGCTTTGCAGGATTTTACCAGCTCAGCCGCATCCTGGAGTGCTGTTGGCCAGTAGAAACCATGCCGAAAGGCCTTGCCAACAAGCGTGCGAGATGATGAATGACTTCCACACTCGCCTCCATGGATCTCCGCGAGCAGCTCGCGGCCCTCTCCCTAGGAGATGCATCGCATGAGGACACCATTGGCGCCACGGCGGTAGAGATCCCCTTCTACCACCGCGTAGCGTTTAGCCAATCGGACTATGCGCTCAGCGGACACATCGTCATCAGGGAGGATGTCATCTTTCAGGTAACCCAGGATCTCGGAGATCCATGCATCGGGAGTTCCCTGATCTGGTGGGGGTGGCTCTATGAGGTCTCCAGGATCCTCAATAGAGCACACAGCCCAGGTCGGGCACCATAGGTGGAATGCCGCCGGGACTGCTAGCTTCGAGGTGCTAGCATGATCCCCTTCACCCAGCTCGGCAGGCTGGGAGGTAGGTCTCAGCAGCCGTCTTTCGAAGACACCCTCGGGCACGGATGCCCAGGTAGATGCTCTCGCGGAGAGATCATCCGCTGCTGAGTTGAGTTCGCGGGGAACGTGTTGCAGTTCCAAGGCGTCGAAGTCCTTCTCGAGCTTCCTCACGTGGATGAGGTATGCCGCGAGCTGGGGATTGTTGCAGCTGCAATCCCCTCAGACCTGCTTGACGATGAGCTGTGAGTCCCCCTTCACCAGAAGCTGCCGGACCCCCAGAGACAGGGCTTGCGTCAGACCAAAGATTAGAGCTTCGTACTCCGCCATGTTGTTGGTGGCCTTGAACTCAAGGTGCACTATGTACTTCAGCTGATCTCCGTCTGGGTCGATGAGGACCACACCAGCTCCGGCCCACTTCTCGCGGGCAGACCTGTCGAAGAAGAGTGTCCAGTGGGGCTTGGTGAAGACTGGTGTCCTGATTTCCGGCTCCGGGGGTCCGGCGTTGAAGTCCGGACCCCCAGAATTACTTGGGGAAGGAGTCCATTCTGCTATGAAATCTGCCAGGATCTGGCTCTTGACTGTGTGGCGAGGCTGGAAGTCCAGTTGGAACTCAGCCAGCTCTGCTGCCTACTTGGCGATATTGGCTGTGGCGTTGGAGTTGTGCAGGATCGCTCTTAGCGGGTAAGAGGTCACTACGACAACTCGGTGTGCCTGAAAGTAGTGGCGCAGTTTCCTGGATGCAATAAGTATCGCATAGATGAGTTTATGCGTCTCAAGATACCTGGCCTTCGGCTCGTGAAGGACTTCGCTGATGTAGTAGGCTGGCTTATGGATGGTCCGGACCCTGGTGACCGGGTCCGGTTCACCCTTATCCTCCACGTCAGGTCCTTGGGCCCCCAGTGGTCCTGGGTTCCCACTGGTACGAGGCTCCTCCGGACCCTCCTGTCCGGGCTCCGGAGCTTTAGGCAGAGGTGAGGCTGACGGGCCCCGTGTCTGGGGTCTGGCTCACCATCTTTGGCCACGGAGACCCTGGTGTCCCCCCGGCGAGTTTGCTCCGTCCTTTCGGCGACCAGCACCATGCTGACCGCCTCCGCAGACGCAGCAAGATATAGAAACAACGGCTCACCAGGCTCTGGAGCCACCAATACTGGCAGTGAGGTGAGGTGTTGCTTCAGTTCCTGGAAGGCTTGCTCAGCCTCTTCGGTCCAAGCGAATGGACCGGACTTCCTCAATAGTTTGAAGAAGGGGAGGGCCCTCTCAGCCAGCCTCGATATGAAGCGGCTAAGAGCGGCGAGAGATCCAATAAGCTTCTGGATGTCCTTGATGCAGACGGGAGGCCTCATCGCTTCGATCGCCTTGATCTTGGCTGGGTTTGCCTTGATGCCTCGATGAGAGACCAGGAAACCCGGTAGCTTCCCCGCTGAGACGCCGAAGATGCACTTCTCGGGGTTCAGCTTCGTGCGCGTGGCGCGGAGCCGGTCGAAGACGAGGGACAGGTCCTCCACTAGTGTAGATCCTACCTTGGTCTTGACCACAATGTCATCAACATACACCTCAACAATATCTCTAATTAAATTATAGAAGGTTTTGTTCATAGCTCGTACAAACGTGGGTAAGGCATTCCTTAGACCATACGACATGACAATGTAGCAATAAAGCCCATCTACTGTTACAAAGGCAGTATGCTTCCTATCCTCTCTAGACATCTGAATCTGGTGAAAACCAGAGTATGCATCTAGGAAAGACAAAAGGTCACACCCGGAGGTGGAGTCCACGATCTGATCGATACGTGGAAGAGGATAGGGGTCTCTAGGACATGCCTTGTTGAGGCTGGTGTAGTCGATGCACATCCAAAGCTTCCCATTGGCCATTGGGACGACGACCGGGTTGGCCAGCCACTCAGGGTGGTGGACCTCCTCGATGAAGCCAGCGTGTAGGAGCTTGTGGACTTCTTCGCGGATGAAGTTCTGCCGCTCCACGGACTGCTTCCGAGGCTTCTGGCGCACCAGCGTGGCGTCGGGGTAGATCCTCAGATTGTGCTCGATCACTTCCCTGGGGATCCCGGGCATCTGCGACAGTTCCCAGGCGAACACGTCGACATTTGCCCAGAGGAAAGCGATGAGCGCGTCTTCCTATTTCTTCTCCAGGTTCCCCGCGATGCGGGTGGTCCCGGAGGAGTCCGCCCCGATCTGGACCGTCTTCACGGGGACATCGTCCGGATCAGACGGCTGAACCCTAGGTGCCTTTGCAGGCGCCCTGGGTTGCGAGGAGGATGGGTCCTCCTCGGAACGTGCAGCCTCTGCCGCCAGAGCATGCAGTCTCTCAACTGCAGCGACGGCAGCGGTGCGGTCGCCCTGCACGGTGAGGACACCGGCAGGGGAAGGCATCTTCAAGACCAAATACCCGTAATGAGCAATGACCATGAAGCGGTAGAGAGCCGGCCGACCAATGATGGCGTTGAATGGGAGGTTCACCTCCGCAACATCGAACAGAACGCTCTCTGTGCGGAAGTTCCCCTCGGTCCCGAACGTGACCGGCAGTGTGATGCTCCCCAGAGGGAACACCGGATGTGGGCCCACTCCGGAGAATGGGCGAGAGGGAGTCAGCTTGGACTCCGGGATCTGCAGCTGCTTGAAAGCTGCATAGCTGATGACATTGAGGCCAGCCCCCCCGTCGATCAGCACGTGATAGAGCCTCACGTTGGATATGACAGGGGCGGTGACTAGAGGTAGTACACCAGCCCCAGCCATATTCTCCGGGCAGTCGGATGGCCCGAAAGAGATGGTGGTGTTCATCCACCTCTGGTGCGGCGCCGCCTTCGGGACCCCTGGCTTCACCGAAAGGACCTCTCGGCGAAGGGTCTTCACGTCCCGCCGGGAGACAAGCTCCCAGCTTCCGCCGTACATTACGTACAGCTTCTTGCGGCGGTCACTGTTGTCGGAATCAGAGTCGTCGTCGTGGTAGACGCCCTTCAGCTCCCGAGCAGGGGACTGGTACCCCAGCTCCTTCTCCCCAGCAGCGGCTCCGCTGTCGGAGGCCTTCTCCTTGCCAGGCCGCTGGCGAGGAGGGGGCGATCCGTCCTTGGAGGACTGCTCACGCCGCCCACTGACCCGCTTCGCGAGCTTCTGGATCTCGCGGCAGTCAGCGGCGCTGTGGCGAGCGGTGGGATGCACTGGGCATGAACCTCCGCTTCCACCTTGTGGGCGAGGGCGTTTGCCATGTGCATTCTGGCCCCCAGCCGCTGCTGCAGCCGCTGGTGTTGCTGCTGCAACGACTGGCCCACCAGAATGTGGCTCCCCGCGACTCCGGTTCTTGTTCTTCTTCTTCTTGCCACCGCCCTGAGCAGTAGCACCGGAGCCACCAGCCTTGGTGTCTCCGTCTTGGGGGGCTGAGTGCCATGCATGGCCCTCAGCGGCCCTGGCACACTTGTCTGCCAGGGAGAAAAGCATAGTAATGCTTTCCACCTCGTGCGTCGCCAGCTTCTCGAGCATCTTCTCGTCACGTACCCCCTGGCGGAAAGCAGTGATAATAGATGCATCGGAGATATGAGGAATGGTACCCCGTACCTTGGTGAAGCGCGAGATGAAGGCCCGGAGCGTTTCTCCGGGTTTTTGCCTCACGGCGTGAAGGTGTGCCTCCACACCATGCTGCTGGTATGCGCTGGCGAAGTTTGCTGTGAACCTCGCACAGAGCTCCTCCCAGGACTGGATCGTCCCAGGTGTGAGATTCATGAGCCAAGTCCGGGCTGGCCCAGATAAGGCTACATGAAAGTAGCTCACCATGACGGCGTCATTACCACTAGCTGCTGTGATGGCGGTAACGTACACCTGTAGGAATTCCGACGGGTTAGTGGTACCGTCGTACTTCTCCGGCAGGTGCGGGCAGAACTTGGACGGCCATGCGACCGCGCGGAGGTGCTCTACCAGCGCAGCGCAGCCCACCCCAGCCACCGGGGCGCATGCCTGTATCCGGGCGTTCACTGGAGGCTTTGGTGCTGCTACGTCCAAGTCGGCGTTGAGGTTGCGCCCCTCAATGTTGAGACGGCGCTCTCGCGCCCTCTCGACGGACATGCTGGCATCCTCTCCCGCACGCCGGCAGTTGAGCTCCACCCGCAAGTCTTCTGTCCGTGCACCCCTCACGGTGGGGGAGTGCACAGATGCCGACGCACCGCCCTGGCGCTGGTGGTAGGGTACCACCGCATTGCCGGGCGGAGGTCGTTGCCCAGTCCTTGCAGAACTGGGGGAGGCCTGAGCCAGATGGAGGAGACGGTCAACGTCGTCCCGCCACTGCCTCAGGGCGTCTGGCGAGGCTGCAGCAGCCGGAGGGTTGCGAAACAACTCCCTAGCCGCCGCCAGCACTCCGCCGCTCGCAGCCTGCGAGGGGGCCGTGACGGCCGCCCTGTCCCTTGCCGTCGAGCAGCGCGCACTACCGCCGACGGTGCCTGCCACACAGGCACAGTTGCCCCTGGAGCAGGAACTCGAGAGGCGTGTGGCTTGGAGGACGCCACACCCTCCGTCATCTCCTCGTCATCCACACAAACCATGGAGACGGGGAAGAGATGAACTGTGACCAACTAGGCCCCCTACCTGGCGCGCCAAATGTCGTGGTGCTGCAAACCACAGCCGGGTGGCGGAAGGCACCCGCCTAAGCCCAGAGGGTGTGTACTCAGGGGTTAGCTAGTCCTAGTTCGATCTCGCTCAAGAACACGATGAACACAGCGGGATTAGAGTGGTTCGGGCCACCGGAGCGTAATACCCTACGTCCACTGTGTGTTGTATTGCCTTGCCTCGAGAGAGTTCGCGAGAGCTTGTGTGTGTCTGGAGAGCTTATTGTGTACAGTGAGCGCCTCCCTTTTATATCTCAGGGGGCGCGTACATGGCCGTTGGGACCCCGACAGGTGGGCCCAACGATGAAGTACAAGATAACGTACTGTTCATAATTATGGCGTTGCAGGCGAAGGAGATCCCTCTCCCGGATTCCATGCCTGCTCCCGGAATCCTCCGTCCGGCGTGTCCAGGCGCTGTCTTGTCGGAGTGGCGCCAGGCATAGCTAGCGGCGTTGCCTGCCACATAACTGAACGGGCCGCATAGCTTGCGGCGTAGGAGGCATGATGGAAAAGTGCCGTGCTGTCGTATCCAATTAATGCGGCAGACGGGCTCTGCGCGGGTGCGGCACAGGCGGCTGCACTGTGTACCTTGGTAGTACGCGATGCACAGTGAGGCCTGACAAAGGCTGTCCTGCGTGCCGCGGCGGCAGAGCACGCCTCAACCATCCGCTTTAAATGCGGTGGGTGGGCGAGTCTTCCAACGGAAGACTCGCGCACGAGCCCGCGCCCGTGCCTCCGGGACACGTGGCGGCTCCGGACCCCCACGCGGTAAGTGAGGTCCGGATGGACATAGGAGGTCCCGGACCCCTATGGGGGTCCGAGGCCTCGGCTGGCAGCTCGGAGCTTCCCTTCCTTAGAGACACGTGGTGTCTCCGGACCCATCCCCAGGCGGGGAATGGGTCCGGGGCCGTTGGCCTGGTGAGGAAAGAGCCTGACCCGTGGGGCCTGGCTACTCCGTCCTTTCCGCGCAGTTACGGATAACTACGCGGGTCCTGCCTTGCCGCAGTAAGAGTGGGTATCCCTGTTACAGGGTACCGACAAAACTCATTCCAGCGATAAAACTATATGTGCAAAAATACGTGATAATTAACCAAATGAAAGATAAACTGCCATCTAAACTATACAGAGCAGTCCATTGAAAGGCTCAGGGTACCGATTAAATGTTCAAAGTTATAAAATCAAGATTGGTCAGGTGCTACAACAGAATATTACATTAGTGTCGCTCTCAATCAAGGCAACCTCGAAGGCTTTTGTTGTTTGCCATCTACAACTAAACCAATGCCAACGAGATAAGCATAATTTAGATTTGTCATGTGCCACGTAGTAATTAAGATTGAGCAATTATTCATTGTAAAACACCAAAGCCCAAATGTTATGAATCAGCCATCAGTTTCTAGTTTAACATAATTCTTCACAGTTCACACAAACCAGGCAAAATGTGCCAGTACACAGTATTGGTGCTACTCAAGGGTCAAAGCAAAGTACTCCCTGCCTGCATTGCTTTAGAGTCTCTAAGACACGAAAAGGCGTCCCCAGCCCGGCCGATTCCCTGGCCTGGGAGCGTGGCCACGTCGGTCACGTTTCCCAGCCGTCGGATCGGCCGGGCAGACGGCCTAGATCGAGCTTTCCTTTCTTATTTTACAAAAAAACCCTCGACTTTTTTCGAAATAAAACCCGCCGTCCATCCCTCTCTCTTAGCGAAATTTTCAAAAAAACCCTCAGATTTTGCCAAAACCAACCCGAAGTCCACTTCCACCCGACCAGCAATATTTTCCAAAAGACCCCCTGTGTTTTCTTAAAATCAACCCGCCATCCTTTCTCTCTCTCTCAGGAACTATCATTGAAAGACCCTCGAATTTTACTTAAATTATGTAACAATCCGTTACAATCGTTACTACTACAATAGCAACACTATACGTACAATTCGATCACCATTCTTCTATGGTTTCTCATACTACCTCCATAATAACGCGTCATATTTTAATATAACTACTACTTTCTAAAAAAATAACATGTCTACTAATCGCAACATATTTTCGCAAATACATTAAGTATCAGACTAATTGTGCTGCGCCCTCCCTAATAAACTATCTTACCCCTTTTTTCACCACAAAAAAACAACAAATGTAATAACTTCGTTTCGATATCCAAAATAATATACTACTTAAAATAGCATCTCCATAGTATAATGCTAAAAATATATACCATGTGCAATAACGAGCTGCAGACCATAACACCTATGCGAAAATAATAAAGTGATGGATTTATCTTAACTATGTTACTTAAAAGAAAAAACTACTACATGCATCAACTAAAGCTCGCATCAAATACAATACTACGACTTGAGACACGGGCTCGGCGGATGGCGGACTGTGTGTTCTCTGTAATTTTAGAAAAAACTCCTCCGACTTTAAAAAAATCAATCCGCGGTCTGGTCTCCACTCTGGGACATGAACTGAACTTGCTATATTCGTACTAATTATGTCAACCTCCCATGCAAATCCTCTCTCATGATTTCTTATAAAAAAAACCCTTAAATTTTAATTAAATCAAACCACAACTCGTTTCATCCGTTACTTCTACACGAGCAACATTATACTTACAACTTGAATACCAAAAAGTGTTGAAATCAAAAGTTGATCAACATAGAATTTGATCAAGAATTCAAAAACTACAACTTCATTATATAGAGATTTTTAAAATTCAAAACACTTTTGCAATTCATTTGCACAAACATGTACATGCAACCCATTGTACCTACAATACAGACACGAGAGTCTAAAATATATACCATGCATTATCACAACTTGTACGAAAAGGGAACCTATAGTCCACGACAACTTTTAAATTTGATGAATAATTAATATTTCCAAACATTCAAACCTAGCGCAGCAACGCCGCGCCCCAGCCTTTCTAGTTCAAATGAATTTGAATCCTGTCGTCGATAGGTGGGTTCAACCACACGGTTGGGCTGGTGGAGGCCGGTCGGACCAGGTGGTGGCTGGCTAGGCCAGGTGGTGGATGGCTGGGGCTTCCATTAGCTATTGGGAGCGTGGGGCTTCATATATACATACATACATACATACATACATACATACATACATACATACATACACTAGGTAGTACGTGCGCTACGCTGCGCCCAGACTGGCTCGTGGAGTCTGCAGCAGGAGGCAGGCCCACACGCAGAGGGCGAGGAGAGGCCGGCGTGCAGCGGAGCCGGTGGGGAAAAATGGGGGGGGGGGACACGGGGTCCATGGGAGCCCCCGTGCGACCCCATCTCCGATTGACGCCACCAGCCCACGAACTAAATCAGACGGTGACAGCTTCTGGGCGGGAGGGAGCCGACCCTGGTAGCCGTGACCTGGGCGCAGGTGAGCCCGCTGAGGGATGAGGACGATTTGCCTGTGCCTTCTGCTCCCTTCGCGATCCTCCTGCGCCCTTCGCGACCCCCCTGCGCCGCCCTACCTTGTGCTGCTCGCGCAGCAGCCAGCAGGTAGTGCTCCATCTTCCCAAGCAGTACATCGCCGCCACCTCCGAGCAGACCACCGGCGTCTCCTCCGGGCCAAGATTCCGGCCACCTCGCTGAAGATCCCCGGCCGCCGGTAAGCCCGGCGAACGGAACCCCCTCCGCCTCCTCTTTGTTTTTCCCCACTCACTCGAGTCCCTCATGCAATAAATCGGCGGCAATTTGGAGCACCAGAACCACCATCAGCCATGGATGTGGAAGATGTGGAGGCGAACCGAGCGAGCGAGCGCAGGCGGAAACCGAGCGAGCGCCTTGCGCGGAAGCATGCAGGAGCCGAACGGCAGCAGGCGTCGGATTGAAAACGCAGACATCGGGCGTGGGGGTGCACGAGAGCGCCCCTGGACCCGGAGTCCATCGAATTTTTTTCCCGAGGCGGTGCGGCAGCAGGGCTGCCCACACGCAGCAGGCGACGCGCGAGCCCCGCGAAACGACGGAACGACGAATCAACGAGCCGCGTCGAGCATTCTCTCCCGGCACGTGTCGCCCAGGGAGCAGCTGAGCGCTCCCGTCGCTCCCCCTCCAGGCCGCATAGTATATAGAGTGTGTGTGTATATATATATATATTGACGGTGTACCCAGACCGGGGTACCCACTCCTACTGTGTCAAGGCTGATACATGCGTAGTAAACCGTAACTACGCCCTGAGGGCCTGAGCAGCCGGACCCCAGCGGTCCGACTCCGTCTCACCGGGCCAACGGCCTCGGACCTACTCCACCACGTAGGGACAGGTCCGGTGACGCCATGTGTCCCAGAGATGAAAATGGTCAGGGTCTTCTGCCGTGGATTCGGACCCCCACAGTCGGGTCCGGGACCTCCACGTGTCTATCCGGACCCCTCGAGCCCTCGGCTCAGCACTCCGCTCGGGAGGGGTCCGGAGCCGCCACATGTCACGCAGACGCGGGCGCGGGCGCAAGCCTTCCGCTGGAAGCTCGCCCACGTGTCCCGCATGTGCGGGCACGGGCACAAGCCTTCCGCTGGAAGCTCCCTCACCCACACGCATTAAGTGCGAGTGGTTGAGGCGTGCTCTGTTGCCGCTGGGCACGGGGCAGCTTTTGTCAGTCCACAGTGCGGATCGCGAGTTACCGAGGCGTGTGGTCAAATCCCAGCGCCACGCATGGGCGGCAAGTCATGATGACCTACTTCTGACAACTCGCTAACAGTACGCCGCAATAGTGAACAGAGAGGGTAACGCGGCGCTGCACCCTACCCTCTACGTTCGTAGCTGCCTACACCGACAGGACGGCTCAAGACCATACCCAGTTGGAAGGTACGTACGGAGGCCGACGACGAAGATCTCCGGATCTGTAGCATTTAAGGCCAAAGTGTAGTTTATAATACATCGCCGGGCCCACCTGTCGGGGTCCCGCTCAGTGTACTGCTCCCCTTGGGCTTATAAAAGGGAGAGCACGCACGGTAGAAAAGGGGCTTTCCACAAGTTTTCACACATGCAGAGACAGGCATAGCTCCTCCCCCAGCTTGCACACAAGCTCAGGCAATACATCACACAGTGGACGTAGGGTATTACGCTTCGGCGGCCCGAACCACTCTAAATCCTTGTGTGCTTCCGTGTTCTTACGCCTCTAGATCGAGCATTCCTGGACTGCCCCAAGCACATCGTGCACTTAGGATTAGGCGGGTGCAATCCGCCACCTGGCTGTGGTTTTCCAAACAACTCGGTAACAGTACGCCGCAACAGTGAACAGAGAGGGTAACGATGCGCTGCACCCTACCCTCTACGTTCGTAGCTGCCTACACCGACATGACGGCTCATGACCATACCCAGTCGGAAGGTATGCACGGAGGCCGACGACGAAGATCTCCGAATCTGTAGCATTTAAGGCCAAAGTGTTGTTTATAATACATCGCCGGGCCCACCTGTCGGGGTCCCGCTCAGTGTACTGCTCCCCTTGGGCTTATAAAAGGGAGAGCACGCACGGTAGAAAAGGGAGTTTCCACAAGTTTTCACACATGCAGAGACAGGCATAGCTCCTCCCCCAGCTTGCACACAAGCTCAGTCAATACATCACACAGTGGACGTAGGGTATTACGCTCCGGCGGCCCGAACCACTCTAAATCTTTGTGTGCTTCTGTATTCTTACGCCTTTAGATCGAGCATTCCTTGACTGCCCCCAAGCACATCCTACAATTAGGATTAGGCGGGTGCAATCCGCCACCCGGCTGTGGTTTTCCACACCACAACATTTGGCGCGCCAGGTAGGGGTTGCTTGGCTTTCGCTTGATCATCGGTTCGGCATCACAATGTTTCAGGTGGCGAGCGCCCAGGGCCAGAACTCGCGCGGCAAGCGCCCGCGCAAGCAGGATGGCGACAGCGGGTCATGCTCTCCCTGCTCGTCATCAAGCAGGTCTCGGGGGAGCACAGCTTCAACAAATCCCAGCTCGCAGCATACCTCACTCATGTCTCGGGAAAGCCGACTCCGGTCGCACCAAGCCCGCTCCGGCGGAAAGCCCACTCCGGTCGCACTGAGCCGACTCTGGTGACTCTCTCCGACGTTAAGCCGACTCCGGTCGCACCCCCGACTCTACATCTCTGTAAGTCCTACCCTTAGAGACCCAGCAGGGAATAAAACCTTTTTCTTTGTAACTAGGTAGTACTTCCGTGTGGTCCAGTCCGGTGAGCCTCCCCCGTGGAGGGGTCTGGACCTCTACGAACCAGGTTCAAGGAAGCGTACTCACCTTCCGGGGAGGTCCGGAGTCGTGTAGCCACTTAGCCTAGTTCCGTACCCTAAGCCTGCATGCTCTACCTCCCTAGGGTGAGTACCGTAGTACCTAAGACCGGGGGCTCGGTGGTCCGGACAACTCCGTCCTCATAAACCCGTGTTCTGGCTTACATCGCACATCTCATGTACAACTAGTTATAAATGAAAAGTTTATTCTCAATTCGCCTCTAAGGATGTTACATTTCAATTTCAATCTAAGCATTCTGTTTGCGCTAACCCCCGCGTGGTTCCCACTCCTGTGTCCGAATTGAGTCGGCCGGTATGTGGTTCAGTTTGGGACCCCTCACTGCTAGAGGGGGGTCCGGGTCCTTAGGAACCTGCTTCGGGGAAGAGGTACTTGTTCCCGGGGGTGGTCTGGAGCCCTGTGCAGCCGCTTAGCCTGGTTCCGTACCCTGAGCCTGTGCACTCCACCACTCTGTAACAGGTGCCCTAGTATCCGGAACTGCGTACCTAGAGGTCCGGACCTCATTCTAGTTTGAGGGCTGTCCTCCTAAACTCTGTTCCATAGGTCCGGTTGCGTATCTCAAAGGACCTCTACCAACAGGATTTGGGACCACGTGGGTATGTTACTAAACGCCGATCCTAAGTCATGTGTAGGGCTGCTCAGCCACCATCCGAACAGGCTCCTGACCCTCGGCGACAAGGCGTGCGCCGAGGGCGGACTTCAGGCGACGCAGGCGCTCGACAGTAGAATCCAGGGCGGGAAGAACGGCGTTTCCCGATGACTCCGACATGGTTCTAGCCCCACCTGCGGGTTCATACCTTACCCGCAGGTGGGCCCGGGGGCCTCTGACGGTGTACCCAGACCGAGGTACCCACTCATACTGTGTCAAGGCTGATACACGCGTAGTTAACCGTAACTACGCCCTGAGGGCCTGAGCAACCGGACCCCAACGGTCCGACTCCGTCTCACCGGGCCAACGGCCTCGGACCTACTCCACCACGTAGGGACAGGTCCGGTGACGCCATGTGTCCCAGAGATGGAAATGCTCAGGGTCTTCTGCCGTGGATTCGGAGCCCACAGTCGGGTCCGGGACCTCCACGTGTCTATCCGGACCCCCCGAGCCCTCGGCTCAGCACTCCGCTCGGGAGGGGTCCGGAGCCTCCACGTGTCACGCAGACGCGGGCGCGGGCGCAAGCCTTCCGCTGGAAGCTCGCCCACGTGTCCCGCATGTGCGGGCACGGGCACAAGCCTTCTGCTGGAAGCTCCCTCACCCACACGCATTAAGTGCGAGTGGTTGAGGCGTGCTCTGTTGCCGCTGGGCACGGGGCAGCTTTTGTCAGTCCACAGTGTGGATCGCGAGTTACCGAGGCGTGTGGTCAAATCCCAGCGCCACGCATGGGCGGCAAGTCATGATGACCTACTTCTGACAACTCGGTAACAGTACGCCGCAACAGTGAACAGAGAGGGTAACGCGGCGCTGCACCCTACCCTCTACGTTCATAGCTGCCTAAACCGACAGGACAGCTCAAGACCATACCCAGTCGGAAGGTACGCACGGAGGCCGACGACAAAGATCTCCGGATCTGTAGTATTTAAGGCCAAAGTGTAGTTTATAATACATCGCCGGGCCCACCTGTCGGGGTCCCGCTCAGTGTACTGCTCCCCTTGGGCTTATAAAAGGGAGAGCACGCACGGTAGAAAAAGGGGTTTCCACAAGTTTTCACACATGCAGAGACATGCATAGCTCCTCTCCCAGCTTGCACACAAGCTCAGGCAATACATCACACAGTGGACGTAGGGTATTACACTCCGGCGGCCCGAACCACTCTAAATCCTTGTGTGCTTCTGTGTTCTTACGCCTCTAGATCGAGCATTCCTTGACTGTCCCCAAGCACATCCTACACTTAGGATTAGGCGGGTGCAATCCGCCACCCGGCTGTGGTTTTCCACACCACGACACACACACACACACACACACACACACACACACACACACACACACACACATATATATATATATATATATATATATATATATATATATATATATAAGGGTCTAACATTTAGAACCCTGTAACCCTAGGTCATTCTATTTGTTATGCTTTTAGCATATGTGTATATTGTATATGTACCATGTAGGACTTTAGTATACATATATTACAATCATACATCATGAGATACATTTCATAAGCTAAATGCTTTCCTTTGGAAAAATATAAATAACAATACCTACCTGGAATACTCCTGGTGAAATGCTACAATGGTAATTCCATGCGCTTGCGGATTATCTATCTATACACATATGAATTACCACATTTCTTGATGCATCACTAAAAGACAGCATGTGATATCTATTTCTGGTAGTATTCTAATCTGCGATGCTGTATTTCAAAAACAGCAGTAGGTGTGCTGATAACAACAAAACGATAATTTTCCACCATGGCAAAATCAATAACAGGATTAGAGGATTATTGTACAAACAAAGCAATGCCTCACTATGATACTGGCATAGGTAAACGCCCAGCAGCACCCGATTCAGTTGGAAGCCGCCGCTTATTATTTCCGGAGATAAAGTAGGCGAAGCCATTTTGAGACAAGGACCACACCGAGCAGACCGAAATCGATCGACCGAAGCCCCCAAGCGCGCCCATTTGATCAGAGACGCAGCAGCGAGCAAATCCACTCGTAGGCGAGAGAGATGCAAAGCAATCAGTGAGGCAGCTACGGCGAGGGCAAGGATGGGGAATCGCAACGGACCAACCCCCACGACCGCCGGCGGCGGTCCACTGCTCGCGAGGCTAGCCGCTAGGGCGCTACCGCCTCCTCAGTCCATCAGTCCGCCGCCGCGGCTCCGCCGGTTTCCCGTTGCTCGCCCTGACGCCCTCAGTGTCGTAGCGGGGAGAGAGCGAGCCAGCCACAAGGAAACGGTACCCCTGGGCCTCTCTAGAGTGCTGTGGCCCAATGGGTGGGGTTGAGGCCTGTTTGATTCATTTGGCCCAAATTTAGAGGCAGTGACAGCGCGCTCGAGGGCCGATCAGCACGGAAAAGCTCATCGCATGCCCAAGTCCACGCGCTTAAGCCCAAAAGGACCGTCGAGCACCATCATGGCCCAAATCTGCGTGGCAGCCTGGCAGGGGTACCCCGCGACGCTTTTTTTTTCATTTTTATAGTTAAAAAAACAAAATTTCAAAAATATATGCGGAATATGGAAATTTTGAAAAATGGGTGCACGTCGCCCCCCTAATTGGCGACAGGGTGACTGTCGCTCATCCAGTTGGCGACAGGATTTAAATGTAAAAAAAATTACATTTAGGTCATGGCGCACAGGGCGCATTAAACAGTGAACTTATAAAATCGATATAAAATCATATAAAATCGGAAAAATACAAAATACAAACTCAACTGTTCTTGATTCTATGAAATAAGATCTACAAATTTTGTTATATAAAGTTTTTCATTTGATCAATGTATCTAAATCAAGAAAAATAGTTCTTGTACCTAGAAAAATCTGAAATAATTCATTTGGTCTAGTTGTGCTTATCTAAAATTTACCAAACTTTTTTTATAGCTCTTAGGAAATAAAATAATGGTACTGTAAAAATTATGGCTTCTAATACTCAGTATAACAGCATGGATAAATAACCCATTTAAACTAGACATATTGCAAGATCTAATTTTTGAAAACATCGGGCCCACTCTAGAAAAGTGTAGGGGTATAATTGAAACTATGGATGGGTATACTTGCGAATAAAAGAATAGGAAGGGTCCCTTTTGTAAAAGAGCTAGAGAGTAGAAAGGTTATTTAAGAATTAGAAGAAAGGCCAGGGGGTTATGGGCAAAAACACTCGTCACCTTCCTCCTCCCCTCACTGGAAAACAGGGGAGGGGCGGCGCGACGCCGGCGGTGCCTGAGGCCGGCGGCCTGGGGCTCGACGGCGCTCCAGGAGGAGGGGAAAAGAGAGAGGAGGAGGAGGGGGTCCGATCCCCTACCTAGCTCGGGCTGGGGTTGAGCAGGGAGGTGGGGCGACGAGAGCGGGCGGCGGTGGCCACGGCGGCTCTAGGTGGCAGCGTTGTGGGTAGTGGGAGGGGGCGCTGGTGGTGGCGGCCAGAGTCGTGGGCGCAAGGGCGACACCGAGGTCCCTTTTATAGGCAGGGAGAGGCGGTGGCGAGGCGGTGGAGGGGAGGAGCCGCGTCGGTGGCGGTCCGGCGGGTTCGATGGGGTGCTTTAATGGCGTTTGGCCGGCTGCTCGTGTCGCGACGCGGCGTACGGTGGTGGCGTGGGCGTCAAGGCCGTTGTCGAGCACATGGAGGAGGGGGCGCGTAGCGGCCTTGCGAGCTGTGCTCGCCGTGTGCGCGAGCGCGCGAGCGCCAAGGCGGCGATGCTGTGCCGTGCGGCGCGGTGCGGCGCGGGGCCCACGTGTGTGCGCGTGGACAAGGCAGGGGAGAGCAGCGCGCGTACGGCCGGCGGTGATGGCGGTGCTGCACGCGGCCGCGTGCGCGCGTGGGCGAGCGGCGAGCTGCTGCGGCTGCGGACGTCGCGGCGGGAGGCGCGGCGGGTGGAGCACGCGCGCGCGTGTGCATGCAGCAGCGCTCGCGCAGAGGGGCCGGGGCGTGGAGGCGGCCGGTGGCGGGCCGAGCGACGTTGCGGCGCGGCGTGCGGAGCGCCGCGTGCGTGCGCACGGGGCAGGCCGGGGTGGCGCGCGCGCACAGGAAGGCGAGGCGGGCGGGCTGGGTAGGCGGGTGCGCAGCGCGTGCGGGAACGGCGGGCGGGCGTGGCCGGGCGGGGGCGGGGTGCGCGGGCTGGGCAAGCGCGCGGGGGAGAGCGGCACAGGGGAGGGAGGAAGGAGAGAGTGAAAGGAAAAAAAAGAAAAAGGAGAAAGGAAAAGAAAATGGAAAAAGAAAAATGGAAAATGAGAAAGAAAAAGGGGAAAGAGAGAGAGGAGAGAGGGGGGAGATTCGCGCCGGCGCTGATCGCGGTGACGACCGCGGGGCCGGTCGGCCACGCTCCGCGGTCGCTTGCGCGCGCGGACGAGGCCACAAGGAAAGGGGTCGGGGTGTTGGAAATAGGACGTTTGGAACAGAGAAGATTCCGAGAATTAGGGTTCAGGGTTTTAGGCGGATTTTGAGCTCAACGATGAAAGGTTTTTGAAAGAAACATTTTAGCGCGTGATTTAATTTTGATAGATTTTCGGGATGTCACAAACGCAGAGTACAACACATCCCTATTTATTGGTTAAAAATGGCTAAGGGTGCAGGTGAAGATAACACCACGATCACCCACATGTAGGCCCGTTTAGTCCCAAAAAATTCCCGTGTGCTACAGTAACTTGAATGTTTAACCACTAATTAGAAGTGTTAAATGTGAATAACTGACAAAACTCATTCCACAACCCCGGGCAAAATCGCGAGACGAATCTAATGAACCTAATTATGCAATGATTAGATAGTATTGTGCTACAGTAATCAATCTCTAATGATGGATTAATTAGGCTTAATAGATTCGTCTCGCGATTTTTCCATCCATCCGTGTAATTAGATTTACAATTAGATCATGTTTAGTTCTCTTAATCTTCGATTAAAAATTACTACAGTAATTCTTCCCCAAAAATTTTGGGAACTAAACGCGCCCCTGTCGTTGAAGGAATATAGCTTGTCTGCCGAGTGCATGTAAAATGGCGGCAGGTGCTGCAGGTACTGAAACCTAACAAGCTAATGAATTTTGTGGCACACTAGCTGTGTGTAGCTGCACGAGGCACCAAAGGAATTCATCATGATAATCTTTTCCATCTTCTTTTTTGTGCGAGACACAATCTTTTCGTTGCTAGTTCCTCGGGGAAAAAAAAGATCTTTTCGTACCGAGTTACCTAGCGATGTGCCCTGGCGAGGCTACATGTATATAAAAAAGCTGGATCGATATGCATCGCGATTTGTGAATCCAATATATGATATTCCAGCCTTCGGAAAGTTGATTCGCTCTGATTTTTCCAAGTAGTGGACTTGGTGCTAGGAGTTTTTTTTTTGAGATGTTGGTGCTAGGAACCAGTGCCATGACCACGTGGGGGCCAGTAACCATGACCAGCTGCATCCCCCGTAGTGGCATGAACGTTCTGCCGCCACGTTTAATTTTGCTTCCACCAAGAGGCCGCAAAATCTCGCGAGGGAACCACCATGCACTGCATCTCTGTAAGAAGAAGTTTATTATAGCATGCTATAAGCAGACTGAATAGACTAATCACTATTCAAGAACTAAAAAATTTTATGAAACAGACATATGGAACATACATTAATGATAAATAGACTAATCACTATTCAAGTGGTCTGAGAAGTAGACTGCAAGTATCCTTATAGCCAGCAACAGGCTAAATTATTAATCTTGTCTAACAGTACACTAAAATCTCGCGCTTGACCTATAAAAAAAAGAATCTCGCGCTTGACGGGCATGTCTTGGCTAATCGTTTGCATCGTGTAGCTTATCGCTTGCATCGTGCAGTCAAAAACAAATCCAACCAGACATTGCGATAAACATATTCTAATCTCTACATTCAGTGATGCTTGTACGTAGCCATATGCAGTAGCTCTACTAATGAGTTGAAACCTTCACCATACACAACCACCCCACCTAAAATTAATATACATATGAACCCAACCTAGCTCTATCCAAATAGTTAATTTCTCAACTCTAACCAACCCAACTCATTACAAGTGGGTAACCCATAAAAACCAATGAGTTCTACTATACATTTCTGAATTTGCATAAAACATAAATTTAACTATATATATATAATTTAGTAGCTCTGCTTTTGACATGGGGTCCACATATAGGTCTAGGTATGTCATTTTACACAGGGTAGCTGTCAGTCATACTGAATCATCTCCTAAAATTTCAGTCATTTTGATAAAATTTTATAGTGTGAATGTGATGTTTTATTTCATGGGTCCGGTTCTTGATATGGGGTCCACGTATAGGTCTAGCCATACTGTTTTGCACCAAGTAGTTGGTAGTCATACTAAATCATCTCTAAAAAAATTCAGTCAATTTTGATAAAGTTTTATAGTGTGAATGCGAGATTTTATTGCTTTGCCCAGAGGAGCGGCCACTTTATACTGTGTTATCTCCAATAGATCTCAATCAATTTTGATAATATTTTATAGTTTGAGCACGTGGTTTTATTTGCAGGATCCGACTCGTGGCTTTATTTTCAGGGTTCGGCTCATGTTGTGGGACTCATGTGTAGTTCTAGTCATACTGTTTTGCACAAAGTAGTTGCCAGTCATACTGAGTCATCTCCAACAAATTTCAGTAAATTTTGATAAAATCTTATGGTGTGAACGCGAGATTTTATTTTCGGGGTCCTACTCTTGCCATGGGGCACACATGCAGATCTAGCCACACTGCTTTGCCCAAAGTAGCTGTCAGTTATACTAAGTCATCTCCAAAAAATTTCAGGTAGTTTTGATAAATTTTATAGCGTGAACACGATATTTTATTCCTAACTACTGGCTCTCAACACCGGACCTACATTTATATATAGTCATGTTGTTTTGAACAAATTATCCATTTCAACCCACTCCAACCGGCATTTACATAGAACCCATTCCACTCCGCCTTATTTTCTAATACAACTCATTTTAACCCATTCAAACACACTCCACATCAGAACCCACCCCACAAAACCATTTCAATCCAACCCATTAGCAGACCTAGTATGCAGAGGAAGCAAACAAATAGCAATATCTCACAAAAGTGCTTATAGTAAAAAAAAAAGATCATGGAATTAACAACCGAACCTGCTAAACCTCTTGTCGGGGCTTAAAACTAAGAGCAAGTATTATAGAAGAGTGAGAGCTGGCTGAGAGCCTACGTGGAAGAGAGATAAAGCAGGAGAGAAGGTTGCGGGCAGTTGCTGAAGCGCCGGCTCGGGCGGGAGAAGAGGCCAAAATGCTGCCACTGTCCAATGATCACCAGGAAGAAGGTGGCACTGTCACATCCTGCACTAACCACATGAATTCCGATCTCCACACACACACAGCCGCAACATTTGAGCCGAAAAAAAAGGCCCCGATCCGGACGGAAAGGCACCTCGCCCGCCCTGGTCGAGCATCTCTTTCCAGATCGCAAGGGTCCGCCCGCTCCTGCCAGTGCCAGTGTGCCACCGCGGGTGCGCGATGTGATCAGATCAGACAAGACGGTTCGTAGCAACTGGCAAAGCACCACCACAATCGCGGCCGCCAACCCCCGCGCCCGAGTGCAGCGCACCTACGGACCTACCTATCCACGGGCTGTGCTGTCATACTCTGCAATGTGCTTGGGCTCTCCGCTCTCGCGCGCCGTGGCCTTTGTCACGGCAGGGAGTCGCCGCGGTCGCGCGCGCGCCCCCACACGGGGGGAGTTCCGGGCCGTTCCCACACGGGAGTGGGCGCGGGAGGGGGGTTCGCGGCCGTGCGCGCGACGCGCCCGGGTCCGCCATGTCGCGCGCGCCGCGTCCGTTGCCCGTGGATCGCTCAACTCGAGCGGCCGCGGCCTGGCCCCCGGGACGGACACGGCGGCGTGAGCCCCATGTGCCGCCGACCCGCGCACGGTCCACGCCAGGGGTCGGACTTGGACTCGCGCCGAGGGGATGCGATGAGAGAGGGGGCATGCGGATATGGGGAAGGGAGAGGACGGTGTCAGGCTCGGCTCGGCGGTGTGGCGTACTGGCGCGGGGATAGGGCTGGGCTGGTCAGCAGCTGTGTGATCTGCTGCCTGCCGGTCAGCTGCTGGTAGGTTTGTCGGCGTGCGGATTGGACTCACTCGCTGACAGGCACCTGCTGACGCCTAGCGTGCTGCGCTCTAGCCGTAGCCGCAGGCGCAGAGCCAGAGAGGCCTGCGGCAACGTCCTCCTAGTTTGAAGCGGCAACGCTGGTTATGAACGCCGTTGAAATTTAACGACGTTGTGCTACCTGTTCTCTTGATCGATCCAACACCTTTGCTATTGCTAGTAGTACCACATGTGCGTGTTGACAGATCTGCCATGCCAAATCTATCAGTGCGTGAGAACTTCTCCTGTTTGAACACGGCAGGCCATTTTCTATCGCCGGATCTCTCTCAGTTGGGTGCGAGCGGCACGCGCCCAGCGGAGGATGCGCCACGTCTGCAGACGAAATGGCCTGGATATGTACCACATGTTTCTGCATACTCCAACTAAAATAAGAGAAGCAGCAGGCTGCTTCAAGATAAAAAAAACCCGTAAATTATATCCTTAAAAGATCACAAATTATTGGAACTGGCTGCATTGTGGTTTTTTCTTTTGCTCTTGTGGCTCAAGTTCCGATGCTGATTAGTTATTTAACTACGTGCACGATTTGATTAGTCTTCCTCCTAATCTGTACACTCGATCCAAGAGCTTAAAATACCCGTTTTGTCCATGAGCGAGCCCACCAGATTATTCCTCATTGGGCAAGGTTCCATGTATCGGACAGAGCCGTACGCTACTCAACAGGCGCTTGCGGTACCACTCCATTATGCTAATATAATGCCTTGTTCGGCTGGGAGATTCAGCCAGCCACAACAGTATTTTTCTATCACGCTAAATCAGCCAGCTAGCCAGCCAACCAGCAGTATTTTTCTCTCACGTCAAATCAGCCAGTCATCCAGCCAGCCAGCCGAACAAGGCATAAGTCACTCTGGCACCGATTTAAGAGAATGTACAAGACACAAAACTATATGGTGTGCCTTCAAATAGGAAGAAGGGGTCCCCCCCCCCTCATCCGCCTCAAATGAACACCATGGAATGTTCCTATAATAAAGTTGAAAAATTAAATAGGACCGCCGGGTACTACAAACGTAGATAGAAGCACGCATGGAACATTATACTTAGATTACTAAATTTTAAAGTTCCGTTAGGATCGAAGTGCTAATGGTTAAAAGTGCAAAACTTTAATCCAAACAGAAGTGTTAATGGGGTGAGCTATTCAGCCAAGATTTAAAAATTTTAAAGTGAGCATAAGTGCTAATATATGCTAAAGTTTAACACCCAACTTTAGCTCCTCCAAACAGACCCTAAGACCACATTGTCTTGGCAATCATATAGATCAAAATTTTTCCTGTTATATATGTTAATAATTGGTATAAAACAGCCATTTTGCCTTGCATCTTGAATTTACGAATACCCAAACTTGAAGTTCTGGGCCCGCCATTGTGCCAGGGTCCCACACATCCTACGAAAATATGTTGTTCGAAGCTATATTATGGAGCCCTACTTTGCTAATTTGACAAAATTTTTTGAACAAAAGCAAGTTTGATCCAAATTTGACAAGACAATAGATTGTTGTGCATGCAGTGCAAGCTTAGCTTTTTAGACGTTTACTAGTCCTAGAACCGAACACGCGGACGCGGTAGATCTTTGAAAAGATACGGCTCAGAGACATTGCACCTACTACCAGTCTCTCCAAAGAAAAGCCATCCAGGAAAGTAAACCTGTAGTACTTGGCTCGTGCTGCCTGTTTGCTCGCCGGCCGGTGCTCTGGTCCTGGATCACAGTCCGGATTGCAAAGATCGCAAGAGCAGCCAGCCATAGGAATCTGGACGTGCCCCTAACTGCCAACCCACAACAACATCTCCTCCCCACATTACTGCCCAAGTGCTTGCTCGTAACCTTCGATCTGCATCCCAGACCCAGCAATGAGATCAAAGATGTTTATTACAGCATATATCCCCGGCGGCACTGGCCTAGATCTCTCTCTTCTCCAGCTCCCACGTAGCATGCGCACAACAGCTGCTGCTCAACGAGCCACATGCTGCTAGTAGACTAGTCTTAGTACCTAGCGAGAGAGAGAGAAAGAGAGAGAGAGAGAGAGAGAGAGAGAGAGGAGAAGAAGCAACAACCAAGAAAGGAGGAGAGAAGGCACAGCAAGAAGGAAGAAGGCGAGCGGAGAGGCTGAGGGAGAGCGCGCAATGGAGCAGCAGTATCAGGAGCGGCCGCGGGAGGTGTACCGGGAGTGCATGCGCAACCACGCGGCGAAGCTGGGCACCTACGCCTCCGACGGGTGCTGCGAGTACACCCCCGACGACAGCCAGCCCGCTGCGATGCTCTGCGCCGCCTGCGGCTGCCACCGCAACTTCCACCGGAAGGCCTTCCTCGACACGGCCGCCGGGGCGTTCGGCGGCGGCGGCGGCCTCCACGGCGCAATGCTGACCTCCTCCCCCGGCGCGCCGGCTGGCTACGGCATGCACATGGCGATGGTCGCCGCTGGCATGGGCGGGGGCGGCGGCGCGCACGGCTCCCCGGGCAGGCGGCGGACGCGGACCAAGTTCACCGAGGAGCAGAAGGAGCGCATGGCGCGGTTCGCCGAGCGGCTCGGCTGGCGGATGCCCAAGCGGGAGCCCGGCCGCGCGCCTGGGGACGACGAGGTGGGGCGCTTCTGCCGGGAGATCGGGGTCACCAGGCAGGTCTTCAAGGTCTGGATGCACAACCACAAGGCCGGCGGCGGCAGCGGCAGCGGGGGCGCCGGCGCCGGCGTCGCCGCTCAGACGTCGTCGTCCACGACGCGTGGCGGCGTCGGCGGCGTTGGAGGAGGAGGGTGCATGTCTCCGGTGATGGGCGGCGACGGCGAGGACGACGAGGAGGTGAGGGGAAGCGAGATGTGCATGTAGCATCCTTACTTACGGCGGCAATGGCATGGCCACCTGCTGGCTGAGATCGATGATTAACACCTCCTTTTGCTGCTAATTCCTTTTGGTGATTTTGCTTCCATGAGTTCTTGATTGTTGATGATGAGAGGCTGATTGTTTGAACGGCTGTACCTGTACTGATGCTGGGCTATTGTGATCATTCATTCATTGATATGTTCATGATCTCTCGCTTTCCTGTCTTATCAGTAATACCTATTTCGCCATGAAATTTTAAGTTGAGTGATGCACATATGCAAGAAAGCATAAGCTAAGATGAACTTTGCCTTCGTGGATTTGATCATGCATACTACTGCAAAATGTTCCAGAAACTTGAGGAAGTGCTGCTAAGAAAATTCATGAAATACCAGAGTTTGGAAATGTTATTTCGCGAAATACCATTATCAGAAAATCCTTGAAATGTCAGCCGACTCCGAAGAATGTTTTTGTAGTTTACTAATCTGAAGGTCGCTATTTTCTTCTTTTTTTGTATTTGTTTTGTATATCGTATCCTGCTTCGATTCTGCCGTTTAGATATGCAACGGGAAGTATTCACAATAACTGATCAAGGAACCAAGTGAAAATTAGCAAAACGTATTATGAAGAAATTCCAAAAATTCCCATAAAAAAGAACTTCCAGAAATAATCTTATTAGTGCTATCTGCTGTATATTCATCTTTAGCCGGTATGTGTTTTTAGTGAGATATTACACTGACTAGTTCAGGCGGCGCGCACTGCAACATGAACTGCTAGTTTGGAGTGTGTGGGCGACTTATTTTCTCCCGCATGCAATCGAAGGCTCAAATTAAAGCGCAGAAGCATGAACCGTTGCTCTATCGATCAACATTGAGTTTTTTTAATTGAGCGTACAACTCAGACACTCAAAATGTACACAAACTCACCTCTATGAACGCAAAGCATAACGTCGATAAATTCTAAAAAATTCGATCACACATGAAGTTGAACGCAAATTGACTCGGCAAAACATAACATCTATAAATCCTAAAAAATTCAACCCCACGTGAAGTTGAACCCATAACAACCTAATGTGCTACTGAGGCTTTTATTGTACTAGGCTACCATCTTTTTCGCAGTCAACATTGAGTTTACATTGAAATAAAGCCATTTTATGAAGGGAACGAAGTCTCGTAACTTTGTTTTTCAAAAAAAGAAGAAAGAAGTCCGATAGCTTCGATGATCCGTTGGTGTGGAGAGTTTATTTTGTCTTCCCCGCTTCTGTTTTTTTATAGAGTTTGTGCTTCTCGTTTTGTCCCTCTCAGCTGTGCAGAGACGAAAGTACCACATTCTCGAAGTCTCGGTTCTTGAACGACTGCATGAACTCTTTGAGGCCCTATTTAGTTCCTAAATTTTTTTGTATAGTACCCGCGAATTTTCAGACAAATGCATAAAGCATTAATATAGTTGAAAAAAATAACTAATTACACAGCCAAACTGGCTAGCACGAACTGAATCTTTTAAACCTAATTAGTCTATAGTTGAATATTATTTGCCAAATAATAATGAAATGTGCTACGGTACTAAAATCTAAACTTTTTCACCAACTAAACACACCCTGAGATTGGCTCAGGTAAACACTGCGGTGCTTTTGCTTACGGTTTCACACACCGTGGACGGAGACATAAACCGAGTCTTCGATATTCAAGTTATGAAAATTTGAATGTTAGAGGAAAGTTCAGGGATGAAAACGTCCGATAACAGTAGGGAGAAATTTGCCATGTATTTTCAGGACAGACACGTCACACGCGTGCAAGTCCTTCGCCGTGCAGCTCCGACTCACGGGCCCTCCACGGGACAGGCAGCAGCACACTCGCACTCACTCCAATAGTCAACGCCGTCCAGGCTAAAGATCACTGCGTCGCCGCAGGAGAAATGTAGCAGGCTAGCAGCAGCGATGCAGCGCTGCGAAAGCCGGCTCGTGCCACGGCCACCGCCCTGCTGCCACTGCCATTGCCGGGGCACGCACGCTACGGCCCGCCCGCTACCGGCCACCGCGGCACCAGCACGATAAGCATTTGCCTAGCTACGCACGTCCGTCGCACGCGGGTCCGGTGGGGTGGGTGGGGTTTGGGTTCGGGCTCCCGCCCGGCTCAGCCGCTCGGGTCTCCTCTGATTCCATCTCGTCGCGTCGCGTCGTGTTCCCTCCCCATGCCGGCTGCCGCGGGGCAGGGGGTGGCAGCGCGATCGGTACGGCGGATTCGCTTCCCCCGCCGCGCTTGGCGCGACGTGCGCTCACGCCTAGGGCTGGATATCAAGCCAGCTCGGCTCGTTATAGCTCGACTCGTTAACATATTGGCTCGGCTCGGCTCGTTAGTGAGCTCGAGCTAGCTCGTTTGGCTCGTGAGCCAATATAGAGAGACAATATGAACACACATCATCACAGAGTATGGCTCGTTTGGCTCGTTATAGCTCGTTTGGCTCGTTCCAATTCTTGCTTCTTATTCTGCTCTTCTTACCCATTTTTCAGCATTGTTCCAATTCTTGCTTCTTATACAACTATTCTAACTCATTTTTTATATAAGCAACCTCTTGTTCATACCTTGAGGAGTCATAAAGCTGACTAAAATAGAACTGAATATATATCATTTTGAACTTAGGGTCAAGAATTGTAGCAATAACCATGACATTGTTCTTCTCTTCCAAATATTTATCAAATTTGTTTAACATTGCAGCACTCATTTTCTTCAAATATGAGTCATTAGAATTTTTTGTCTTTAACAATGCACCCATTTAAATTTGCTGGCTTCATAATTAACTGGCTCGTTATGGCTCGCGAGTGGCTCGCGAGCCAGCTCGAGCTGCTCGTTATAAAACGAGCTGGCTTGTTATAAAACGAGCTGGCTCATTATAAAACGAGTCGAGCTCGAGCCGAGCCATTAACGAGCGAGTCGAGCGAGCTAGCGAGTTACGAGTTTTTCGTCCAGCCCTACTCACGCCCAAGCAGTGCGCTGCCGCCTGCCGCCGCGGCGGAGTAAAACAAAGCAAACCGGGCGCGCGGCTGCTGCATGGCCGCGTACCGGCCGGACTGCGGCTGCCTCGACCTCGATCCCGCGTGCCCCCGGCCGTGGAGCAGCGCAGGCAGGTTGCCGTGCCGCTGGCCCGGCGCCCATCCCCTGCCGCCCTCCTCCTACAGTCCTATGCGGTCTCCCTGTCGCTGCTTGCCGCCGGAGCCCGGAGCAACAGGGAGGAGGACCGCGGATCCCGGACGAGTGCTTCGTAAGATTTGGGAGATTTGGGATCCTCGTTTCGCTCGTCAAATGGAGGGATGAGGTTGAGGACCGGCCGAGGCGTGGCTGACTGGCTGGCGATTCGCTTTGATGAAGGGAAAACGGACAGCTGAGTGGGTCGTCTCTGATTGCAAGCTCCCACGATGTGCTAGCGTTCAAAGAAGATGCTTGGTCCCATAAAACAAACATCCGACAGTGGACATTGTTATGAACGACTCTTTAAACACCGTAGCTGCCTGATGAAAATCAATGCGTCATAAGATACGAATCCACTCACGATGCATTGGCAGTGGACATGATTTAGAAGACGGGGAGAGTTCGGATCTATATATAGCTTAAGACGACAATTGCGGAACCTTCACCTGAAGGATATATTGGAAGGGTCGTCATTAGCCCAACCGTGAAACTGTTTCCACGCATTGTGATATGATAATTTCAGCTAAATAGGGGACAAACATTTTGTGCATGGAAAGTGAAAGGACAGCAATGACAACGTCACCTACAGCATGCAAATTCGAAATCGAAGCTAAAAAGGCTATAACTATTAAAGCAAGCACTTAAATTAAATTTGGGTTGCACCATGATCTTTCTCATGATAAGATCTTCAAAACAAGATCACACTTCTCTATGTTTGCATAATTTAAAAATATTTTTTAAATACTAAATAATTAGTCTCAGCTACTTGGAATTATATATTTTAACAACAAAAATAATAATCATTTTGTACGAAAAAAGTTAAACATGATGCATAAATGATAATGTACTATGAAAAAAACACCAGAAACATTTCTTTGTGTAGGATAAATAATAGAAAATAATTTGGCAAATGAATGAATCAATATCCCCAAACAGTTTAGTCTACAAAGCGAAGAAATGATTTTGCATTGCAAATAAATTAGTTAAGCGTAGACAATAAATGTTGCATGAAGAACAAATGCATCTACATCGCAAAAAACTTATTTTTATAAGTATGTATACAGGTGCTAAATAAGTTAGCATATAAAAGAAATAAATTATTTGACACTCCACCTTATGAGTCTACAAGAGAAATAAATTAGTATACGTTAAGTATGACTTGTTTTTAAATGTGAACAGATAGTTTGATACTATACTAACAGGTAAGTTTAGGTATGTTAACATCTGATTATATATAAAAATAAACATGGTTGATATAAATTACTGAAATGATAAATTATAAGTTCAAATAGAGATTATGTACATGAGATTTATAATCATAAAAGAAAGAAAGAGAGAGAATAAAAATTGAAGGAAAGAAATAGGAAAGAGAAAAAAAGAACAAGAGGAATAAACACAAAAAGAAAATTAATAGAAAAGAAAAAATATATTCATATTTTGTCTTATTTTGCTGCATTAGTTGCAAGTAATATCATCGTATAAATGGATATATGATTTCGAAGAAATTTGAATAGAAATATTGGCACTCTAATCATATATTTACCAATGTTAGCCTAAACATTAAACGGTGAACGGTCGTCACCACCGTGTAGCAAATAGTCGGAATACACGACCGTTTAAGCGGCCTTATAAACGGTCGAGACGGTTTTATACGGCTTTACACGACTAATCGGTCTACACGGCTACCCATCGAGTAGCGTTTACACACCGTGTAAACGGCCGTGTAGGCAAACAGTGATATTTACCCACCAAACCTAGTACATCATGATCAATTCACGTGTCCATGCAAGTTGTTTCTGCATGTGTTGCTCCACAGATCCGAAGAAGGCAGAGCATATGATGAATATTTTCCGTACTTTTCATATTTTAATGTTTCATGCGTAGCATTCATTTGCATGTAGTAAGTCTATGAGGGGGCAGGGGGCAGTGAATAAAAAAAAATTATGACCTTATGTTTAGAAATCTATACAAAGGAATGGAAAAAAATATGAAAAGAATAAAATAGGATATAGGAAAATTATTATTATTGAAATGAAAAGAGGAAGTCAGGATAAAGAAAAAAGAAAAACAGAAACATACGGTGGGAGAGGGGTGCGCATCAGGAGTTGTACAGGATAAAGATGGTGTCCACTAACCAGGCAACAGATGACAAACTTGGGCCATACTACGGTAGGCGGCGGGTCCCGTCTTGTTGTGCAAACCGCTTCATTTGCCCGATTTCTAAAAGGTTAACTTTATTTGTCGAAGTCTACAGTACAACCACACACGGGAATCGCTTCCATGACCCCTTATATATTCATAACACGATGCCATCGCTTCTGGTATTAAAAAAAGAAATGCCATCACATCAATGCTGCAGGATCCTTGATACATATAAGGGACCTCATTTTGGTTGCGTCGGGTACACTATCACTGGTACAGATTATTTGCAAAATTTTCCGGACAAATGCGAGCTAACTACACAAGCAAACAAGCTCTTCTCGTGATGTTACATGAGATGCGCTATTTCGAAGCATACAGATTCGATGAAGTGTTTCTCTAATAGAGCAACTACTGTTGCTCTGTTTTTTTTCTACCTATCGTTCACCTTAAAGAACGTGTAGGAAAGAACTATATTGTTCACCCCCTCCATTTTGGGGTCTGTCTCAAACTCAGGATCGATGTAGAAGAATACCTGAAAAGTTTCACAAGTGTTGTAAAAGTTTTGCGCAGCGCACACAAATAATTGCAGATAACTGTGTGTACACAATATTTCATGACAGTGCAAACTGAACTTACTGGCATGTCTATCTGCTCCCCAGGAAGAAGTGTTTGCTCCTCAAAGCAAAAGCATTGTATCTTATTAAAGTAAATGGCAGCCTGCATGATAACAGGAAGAAAATACTACTAAAAACTCAAAATAACAGGAGACAAAACTTCTCTTAGCTAATGTCATGCAACACCCTAGCTCAAGTTAAACTTTCTGACTGATACCAATTTGTAAAGCTGCGAGAAAGAGTCAAACGTAATTCTGTCAAACAGTAGTTTGAAGCTATTTCCAAGAAATGAACCATATTTAGTATGCCCGATAACTTCTCAAGTCCCAATGCCATTCCTGTGATTCTCTCACAAATCTTGCTTCTCAGGATATGCTGATATGCTTTAGGGTGAAAAGTTGTACTTCATTACAAGACAAGTTTTTTATTCAATAAATAAAACAATACATGTACAACTTCCATTAAAAAATTTCAGGCAAATGGAATAGGCGACATTTCAATTTAGAAAATCTGGTTAAGTATTCGAACTTTAATGGGATAATAAAGCCAATATAATCTTGAAATTCGAGTGGAGGAAACCAAAACCAATACCGAGAAACAGTATTAAAAGTATACTACATACCTTTTTAACATTTTTCTACAATTTGAACTGAAATAATAATCCTTTATTACCCTCGACTATTAGCATTAATTGCGATTCGTTCCAAATGAGAATGCTCGTATGAAAAAAGGGCACTAATGGGAGAAGCATTACACCTAGGACCTAGCATTTCTTGGCAGCAGATTGAAAGATAGTGCCAGAAGGATAGTATTGAACAACACGGTATAGTAGAAATGGCTGGGAAAAAAAAAACTACTGCACAAAGATGGCATGACATTTCTAAAGAAAACGTCAAAATAGGATCAATGGTGATATAATTAGCTTCGAAGAAGAAACAGCAGATACATGCAAACTGTGCTAATAGCAACCAATGAAATGCAAATTGCAATTCAAACCTTCATTGGAGCAACATTGTATGTGGACACACCAGTAATTGGAGCTGAACTGCGATTTTCAGCAGTATAAAACGCCAGAGCACTTTCACCAGGTTTAACCCTAACCTACAACAAATGGAATAGGTCCAGAAAGAGTATACAACAGAAAATGCTAGAAAAATGCATATTAATCCCAACAGATTACCTCTCTCTGTGTAGGAATGAACTTCCATGGCATTCCATCAGCAACATCAGCGTTAAATTGGACAATGATCTCCCTGGAAAATGAAATATTTTTAAAAAGGAAGGTGCAAGCACTAGAGTTTAAGTAGAAATATACTCAGCGCGAGTGTTTTAAAGGCGCCAAGGCGAGCTGGGTACGCCTGGATGCCTAGGCGACAAGGCGTGGTTGTTGCCCAAGGTAAGCTGGGTCCGCCTGGACGCCTAGGCGACACCTTTAGAACACTGCTCAGCACACAATCAGTTTACACGTATAAGAAAACACTATCATTCATGACAAACAATTAGGCACGTGCTTTCCTCAAGTTCACAACAGTTAGTGTATGATTAAACCACAAATTCCTGTAGGGGATGCAGTGGTTGTCTTAGTGCTCCAATGAAACTAAGTCTTGGCTTGTATTTTGAATGAATAAGTACAAAATGCTCAATATTATTGAGTTGCATGCACCAACCAATTCAACCCAAAAGCTAAAGCTGATAGGGAGAGGTAGGCAATTGTACTTCAACACCCCCCCCCCTCACATGTGTAGGCTCCGCTAAGCCTCAAATGTGGAATAGGATTCTATCGCGCCCGCCAGGATTCGAACTCGAGACCTCTAGCCCTGATATCATATTGAGTTGCACGCACCAACCAATTCAACCTAAAAGCTTAAGCTAATAGGGAGAGGTGGGCAATTCATATATACTTCAACAAATATCATGAGTTATAATTGGTAGAGCAGAATTAAGTGAAGCCGGTGAACACATTAAACCGTTCTGGTATATTTCAAACTCATAAAACATATTTGTGGCAAAATCCTTTAATCGAGTCTTCAGGTTTAAAAGTATTCAGAGGAAAGGTTTCCATTAGTGTAGGAACATGAAATAAACATATTTCCATGTTGAGCAAGGCTCACCGTGACGTTGTAGTTCCATCTCGAGCATGTCGTGAGATTTTCTCCTCCACACTCTGCATAGAGCCAAGAAAGCTCAAGCCCATTTCATAAATCGGAACGTTCAAAAGGAATTTATCATCATATCAAACTTTCAACATGATCTATTTGAAATATGACTTTTGGCTTCTCTCAGTTCCAGTCATTTAGATAAAATTTGGCAATAATGCTATTTCAGATGATGATATCATCATCAATGTCGCCTTGACCTGGGAAACAAGCTACAAACAATAATCACTTTGTTCAGCTGACTTGTCAGCTAGCCAACCAGCAGTGCTTTTCTCTCACACCAAATCAGCATCAGCCACCAGCCAACAGCCAGCCAGCAATACTTTTCTCTGACAACAAATCAGCACCAGCTACCAGCCACAGCCAGCCGAACAAATCAGTCATCTAAGGGCAGTTAAAGAACATATTCGTAACTTAGGTTAACATACATGGCCAAAAGCTATGGTTGTGCTGAAAGCACAAGGCTTCAATGAAACCAATAGCGGAAGTTGGAGTAACTTTGGCCGGCAGCCACGGCATCCATGGTCACTTGTCGAGTAGTAGCCTCTCTACACTCAATTGGGCGAGCCAACTCCACTATCCTGAGCTCTCTATTTATATTTGGGTCCTGGAAATGGCAATAGAACAATAAACCAATTTATTGGCGTAGTGGTAAGTTCACTGATGGTAATGCTATCCTCTTTTTTTTTTCTCCATTGCTGGTTGCTTGTTTAGGCCAGGGGAACAAAAGGCTCTACATGGCCTATTATAGTTTAAGGAAAATAAAATAATAGAAAATTTTAGAAGCAGCAAATCACTATTTTGCATGGCAAAAATGCAGCTACAGATTCTAAATTTTTCATTTCGGGGGGGGGGGGGGGGGGGGGGGGCAAACACAAGATTTCAAACTGGAACACTCCCTGCACAAAAATTACTATTCCTCTTGTAATAAGACCATAGGAACTATGAACTCCACAGAGCTTCGAAATGACACATACTCCCACAACCAACATATAGCAAAGCATAACAGCCTATGGAACTAAACCCTACCATTGAATCATTGATGGAGCCGTGCAATTAAATCGGACCGAATAAAACACACATTATTAATATACGCCCAATGAGCAACGCGCATCTACATCCCTAACAAGGGAATGGAAACCAAATCGATGACTAGGGAATTCAGACCTCGCGTCGTTGGACGGTGCCGCCGTAGCCGGTAGCCTGGCAGAAGCGACGGTATAGCGGGACAGCCGCGTAGGAAGCGCCGACCATAGCGACCGCCACGCCGAGCAGGTACCCCAGCGTCCGCCTCGAGCTCTTCTCCCGACCCGCCGCCGAGGCGGCGGCCGCGGAGGACGACGACGAGGAGGCGAGCCCGCGGCAGAGGAACGCCGCGTCGGCGGCGGGCGGCCACGCGTGGCGCGTGGCGTGCCGGCGGGGGAGAGAAGGGGGGAGGCGCTGGTGGAGCCTGGCGAGCTGGCGCATCGCCATCGCGGCGGGCGGGCGGTGGTGTCGCCGCCGCGTTGTACTCTTTCCCCTCTCTCTCTCTCTTCGGTGCGTGACGTAAACCGGACCGCGCGGGTTTCGCCGGCGGCTCCTATATAACTTCTGGAAAACACACACACACACACACATATATATATATATATATATATATATATATATATATATATATATATAAAGCCCATTAAATTTAAATTAGCTTCAATATTTTGAAAAAATAGTTCAACATTTGAAAATAATACATTCAACATTTTTTACAAATTATTTCAACATCTCAAACAAAAAGATTCAGCAAATCAAAATCTAGATCAATATTTTTTTAATCCATCTTCTCCAGCGCCGGCGGGGAGCGGGGAGCGGAGGCGGTGGCGTGCGGCGCAGCAGCCGCAGCGGAGCACCAACAGCGCAGCAAAGCAGCAGTAGCATGCGTGGCAGAGAAGCAGCACGCGGGAGCAGCAGCGCTGCAGCGCGCAGCAGCAACGCGCGGCGGCGGCGTGCGGCCCGCCAACGCGCGCGACGACGGGGCGGCGGCGTGCGATGAGAAAGGGGTAGGAGGAGAAAGAAGACAGTGTTGAGAAAATTCAACGAATGAGATGATTTACACGAATCTCGAACACTAGAAAGTGGGGAAGAAAAAATCTTTCGGAAAATATATAGACCCCATTTGGGACGGCGGCTGCGGCGCGTATCAGCAAAACAAGCAAAAAAATCCCGCCGAACGGTCTGCGACCAACGCGCGTTTGCCGGCCGCCCACCACGCGATAAGCGAGCGTTTGAACTGGAAGCGAAGAAAACGCGAGAAGCGAGGTCCGCGCCGCTTATCGATGCGTGCCGCGCTTTTTTTGGACCGCAATCCCAAACAGGCCCATAGGATTTCCGGATTTCGCCACCCACGGCCTCTTTTTCGATGGGCCGATATTGGCCGTACAATTTGCGGCCTAGTTAGGTTGTTGGGTCGGCGATCCAACGGGCCGTAGCAGGCCCGCAGATGAACAACTCCAAGCTAGAGCCCGTTTCCCAACTAATTCCTGTCCAGATTTTTTCTTGTGACTTTTTCAAAAAGAAAAATGGATTTCTCTAGTCACAAGTGACAACCCATTTTATCATTTGTAGCCGACATCCTCAGTTCCCCTTGCGATCAGTGGGCACTGGCACGTTGGTCACATCAGAAACCCCCACTGTGACGACAGTGCGATCCACCACTCAACCGGCCATCACGCACTCCCATGCATGGGAATCCACTACCTGGTCATGGCCGATCGATCACACGCACCGCAAAACCGATCCAGCCGGCGGCCAGCGTCGCAATCGATTCACCTTTTGAAGCCACCCCCCAGAGCCAGAGATGGTGGCGGCGACGCGGCTGGTCTGGTGCGGCGCGTGTGCGGTGGGGATGTCGGCTAGTGGCCTCCGAACGAACACCACTGCAAGTGCGTTGCGGTGCGTCTGCGTGGCCGCGTACACGCACGCACCTGCAACCGAAAAGAAAAGAAAAGAAAAGAAAAAAAGCTGCCGCCTGTCGCGCGCGGGCGACGGGTGTTGGGGACGTGGTCCGGTCCTGGCACGCATGCCGTGCTCGTCGAGTTGCAAAGCTTCTTGCTCTGTTGCTCATGCTGATGCACGCCACAATCCACAGCGCTGACATTGTTATGCCGCCGCCTCTACCCGTTCCATGTACACACACGCGTGGTGCACGCACGGCGCCCACAAGGGGGGAAACGGAAAATATCTGGCCGTGTGCCATGGTAGCCTTGCATTGCATCGCAGCTCTGTCTATAAATACTTGGCACTTGCAAGCTAGCAACCATACTCCCCGAGAAGCCAAGAGCCATCCAGCCACCCACTACCACCAGACCAGGACCCGCAGCACTCCAAACAAAGAGCGGAGCGAGCTAGCTAGCAGCTGATCGGATGGCTCCGAGATCCGCGGCGGCGCTCCTCCTCGCGGCGGCGCTGCTGCTCTCGTCGGCGGGCGTCGCCGTCGTCCGCGGGCAGCAGCAGGGCAACCCGTGCCCGACGAACGCGCTGGCGGACCTCAAGGTGTGCGCCGACGTGCTCGTCCTGCTCAAGCTCAAGATCAACGTGCCGCCGACCCAGCAGTGCTGCCCGCTGCTGGGGAATCTCGTCAACCTCGACCTGGCCGCCTGCCTCTGCGCCGCCATCAGGCTCAACGTCCTCGGCATCCCCGTGAACCTGCCGCTCGACGTGCCACTCGTGCTCAACTACTGCGGCCGGAACGCCTCGGCCGTGCCGGGCTCCAACTGCTCCTAAGTTAATTTGTGTTAGTATAGCCGCCGGCTGGTCCTGTGGATCGGATGGATGCTCCATGGCTTCGGGTTTATGGATGCTCCATGGCTTCCGGTTTATGCATGCCACTGACAAGTGTGTGTGTTTTAGGGCTTGGGTGATTGGATGAGTATGTAGGTTAGCTATGCGTCGATGTAGCTGTCGCTATATATATCTATGCGTGTTTATATATTTGTATCTACGGCATATATTGTAAGTATGTTATGTTATTTGTGTATCTTCATTTCAAGTATTTATATGTGTGACATGATGTACTTGTATGTGCGAATGTACGGAATATCATGTACCATATATAGTGAAGTACTATGCTATTTATATGTATATATGTGATTATTTATGTTCAAGTATTTGTACTATAGGTTAGCATTAAATAAAAGAGTCAGGAAACAAAGAGTAAGAAAAAGGGTATGGATTTATAGGATTTGATTTTAGATTTTTTTTTGTTAAGATGGAGGAGATATTTTTTAGTTCATATGCGTAATAAAGTACACTAAATCATATGATATTTTAAGTTTAATGCATAGATCTAGCCATTAGAAACTCATCAAAATTAGTTTGGTATTTTTATGATTTTTCTATGATTTTGTATGAATTTTGAAAGATCTCTAATTTAAAAAGGAAAAATAAAATCGTATTAAAGGAGAAGAGTCTCACGGACCGTTTTTGGCCCATTCCAGGCAGGCCGCCCCAGCAAGACAAAAAATAAGTCCATAAGAAGGCACGGACTGCGGGTTGATTTTGGTAAAAGTCGAGGGTTTTTTTGAAAAATAAACCGAGAGAGGAAGTAGGACTGCGGGTTGATTTCGCTTAAGTATGAGGGTTTTTTTGCAAAAAGGCCGCGCTTCGCTTGATCGGGGCCGTCCACGCGCTCGATCCGGCCACGTTAGTTGGCCATCTTTTGGTGCAAGAATCGTAAGAGAGAGATGCGTTCCCATTGGACCAGCTAGCACAAGCAGAATAAACAGAGGTTACTCTTATCACCATTGTCCTAATTGCAGTCAGTGTTGACAGATACCACATGTGTGTTCAGAAATTCAGTGCTGAGAAATACGCTGACATAGCCGGGTGCCAACGCAATGGCCAAAATTCGAAAATTTCAGAGTGAAACCTCCGCGTGTTTCATGGAAGGTAATGTGCTTACGTAAATGTGCTGATACTCCCATTACAAGTTTCCGGCACGTCGTCACACATGTCTATGGTGAGCAAGGGTTTTCCTATATATAGCAATAGCTAGTTGAAAGTGTCTCCTAGTTCTTGGTGCGACGGCGGAACATCATCATTAGCCCGAAATGACTTGTCACCGTGTTTTTCTTTTCATGAATTTTGTCTCGCTCGTGGGAATGACTATGATCTTGTATTTTTTTTTCTAATCCTTGTATATTAACATACACACAAGTAGTTGAGCACCGTGTGATCAAAGACACATTCCAACTAATACTGCCCATATCTTCCTTTTAAAAAACAGAATATACCATTCATAGGGCTGCAAATTTGTGATTCTTAGGTCCACCCCAACCATCTTTAGTTCAAAATTTTGTACTAATTTTTTCAAAATAAGATCTGACTTTGAAGAAATAGTACAAAATTTTAAACTAAATAGAGTTGGAGGTGCATATGAGGGTCACTAATTGATACCCTTTTTTAGATAAAGAAATATTGAACAATATCCCGGCCTCTATATCAAAGAGTTATATCCGGCCCTTATTACAAACTTTGATAGCTAAACAGGAAGCAAATTACAAGCCACAAAGCCTATTACTAAACTGCCACCCGTTCCGCGCAAAGATGTCCATCGCCGTCACTTCCAAGGAGCGACATGCATCTGCAATCAAGTCTCTATCCTCCACCTTTTGCAAAATCAACCCAAGCATAACAGGAAATCCTCTGCTCGCTCCAGTTGCAAATAACCTAGCGGTATCTTGTTCATTAGGCATCCTCAAATACTCAGGTCCAAAAACCTCGACAACAGCAACTACAAACTTTCTCAGTGCTTTCTAAAGCTGTACTCTCACCAATACAAATGTACTCGTCCAAAGCATCGGCTGGTACTCCATAAGCTAACATACGAAAAGCTGCAACGACCTTCTGTAGACAAAATAGTCCAAGCTGACCGGCTGCGTTCCTCTTTTGCACAAAATAGTCATCATGTTCCCCAACAGCATTCATTATACGAAGAAATACTGGTCGCCTCATACGAAACCTATGTCACGATGCAATTATAAATATTAGCAAAATATAGTATAGGTGACATAAAAAAAGATACATAAATAGCCAACATACGAACCTGCGTCTAAAAGTCTTCTCTCGAAACGTAGGATTATCTGAAAAATAGTCTTTGTACAGAAGACCATGATAAAGCACTCTTTCTCGATCCAGTACATCATGTCCCTCAATGGAACCAATTCGACCCGGATGATTAACTGAATCCTCAATGATCATGTGTGCCGCACCAAAAAATGGATCATTCTCATCATGAAGAGGCATCAATCAATTCATTCATTACAAACTGATTGAATTCATCATCGGACTCCATACTTCTAGGCCAAGGTGATCCTCCTTCCTGGACCCTGAATTGAGGAGGGGCATCATCAATCTGTTCACCAGATTTCCAAGCATGGTGTACCTCTGCATCACAAGATGGTTACCTGAGACGACAGTGACGAGCGTGGCGGCTTCCTCCGTCCAAACGGCAAGGGCGAGCAAGATCGTGGCGCTAGGTTGCAGTGGTCGTGGTGGTCAGGTGCCCACTTGTCCTGGCACTAGGTCGCGTCGCGGTGGCCTCCGATCCACAAGCCATGTCGCCGGTGCCTCCCCACGCACGAAGCCTCCGGCGTGGCGGCGGCCAGGCGCACGGAGCTAGGGTGCGGCGGCGTTAGACTGAAGAGGGGAAAAAATAGATCGATCACTAGAGGGCTGACGTGGACTATTTTGAATATGAAGAGACTGATTTTTGGAGAGTCCGTTGGTTTCTCCACCGTTTTGGAAGACTTCTATTTTTTTAAAGACCTTCCCAAACTCTAAATTTAGCTAGTATTTTACAACTTCTGTTGGAGTTGCTCTAAGTGGCCCTGAAAAGGATCTGGAGAACAATTTGTTTTTGAGTATTATAAAAAACTACATCATTTCTGGATAACCAAATTGACCAGAGAAGCGCACATAAGCCTGTGAACATAACTTTTTTCTTTTCCCACATAAAACCCTGTAGCCATGACCCGAATAAATGCACAATATTATTAGGTTTTTTAAGACCAAAGGTGATGAAAATTATCCTCCAAAATAACCTAGCCATATGACACCCGAAGAAGAGATGCACAATTGTTTCATCATTCATACAAAAACAACACTGTTTGCTCTCCTTCCAATTACGCTTGGCTAAATTATCCTTTGTCAAGATAACCCCATGGTGGAGTAGACAAATAAAAATTTTTACTTTCAAAGGAATTTTCAATTTCCATACGTGCTTATTTATAGGTAGAGCTGAGTACATAGAACGAACTGAAAATTGGCCACTTTTGTGAAGTTGCCAGATTTCTATATCCTTATTATCTCCCAGCTGGATGTTAGCAACACGATGTCCCAAATCCATCCAGTCCATCAGGTTATTTCCTGTAAGGTGTCTCCTAAACGAGACATTCAAAGAGTCTCCATTAAAAACTGTATGAACGGTAACATGTTTGCGATTAACCAGATTAAACAACTTGGGATATTGATCTTTAAGGGCCGAGTTCCCCAGCCACTTGTCTTCCCAAAATCTGGTTTGTTTCCCATCTGTACTTTAAACGTCATCCAATTAAGAAATTCTTGTTTTACTGACATAAGTCCTGACCAAAACTGTGAATCACTAGATTTTTTCTCAGGTATTTGTTCCTGAGTATCTGCTGCCAAATGTCATCTTCATTAGTAAGTTTGAATAACCATTTACTTAAGAGGCATTTGTTTTGGATTTCTAAATCTATAATTCCCAGTCCACCTTGTTCTTTTGGTCTACATAGTATATCCCATTTAGATAATCTATTTTTTTTGTGACCATCTCTTTGCTTGAAGAATCTAGATCTATAAAAATTTAGTTTTTTGAGAACTTCTTTTGGGATTTCAAAGAAAGAAAGCATATAGACAGATAGATTGCTTAAAACTGAGTTTATGAGAGTAAGCCTGCCTCCATAGGAGAGCAACTTGTCTTTCCATGTACTCAATTTACATTCAAACCTGTCTTCTTTGATCTTCCAGTCTTTATTACTTATTCTTTTATAGTGTAACAGTATTCCCAAATACGTTAAAGGAGTTTCGGCTACCTGACATCCAAAAATGTTCATGTAGTCAGATTCTATCTTCTTTGCTTCACCAAAGCAGAAGAGTTCACTCTTATGGTAATTCATTTTGAGGCCAGATAACTACTCAAAGATAGTATGAGTTTCATGTCCTTGTCTACATCGAATTTTTCATAAAGTAAATCCATGTGTGGCGAGAAAAATCATCTATAAAAATAATATAATATCTATGGCCTCCTTTCGAAACGAAGGGAGCCGGACCCATACCCCTAACTAATTGATATCCCTAACTATTCATTTGTTGAGCTTACAAATAGAAGAACGGTAACTTTAAACCGGCCCTGATCCATGGTAGGAGTGCAGTATATTTTACATTCTCCCCCTCAAAAGTCCGTGGCGCACCAAGCCGTGCCCCGGCAGGGAAATACCAAAAAAAAATATGTTGTGGCCGACAGCATCACCCGCCCGCGTCGCGTCCTACGAAGCTATTCGGCTTATCTAGGCTTGGCTTGTCTCGATTTATTTTTTCTCACAGAATACTATTCATTCTACCAGTTCTGCACTATTCATGCGGCCGAACACGCTCTACGTCCACCACCGCCACGCCCGTGAGTCGCGCGCCGCACGCCGCACCAGAGGCCACGGTTCCACGAGGTGACCGACCCGCCTCGCCGGCTCGCCCCATTCCGTTGCGTTGCATGCCATGCATCCGGTAGCTGATCGAGGCAAAGCCGTTGTTGCCCCTTCGAATGCCTGGACACGTACGGTAACACGAGTCCGACCGAGTTGAGTACACGCGCCCGAGCGCCACCAGCGACCGAGTCCACTTCCGGCCGCCGACGGGGAGGGCACGCTGCGCAAGCGCATGCCTACGGTGTCGTGATGGATCGAGCTAGCAAATGTTCATCCATTAATTAACCGTGTAAACGAAACGTATCCATAGTATACACGACCGTGTTGCTACTATACTAGCACTCGTGTTCGACCTGCGACCAGTTCAAGACAGCGCCAGCGACGAGGACATGCCGCCGCCGCCGCAGCCCTTGGGCACGGCGGCGTAGCTGAACGGCGGCCCGGAGAGCCGCCTCGCGCCCTTGAGGAACTCGCCGCAGTGCCCTGCCGCCGAGGACCGGGGCCGCATCAGGAGCTCGGCCGCGCCGCCGCTGCCGCCGCTGCCGCTGGAGGACGCGCCGCTGCGCACGGACGGCGCGGGCCTGCCCGCGTCCACCCGCTTCCGGTTCGCGGCGCAGGGCTCGGCGCACGCCCGGCCGAAGCTGCTGCCGGGCCGCTTCAGGTGCGGCATCGCCTCCTTCTCGCTCAGCAGGGTGCGGAGCTTCTTCTGCTCCTGCGCCATGGATGCAGTTGCCAAAGTCACTTCAGGTTAATTCTTGTGGCTCGGCAGAGCTGCTCATTAGCGTCTTCTTGCAGGTGCCAGAGGCAAACAATTGCAGTGATGCTTGTGATATCTTACCCTGAGTCGCCTCCTCTCCTCCTCCTGCCTCAGCCTGGCGTGCTTGTGCTCCTCCAGGACGGCCACCAGGCGAGCCCCGTCGTACAGGAACGGCTTCTTCCTCTCGCTCTCCCACGCGAGCGTTCGGCTCATCAGGTTGTCAACGATGGCTGCAGATTTACCGACAGCGAGTTAGTGTAAGCGAACATCTGGCGAACAGAAACTCCAGCTCAAAGCTTCAGAGATGCAATGCAGTAGGGATAGCCAATTCATCATCTGCCAATGTACTACCTGGGATCTTGGAGATGATAAGCCTTGCTTTCTCGGCGCGTTTCAAGTTGAGCCGCGCAATTCTGCCAGTGCTGAACCTGTTCTCATCCTGAAAGCCACATTTCCCTTACTTTTTATCTTTTTATATCGCACAAAAATTCAGTTTCCAATCAATATTTCTAAATGCAGATTTGGACATACCATGCTGTACTCCTCGAGCCATTGCTCCTCCTCACAAGCCAACAGCCACTTGTTTATCCTGTCCATGATGTCCTTCCTGGACTGGAGCTCTTCCCTGGCCTTGGCGATCTGCTCGTCGATGCTGGCCATGAGCTCAGAAGGATTCACAAGGCCTGAATAAGATGCCGTTCAACATCAGGCACATACTATAGCCCTGATAGCACTTCCATCGATCTGAAACGCAATTCAGTAGCCAACACATGAGCTCTGAACCTTTACCTGAATCGATCAGCGCAATGGACTTCTCCGGCACGGTGCTCGCATCGGGCTCCACGTGCATGCTCCGGCAGATGTTCTCCAGCTCCAGCCGCCTCTTGAGCACCAGCTCCTTCATCCGGCTGGCCTTGAGCCTCGTCAGCCTCTCCACCTCCTCCTCCGTCTGCGCCGCGCCAACGCAACAGCTCAACAGATCAGTCACCGACATTGCAGCTGCATCTAGTTGATGAGCGACGAGAGCAGAGTTGTTCAGCGCTTCACCTTCTTTATGGTTGCTACGGACAGGACACCGGAGGACAGGGCCTCCTCCTTGGCAGGGTTCAGAACGGCCGTCACCTTCCTGAATCCCCGCCGCTCCTCCTCCGGCGAGTCCATCAGCTCCCAGAGCTCCACCAGCGGCACCACGGCCTCTCGCAGCTGCAAATGCAATGCAGACAGAACACGCCGATCGATGAGCAAGTTTAAAAAGAAACGGATCGGATGCAGGGGAAGGCTGGTAGCAGTTAGCACGCACCATGGCTGCTCGCTTGGCCTTCTCCGACGCGAGCATCGCCATGACCTGCGCGAGGCTGCCCAGCGTGCTGTCGCTGATGCTGGTGGGCTTGCCGGGGTCGGCCGTCTCGTGCAGCCCCGGGTGGACCTCGTTCACGATGGCGATGAAGTCCTCGCCGAGCACGTCGCACAGCGAGTGCACCTCCGTGACGTGCTCCAGGACCCTGTGGAGCCGCTCAGTCTGCAAAGGTTCCACAATGTGTCAGTTCGTCAGTGTCATGTTGCAGAATTGGAAGCCTAGGGGTGTTTATTTTAGCGTCGATGTCAGAGTCAAATTCCTACGAGTGTGACAGGCTGACGACAGGATTCTGAAACCAGTACGATAATACCAGGAAAGCCAAGGGCGAATTGACTGATGAACCAATTCCAACTGAACGACATGAACAGATTAAGACCTAAACTGACGGTCCTCCTACTAGTTGACAGGTCCACCTCGCCGAAGGTTCAGACCCGAGTGTTTCTGTTTATCAGTTATTTGTGTTAAGCAGTCCCTGGATCTGTTAATCTGTTGCTTTTAGTTTCCTGTCTGAAAGTGCTGCTGCACAAGCTTGCACATTCAGAAGTTTCAGAACCAGAACCAGAACCAGGAATGCGTTAGGTTGCCGGCCATACCTTCTCTTTCTGCAGATTGGTCAGGCGTGCCTTGTACTCGTTCAGCCTCCTGATCGTCAGGTCATGCTCCTCCACCTCGCTGGCCCTCGGGGAGCCCTCGTAGCCGTAGCTCCTCCCTGCAATTTCAGCGCTGATCTTCTCGATTTCCCACTTGATGTCGGCGAACTGCCTACTCCGTTCTGCTTTTATCGCCCTCAGTTCTTCCAGCAGGGATGTGGCCGATGACACCCGTTCGGTCAAAGACATGGTCCATTTGTTCACCTAGAGGAAGGAGATCACGACGGTGTACCAATCGTAAGTAAAAATCAAGTGCTGTCAACGCCTGAAATAAACTATTTCAGTCTTGAGTTTATCCACAGGAAGATTCAGACTGAATGTGTGAAAATGATTGAGTAAGTTGGCATTGAGAATTACTCCTACTCATGTTACTAACTGTTATCGTCTTCTATTTTTTTATCGTAACTATACTACTGTAGAAATTTATGACGAAACTATACTTTTGTACTGTATCAATTCCAAGAGCTACACTTAATTACTTGAGATTGCACGAGCAGTATTATACTACTGCATTTCGCAAAGAAAATGTTATACTACTGCAGTTATCCATTTTGATTCTTGACAGTGTTAAATTGAACGGATAAAATATTTCAACAGGAGCAGACAAGCAGTACTAATAAGTATCCAAAACACTGCAGGGAATCAAGAAAAAGAGACTACGAAATGGAAGAGAGCAATCAATACCTTGAGCTGCGGGCTGTTGTCGGCGCCGAGCGCGGCGGTGAGCGCGGCGATCTCGGCCTCCCCGGCGGCGAGCGACTGGTGCAGCAGCGCCCGCTCGCCGGTGGCCTCGTCCACCTTGCGGCGGTACACGCGCATGCACTCGGCCTCCAGCTCCCGCACCATCCGCTCCCGCTCGTCCCGGCTCTTCCCGATCTCCCCCCACAGTTGCTGCAATTGAAACCACAGGCGACGGACGGCCGCAGCAACCACGCGCTCAGCTCAGACATGCCATGGGCGCGCGCGCTCGCAAACGAGAGAGAGAGAGAGAGAGAGAGAGAGAGAGAGCGTACGGCCACGGCCACACACCTTGAGCTCCGCGAGCAGCGCGCCGCATCTGCCGGGCTCCGCGCCTCCTCCGCCACCCCCGTCGCCGCCGGTGACCGATCGAAGCAACGGCATCCCGTAGAGCAGCTCCGCGGCGGTGACGGCCTCTCCCATGGGCCAGACGGCGAGCGAGCGCCTCGCTTCTCCGATCGAGGTGAGGTCGCGCGCGCGAGCCTGAGGGGCGGGGGCGTTTAAGAGGGGTTGCTGCTGGTGCGGGCACGGGGGAGGAAGGATCGGAGGAGGCGTGTGCGTCGTGTCGGGTGAAGGCATATATAGCTAGCCGGCCGCGGGTCGTTGCATGATTAGCTGGGCTCGCCGACGTCGCTGTCGGCCGCGCCGGGGATCGGAGGTCGGAGCTACCAGCTCCGGCAGACCAGACCAGCATTGCATCGAACGGTGATGGGTGTGGTGTGGCCAGCCACACGCCGCCGGCTGGTCGATAAGTCGATTCCGTGTAGGCCCCTGATGAGCGCGCTGCGAAAGGCCAAGGGAGGAAAAAGAAAAGAAGCCCCGCTAATAAAGCCAGGGTTTTGGTGCAGTGCCATACTGCCACCATGGATGGATATGGATGCTTGGTCCGCCACCTGCTTCTCTCTCTCTCTCTCTCTCTCTCTCTCTCTCTCTCTCTCTCTCTCTCTCTCTCTCTCTCTCTCTCTGTGTGTGTGTGTGTGTGTGTGTGTGTTGCATGCCTAATCCTGCGGTTAGCGCAGAACAATCACGCTTGTTTGTTAATCGATCACCGAACTGAAGATCGTTAGTTACTGCCTTACTGGCTTCGATGGCCAATACAATGCATTCCCTTCTGGAATAAGCTTGGGCCAAATTAAAAGATGCAGACCAAGGCAATAATATTTGTAGCATATGGCAAAACAAAGAGAGACAAGCAGATAGTGTATGGGGTGCCGTTCGTCCACTCCTTTCATCATGTACACGTATGCACAAGTTGATCAGAATACGTTCTCACGGGTCACGAGCAGTCTTGTCCAACCCACTATTATTTCTTCCTTTCTATACATCCGGCCTAACAGAAATACGTACGTTAGGCCGTGCTTTTCATGCGTGGAGAAACGCCGCCAATAATTAAGCAAGCTATCCCACCAGAAATGTTGGTGTCATCAGAGGCCATTTCATTCACACTCTGAAGAAGCTTCTTACTATTACTAATTGAAGGCTCATTTGAAGTCTCCATATGAAGCCACCTAGGATCCTAGGTGGACACTATAAAAAATAGAGAAATTCTATAAATTCTCACAAAAATCAGAAACATCTAGCCATCAATCTAATAACTCTGATTAGAATAGCCATCGGATCTGTTATCTTTTCTTATAAATTACCAACATCTACCATTATGAAGATAGACTAAAGTAACCCCCTAAACATGTATCTAAATTACTCACCTATGCCATTATAAAAAATCTAAAGTAACCCCTAATCTTTTCGTGTAAATTACCCACCTATGCAATTATCAATGTTCCACAAGGCGCTATTCTGCGCTCGCCTAGGCGCTCTTATGCGCTAGGCGGGGGGGGGGGACCACCTCGCCTAGGGGGTAGGCGGACCCCTAGGCGGCGCCAGCTCGTCGGCGCCGGCGGGGGAGGTGGTAGGGGCCGGGGACGAGGCAGATCCGGCGACCCGGGGATGAGGTAGAACAGAGAGCGGCGGCGGCGGCGGAGGAGAAGGCAGGGGACGCGCGCCGGCGGAGGAGGAGGTAGGGGACGGGCGGCGGCAGAGGAGGTGGTAGGGGCGTGCGCGCGGCGGAGGAGGTGGTAGGGGCGTGCGCGCGGCGAAGGAGGAGGAGGCAGGGGCGGGCGCGGAGGAGGAGGAACGGCAGCCTGCGCGTCGCAGGTGGGTGGGCAGGCGGACTGGGCAGAGGCGGCGGCGGGTTGGAGGCAGAGGTGATGGAATCGAATGGAAAAGGTGGGAGTGGGGTTGAGATTCGGGTTGGGCTGGTTTGGTGGGCTGCTTTGGGCCTTTCTTTTCAATTCAAGGCCCACTAGTTCCTCATTTTTCCTTTTTTCTTTTTAGAGTATATGGTGAAGTATATGTAGTATATTGTACCGCCTAGAAAAACGCCTTGAAACGCCTAATCCCGCTTAATCCCGCCTAGGCTCTAGGCGGTAGGTCACCGCCTAGAATCCGCCTAGCGCCTAGCCTAACATTGGCAATTATAATACAAATAGCCCCCTAAATTTGCATATAAATTATCTAATTATATAATTATTAGAAGTTAAATTACTCCTAAATCTGAATTTAAATTATATAATTATAATAAAATATTAAAGTATGAATATAAAAATCTAAATTACAATTTCTATTATTACTAATATTATTGTTTATATAAAAATACTACCCATGATGTGTCACCATGTATTTATGTATGATGGAAGAGATAAGACTACTAATTCACAAACAAATAGTTCAACTAAATATATATATCGAATACATGTGGATGTGGGATGCAAAATAAAATCTATTATAACTAAATAATGATAAATATATATTTAGAGTATATGTTAGAATATTTAATTGATGAAAAAGAGTGTGAGATACATAATTATAATTATTGACCTCATTTTTATATTAATTTTAATTAGCTCGTGCATGAGCACGAGTTGATATGCTAGTTTACATAATTGTGCCCCGCCTGTATATTGTGAAGCTAAATATTTTAGCATCTCTGGCACCTCTGATTGGTTGATGATTATTAGCTACGGTCCCTCTGATTCGCACGAAGAGCTAGCTGTGGGTCTTAATCTGCGGGCTTTAGGTTAAGCAAGCAAATGGTTGGAGGCTGGAGCAGAGCATCCCGTGAGGTCAACCACTACTACAAATCGACCACGCACCAGCTGCCCTGATTGCGAGTTGGGCAGGGGACGCTGTGTGTTCCCAAGTCGGCCTTGATGACCCTCCTTGCTAGCACCAAACATGTTTATTAGTTTCTTAATCTTCTTTGTCTTGAACTGGGGGGGGGGGGGGGGGGGGGTGCGAGAAAGAGAGAGTTCGTGTGGGCCTCTGCGTATGATGCAAACATTCTAACAGTCCATATCATAGAATACCGAGGTGCACTTAAAATAAGCACTAAAGAGGGGAGTTCTACGGGCAGGTCGCATCAAATAAAGTAGAAAAGCCATGCATGCATGACAAGAAAATGACCTCTTAACAGATTCTTGAATAGAAAATACTCCTACCAGTGACAGTCGGTGGACAGAAGGAACAGGGAACAGAAAGAAGGTACAGTCACAGGAAGGGGGGAAACGGGTGTCGTTTTAATCATTTTCTTTCAGAAATGAAGGTATTTCTTTCGCAAGGTGCCTGAGAGGAAGCCTGATTTTTTTTTAAAAAAAAAGAATGTTCGAGAACTTCTGCACATGTTTTTTCTAAAAAAACGCAGGGGGGGTTGTTCTGAAACGGCGCCCACCGTATTTCACTAAGAGGAAGCGATAACGGCTTCTCCGCAGAAAACTCTCCGAACCCTGGCCTACCACAAGGGTCATGCCTGCCTTACAGCGAGGGGGATTTTATTACCCGCAGGCGGAAATTCGCTCCATCCGGGGTTCGAACTCGCGACCTGCGGGGTGCCAACCGGCTGCTGTCGCTGCTTGAGCTAGCAACCTTAGGCCTGCACATGTTTTTCTTGTGAGGACTTCGGTGCATGCTCTCCTGAGTAGATACAAAGAGCAGGAAAATGCTTTCTTTATCTGCCCTAACGGATCATATTTGGGTGTCTGCACGCAGGCAACCGTGAATGATCGGCCACTGAACGAACCGGCGCGCAGTTCCTTCCCAGTGGATGCTGTACTGACAAATCGCAACGGCTGGATTCATTCATCATCCAGGAAGGCCTTCATGTGCCGCGGAGTGTTATCCGCATGTGTCGCCTCACGTTCGTCTCGCTCAGAGCACGTGGATGCTGGTACTGCATCACCTGATGCTATACTAGATCTGGATGTAGACCATGCCCAAACCGGTCGAACTGCCAGAACAGGAAGTGAACAGCATGCCGTTGGCCGTCGGTTACATGTGCATGTGCTGCCTGCCAACACACGTAAAGATTCAGAGCAGAGAAGAAAAGGAGTCTTAAAGAAAGTTGACATTTTGACAATGAACAATCAGGGTCGTTAACTGCTTGCCGCCAGCACGGCAGGAAAGACGGGCGACTGATTGTCTAGCCGAACGCTGTTGGCTCCGTGGAGTAGAGCGAGGCGATCTGTTTCTCTGACAGAGGAAGAAGCCAATCGCCGATGTGACAGTGTCCATACCATTCGGCATTCGCATTGCATCGCGAAACGAGAGTTGCAGGAGTTCGTTGCAGTCAGATTGTTTCCTGCAAAACTCCCATGAAATTTATGGCTCCCTAGTCCCTAACCAACAAAAAAAGCAGTTTAATTCGTTTACAAGATTGTAGACGACACATGATTGCACTTTTCTCTCTAAAAAAAACTACACAACCCAGCCAATCATGGAGGCACTAATTGAGACCCGGTAGATGCAGGCATCATCCATATTGGATGCGCACAGGCCAAGGCAGCACGCAATCCCTGACTGTACCTTGGGCCGGGCCGGCCTATAGAACAATAATTCATGGCACCAACCGTCTTTCTTCCCAACCTCTTTCAGTCTTTCTCCTGTCTCATACTTTTCTCTGGCCATTATCAGCTTTACAGGGATTTCAAATCTAAAAAGAACGGGCGAGCAGCCCCGGATTATCGTAATGCGCCCTGATCCCTTGTTCACATTGTATCGTATGATTGTGTGCTTTGTCTAAAAAAAATACAGGCTTTACAGTTACCACCTACCAAGGTAGGTTAGTTGCAGCTTTTTGAGCACACAATAATTGACAGTATAAGCTGGAGATTTGGTACAATTATAAACTACAGTGTCGGAATTGGATGCTGCAGTTGTGGCCTTGATTAAACAAAGCTATATCGTTTCAAAAAAAAAACTATGTTCCATAACGACTTGCAGTAATGCAAAAACGATGGAACCCAAGACAGGCACACCAACTTGTTTAACCATCTAACATACTGCATAAATAATAGAAGAGTCTACAATGATGCACCTTACATGATTCTCAAGAGTGCGTTAAGTTATAGTTGCCTTAAGTGGACCAATATCCAGATGGAGTACAGTAGCATCACAGTTGTAAACAGCTTTGCAACTGAACACTACAGTTCTACATATATATTTTTTTTCAATTCATTGTCAATTGATGACGACATGCTTCCAGGTAAGGACCCCGCAGGGATGATTAAGAAGTCACAATCCATGCAAAAAGTATATTCATACTGATACGGTAGATCTAGGGATAGCACGAAGAACCTGTTCGTCGCCCTCCTTTGGAGGCTCTGACTACTTTTACAGTTCTTCTTGCTTGCCTCTAATTGATACATGATAGTCTCTTTTATAAAGACAACTGACTTGACCCCTAAGCAATATCCTAACCGAATCAATCTAACTTATCTTTTTCCTAACAAACCCATCTAATCCTTATTCCCGACACTATTCACGCGGTACAGTACCGCGTGGGCCCTGGACCGGCTCCACTTGCCATAACACTACTCCACCCTTCCAAGACAGCTCGTCCTCGAGCTGTGGTGGGTGGTGGCAGTTGCAGCAGAGAAGCAGAGGGGATGCCACGGCGAAGATGATGTCGAGGTTGCTGTTCAGGCCACCTGTGGCCCATGTTCTCCTTCGGGGCGTTCACCAGCATGTGCTCGAGCGCTTCATCGGCGCTAGACATCACCAAGGTGTCCAGGAAGCAGAGGACGCCTTCGCGAACGCTGATGGCAAAGTCATCATCGGCCTTGCCGTAGATGCGGTAGGAGGACGCCATCGATGCCGATGCGGGCGACGAAAGGAGCAGGTGAGGCGGCACAGCCAACAACGAGGAGGCGCGCCCGCCGAAGCTGAAGATAGGGCCGTGCTTGCCACAGTGGGCACGCCCGTAGGCGCTGGCGCGGACTGGGTCGCCGGGGGCACGGCAGGTGATGGAGACGCCAAAGCCGAGGCCGCTCGTGGCGCTGGAGAACCTTCGATGGGCGGTAGCAGGTGGACGAATAGCTGCGGACGGGTGCAGGCCGTAGTCACAGGATTCGGGGTCGATGCCTCGTCCCTCGACCCGGGAACGTCGTTCCGATTCGAGGGTCGGGGTCGAAGAGGGTCAGTGTCCCATTCAAGGTTGGATCGTGTCCCGATTTGAAAGGGGTCGCAGCCCCATTGCTAGCAGATTTAATTAGGATAAGGAGGTTAAGGACAGTGGATTGGTGTGGTTTTTGTTAGACAATGAGCTGAGTGCGTGTAGCATGGTCTAAATGTACTCTTTTATATGTTTCTTATATGCTTGTGCAGATTAGTTTCTTCATTAGTAGCACATATATAGTTTTTGTCTTTATCGACCCGAAGATATCGACCCCGATGAATCAGGGTCGCGTCCCACATAATAATTTATCGTTCCATAGATGTATACCCCATTCGAACCATAATTTTATAAAATGACGACCCTCGACCCTCGACCCCGTTCCTCGACCCGGTCGACCCAGGAACTTTGTGACTATGGTGCAGGCACGGACGGACGCGCGGGCGGCTGCAGACGAGCGGAGGTGTGCGCGGACGGCGTGCTGGCGGCCGCGGACGGAGGTGCGCGAACGATGCGCGGGCGGCCACGGATGGAGGTGCGCGGACGGGCACCGCGCGACGAGCGCGGGTAGGCGCGTACAGCCGCGGACGGGGGCGCGACGGGCGGGGACGGATCCACCGTGATGGGGGATGGACGCCGCGGCGGACGGGGCAGCCATATCCGCGACGGGCGGATACCCTGCTAATGAGGATGCGCGCCGATGAGGGAGGTTTCGCCAGGCGACGATGGACTGGCGGCGACGGATCCATGATGGGTAGGGGCTGCTGCTCCCCGAGCGGATCGACGACGCCGGCCGACGCAGCTGGTGTCGCCGGTGGCAGCGGCGTCAGAGACGTCGGCGGAGCTCCTGGCGCCACCGGTGGAGCAGCGGGGGATGGCGGTAACGGCGTCCGTGGTGCAGGGGTCGACGAAGACGAACCCGTGCGTGGCGCGGGGTAACCCGGAGGCGAGGCCGCGCGTGGCGCAGGCGTGGGCGCCATGACCCCGCGGGGCACGGCGTGCAGCGTGGATGGTGGAGGCACCGGCGGTTGCGGCGGAGGGGAAGGCGCCGGCGGAGTCGCTGGCGTCGCCTGCGGCGGAGTAGATGGCGCCGGCGGGTCCACAGGCGGTACTGGTGTGGGAGGCGCCGGCATGGGAGGCGTCGATGTCGGGGGTGATGCAGGGGCAGGCATCCTTGTCGTTGTGGCCGCAGTGGGTGCCGGTGAGGATGCGTACATGGAGTCGAGCTTGGCGAAGATCTCGGCGACGATGGAAGATGCAGTCGCAGGCCGTGCTGATGTTGGTTCGGCGGCCGGTGCAAACTTGCGGTTGATGGCGGCAACAAATCCTGCCCACGAAGCCCAGGAGTACCACTGATATGCGCTGCCCTTCAATTTGAAAGAAGCAATCCATACATTCTCATCTTCTACTGTCTCCCATGCGTCGAAGCACAGGTTGCAACGTTGCAACCACTGCAAGGGATCAGAACTCCCATCAAAGGCAGGGATGCGGAGTTTGTGGGCGATCGTGGGGGCTGCCATGGACGAACTGCTGTAGATGCAATCTGGACGTGGTGCTGGATTGGGTTTAGGGGTGGGAGTTGGGTGGGATTTATGGTGGTGGTGGCTGAAATGGATGGTGTCGCAAGATCGAAGGCTCTTATACCAGATGATATGGTAGATCTAGGGATAGCACGAAGAGCCTTTTCGTCGCCCTCCCTTGGAGGCTCTGACTACTTTTACGATTCTTCTTGCTTGCCTCTAATTGATACATGATAGTCTCTTTTATAGAGACGACTGACTTGACCCCTAAGCAATATCCTAACCGAATCAATCTAACTTATCTCTTTCCTAACAAACCCATCTAATCCTTATTCCCGGCACTGTTCACGCAGTACTGTACCGCGTGGGCTCTGGTCCGGCTCCACTTGCCATAACACATACACAGTAGCATGTCTCTTAGTTCAGGTTTTTGGGGATAACCCCGAGTAGTTCAATGCAGCAAACATTAATTACAATGCTATCATATATGGTAGCATAATATATAAGCTAATCAGCTCCAATCTGGCAAGAACAGTTAGTGGATAAGCACCATAAGTTGGAAATAAGCTGGCAAGTGTGGTTCAAATGATTGGCCAATCACTCCAATGCTAGATTCTATGAGAGCAACTCGCGGGTACATATGCACAGCAAGGTGTGCTGTGCAGTTTGCTGCCAGGAGAGATGCTGAGGACAATGGATGTAATTTTTCCAGTGCTTTATCAAACTTCACACTCTATATCTTTACATTCAAATATTTATAGAAGTGGGCAGATGAGCGTCCTGTAATTAGAGCATCACTATCATGCCCACCGCTACCATGAAAGTTTTGATGTTGGAGCCAATGAAATAGTAGACAGAGATCACAAGGACTGGCCTGTATAGGTGCGAAACTTTGGTAGGCAAGTGGAGCTGAAACAGCTGAAACAGAGCTATGATTTTGAATGGGACGACATGCTCCACAACGAAAGGGCTACAGCTCTGTACCAAGCAGCAACAGCCATGGCTCCAGGATCAGGAGCTGATGCCAACTTGTCAGCAGCAATATAGGATGATCTACCAGCCTGAAATTATGATTTCATAGTGTCAGCACCACTTGTCATTTTTTTTTGGGGGGGGGGGGATACAGGTTCAAATTTAATCATTGAGTAGATGGTTTGGTTTCCACTGCCTCAAAACTATGATCTAGCTTGTTCCCTTTCGACAATAAAGCACTAAACTACAAACTAAATATAAACAGCAGAAGTTCGACCTTCATCATCTAATAAAAAAAATCAATGGCCACAGATGAAGCAAATTGGTAAAACTGCTTGATTTTATTTTTCATAAAATGAGACCACCTGAAGTTTAAAATGCATAAAAAGAATGTCTTCTCTTTTTTCCAAAAAAATTCTTAACATGACAAACTTTCTCACCTGGGCCTGCATGTGTCTTGTGGATTCAGCGCCAGTCATGGCAGCTTCAGATGATACAATGAATGCATCAAGAGGGTCATCCCCAGCTTCAAGTCTCTACTCAATAAGAAAGACTTCTTGGGTAAATGACGATCCTTATCAACATAATAGAACCGATATATACATAAATGCCTACCTCTCTAAGAATTTCTGAAGCAGGAATCAGAGCATCATGCATGGTACGATAGCCTACACGAGCACCACCATATTTGCTGATGGCATCGATGGATGCTTGTAAAGCATTAGCCCCTGGAAGCAATGCATCCCTTGTATGACTTATATGGTACATGGAAGAGATTCGGTATGTATATGAAAAGTTTCTTACAATGCTTTGCTTCTACTGTTTTAATGCCCTTTAAACTTGCATAGGCAGCCTTACAGAGTATGTCATACCTATATAGAACAAGGATTAGTTATGCTAGAATTTTTGTAATTGGTAAGAGGAAGCAATTCCAGCATGAGAGTGGTGATACAAGATCCCAGTTGTTCCTCCCATGACCCGTCTAACTGTGGCACCAATCTCATTCACTGTTTCAGCCGCATCATTCATCGGGTAGCTGAGAAGAGGGGTACTAATATTAAACACAAATCCTGAGATGATATGCAGGGTCACATTACAAAAGGAAATAACTGCAGGAAAACAACTGACAGATGATAAATGAGGTAATATAGTTGTTTCTACTCAAGTGTATCTAAGCCCAATTGTTTAAAACAAAATTTTACCCAGTCAGCGTGTGAGCCATAAGCCCACGATACAGGTTTAACAGGTTGGCATGTAAAACTGATTTCAGTTTTTCCCAGATCATTACCATTTTTTCATGTCATCAAGTATAGCAATTGCCCCCCTATACATCTGAAAAGATTAAAACGAGTTACATTTTTAAATGCTAGGGGATTATACCTAGAAAAAATAGCAGAAAAATAGTCCTAGAAGTATGGCTCACTGTTGTCCCACAGTCACCATCACCTACTTTACTGTCCCATTCATTCAAACTATCCTTTATCTTGATTATTTCGTTAGCACCTGCTTCAATTGAAGCCTCTAAAATGCAGCCCTCCTTGGTTAGCTCTCGACTTTGTCGAAGCATCTGCCAATTAACAGAAAATGAGCTAAGTATGAAAGTATCAACCAAAGACACATTGTATAGGTTTTTTTTATGTCAACAAATTCACTTTTTTTAAAAAAAATGCAATACAATTTTACCTAGCTTCATCCACTACTAGATGAAAATTTCGGTAATAGTGTCATCAAGAGGTTATTTGAGCATAAAAGTAATATTCCTAATTATCCTATTTGCACTAAATTAGATGTACTATAGCGATCCCATCCATAGTTTTAGTTTGTGCATGTTCTCTTGATACCGAAGGTTTTATGACCAGGGGGAACTAGCAAAAACAGAAGCAGCTAGTAACATGGGAGAGGGTTGACCCTACTAGTTGCTTGAGCGCTCAAATGCATTTCTATTTTTTCTGAATGTTGTACACAGTGTTAGAAGCTCAATTTTCACTCTCATTGAGACTCTCATTGAGCTGAGAGGATGACACTCAGTGTTGGGGCAATTTTCTGGTTTTCTTCATTCACTGAAACACAATGCCATGCCTTCCAACGAGAGGGGTGGCCACACTCTTATACAAGGGGCTGCAGGGCAGCCAAAACATAAACCAAGGACTAGTCTAAGATGCTAACTGACTGCTGTCCTAGATGCTCTGTAGTGCTGCAGCAAGACCACTGTGCAGCAAGGACCAAGATGCTAGTCAAAAGAACTAAAAGCCGGATGCTGTCCTGCTAGATGCTGTCCTACAAAGACCAAGGGTACACGACTTATCCCTTCATTCTCCCACTAAGTCTTATGCGTCGTCTTGTGGGAGGATTAGACCATCCCGGTCCTGGAGCAAAGCTCAAGGAATTTGATCCTTCCAAGGGGCTTGGTGAGCAGATCCACAAGCTGATCCTTGGTGTTGATGTAGCCCGCCTTGATGCTTCCTTCCTCCAAGCAGCCTCGGATGAAGTGATAACTCACCCGGATGTGCTTGCTCCGTTCGTGGAAAACGGGGTTCTTCGCTAGGGCCAGAGCGGACTTGCTGTCCACTCTAAGCTCCACCGCTTCAGTGTCTCTGCCAAGGAGATCACCAAGCAGTCGAGCAAGCCAGAGCGCCTGAGTCGAAGCAGTGGAGTGTACTCGGCCTCGTAGCTGGACAAGGCCACCACCTGCTGCTTGACCGACTGCCAGCTAACGAGGCACTCGCCGAGGAAGAAGAGGATCCCGCTCGTGCTCTTGCTGGTGTCGATGTCGCCGGCGTGGTCGCTGTCGCTGTACCCGACGAAGTGTGCCGCCCCAGGGCACCTCGGGAAGTGGAGACCGTGGTCGAGAGTCCCCGCAACATAGCGGATGATCCTCTTCACGGCCTGCTGGTGCTCCGTCGTCGGTCGCTGCATGAACCGACTAACGTAGCCGACGGAGAACGCCAAGTCCGGCCGTGTGTGGGCGAGGTAGCGGAGGCTCCCCACAAGGCGCCGGTACTGCGTAGCGTCCACCTCCTCCGCCGTGCTGTCACGGCTCAGCTTCAGCCACTCCTCCATCGGAGTGAGGGCTGGGTTGCAGTCGGTGAGCCCAGCTAGCTCAACGACACGCTTGGCGTAGGCGGTCTGTCGAAGTGTGATCCCGGAATCGTCCTGGTGCACCTCGATCCCCAGGTAGGAGAGGCCCCAGGTCGCTCATCTGAAAGGTGGCCTTCATCTCCTCCTTGAACGCCACCACCTCCGCATCCTTAGTGCCGGTGATCACCAAGTCGTCGATGTAGACACCCACCAGCAGGGCATTGCCTCGATTGCCCCGTCGGTAGATGGCCGCCTCGTGCGGGCTTTGCTCGAAGCCCATCCCCTTGAGCGTGGAGTCCAGCTTGGCGTTCCACGCCCTCGGGGCCTGCCGCAAGCCATAGAGGGCCTTGCGCAGACGTAGCACCTTACCCTCCTTGCCGGGGATCGCAAACCCCGGCGGCTGGTGCACATAGACCTCCTCCTTCAAGTCGCCGTTGAGAAACGCCGACTTGACGTCCATGTGATGGACGCGCCAGCCCTCCTGGGCAGCCAGCGCAAGGAGAAGTCACACGGACTCCATCCGTGCCACGGGAGCAAGGGCATCGTCGAAGTCGACCCCCTCCTGCTGCACGAAACCTCGTGCCACCAGGTGAGCCTTGTGCTTGACGATGGCGCCGGCTTCGTCCCTATTCAGCTTGAACACCCACTTAAGGGTGATTGCGCGGTGACCGCGAGGGAGATCGGCAAGCTCCCGGGTGCGGTTCTTCACAACCGCATCCATCTCCGACTGCATCGCGGCACGCCATGCCACGTGTCCCTCGGCCTCTGTGAAAGACCGAGGCTTGCCGTCGTCGCACGCGAGGTGCAACTGCGCCTCCAGGTCGTGAGGCACCAGGCCCGGCATCGGCTGATCGCCGAGAAGGTCCTCCATCGTGCGATACCGCAGCGGCTCGCCGTCGTGGTACGCGTCGATGCGCTCCTCGTCGTGAGATAGCGGAGTAGCGAACTCCACCGGGCTGTGCTCAGCATGAGCAGGTGCTGGAGTAGACGTGCCCGGAGGAGTGGCTGTCGGTGCTGGAGTGCGTGGCGTCGCCGACTGTGGTGGTGCAGCCGAGGAACTCGGCGCAGCCGGAGTCGTGGCTGAAGAGCGTGGTGCCGCCGGTGTAGCAGGCGCCGGAGTCGGTGGAGGCTCGGGGACCGGGGTAGGCACGCTCGGCGAAGAAGAGCTGCCTACTCCCCCAGCTCCCTCGAAGTGGACGTACTCGATGGTCAAGTCGTCGTACGTCGGAGCCGAGCCGTCGTCCACCGCCTTGTCCCACGCCCATCCTCACCATTCGTCGAACACAACATCGCGCGCCATGCGCACACACTGTGTCTCCGGGTCGCGAATGCGGTAGGCATTCGAGCCCTCCGCGTAGCCGATGAACACTCCCGGAGTGCTCCTGTCGTCGAGCTTGCCGATGTGGCCAAGCTCCTTGGCGAACGCGAGGCAGCCGAAGACCCGCAGGTGGGAGACCGCCGGCTTGCGCCCATGCCAAGCCTCATATGGCGTCATGCCGTCGAGTGCCTTGGTGGGCGAGCGGTTGAGGATGTGGACGGCCGTCACCACCGCCTCTCCCCAAAAGACAGCCGGTATCCCCCTCTGCTTGAGGAGGGCTCGGGCCATCCCCACAACCGTCTGGTTGCGCCGCTCGATGACGTGGTTCTGCTGCGGGCTGTACGGCGCAGAGTAGTGGCGCTGGATGCCCTCATCCGCGCAGTACGCCGCGAACTCGGACGCCGTGAACTCGCCGCCGTTGTCGGTGCGCAGCACGTGCAACTTGCGGCCGCTCTCCGCCACCGCAGCAGCCTGAGCACGCCTGATGGCGTCCGCAACCTCTCCCTTGCTGCCGAGGATCATCACCCACATGTAGCGGGATGCCGAGGATCATCACCCACATGTAGCGGGAGAGATCGTCGACGAGCAGCAGGAAGTAGCGCCGTCCTCCCGGTGTGGCTGGTGTCACCGGGCCACACAAGTCCCCGTGCACGAGCTCGAGCCACTCCTTGGCTCGGAAGCTCGCCTGCTGGGGGAAGGGGTGCCGCCTCTGCTTCGTCAGCACGCAGACGTCGCACAGCTGCTCCATGTGGTCGAGGCACGGGAGGCCTCGCACCATCTCCTTGGCGCCGAGCCGCTTCAGGGCCTCAAAGTGGAGGTGCCCGAAGCGCTCGTGCCACTGCCATGCCTCGTCGTCCCTGCGAGCTGCAAGACAAAGAGACTGGGCCACCCCGACGTGGAGGATGTAGAGGCGGTTCTTCCCTCGAACCACCCTGGCGACGATGGTCCCAGATGCGGAGGACCCCCACTGTCGATCACCACGCGTGAGCCTCTCATCGAGCTGTCCAAGGCTGATGATGGAGTTCCGCAGCGTCGGGATGTAGTAGACTCCGGTGAGCATCCGATGCTCGCCGGACTTGGCGGTGAAGATCACGGAGCCCACGCCCTTGATCTCCACGGCGGAGGAGTCCCCAAACCTGACGGAGCCACCTACGTCGGTGTCCAGGTCGGAGAAGAACTCCCGCCGTCCGGTCATGTGGTGCGTGGCGCCGGAGTCGAGGTACCAGCCGTCAATCCTGTCGTCGTCGGAGCCGTTGCTGAGGACTCGGGCACGTGGCTCGTCGAGGTGGAGTAGGGTGGTGGCGGACGGTGCCACCGGGTGCAGCTCCATGGCTCCGTGAAGCAGGAACAGAGCCACCTCGTCATCCGGCTGGGCCTCCGCGACGTGGGCTTGGCCCCCACGCCTCCGCTGCGGGCAGTCCTTGGCCCAGTGGCCGGGCCTGCCACAGTTGTGGCAGGCGTCGTCTCGTGCCTCCTTGGGCCTGTCGGCGGCGCCGCCCTGAGCACCTCCACGGGCGCCGCCCTCGGCGCGCCCTCGTGCCCCGGCCTGGGCACCTCCGCGCCCCCTGCGCGGCTTGCCACGCTTGCGGCCACCAGTCGAGGAAGAGAGCTCCCCCTTCTTCCTGTCACCGCGCCGGGCCTCCCACTGCTCCTGAGTGAGGTGGAGCTTCCCGCCGATGGAGATACCTCCCGAGGTTGGTTGTGGCTCGTCGCTGTCGACGACCTTGAGGCGACCAATCGCCTCCTCAATCGTCATGGTGGAGAGGTCCAGCAGAGACTCGATCGAGCGAGCGGTCTGCCTGTACCTCTCGGGGACACACCGGAAGAGCTTCTCGACAGCTCTCTCCTCGTCGTAGGTGTCGTCGCCGAACGTCACCATCTTCTGCAACAGAGTGTTAAGACGGAGAGCAAAGTCATCGACGTCTTCACCTGGCTTGAAGGCCAGGTTTTCCCACTCCTTGCGAAGTGCCTGCAGTGTGGACTTGCGGGCGCGGTCGCTGCCAATGCGAGCCGCCACGATGGCGTCCTAGGCCTCCTTGTCATTCTCCTTCTGGGAAAGCGAGAACTGCATCTCGGGAGGGACTGCCGCGATGAGCGCATCCAGCGCCCGACGGTCCTCGTCGTAGTCGACGTCGTCGTACTGGACGGCATCCCACATATGCCGCACCTGGAGCCTCACCCTCATCACCGCGGCCCACTCGACGTAGTTGGACTTGGTGAGGGTTGGGCACCCGCCCCCGGGACCAACTTCCCGGACCACCGCCTGGATGCCGTGGTAGCCGGGGGCGCCGCCGCGTGCGCCCCAGCCAGGAGCGTGGGCGCCACCCTACGCACCGCCGCCAGGGGCGCCGCCGCCGGGGGCGCGGGCCCCGGGGCCGTCGCCAGGCGCGCCGCCCTCCAGGCCGCCGCCGCCAGGGTGGACTGCTACCCACCGCGCGGTCCGCTCCCGCGCCCTCTCCCTCTCCAGCTCCTCAAGGTCCCCATCGGCGGTGGTGTCGCCGGCGATGGAGCCGCTGAGGCTGCCGCGCAAGGTCTCAACCTTAACCTCCGCCGCACGCGCTGCATCTTCCGCCTCCTCTGCTTCCACCTCCGCCCTGGCCGCCGCCAGCTCCGCTGCAGCCAGCCTGGCCGCCCTCGCCGCTGCTGCAGCGGCTTGAGCCATCGCTCGCCTGCGCTCCTCTGCCGCGGCGAGCTCGGCGTCTCGCTGACGCCGTGCGCTCGAGGCGACCGAGCGCTGAGATGGTGTGTTGGACATGGCGCGCCTCCAAGGGGCTGCTGCGTGGAAAGGGGGAAGGGAACGGGGAAGAAGAGGCAGCCGGTGCTGCTGCTGCTGCAGCGGCTGCTGCTGCGCTAGCTGCTGGGAGTGGCTGGGCTGCTTGGGAAGGAGAGGAACAAGAGATATCCAGTCTACAGAAAAGTATGGCCCTAATACTAGATGTTAGAAGCTCAATTTTCACTCTCATTGAGCCGAGAGGATGACACTCAGTGTTGTGGCAATTTTCTGGTTTTCTTCATTCACTCAAACACAATACCATGCCTTCCAACGGGAGGGGTGGCCACACTCTTATACAAGGGGCTGCAGGACAGCCAAAACATAAACCAAGGACTAGTCTAAGATGCTAACTGACTGCTGTTCTAGATGCTCTGTAGTGCTGCAGCAAGACCACTGCACAGCAAAGACTAAGATGCTAGTCAAAAGAACTAAAAGCTAGATGCTGTCCTGCTAGATGCTGTCCTACACAGACTAAGGGTACACATGACTTATCCCTTCACACAGTTGAGTTGACAGTAAAATCATGTACTATAATGAAAATTGGCAATTTGATAACTTAAGTACTCGAGCAGACGTCCATACAAACTATTAGATAGATATTGTTGTATATGTCTTGTATTGTGCTTACTTGTACTCCAAGCCATATGGCAATATATATATATATATATATATATATATATATATATATACATATGTATATATATGTATATATATATATGTATATATATATATATATGTGTATATATATATATATATATATATGAAAGGTCACCCCCTCCAAGGGTGTGAGGTGTTTGCCTATCTCTCTACATGGTATCACAGACCGGGCGCCCCCCCAGTGCCCTAGCTGTGCGCCTCCCCACCCTCCTCTTCCGCTGCCCTAGCCTCCGTCGATCGGGATCCCCCCATCGGCGCCACCCCTCATCACGCCTTCCCTGCAGGCGTGAACCCTCCCCTCTGCGCCCTCTCCTAGGCTGCAGAACCCCTCCTCAGCAGATCCCATCTACTCCAGCCGGCCCCTCCCCTCCATGGCGACCAGCAGTACCCTGTCCTCCACCACCAGCGCCTCCTCAACAAGCTCTGGTGGTCAGGCGCCTCCCCCTGGTGATGCTGTCTTCGCCAACCCCTACGTCACCGTCAACGTCAAGGCCCATGTTCCCATGACGCTAGAGCTGCAGCGATCCAACTACTCCAAGTGGTCCTCCTTCTTCCGTGCGATGTGCGGCAAGTTCGGCTTGATGCGGCACATCGACGGCACCCCCCCCCACCTCCCTCCGCTGATCCACTTCGATCAGCATGGGAACAGACGGACTGCTGCGTCCGTAGTTGGATCTACGGCTCCGTCTCCGAAGCCGTCCTCGACTTCACCATGGGCAGCGACGATCAGACTTCTCGCGACCTTTGGGAGGCGATCTCCAAGCACTTCCAGTCCAACAAGGCGCCGCGAGCGATCTACCTGAGTCACGCCTTCCACTCTATGACTCAAGGAGACCGATCCATCTCTGATTACTGTCAGGAGATGAAGAAGGCTGCAGATGCCCTTCGGGACATCGACGAGCCAGTCGCGGAGTCCACCCTCGTCCTCAATCTGCTCCGAGGGCTCAATCCTCGCTTCATCAACATCGCCGACTACATCGCCGGCATGAACCTCGACTTCGCCGACGCCCTCGACCAACTCGCCCTCAAGGAGCTGCGCCTCGCCAATGCCGATCAGGTGGCTGCGTCCACTGCCCTCATCGCCAACAGCGCCTCCTCCTGTGGTTCTTCGACCTGCCGCTCTTCCTCCACGCCGGCGCCCCTGCAGCAACCTGGCAGCTAGCAGAACCAATCTGGTGGCCAGCAGCAGCAGCAGCGTCGCCGCAAGGGCAAGGGCAAGGCCAGCAGCGGCGGACAGCAGCAGCAGCGAGTCCCTCTCCCTGCTGGCCCGTGGGTCTACTTCAACCCATGGGCGCAGTAGCAAGGAAACCAAGGCGGCGGCGGCTTCCAGGGAGGCGCGCAGGGCTGGCCAGGCGTTGGCGGTGGCCAGGGCTGGCGTGGACAGGGCGTCCTTGGTCCTGCGCCCCAGGCCCATGCCGCCTACAGCCCCCACACCACCTACGCTCCACTGCAAGTCTCTTCGCCATCACCACCATCATGGGATCAGGTAGGCCTGGTGGCTGCCTTGCAGCAGCTCTCGCTGCAGGGCAACCAGTGGGTGATGGACACCGGCGCTTCGACACACATGCATAATTTAGAGGGTATACTCCTTTCTCGCTCTCCAGCTGCTCCTTCTTCAATTATAGTAGGCAATGGTGCACATATCCCTGTAATTTCTCGCGGTTTCTCCACTTTAGCAACCACTTCGTCTAATTTCGCTTTAAACAACATACTTATCGTTCCGTCCATTGTTCGTAACCTGCTTTCTGTTCGCCAATTCAGTCGCGATAATAGTTGTCCAGTCGAGTTTGACACCTTTGGTTTCTCTGTCAAGGACCTCAGGACGGGACGCGTGATTCTTCGCTGCAATAGTGCTGGCGACCTCTACACCATACCTCCTGTCGCCCTAGCCACTGAGCAAGCCCTAGTTGCAGCTTCTTCGTCTCTGTGGCACCGTCGCCTTGGTCATCCTTCTCCAGCAGCCATTACTAGTCTTCGGAAGCATAGTTTAATTTCATGTAATAAATCAAGTCGCTCTCTTTGTCATGCGTCTGCCCTTTAGTGCCTCTACCTCTAAAACTACTACTCCTTTTGAGCTTATTCATTGTGATGTCTGGACCTCTCTCGTGGCTAGTATTTCTGGTTGTTCTTATTACCTGGCTGTCTTGGATGATTTTACGCATTTTTGCTAGACTTTTCCCCTCAAGCACAAGTCCGATGTTCATCAGCACATAGTTGACTTTATTCGCTACGCTCGCACTCAGTTCGGCCTTCCTGTAAAATCCATTCAGGCGGATAATGGGACTGAATTTGTCAATCGCGCCATGCACTCCTCGCTAGATGCGGATGGCATAGTCCTTCACCTCTCATGCCCCTACACCTCTCCCCAAAATGGCAAAGCCGAACGTCTGCTTCGTACTCTTAACAACTGTGTGCGCACCCTCCTCATCCAAGCATCCATGCCTCCATCCTACTGGGCCGAGGCCCTTGCAGCTGCGACTTACCTCCTAAACCGACGCCCCTACACACGCCTTTTTCAGACGCCTCCCTCCTATGAGCACTTGCGTGTCTTCGGGTGCCTTTGCTATCCGAATCTCCAAGCAACCTCCCAGCATAAGCTTGCTCCTCGCTCGGCTGCCTGCGTTTTCTTGGGATATCCCTCGTCTCATAAAGGGTACCGTTGTCTCGACCTCTCTTCGCATAAGATCATCATCTCTCGTCACGTTGTTTTCGATGAGACCAGTTTTCCTTTCGCTAGAGAGCCTGTCGTTACCACCAGTTCCTTTGATTTCTTGCTTGACGACGACTCGGATAGTGTGCCTTGTCTTACTAACCCTACAGCTGGTGGCGATGTTCCTTCTGCGGATGCTCCGTCCACCATGGACGTCGAGCAACCGCTCCCTACATCTGGTGGGCGTAGTCCCGTGCCCCCACCAGAACCGTTGACTTCTCCTAGTCCGGACGGGTGTGGTCTTGTGCCCCTGCCAGGATCCGCCCGTGCAGCAGCCCCTTCTCCAGTCGTTGATCCTCCTGGACGATTTGGACAGGTCTACAGCCGTCGGCCTGCACCTGTTCAACCTGATCCTCCGGGTCGGTTCGGTCAGGTCTACACGCGCCGCCTCCCAGATCCATCTCCCAGGCGCCAATATCATGGCCCTCTTCCCGTCAGGCGATTTGGCGGGTCTGGCGGTTCTGTTCAGGATCTTCGGCCTCCTGTTCCGCCTCCACGGCCAATGAGCGGTTCACCTCCGCCTCCTACACTTCGCCGCATCACCCGTCTTCAGACCGGTACCATTTAGCCTGTCAGTTACAAGAATTTGTCTGCTGAACACACTGTTGCTTCTCCAGTTCCAGCCAATTATCGCAGCGCTCTTGCTGATCCTAATTGGCGGGCAGCCATGGCAGATGAACTTCAGGCACTGATCGATAATGGTACTTGGCGACTTGTTCCTCGGCCTCCTGGTGCTAATTTGGTGACAGGGAAGTGGATTTATAAGCATAAGTTTCATTCAGATCGTTCTCTTGCACGTCACAAGGCTCGATGGTTTGTTCGTGGTTTCTCACAGCAGCATGATATTGATTATGATGAGACTTTCAGTCCGGTTGTCAAGCTGGCAACTATTAGGACTGTTTTGAGCATTGCTGCTTCTCGCCACTGGCCAATTTGTCATCTTGATGTCAGGAATGCCTTCGTCCATGGAAATCTTGATGAGACAGTTTACTGCCAGCAGCCTCCTGGGTTTGTCGATCCCTCTCATCCAGATTATGTCTGTCTTCTACAGAAATCGCTATATGGTTTGAAACAGGCTCCCCGTGCATGGTACCATCGGTTTGCTACTTTCATCAGAAATTTGGGATTTGTTCCTTCAGTCTCAGATACATCCTTGTTTGTGTACAAATATGGATCCAGCACTACCTATCTGCTCCTTTATGTTGATGATATTGTTCTCACTGCTTCATCGACAGAGTTGCTTCAGACTATTATTGGTCGTCTTCATTCGGAGTTTGCTATGACTGATCTGGGGGGTCTTTATCACTTCCTTGGGATTTCTGTTACACGATCCTCGGATGGCCTATTTCTGTCTCAGCGTCAGTATGCTTTGGATTTGCTTCAGCGCGCCGGTATGAGCGAATGTAACTCTACCTCGACGCCTGTTGATAGCAAGTCTAAGCTATCAGCCACAGAGGGCTCTCCTGTGGCGGATCCTTCTGAGTACAGAAGCATTGCGGGTGCCTTGCAGTATCTCACTCTGACTCGACCTGATCTGGCCTATGCTGTTCAGCAAGTCTGTCTGTTCATGCATGATCTTCGCGAGCCACATCTTGCGCTTGTCAAGCGTATTCTGCGCTATGTGAAGGGTATGTTGTCGTCTGGACTTCACATTGGCACTGGTCGTGTGGATTCTCTCACTGCATATTCTAATGCAGACTGGGCTGGCTGTCCTGACTCCAGGCGTTTGTCTATTGTGTATACCTTAGCGACAATCTTGTGTCTTGGTCATCCAAACGCCAGACCACCGTCTCTCGCTCCAGTGCTGAAGCTGAGTACAGGGTTGTTGCACATGTTGTGGCAGAATGTTGTTAGCTGCGCCAGTTGCTTCAGGAGCTTCACGTGCCACTTTCTAGTGCTATCATTGTCTATTGTGATAATGTTAGCGCAGTTTACATGACAGCTAATCCTGTCCATCACCGTCGCACCAAACACATTGAGATTGATATCCACTTTGTTCGTGAGAAGGTGGCCTTGGGACAGATTCAAGTGCTGCATGTACCCTCCTCTCATCAGTATGCTAATATTATGACCAAGGGTCTCCCTGTACAATTATTTACTGATTTTAGGGACAGTCTTGGTGTCCGCTTAGCTCCCCCCTGCGACTGCGGGCGGGTATTAGATAGATATTGTTGTATATGTCTTGTATTGTGCTTACTTGTACTCCAAGCCATACGGCAATATATATATGAAAGGTCACCCCCCTCCAAGGGTGTGAGGTGTTTGCCTATCTCTCTACACAAACTCAGAAGAGGCACTATTTCAATAGTGAAATATAGGAGTAAGGACACACACAGATCTATAGAGGAAAGCAAAATATAGTTTTCCTTTAGAGACGATGAGTTAGTATAATCACTATGGAATTCCTACCTTATCACTCTTCATCGCACATGATGGTGGTGCTGGAACAGAAATTTTTGCAGGTTTTTGCCGATCTCCTGCAGAGCAATCAGTGTCTATCTTTAAGGGTCAATACGTTCTTGAGTGTGTACAGAAAAAATATATAATAGTGAAGCTTGGAACAATGATTGCTTGGTTAATGTAACATGAGCATGGTCTGACTAGGTCAACTTTCACCAATAGTAACACCTTCAATCAACTTCACTAGTAAATACGGACCAGATAATAAGAGTCATTTTTCTTTTGTCAAAAAGAAGATATGGCCAGCTAAACAGACATTTAAAGATACCTTTTGGACAACACAGTAAATTCCTAGCCATCCAAACTACCCATATCCTAAACATGTTAAAGCAGTATGCTTATTCTATGTGTCATCCAGAAGAGGCATGACTAATCCAATCAATCCAAATTACTGTGTATCCTAGCAATGCTAAATCAAGTAAATGGATTGCCAAAACTAAGAGCAACACTTATTACCCTGAAATGTAAGAAATCGCTACCATGATAAATCAACTTACTGTCTAAAACAAATTTATTACCATTGCTTCCAGCTGGCCAACAAGGAGCTTTAGTAGAGGCATCTAGGCACCGCAAAATTGTTGCATCTGACTTCATGATTGATATTGAGAATCCTACAGAAAATGATGGATACTGAGCATCCCACCCAAAGATGTTTGAAGTCATTCCATGCTATCCTAGTCAAGAAAAATGGTATTTTTTTTTCTTAGTTCCATCATATTAAAAATCCTATATGCTACCTTGCATGTCAAGTGAAGTCATAAAAGATCCTGTGTAGACTCTGTCAGTAGCAATTCCATATTCTAGTTGCAACTCTCGCACAGCCTTTCTAGTGGCAATCATCAACTCCATGACAGGAGTAGCACCTAATCTGTAAATTAGAATGGTACATAGATGAATATTGCATTCACTTATCTAATCTTTTAATTCAAGGGAATACTTAAAACAGTTGAAAGCGATAGTATCATGCATGTGAAAAAAATCAAACAAACTCCGACTCTCATTTGAAGAAAGAATAACAAATATGTAAAATTGCCAAACTTCATACATGAATTTCAGGATAAGCGTGATGCATAAATTATGGTGAAAGTAGATGTATAAATTTCATTTGAAGACCTTTTCATGGAACATATTCTGTTTTGTAAGGAATAATCTACAACAGGTTATTGATCTTCATCAGCAAAGTTTGCTAAAGATACAGAAGTGTATATATAGCTTTATCTGCACATTTGACAGTCCAATAGCTACTACCAGAAAGCCAAGGGCGCCAAGGGCCAGTCCTAGAAAGATGGGACAAACGCCAAATTGTGCTATATGCATATACTATACTGTCGTTGCACATTTCTCATGTCGAGTTCAATCATACCAAAATACTACAATGATGCAGGCAGCAATGCCATTCCACAATATTACCCAAAAGTCAGGCCAAAGTAATGACGGGAATAATTGCTATATTCCTCCAACCCTAGATGGGTGGGTATATATAGAACCTATATATGGTCCTCTAGGTGGGCCTCTATACACATGGGCTCAATATACTCCAACACCCCCCGCAGTCTGAACTACTGGCGCAGCGGTGTTCAAGACTGGACAATAAGAAAGCTAACACCCCCCGCCGTCTGAACAACCGACGCAGCGGTATTCAAGACTGGACAAGATGAGAGTACAAATAGAGTGCAAAGGGCAAATACCCCCGTAGCCACAACTAGCAACCGGCTACGTTGAGGCTGGATCGAAACTCCGAGAAGGTCGAGGAGGGCAGCCCCTGGGTGAAGATGTCTGCAAACTGGAAGGTAGTCGGGACATGGAGTACCCGAACATCGCCGATGGCGACTCTGTCGCGCACGAAGTGTAGGTCGATCTCCACGTGCTTCGTCCGCTGATGCTGGACGGGATTGCTAGAGAGATACACGGCGCTGACGTTGTCGCAGTAGACGAGCGTACTCTTGGCGAGTGGGCTGTGGAGCTCCGCCAAGAGCTGTCGTAGACAGGATGCCTCCGCCACGCCGTTAGCGACAGCCCGGTACTCTGCCTCGGCACTGGAGCGGGACACAACCGGCTGCCGCTTGGACGACCAGGAGACCAGGTTGCCGCCCAGGAAAACGGCGTAGCCGGAGGTGGAGCGACGAGTGTCCGGGCAGCCAGCCCAGTCAGCGTCGGTGTAGACCACAAGCTCAGCAGAGGACGAGCGGTGAAGTACCAGGCCGAGGTCCCCAGTGCCACGGACGTACCGGAGGAGACGCTTCAGCGCAGCAAGGTGTGACTCCCGGGGATCATGCATATGGAGACAGACCTGCTGAACAGTGTAGGTGAGGTCCGGCCTGGTAAAGGTGAGGTACTGCAACGCGCCGGCCAGACTCCGGTAGGCAGTAGGATCAGCCACCGGATCACCCAGATCAGCAGACAGCTTCGCCTGAGTGTCGACTGGAGTGGAGCAGGGCTTGCAATCAGTCATCCCAGCCCGCTCCAGAATATCGAGGGCGTACTGCCGCTGGTGAAGGAGAAGACCAGACGGGCGAGGTTCAACCGTGACGCCCAAGAAGTGGTGGAGCTGACCGAGATCCTTCATAGCGAACTCTTGCTGCAGAGAGGAGATGACACTCTAAAGCAACTGCTGACTGGAAGCTGTGAGCACAATGTCATCGACATATAGCAGCAGATATGCAGTCTCATCCCCACGGCGGTAGATGAAGAGAGACGTGTCAGACTTGGCCTCGGTGAACCCCAGTGTCAGCAAGAACGTGGCGAACCGAGAGTACCAAGAACGTGGAGCCTGCTTCAGTCCATAGAGAGACTTGTTGAACCGGCAGACCATATCCGGACGACTCGAGTCCACAAATCCCGCAGGCTGAGAGCAGTAAACAGTCTCTGACAAGGTGCCGTGAAGAAACGCATTCTTCACGTCCAGCTGGTGCACAGGCCAAGCGCGCGAGAGCGCAAGTGAGAGGACCGTGCGCACCGTAGCGGGCTTCACGACCGGGCTGAAGGTCTCATCATAGTCCACACCAGGCCGCTGAGTGAACCCCCGGAGAACCCAGCGAGCCTTGTAGCGCTCTAGTGTGCCGTCAGCCCGACGCTTGTGCGTCCAGATCCACTTGCCAGTCACCACATTGCAACCAGACGGACGTCTGGTTGACAAGAAGAGCCGCGTACTCCTCTTCCATCGCGCGACGCCAGTGAGGATCCGCCAAGGCGTCGCGGACAGAGGAGGGTACCGGAGAGACCCGCGGCTCTCCCTCGGTGGCGGAGAGAGTCGCGGCCTGGGACGCCATCCGCCGAGTCACTGTGGGATGTATATGCCGAGGATCCCGATGGATGACCGGCGGGTGTTACACCTCCGGCTCGGCTCGAGAGGGAGCCGGAGGAGGCAGCGGCGGTGACAGCTCCGGTGTCGGCGTCGCAGGAGCCTCCGGAGCAGGAGGCGGCGCCGGTGTCGACGCCGGTACACCTGCACCGGCTCAGCGTACCGCTTCGGCGTCAGGTTCAGCGCCGAGCGACGCCGGCACACCTGCACCGGCTGAGCGTACCGCTCAGGTGCAGGGCAAGGCACCGGGGCCGCGCGTGGCGCAGCGAGAGACACCGGGTCCGTGCGCGGCATGACCGGAAGTCCGGGGCCGCGCGTGGCGCGACCGCGGGCACCGGGGACGTGCTCGGCGCAGCAGAGATCACCGGAAACGGTGCCGTTGCGCCGGGAAAACCTGCAGGAAAAGGACAGACAGGTAATGGTGGATGAACCTCCGCGTCAGTCGGAAACAGAGACGCCAGCTCGAGATCAGAAGAAGGTGTGGAGGTGGAGTAGGGAAAATCCGACTCATCGAAGACGACGTGTCGGGAGATCAGAACGCAGCGAGAGGTGAGGTCAAAGCATCGGTACCCCTTGTGGTCAGGGGAGTACCCGAGGAACACACAACGAGTCAAGCGGGGCGCCAGCTTGTGAGAAGCGGTGGCGGAGGTGTTAGGGTAACACGCACCCCCGAAGACCCGAAGGTGCTCGTAGCGAGGAGGGGTACCGAAAAGAGCGTGGTGTGGAGTGGGAGCAGGAGAAGCAGTGGACGGAAGGCGGTTGAGCAGGTAGGTGGCGGTGTGGAGGCTCTCAGCCCAGAAGCGCGGGGGGAGAGAAGCCTGGATCAGAAGAGTGCGCACGACGTCGTTCGTCGTGCGAATCATCTGCTCAGCCTTGTCGTTCTGAGGAGAGGTGTATGGACAAGGCATACGTAGCTGAAGACCCCGAGACAGGAAGAAAGACCGGGAAGTGGAGTTATCGAACTCCCGCCCGTTGTCACACTGGACGGCCTTAACGGTGAGGCCGAACTGAGAGGACACCCAGGCAAAGAAGTGGAGGAGGGTGGGGAAGGTCTCAGACTTGGCGCGCAAAGGGAAAGTCCAAGAGTAATGAGAAAAATCATCAACAATGACCAGATAATATCTATAGCCAGACATGCTGAGTACAGGAGATGTCCACAGGTCACAGTGAATGAGATATAAAGCATGCACAGCATGCGAAGAAGAAAGAAAACGGAAGTCTAACATGACGACCTAACTGGCACGCATGACAGAGGTGCTCAGCAGGAGCCCTAGTACATGGAACATCGGTACTACGGCGGAGCTGAGCCAAAACGTCGCGGCCGGGGTGACCAAGCCGACGGTGCCAGGTGGTGGAAGAAGGCGTCACGGCAAAAGCAGAATACGAAGAAGCCGAAGACGAGGCAGCGGAAGAAGAAGCCGAAGAGTGTAAAGGGGCCCCGGGCTGTCACATCGGAGGAGCGGACGTCGGGAAGCCGAATCCTTCACAGTAAGACCAGAGGAGTCAAATTCGATAGAACAGGAGTTGTCAGCAGTAAACTGGCGAATAGAAAGAAGGTTGTGAACCATTTGAGGAGCAACAAGAACATGAGGAAGACGAGGAGCAGAACCCACGGCGGTGACAGGAAGGCAAGACCCATCACCAACCATGATAGAAGAAGGACAAGAAGGGTGTGGGGGTCGGGCAGAAGAGAGGATACCAGCATCGGGAGTGGTGTGGAACGAGGCACCCGAGTCGGCGATCCACTTGGTGCTGGTCGGCGGCGTCAGTCCCATGGTGCTGAAGGACTGCGCCAGAGCGGCCTGGTCCCACCCCCCAGGCCAGGTCGGCTGCTGGCTGGGCTGAGCGGGCGGGGTCCAGGACGGCGCGAAGAGTGGAGCAACGCCAGTGAACATGGCCGCCGGCTGGAGCTGAGGACGAGGCCCCCTCCCGGACCCTGGAACAGCCACATCGAGATGCGCCCTGACCATGGGTTGCTGAAGGATGGCCAGGGCGTACCTCCAACTGCAGGGGCAGGAGCGGGAGCCGGAGCCGGTGTCGGCGCGCCCCGACGGCCCCCACCGGTACTGGTGCTCCCAGAAGCAGGGCCACCAGTGCCACCACCACCACCCCGGCGCCGGCGACGTCCACAGCCCCCCTCCTCCGGTCTGCCCGGCGGGAGCAGCACCAAGGAGGGAGGTGGCAGGAGCAGCGGAGGAGGCCGGTGGAGTAGCAACGAGCGCAACGAGCGCGGCGGGGGTGGGCGAGGACGATCCGGGCGCGAGACCCCTGGTGATCTCCTCGAGAGCAAGGTCGTCCCGGACCTGCAGGAAGGTGGGGAAGGGCCTCTGGCGGGCGATCCAGCCCTTCAGGTGGTCGTAGGTGCTGCTCAGTCCCCGTAGGACATTGAGCACCAAAACCCGATCGGACACCGGATCCCCGAGGTCGTGAAGAGCATCGGCCATGCTCTTCATCCGCCGGTAGTACTCACCGACGGAGAGGTCCCCCTGCACGAAGGTGCGGAAGGTGGCGTCGAGCTGGAGGGCGCGGTACTCGGCGTTGCCAAGGAACTGCCCCTCGAGCGCCACCCAAGCCTACCGCGCGGTGCCGCCGTGGGTCCTGACAAGGTCCTGCAGATCTAGGGAGATGGTCCCGAAGATCCAGGACATGGCGACGCTGTCGAGGCGCAGCCACGCCACGTCCTGCGCCTCGATCGGCGAGCCGACAAGGACGTGGTCGTCGAGGGCGTAGCGGCGGAGAGTGAGGTGGACCTGGTCCCGCCAGCGGCCGTAGGAGGAGGACGCAGGGTCGAGGAGGACGGAGACCAGGGCCCTGATATTCTGGACGCCGGCTGCTTGGAGGTGGAGCTGGGCGACCATGGGGTCGGTCGGGTCGTACCGTGCTCCAGATCCAGCTGGCGGGGCCTGGTGGGAGGAGGCGCCGTGCTCGGGGTCGACTGGCTGGCCGGAGGAGATGCGGAGGTAGCGCTCCGCCTCGGCGACCCGGAGAGCGAGGGCGTCGGCCGTGGCGCGCTCGCGCTCCCAGGTGAGGGCTGCCACACGGACCTGCTCCTGGGCCGCCGAAGCCTCCGACTTGGCGGCGAGGAGGGCCGCGAAGAGGGCGGCATCGGCCTGCTGCCGATGGAAGGCGGCGGCGGAGAGCAGCGCATCCGCGGGGGTCATCCCAAGGCATAACCATGCGGGATCGAGCGCGGCGGCGTCGGCGGCGGCAGCCTGCTTGCCCGCAGCAATCGCGGCGCGATGGGCCACAGCGGCAGCGGCGGCCGCATCACCGGCCAGCGGCTGCAGCAGGGGCTGCAGGGGGCCGGGAGCACCTCCACCGCCCCCTGGGCCCGCGCCCCCTGTGCCAGTGCCAGCAATGGCGGCGGCGGCGGCAGCAGGGGCGCGCTGGGCAGCCGCGGCGGCGTCCGTGGCTCCCCCCGCGCTCCCTGCGCCCGCGCCCGCAGAGGCGGCGGCGGCGGCAGGGGACTGCAGGGCGGGATCAGGGCCGGGAGGAGGAGGCGGGCCGCCCGCGCCGGGAAGGCCTGCGCCGGCGGCTGCGGCCATCGCGACCGCGGCGTAGGGCGGCCGCGGGCCTGCCAGGGCACGCATCGCGGGCCTGCCAGGGCACGCATCGCGGCTGCAGCAGAGGAGGGGAGGGGCCAGGCGGCGGCGGCGCCCAGCGCTCCCCGCGCCCGGAGCAAAGGAGGAGGGAGGGAGGGGAGGGAAGGAGAGGGGAAGGGAGGGGGCCGGCGGCGCCAGCGGCCGGCCGGCCATGGCCAGCGGCGGCGGGTGCTGCGGGCTGGTGGGAGGGAGAGAGGAAGGAGAGAAACCCTAACCCTATGGTAATGATACCATAATGACGGGAATAATTGCTATATTCCTCCAACCCTAGATGAGTGGGTATATATAGAACCTATACATGAGCCTCTAGGTGGGCCTCTATACACATGGGCTCAATATACTCCAACACAAAGACGCACTGTCAATCAAGTCAAACATGTTCATATTCTGGCAGAAGATTTTAGCAAAATGATTTAATTATATTCTATGATTTGCATAGCACTCAACATTACTATGTCAGGATTGAAGAAGATGTATTTAATAAATACTAAGTTGAGAATTTTACTAAGCATATGCAACAAAACAACATTTGATAATGATGTACCCATTAGTCAGGAGAATAACCCTGTCACCTCTTGTAATAGGAACATATCGAGTTTCCTGTCAGAGTGAGCAGAAGTACATTCTTAAAAACGCATTTAAATAGTTCTAACAAGTTGAACTAAACTTTTAGAAGACAAATCAACTAACAATACGAAATGTTTATTATTGGTTTCAGTTATTGTGAGCACAGCAGTACTTAATGATAATAAAAGGTAGTTTAGGTCAACAATGTCAAATTCCTGCAATTAGGCCTAGTTTCAAAAACAATTTTTGTAACTAGGGACGGCAAATAAAACTAGGTAGCAGGAACGAAGCAGCAGAATATCATGGTAACTGGAGAAACAAGGTTTTGATTGGATTGAAAGAAGAAACATGATATTCATATTATCTAAATCACGAAGGTGAGGTTAGATGGATAGCAGCACAAAAATAAGAGAAGTTCCTCCGAAAGGTCTGGCTTGGGATTTCACTTGTTATCATTTGTCAGCAAATTTGGATTATTGTATATAGCTTGTGATATATACATGCATCTTAAGTGAATGCATGAACCGTATACCAATCATTTGCTTTGAAGTGCCAATTTATATTATACTAAAATTAGCCTTTCTTTCACATTGACCTCCAGTTTCTAAAATTTAAACAATATTTATATTTAAAAACAATGAAAGAAACTGCAGAGTTAGCAGAATCATGAAATCAAGTGTCAGAAGAGCTAGGGTACCGGTGACAAGATCTGCTTAAGAACACGAGTCACCACTACATCAACAGGCTGAAGTTCAGTGACAGCAAAGCCAGGCTCTCCATGCTAGAAACACAAAAGTACTGTACAATTAGATAATCAAAAGTTTATGCAAATGATGTATGCTCAATAACAAGCCTTTTTAACCTAAAAAAGCCTTTTGTGTACTTTTAAGTTGAAATAAAATGATCTGTTGCATTTATAAGCTGACAGAAATTTGCTGAAGTAAACTTACAATTCCAAGACCGAACTCTATTTGTTCTAGACCTAAACGATCAGAGGTCTCCTGACCAGGCAGTGTGCACACTGACAGAGCAACTCCCACTGTACCAACTAACTTGGATGCATGCCTTGCTTGCTCAGCTACCTCCTCAAGGGGCAAACCAGCATCGGCAGCGGCTCCAGCTACCTATAAATCAGACAGGTCGATATTAGTCTTAAATAATCTAGTGAAGCTTGTGAAGAATCAATAGTTATCTCTCAGTTGTAAATAGTTTCAGAACAACAACAAAGCCTTTAATATCAGAACAAGAACAAAACAAATGAAAAATTAAATAAGAGTTATTCACAACGATGTGTATTGTAAGCGGAAGATAAATTTAATCCATTTAGAACAGAAATAAATGCACTTGTCGCTCACTGGATCTAGCATGACAAGTTTGTATCAGGCTATCAGCAAACCTTACATGAGTTTTTATTTCTAATAAAAACAAATTGATCATTAAAGTAGACAGAATGGAGGAGTTTATAAGATTATGTCATGCATCACAACTTCATGGCTTCACCAAAGTGATGAGTGACGATCAACCATCCAATTGACACTATTTAGACCAGGTTTTATACCCCCTGAAGTATTTCAAACCGTCTAAATAACACTGTACATTGGGGGTTAAGTAGACTTATTCCAATGACAGAATATGCAGCAAGCAGAAAAGATAGGTATCTGATCTCGATGCAAAAGGAAGCAGGGAGGGCCACTGCATTCTGAACTAAGAAAACTAATAGACAAATCACATGATCAACTGAACATAAAAGACCCACAGGAAAAGGAAGATCTCCACCTCTATAAATTTGTAGTACCTGCTAGTTTAGAATGTACATATCATCCCACATGAACATTACGGTCTGAGGTAGAAGTTTATTTTTCAGAATGACATAGTCTACCACCTTTGACCTTCATTTCCATCATTTGTGGGTAAACCGAAGAAGGAAACATAGAATCAAAGAACAACAGAAACGGAAATAATGAATCCACATTTAAGCATTGAGAAAATGCCATATATAACTAAAATACGAGAGTATTACCTTATTCACAAGAATTGTCCCTGCAATGCCTCTCCTGCCAGCTATGCCTTGAGTCGGTGGGAGAGCACAATCATCTCCAACGATAACCATCTGATGTTGTTGGATACACATATGAAAATACATTCACCAGTTTTTATCTAAATTGATATCTAGAAGGCGTAGAACATGCGCAACCTCCACTTTGTAGCCTTCAGATTTTGCTTCCTCAGCTGCTAGGCCAAAATTAAGCCGGTCGCCCGTGTAATTCTGTATTTAAGAAGGGTGTTTATATATTCAATTGAACATGTACTAAGTAGAAGCTGTGGCATGCCACCAGCAAAAAAATTACAGATGTATTAACCCGTTGCACTATGGGTGTTCCTATTAAAGTCCCCCATTATCATTTGACATAAATTTGTAATACATGAAAGTGGTTGTAAAGGCAAGTACCGTTACTACTAAAAGACAGCCCTTAGGACCTGTTACAGCTCGGATAGCCTGCAGTATTAGAATTCAGAACACAGCATGGAAGTTCTGAAATCCAAGTGATTTTTCAGTTCTCTAGAAGCATTTTGAGAAGGAGCATACAGCCAAAATAGAGTTGACAGGTGGAGAAGTGAAAACATCTCCAGAAACAGCAGCAGTCAGCATTCCTTGACCAACAAATCCACCATGGGCTGGTTCATGACCACTTCCACCTCCTGCATGAAGAAACAAGTTATCAAACCACCTCACATTAGTTGATATTTTTAGCCAGCAGGAAAATGGAGAGTTGCCATTAAACTTTTTAACATTTTACTGGGAAAAAAAAGAGAGAAATCTGACTAGACAACTATCGAACCACAGTTTGAACACATGAAAGGAATTAAATAATCAAGGATAGCACGTGAGAGCACATAATGCCATTCCATCTAGCAAGATCACTCTTCAGCTCTCCAAGCATAGATGCTTAAAATTCAAAGTACCTCACATCTTCACTTAAGCAGTTTATAACTTCCTAGCAAATATCAATATTATACTCTGTGAGGAGGATTGCACTGTTCCACATCCAGCGACTCTAGAAAACATGCTTTAGACCTTGTATAGATGATCCGTGTAAAGTTTTTGAAATAGAATCTTTGCACATTTGAAGTACTAAACATAGACTAATCGCAAAACTAATTACAGAACTCATCTGTAACTACGAGACAAATTTTCTAAGACTAATTAATCCATCATTAGCGCATGTTTACTATAGTTTTACTGTAGCAATTTATTGTCTAATCATGATCTAGTTATGTTCATTAGATTCGTCTTGTAATTTACAAGCAAACTATGCAATTAGTTTTTTATTTTGTTTAGATTTAATACTCTATGCATGTGCCGTAATATAGTTTTGGAATTTTGAATTTTGCATCTAAACAAGGTCTTAATAGTTTGGCAGACAGCACAGTATCCGATTTGATATTTTAGACATAATAAGCTATCATGCACGCCAGAACCAAAACTACAAAGTATAAGCAACTACACAAAATATCATCAAATATCAGCCTAGTACTAGTGCATGATCGTTAAAACTTGCCAGTTACTGCACGAAATTATCAACTGCAAAAAAAAAATCAGTCAGGTTCATCAGCAAACTATACACTGCTCTACCCTCGATTACCACCGAATCCTAGCCTGATCATCGGCCTGAGTCCAAAAGTGAAATTGACGCACATAAAAGTTCCGAGGTGAGCATGATTACCGCAAATAACAGCAACCTTATCGTACGTCCCGACCACGACATCGGAGCGGAGAACCACCTTGATCTGCACACCCGAGCGCAAAATTAATCGCAGCAACCACAAATAAAATTATTGGGTGCGGAAGCGGCGGCCGCCGTTTAGAATTCAACCGCGTCGCCTCACACCTCGGGGAACCCGTCCAGGTACTGTAGCCCGGGGTACGTCTCGGCCAAGCCCTCAATGAACTGCGTCACCACATCTGCGCCTCAAAACTCAAAACCCATCAGGTTCCCCGGAATTTCGCGGGGGCCGTCGAAGCAGCCCGAGAATTCAACGCGAACGAGAAGGAAGCGGCGGCGTCGTACCGTTGGGATCGTTGATGAGCTTCTTCCCCCGCGCCGCCATGGGTGCCCCCGTGTGCTGACCGGAAGCGCAGGCGCGTCGCCGCGGATGTCACGGGAAGCCAAAAACACGCAGTGGGGTGCTCAGCACAGATGCTTTTCTGGTGCTCCCCGCGGGGGCAGAGTGGCGTGGCGCTTTGCCTCGTCGCCGTCGTCGAAGAGATGGCGACAAGTGTTTGGACGTATTGGTGTGATATTACGATGGTGCCCTTCTGCTGACAATGTTTGGGCGTGCTGGTTTGAATCATCCGATTCTTCATTTCAATATTTCGTTTACGTGCTACGAAGCTGACCACGAAATAAATTGGGTACGCTCTAGTTTTGAATTTGTAGTTCTCTACCCTCGAGGTGTTTACAAAGACAAGTCCAAAGAAACAAATTCGAAACATTCACGCACAACGAAGTCGTTACGAGTTACATACCACCGCTCGATCAAGATGAACCACGATCATTACCACCACCAAAAGCAAGCGAAGGTATCACGGGCAGTGCAAAAGCATGGTTTCACTTAACTTGTAGCGTCTACAAACTCATTGACCATCTCTTTGTACGATGTGAGAAGGGTGAAACAATACGGAAGTCTCTTTCTCGGCTCATGCAAAGCACAAGCGGAAACCAAATCGAAGTGTGGGGGTGAGAAAATGCCCCGGCCATTCTTCCTGTCAGTATGGTATTGAAGCAGATCAGACGCTACTAGCTCTTTGAACCGTGCAGCTTGTTCTTCACTGCAAGAGCAGCAGCTCGGTACCAGGCAGCTGCAGCCATTGCTCCTGGATCAGGGACTGACACCAGGAGGTCTGGAGCGATGTATGATGACCGTCCAGCCTGCAAGTGCCATCCGAATTATAGAAGGAAATAGGAGTATTTCTGTTTAATAATCAGAAGCGTAAAAGATGTGGAGTAGGAGTGCGAATATATACCTTTGCCTGCATCTGTTTAGTGGATTCAGCACCAGCTGATGCTGCTTCAGAAGATGCGATGAAGGCAGTCACAGGATCCTCCCCAGCCTTAAGTCTCTGCTCAGCACGGTAAGTTTTTCAGAAAACCATGGACAATTGAAGAAAGAGAAATAGAATCAAGAAGAAACCTGTTTCAGCACAGTAGAAGCAGGAATTAGGGCATCCAACATTGTGCGGTATCCTGCGCTGGCACCACCATACTTGCTAACAGCAGCAACAGAGGCCTCTAAAGCATCAGCCCCTGCAGAAAAGCAGCAAGATCTATTCGGTATGCGTAAAATTCATGGTATATGGACAGAAAGATCAAGCACATTTCTTACATTCATTTGCAGTAACAGTTTTGCTCTGTTTTAAGCTTGTATATGCAGCCTTGAAGAGTATATCATACCTGCAGTAAATTAGGAACTGTAAGTTTACTTAGTAGGAATCATACATTCAATAAGGAAACCATGGGCACAGATAGAACAAATATCATACAAGATTCCACTTGTTCCACCCATCACCCTTCGGATTGTAGCCCCGATTTCATTTATTGTTCCAGCTGCATCATTCATAGGGTAACTGGCACAGAGACAAATGCACTAAATTTTGGTCAAATTTTACATGACAGAAATAAGCTACAATTGTATCATAAAAAAAAACTCGACCTGCGAGAGGCAAGCCGCCCCCCGGGCATTAATGTAAGAAGACCTCTCACACAGGCCGAGAAAACCCCCGAACCCCTGGCCCCACCCTTACACAAGGGCGTCGTAACTCATACCGTAACCCATGTGAGAGCGGGCCGGGGTGAGCCAGGACCTATTTCCATGTGTTTTGGCGTGTAGGCAGGCGAGGGGATTTTTTTAACCTCAGCCTGAAATTCACTCCCACCGGGAGTCGAACCCAGGACCTGATGAGTGCTACTGAGGCCACCTAACCAATCCGGCTAGGCACCCTTTCGCAGCTAGAATTGTATCATAAAACTAGCTAACCCAACTATACTATCAGGAAAATGACACATAAAAATCCCACTGGTCGGGAATGAATCTATAATACTACTAAAGAAACACTCATCATCATGTATCATTCCACTGGACAGGAACCAAACTTAGAATTCAAAATGTATTGAAGTTAGTAAATAATGTCGTAGTTCATATATGGTATTCTATCACATGTCAGCAGCTTAATCACTGTATTTCTTATCTAGATTTCAAGAATAAAATTAAAAAGTTCTCAACAATATTTTGAAATACTTTTAACTTACCGCTTTTTCATATCTTCAAGTATAGCTGTTGCTCCTCTATACATCTGAAAAAACAGCACTGACATATTCAATCTTAAAACGGCAATAGTCAAATAAGCATAGAATTGATAAACAACTGACTCACTGTGGTTCCACAGTCACCATCGCCCACTTTATTGTCCCATTCATTCAGGATGTCCTTCAGATTGATAATTTCTGTAGCACTTGCTTCAATAGCAGCCTCCAGGATACACCCTTGCTTGCTCAACTCTTGAGGTTGATTAAGAATCTGCAAACAATAATAAAATCTTCATAGCTAAGGGACTGCAAGAGGCAACTGATGGCCGTGCATCTCCAGCGTGATTATAAAAAAGTCGCGTAGCATAATAGTTTTGACTAAAGTTGTTTGGGATTGGATTTTCTGTATTCCTCCAAACCCTAATGGGTGGGTAATATAGTAGCCTGTACATAGGCCTCTAGATGGGCCTAAACTATACACACCAACAAAAGTTTCATGAAGCAATACCGTATAACTGTAACTAAAAAGTTGACACCCATAACCACTACAGAAACAGTAGACAGCTAGTTGGATTTCTTGCATAATTCCACATTAGATCACAAGGGAACAGATGATCTGAGAACAAACAGTAAAAGAAAATCCAAATAGGGATTTTGTTTTACCTCGTCATCCTTCATTGAAGGTGATGGTGGTACAGGAACAGGAAACTTTGCTGGTGGGCGGTTTCCTATAGTCAAGTGATCAACATTAAGTTCAGAAAAAAAAGATTTAAAAGTTCAGAAAAAGTGATTTAAAATCAAAAGGTTCTGATAGCTAGTCATCCAGCAAAGACGTGACCTAGTCATCCAATTATCCACTAGGCACGCCACTCACCTAAGACCTAGCACCTTTTAGAGCACTGGATTCAAGCTTCCAAAGCATCGCTAGAGAATACTAGCTAAAGGCAGATGCAAAATGCCTGGGATTCTGACACCTTGATATCAAGTAATTTGTGAAATCCAACACATCATTTGATTTTGTTGCCATGACCATGATAGTTACCTTCAGAACCAACAGGCCAAGCCGGAGCTTTAGTGGGAGCATCAAGTCTCTTCAAAATGTTTTCATCAGACTTCATAATGGTGATAGATAATCCTGCAAATGTAAAAAAAGTGAAACAATATTGCCCACAGACCAGTTAATTTGAGAGTGTGTCAACAACACATGCTGAGGTATGCATTGTGGTTAGATAAAGAATTCCACTCACTACTAGTATAGCGGATGATAATGAATACATAAAGCATTTTCTTTCATGGGTGTGTGGAGTACCAATTAATGTTTATGATATTTGGTCAAATCATGTTAACTGAAGTAAGAGATGACAAAACTCGTCTACATGGTCATTTCAGAAAGATCACTCAAAAACTGACCAGCCATTTCAAGTGACGTCATAAGTGTGCCAGTGTAGACCCTGTCAACAGCAATTCCATACTCCAATTGTAATTCAGGAACTGCTTTTCTTGCTGCAATCATAAGTTCCATGATAGGAGTGGCTCCTAATCTGTATACCAGATATGAGGTTAAACAACAAAGCAACAAACTGCACTCAATTCAGGGTAAACAGCAAAGAGAAGGGAAATATATATGTTGATAAACGTAATGTAGCACTTTCAAAGAGATCAAGATAGAAAAAATGTGGATTTTATATTTAAGTAGGACTTCATATGGTAGACTGTATCATAAACATGCTGTCAGAAAGATAGACACTTTTGTAATAAGAACTAGCTAAATTAATGTAGAACCAGCTATTTCGAGTCTCTATCCTATCAAAATCATAGAATGAACAGCTACACAGATGGTACAACACTAAGTAACCTTTCAGGAATCAAAATGGATCCCCACCACCAGTAAACAAAGGATTTATCCATGACACAGGATGAACTCTGTACAAGTGATATCGATAATTCGATATGCAACATTTAAGCAGGTCCCTTTGGCGTATGACCAGCAGGGAAGGAAGCAGAAATCTCCTAATGAAAGATACTCATAATTTTTTCAACTGCTTCATGGCTAGCGTTGTATACTCAGGATAAGTTTGCAGAAACAACTTTCACAATAACCCATAACATGAATGGGTAATAAGATAGCTAAAACCAACTAACCAAGATTGAACATGAGCACCAGATATAATCATGAAAGATGCAAAAAGTAGAAATAGGGAAAACATCAACATACAATTAACCTCCCCACGTTCAATTTGTGTTAGTACTGACTCCACAAATATTATTCATTTTAAAGAGCCACAGGAAATGTTCAGATGTATATTACCCATTGATTAGGAGAACAGCATTGCTCCCCCTTGTGATAGGAAGATACTGAGTTTCCTGCAAGGATGCAAGGCCACCAAATGAATAATTAAAAGCAACTCAAGCTGCAGTAGAAAGTTCCCTTTTTACATAGTGCAGTTACTGAGCGTCCGAGACTGGTAGGCAGTGATTCACTTAAGGGGAAGGAGAGGATTAGTCTCCATTCCCGTAATTCATCTCCCACCCCATTCTCATCTTTGCCTCTCCTGTAACGCCTTTTTCTTAGTAAATAAATTACCTACCTTTTTGTTGAAAAGACCTATCTAAAAAAAAAGAATTTCAAAGCCGAGACAAGCTATAGTTTTCACCTTTCAAAACAGCTAACCAAACACTAAATACAGTTCAATGTTGGACTTCACAAATAATGGAAAATAAAGTGTTGAAATTAAACAGAGAAACATGATTAGAGAATTGTAGCAATCTATGTGCCTGCAATGCAGGACATAATATAGAATTTGAATATTGATCAACCAAGACAAATAGGTGAAAATAAATAAAGGGCCCAACAAAATGGTAAATCAAAAACTTACCTGTGACAGTATCTGCTTAAGAACATGTTCAACCACTACATCAACTGGCTGGAGCTCAACAACAGCAACACCAGGCTCCCCATGCTGGAAACAAATATATGTTTGTTATTACAGATTTACAGTTCTCAGATATGTAGAAAAGAAACATTAATGCACAAAAGCTCCCAACTATATCCATGTATGCTAATACAGTAATATAAAAGTATAACAACAGATGTGGTTCAAACTTACAATTCCAAGGCCAAGCTCCATTTGCTTTGGACCCAAACGATCCGATGTTACTTGCCCAGGCAATGTGCAAACAGAAAGTGCAACTCCCATTGTACCAACAACCTCAGATGCATGTTTTGCCTCTGCGGCAACATCTGCAAGAGATAAACCAGCATCTGCTGCAGCCCCAGCAATCTGCAGATCAAACAAACTTAACATAAAAAAACAAGAAGAAATTTTACAAGAAAACATTGATTGCTTCATGATTGACATCCATGCAGCACAGTGCCAGAATTTATTCCAACAGAAAAAGAATGGTGCAGACTAGATTAGATTAGAAACGTGTGTTTCATGAACATGCAGTACATCTTCAATGCTAGTTGAGAAGATAGCTATTAGCTAGTATTATTTACTGTCTGCACACATAAATACTACATCAGTTTACTTAAAAGGCGCTCCCCATTATTTTAGGCAAGCATAGTGCAATGCTAGTCAAATTAGAGGGAAAATGTTGCTTGCATGAAGAACGGATAAGTTGAATCAAAAGAGATCTTCTCAGGTCAGCTTTGCTGAGTAAACGAATGTAACATGCCACATGCCAGTAACTGAGATGATGCCTAAGAGCAGAATCTAGGATATAAAATACAATAGCAACAATAAAATACCTTATGCACAAGAACTGTTCCGGCTAAACCTCTCCTACCAGCTATCCCTCTAGGTGGGGGAAGGGCACAATCATCTCCAACAATAACCATCTACAAGTGAAGGATAAACGTTAAATAATTAATAAAATGAATGTGATCTGCTATAGGAACATAGTAAAGTGTGTTGATCAACCTCCATCTTATAGCCTTCAGATTTTGCCTGCTCAGCAGCTAATCCAAAATTAAGTCTATCACCAGTGTAGTTCTGCGAATGTTTGGCAGTTGAAGGTGAAAAAGAAACGCAACTGTAAGATGAGAGTAGTGCAATGCCTACAGTTTACACATATAAAGTGGAACAGAAAGGAGCATTTACAGATTAAAATATTGGGGGGAAAACAGTATCACTACATCAAGCATGAATAGCCATCAAATAGCCAGCCATTTCAAAATACATACAGAGACGTCCTGCCATTTTCCCTAGTATATTAAGAGAAGCAAATCTTCTCCCTCCACTCTATCCATTACTGCCAGTTTACACACAAATACAGGACAATAGGTGGAGGAAGTGCTAGCATAAAGTTAATGTGGTAATAAAGAAACAATGCACAATCCCAAAGCATCAGGTATTCAGAACGCACGATCTGCTTGTGCGCTAAAAGATCCCTCTTAGATCACGATTTGAATTTTTAAAATTGATATCAAAGTGAGACTACCTTTACTATCAGAAGGCACCCCATAGGACCAGTTACAGCTCGAATAGCCTACAATAAGAATGAGAAGATGTAGTTCAATGTCAGTTAGGAGATGATTTAAGCAACAGAAGCTAGAGAGAATTATACAAAAATAAACATACAGCTAAAATAGAATCCACAGGCGGAGAAGCGAAAACATCTCCAGAAACAGCAGCGGTCAACATCCCTGGCCCAACAAACCCAGCATGGGCAGGCTCATGGCCACTTCCACCACCTATGAAAAAAGTGGTGCTACAATTAGTTGAACATGACATGAACAAATGGAAATATCCAAGGAACCATCTGTGGTGAAAGTTAATAGTGAAGATTCTTTTTTAGAAGAAGTTCCTAATTGACAAGTCTATGATACTGCCATGGAATGTATTGGCTGCATGGGCTACACTGTCCCATATTCCTCCTCCAGCAGTATTATCTCCAAAGCGCAGTCCAACAGTATACATAAATCCAAATCAAAACAACTAGCCCAACTACCATGGGAGGTAAAAAAAACAAAGTAGATCTAGCCAATTCTTTTTTAAAAAGGGTAACGAGCATATGGAAGCAGGCAAACAGCTCTACTAATAATCATAATACTTCAATCTAATAAAAAAATATTTCCAAGTTAGATTATACCATATCTGATACTCGAAACAGGGCAATTCCGTGGCATTTCATATGTTTGACATAACACAGGAAGTCAGGAACTAACCATCATATGCCAATGCAATTAGAACAAAAGCACAGTTCGATCCTTGGAAGTTGGAAAATTACCTGAAATGACAGCAACCTTATCATAGGCGCCACGCTCTACATCAGCACGAAGAACGACCTTAATCTGCACAGGTTTCAGGGGAGATTCGTCACTTAAGGCTTCCCGAAACAGCTCCAAATTGTTCCCTAATGCGAAATATCACCTGAGGGAACCCGTCCAGGTACTGCAGGCCCGGGTAAGTTTCCACCAGCCCCTCGATAAACTCCGTCACTACATCTGCAAAAATAAACCAAAACGAAGCCCCGCCGGAACCATCCAATGCGATTAAACCCTACCAATCGAAGAAAAACTGACCGAAATTTAGCGAGAAATGGGGGAAGGAAGGAGCAGGCTGTTACCGTCGGGGTTGTTGATGAGCTTCTTCCCCTGAAAGGCCATGGCGTGGGGGTTCCCTGCGGCTGCGCGTGGCCCAGCGATTGCCGGCAGCTGGGAAGGTCGAGAGATTGAGGGAAAGACGGCGAGGGAGCAGTATGAAGTCGCCTCCTCCTCCCTCGTTCTGTGGGCTTTTGCTTGCTCAAGGAGCTTATCCTTTTATAGAAGCGGATTAGCAGTCTAAAAGAAACTGAGAAATATAGAGTTACCGTAATGCCCTTCTCGGCATAACCCCACACCCTTCTATGCAGTTTCCGATTTTTTTTTTGGAAAAAAAGAAAAAAAACCTCCCCAATGGTTCCCTATTCTAATTCCTCGTCTCCTAACAATTGGCCTATTCCTCATCTTTGTGCTAAAAAATATGCACCATATTGTGACTCTCAATCTCTTTTCCAACTGAAGTATAAGAAACTCTTGGAGATGGTCTATTTTTTCCTTCCCCATACTATTGTGTGGAAATGATATCTCTTAATCATAATAGTTGAAGAAAAGAAATTGATGGCAGGTGGCAATCCTTTCTTATGCGTAGAGATGGATTATACAATTATTGTGCCTTTTTCCCCTCCAAATGATATCTCTATATCATAGTAGTAGAAGAAAATAAATATTGCAACCCTTTATTGCTCTCGCATAGAGATATACTTGTATGTTTTTCTCAAATGTAAAGATTGATTGCATAGTTCCATTAATATTTGTGACAAATCATGTGATACTTCGGATCAAAGTGATATCTCTTTTATCATAATACAAGAAAAGGATATATTAATAGCATGTGGTAATACTATATTTTTCACACATAGAGATAGATCATACGAGTGCATACTAATCTAGTACGGCTTGTGATAACTTATGTGATGCTCCTCCATTTGAAGTGATATCTCCCTTATCATAGCAGAAGAAGAAGAAAACAAATTAATAGCTTGCGGCGCATAGAGATAAATTCTATCTTTTCACAAGTTGGTACATTGATTGCATAGTGATTTGGTACCATTGACGATAAATCATGTAGTACTTCTAGGTTCAAACAAACAAAGTGACATGTCTTTCTAGTAACACTAGAAGAAAAGAAATTGCAATCTTTTAATGTTTCCACGTATAGATAGATCATACAATCATCGGATCTTCTCTCATATGGGGACATTGATTGCACATTGGTCCGCATGCAATGCTCCTCGGTTCAAAGTGATATATCTTTATCACAGTAGTAGAAGAAAACAATTTGAGGTGTCCTTTATTTCTCTCACTGCCCCACATAGAGATAGATCATACAATCATCAAATCTTTTCTGAGGACATTGATTGCATAGTGATCTGACACATCAAGTTGAAAGTGTAACTTGGTGTTCTTGCACATGAAAGCAATATGAATAGGTTGTGGCATCCATCATAGTATTCCAATTTTGCTTATTTGTTCAACAACTTGCAATAAAAACCATAGTCTGAGTTTCCTTTCATTAATGATACACAAAGTGATACCTCCATAATCAAATATTTGCAGAGGATTATCTACACATATCAACGTATTATATCAACTAAACCCAGCCTCACACATCGACACATCGTGTGGTCTTTCTTGGACCCTCCAAGCAACATTATGCTAGAGAGTTTTTATATATGCAGTGTCTGAGGGGCGGAGCTGGCCTTTAGCATTGGGTCGTCAGACTCCGACGAATTTCAGCATATCCTATAGAAAACTACTGTACACTATGGTAGATGATCCCATTATCCAACACTGCAGACCCGGATGAGATTTTTGGCTGGCTTCGACCATGTGTCTCTCATTTTGACCGATATTGTCGGTACCCTATAACTAGGGTACCCACTCCTACTGTGCCAAGACTCGCGTAGTTATTCGTAACTACGCCCTAAGAAGCTGAGCAACCGGACCATTGGGGTCCGGCTCTATCTCACCGGACCAACGGTCCCGGACCCGCTACCCGCTCAGGGACGGGTCCGGTGTCACCACGTGTCCTAGAGGTGGAAATGCTCAGCACCTGTGGCCGCGGACCCGGACCCCCGCAGGTGGGTCCGGGACCTCCACGTGCCATTCGGACTCCCGCAGATGGGTCCGGGACCTCCACGTGCCTATCCGGACCCCAGTGAGCTCTCGGCTCAGCTAGCTGCTCGGGAGGGGTCCGGAGCCGCCACGTGTCACGCAGACGCGGGCGCGGGCGCAAGCCTTCCGCTGGAAGATCCCTCACCCACCCGCATTAAGTGCGAACGGTTGAGGCGTGCTCTGCTGCCGCTGGGCACGGGGTAGCTTTTGTCAGTCCACACTGTGGATCGCCAGCCCTCCTGCCGCATTAAATGCTGGTGGTTGGGGCGTGCGCTGCCAGAGCAGGGCATCGTATACCCACTCACGGGTTGGACAGGCGTGACATGCCAACACGGTAAGCCTGCCTGTTTCCAAGGCGGCTCGTCAGTTACCAAGGCAAGCATTAAAGATCGGGCTAATCCTAGCTAACCCTCGAGTACTCACCCTCTGGGATTAGACGGGTGCACTACGCCACTCGGCTGTGGATCTCCACAAACCACAACAGATATGATGTCGGATTTCATAAAGAAAGAGAGGGCCTCCTAGGAATCTCCTCCTTACAAAAGTCCACCGAGGTGAGTTTATTATCTTATCCAACGAAACCTGGCGCGCCGGCTTGGTCAGTTGGTCGTTTACTTTCCGTAAGCAAGCGAGAAGCACGACTGCACGAGCATTAAGCAGCGTAGAGTGTCCGGTGGTAAACATGTAAATTTGAGGTGATGTGAATGGCAAGGACGGAAAGTGCTGAGGTGGTGACTTGGAGCTTTCTAGAGAGGACAAAGGTATCAACCCGGACCGCCGGATTGCGGCGTCGAGTTCACTGGCTGGTATCGCGCACTGACCTCATCACTGCAGGAATCATCCCGGCCGTCCATCCGTAGATCGGGCGGCACCGCCGGTCTCCGCGTCGATGACCCTTCTGTAGTTCCGTTCAGAGCACCCTCTCCCGTGAACATTTTTATTGCGTGAAGGCAGGGAGTCGAGCTCTCGCCGTCGCTGAATGCGACGCCTCAGCAACTCCCGCCCGGAAAATAGGAGGATGGAGCGAAACGTACCGCGCTGATGCGGAAAACCGAAGGCCAGCGAGTTTACTTGTGCATCGTCACATCACGTGTACACGAGTTGAGATTGCCAAAAATCACGAAACGCTCGCACGGTCGCACAACCTCCGACACCGGCAGTACCCCGCGGCGGCGAGCCGGCGACGCTAGCCACTCGGGTTCGTCGCCGAGCACACTGCACGGTGTGGTGGCATGACCGCAGGACACGCAAACCAGGGGACGCTCCAGAGCAGCGTTGCAATTGCAATTGCAAGCAACACAAGGGGCTACCGTGCCAGGAACTGGAACAGGAACAGAGCATCAACATCAACGTCGACATGGGGAGGCCGAGCCTGTCGCAACTCTGACTTGGAATTGCAATCTTTAATGCATCAACCCGAGGGGAATGGGCGTCTAAATTATATAAGTATCGGGCACCACTCGTGCGGCCACACAGGGCGAAACGAACAACAATTTTACAAATCCATACGTATCCCTGACCAAAAATCTCGGGATACAGCACACCGGGAGGCGTGTGAGTAAAGCGCCATCACCGTAGGTACTCGGGCACTCCTGTCCTCTGCTCTCGCGTCGTCACCGCGTCATCACCGTCCGGAGGCGAGGCGGCGGCCCGCCTGCTGGTCCTCCGCGCTCCGCGGCTGGCGATCGAGCTGCGTCCTACGGCCGGCGCTTGCCGGTGGCGGCGGCGGCGGCGGCGGGCGTCAGACCCTGGGGCGCAGCCACGCCACGATGTCGTCCATCACCGCCTCCTTCTCGGGCTCGATCAGGAGGTCGTGCAGCAGGCCGCCGTAGAGCCTGAGGGACTTGTCCGCGGACGAGGACCGCTCGTAGAGCGCCCGCGAGCCCTCGGGGTCGGTCACCATGTCGTCGGCGCCGTGCATCACCAGGGCGGGGACGGTGATGCGGTGCAGGTGCTGCTGCAGGTAGGACGTCAGGCGGAGGATCTCGTAGCCCGTCCTGACGCGGATGGCGCCCGTGAACACGAGCGGGTCCGTGTACTTGGCGCGCAGGGCTTCCGGGTCGCGCGACACCGGCGGGCCGTTCCGGTGGGACGCCGTGAACTGGTACCTCGGCGCGATGAGGGCGAAAAGTGGCGCCATGACCTGCAGCAGGCGACAAAAAAAGATTATTTAGGGCTGAAAGGCGAGCGATGATTTCTACAGATTCCAGAAAAACTCTAATTGTTAGCACAATGATGTCTACAGATTCCACGCAAACTCTATTGTCAACACAGCATTTGTGCATCGGTTACAGGCTTCAAATGATCAGATATTGTTTAAGAAAGATCGAGTCATACCTTTACGATTGGGTGGGCAGGCTGTACACGAACAGCTGGTGATGTCAGGATAATACCGTTAATAAGAATATCTACCTCTGGATCAAGTGCAGCCTGTCAAGAATCAAAATAACATTTAGATGTATGAAGTATGAATGAAGCAGAACCCAAGTGCGCAAGCATACTACTGGAAAAGCAAGCATTGCACAGTTCATATGGTACCACTGATGTTACCTTCAAAATGATGCCACCGCCAGTTGAATGGCCAAAGCAGAAGCATGGAAGACCAGGGTTCTCAGCTAAGACTTTCTTGAGGTACATTTTCTACAGTGAAACAAAAGCAATTGAATAAGAATTTACATCTTTAAGTCTAAAGAAACAGAAACTAGATTGGATTGCTCATACCAAGTCACTGACGGCATGATCAAGAGACTGCACATATCCATGAAGACCATCACTTCCACCATGGCCTGTAACAGAGCATATTCTATAGATTAGAAAAGACTAATGAATCAATGCTTCGCACTGAATTTTAGTATGCCTGAAGTTCAATCATAGAATTACCACAAATTCTTAAGATTAGTTAGCTCAACAAGCGACACATGTGGTCAAAACTAAACTGAACAAGGGAAGATTTTTCTCATAGGCCATTTTTTCTTCAGAATTATTAAATGATACCGTGTATACCTAGAATCTGTCTATCCCCTCCTAGAATCTGTCTATCCCCTCAAACAGAGTAAGTGTCTATAAGTCAGCAATTATCAATTATCAGCTATCACAAAAGGGCGTACCCAGTGTCGTAGGCTTCCCGCACTGCGCGGGATCTGGGGAACAATTATCAGTTATCACAGCTTTTAGTTAATACCAAATGAGAAACTATTGAACTGATGCACCTTATCTAAGCTTCCACGTCACAAATCATTTACAAAATATAAGAATGGAGACCATGAAGTGATGTAGCATCATATCTAAGCTCCCAGCTAGAAACTAGTCATTAATATATCCATCTCAAGGTTATGAGTTCACCCTGACAGGCATTATGCTTAGGAAGTTAGGATCCACCTAAACTTTAAGAAATCTACCATTCAGTCAAGGGTCATACACATTTTGAAACCCACCAGTTAGCTAGTTTATCTCGATGTCACTATCTTTTTCTTTAAATGATGCGAACTTTTTTCAAATTAAGATGGAGTCTGACCTCCTACACTAGTGTCAACATAAATAACCAAGGAATGAACAGCCAAATGAAGCCAGCAAAATATCTAGACATCCAAAGGTAGAAAGTATGTTCATCCGAAATCTAGCTTTCAAATAGACACATCTCATTTCAATTTCGGGATCTATACCAAAAACTTTTAGAAAAGCAATTTTTGAAAATTCAAACAATGCTATGCACTCCCTCCGTCCCGCAAAGAGTGTAGTTTTAGAAAATTTTAGACACATTACTCATCCAAAGAAATGACTTTGTTGCCCCTAATTACTTCTACCAATTATGATTGAAATTCGTGTTATTTATTTGGGTTTCTAGATGCTCAATGAATGCATACGCATTGGAACTAGAAAAATAATATCTACTAAACATTTGATTGGCTCTATGTGTTTTCCTATGCAATAATTTTTTGGTGCTTGGTATTACTTTAATTAAATGGATCTCATTACAAGCTAAAACTACACTCTTTGTGGGACAAAATTTGAATGCTAAAACTACATTCTTTATGGGAATTCTTTATGGGACGGAAGGAGTAGCCCTAAATTTTTTTTTTCAAGCCCTCGAAAAAGTTGTAAGCCTCATAGAACTAGATTCCATGCCAGATCTTTTCACTGTCTTTGGTTCTGAGACACGCAAATCTATGGTCCATATTTGACACTACCCGTTGTATTCTTCTTTCAGAAAGGAACTTGAGAGAAACTGACATCTCAATTAATTCATCGTTAATAATTGTTTCCCGCACGAATTAGTAAAGTTCACAATCAAAACCGTGGAATATAACCGTGATCCGAGATATAAAACCAAATCAGAACACACATGCCTATCGTAATATAAGTGTGAAGCATCAGAACTAAAAAAAAGGATAAAAGAATCACTCACCAGTCCAGTCCATCCCGTACACCTTGATGCCGATCTCATTCAAACGCCTCGCTAAATGATCATATCTCCCACTGCCACACCAATCCAAGGAAGGTCAGGGTCAGCCATCCGCTACCACCCAGCATAGCCAAAATCATCATTTCGAATGGAACTGATAGGAACAGGAACGGTTCTCACCTGTGCTCGTTTAGCCCGTGCATGACAACAACTAGCGCCCTGCACCACAAGATCGCCAACAACATAGGACCAATAATCAGCACAATAACACCAGAAGGCACCTTTCCAGGGAGAAAAAAGGAACAAAAATTTTCAAGCACACGTGGGCACACCGGCACAGCCCCCTGGATGCCTGGATTTTCTAGTTCTCTCACCTTGGTTTAATGGTGGAGGGGGGCGGGTACGGCCACCAGCACTGCGTGAAGAGCGTCTCTCCGCGGGCGGTGGGGATGAGCTCATACTCCCGTCCGCCCTCCCGCGCCCGGCGGATGGCTATCTCCCTCCGCGCCAACGCCTGCCTGCGCGCGGCGACCATGGGCGAGCCGGCCGGCACCCGCAGCACCACCGACGCCGACGCCTTCCCCTTCTTCACGGTGGCGCTCGACGCGGACGGCGCGGCGTCGGACGCGGCTTCCGCGGCCGCGGCCCCCGGGCGCGCGCGCCAGCGGAAGGGCAGGAGCAGGAGCAGGGCCAGCGGCTGGAGCACGGCGAGGAGGCGGCGCAGCGCGAGCAGCGAGAGCAGCGCGCTGAGCCGCCCCGCGGCCTCCGCCGCCTGCATGCTGCCGGCCATCCTCGCGACCACCGTCGCCGTCTCCTATCCCTTCTTCTCCCTCCTCGGCGCGGTGCTGGGCTGGGTCGGGTCGGGTCCCCGGGCGTCGCCGCTCTCGTGGCCTCTCTCGCCCCCAACAACAAAAAACTCCCGATCCCGGACCGATCGCGCCCGCACCGCCCTAAAAATGGATTCCCCCACCACCCTCACCCCCAACCAGCGCGATCCTCCTCCACCGCCGCCCAAAAAAAGGAGCGCACGGCTGTATCGAATTATGCCGCCGCCCGCCGCCGCCGATTCTCGAACCGCCAGATGCTCGAGGCGCACGCAACGGGGGCTAGCTTCTCGTAGACGAGGGCCGGATTATTCGGCGGCGAGAAAGGGAAGGAGAAGTTGAGCAAGTCTTCGCGAGTGGGAGTGGAGGCGAAGCTTTATAGCCGCCGCTCCGAGTACCAAGAGGAGGCGCGGCAAGGCGGAGGGAGAGAGAGAGCGCGCCCGCCCGCAAGGCCGCAAGAATCGAAGGCATCGTTGCTCAAAAAAAAAACGAACGCAACGCATCGTCTCGTCTCGCGCCCACTGCGGGTCGTGGCCGCTCCCGGGCCCACGTGGCGGGAGCCATCCCGGAGGGACCCGCGCACCAGCCAAACGTGTGGACGGGAGGCCCCGATGCGGCCGGCCGCGTGGCGCCCACGGAGCCGCCGGGGGGGGGGGGGGGGCCGCGAAAGGAGACCGCGATGCGGCGGGCCCGTGTGTCAGAGGGTCCGGGCGGGCGGCCGGTCGCCGTCGCTTATCTCTTTTGTTATCTCCACCGGCCATCCGCATCGGTAGCGTCGCGCGGGCTCGTCGCCATCTAGATTCTCGCGGCCTGTGGACGTGGGAAAAGGGGCGGACGGGGATAGGGGCGTCTGGAAATTTCGGGAGCGTCGCCGCATATGCTTTGCTGCCGCCCGCTACCCGTACCCGTGTGTTTGGTCGCGGGATCACTGGGTTGGGTTGGATTGAATTGGCTCCGATTCTTATTTTGAGAATGGAGACAATTCATCTATTGTTTGGTTGCATGTCTGATTTTAGAGATGGATTCAACCCATCACATGTTTGGTTGAGGAAATTGTGAATCCGGGTTGGATGGCAACACTAACTCCGTTAGTGGGCCCCGTTAGTGGGCCCCACATGTCAGTCTCCTCTCTCTCCATCTCCTCCCTCTCTCCACTCGCCAAATCCCGCCGCCGCCGGTCAGCTCCCCTCCCCTCCCCCCGAAGGCGCCTCCTCCCCCGCCGCCGGACCTCGCCGCCGTCGTCGGATCCGCGCCCGAGCTCGCCGCCGCCGCTGGATCCGCGCACGGCCGAGCTCGGGGCCGCGGATCCACGCGAGCGGGCGAGCTCCTCCACCGCCGTGGGTGAGGTCGCCCGCCGCGGGCGCGAGCCGTCGAGGGGCGAGCTCCGCCGCCACAGACGCGCTCCGCCGCGGGCAGGAGGACGAGGACGGGTGGCGCGGTCGCGAGCCGCCGCGGGCGACGAGGACGGGCGGCGCGGGTCGGGACGGGCGGCGCGGGCGCGAGGAGGACGACGAGGACGGGCGGCGCGGGTCGGGACGGGCGGTGCGGGCGCGAGGAGGACGACGAGGACGGGCGGTGCGGGTCGGGACGGGCGGTGCGGGCGCGAGGAGGACACGAGGACGGGTGGCGCGGGTCGGGACGGGCGGCGCAAGCGTGAGGAGGACGACGAGGACGGGCGGTGCGGTAGCGACGAGACTGACGGCGCGGGACGCACGGACGAAACCCAGACGGGTTCGCTCCGCCCCTCGAAATTTGACGGGCGGAGGGAACCCGCATCTTGAGCGAATATCCTCTCCCGGAGCGGCTCCGCTCCCTTCGCCCCTCATCCAAACAGACCAAAAGTGGGTCGGCTCCAACCAAGTTCGCTCCGCACCTTCAACCAAACACACGGTACCAGCGGGGAAGGACGCTTGTGTTGTGCCCCTGCGGCCTGTGCTCCTCGGCGCCGGAGTATTTACTAGTGCCGGTCCGGGACAAAACCCGGGTGCAGTGCTGTGGATTTGGCTCGTGGTCGGGCACTCGGGAGCGGCCGAGGAGCGAGGATCTCGGCGATCAGGTAAACCTTCGCGTCTGGAGATCTCGGTGACGTTGGTTTGTGCTATGCTAATGAATAGTAATATTTTAACCACTAATTATGATGTCAAATAAAGTCAATTTATAAAACTAACTTCAAACCCTCGTGCTAGAAACTCTGAAGAATTTAATGAGACTTTTGACGGCGTGAATAGATGACGGTTACTATAGCATTACTATAGCCAATTATCGAATAATTACCGTCATTAGATTCATCGCGAAAAGTTACACTTATCTCTAAAAAAATTTTGTAAATAGATTTTATTTAGCATACCATGCATGCGAGATTCTTTTTTTGAAAAACATGCGCGTTAGGAGAAGAGAGGGAGAACCAAACGAGGCCATTGGCGTGCGCCTGCGATGTCTGCTTGGGGTGGCCTGGCGGGCGTAGCCAGCCACGTTGGGGGTCCGATTTGGGCGCGGGCCGCGCGGCTCCTTCCTGTTCCTGCACGGCATCATGCAACCGGCGTTTTTTATTTTTACCGGCAGCGGTGTAACCATGCTGGAGTATTGTATGGTAGACGGTTGCGCATTTTTTACAATTTAGTTTTTTTCGCGAAAGAATTTCACATAGGCCTTTTTTTTAATTTTTTTGGAGAAATGAACCCTGGGGTCGGCACTGTAATTTACGGCGCCGAGCTAACACGTCTCGGCGCCATAGATCACGGCGCCGAGACTCCCATGCCGTGCCACGCCTGCGATGAAGTGGACGCCGACGTTGTCGGTGCCCTGACCCGGCGGTCCGGACCCAACCAGTGATGATGATGCGTGTTCCTTGTCCCAGATGTTGATGCAAGAGGCAATACAGTAACGCACGGATTTATTCTCATTCCGGCCGTGGGGTCGTACGTCCAGCAAAGGGGTATGCGAGAGCACTATACTATCTTGCACCGGGGGTGCCTGTAGTAGGGGGTACAAGCGAGGCGAGAGAGTGAGGGAAGCTCCCAAGTCTCTGCTAGAGGAGGAGTTGATTGAGGCGAGTGCCAATATCGGGTTTCAGAGGAGCGTATGTGCTCTGCTAGTAGTGCAAAGCGTTGTCCTCTACCGAAAATGGGCCAAACCCCCTTTTATAGACACAAGGAGGGACGGTGTACATGCACAGGGGATCGTGGAAGTCGTCGTCTTCTCAACGAATCGCGGGGGTGCTGTGATCGAGCACTGTGGGAAGTACACTGTGGGGTATGGCGCCGGTCGTGGCAGTCGTCCTGGGCATCGTCCTTGACTCCATCTCACCGGACCAACGGTCCCGGACCCGCTTCCCGCTCGGGGACGGGTCCGGTGTCACCACGTGTCCCAGAGGTAGAAATGCTCAGCACCTGTGGCCGCCGACCCGGACCCCCGCAGGCGGGTCCGGGACCTCCACGTGCCATCCGGACTCCCGCGGATGGGTCCAGAACCTCCACGTGCCTATCCGGACTCCCGCGAGCTCTCGGCTCAGTTAGCTGCTCGGGAGGGGTCTGGAGCCGCCACGTGTCACGCAGACGCGGGCGCGGGCGGAGATCGCGCCGGCGTCCTGGCTCCAGCGGGCAGCATGGTCGTTGCTGTGGGGGGTACCATCCTCCAGACATGGCATGGAGGCGTTCCGAGGGTCCTACAGGCTAGGGTCTTGTCCCGGTCAAGGCCAAAGCCGCTTCCGAGGGTCATGCCCATGCCGTTCGAGGGCTCCGCGGAAGGGAAAGTACGAAGGAGGTATGAGAAGTTGGCAGTATAGTAGCTGGAGCAGTGCCGAGCACGTCTTGCACCACGTCGCAGGTTCCCACAGTGTCGCCACAGCATCCGGAATGGCAGAGCAGTGACCGGAGTTGGCGGACGAGACTCCGGTCACAGCCACTGTGGGGAATGGCGGTCTGACGCCGTCTGACCCGGGCGCTATGGAGGAGTGGTTGGCATTAATGCCTCCGTACGGCGGGCGGGTGAGCGGAAGGGCCGTTTGTCCCTTCCGTCGAAGGGTGGCCTCGAGCGAGGCGGAGACGATCCGCTCTCTCGAGGGCAGGCTCGCTACCCTCGAACGAGACGGAGCTCACCCCGCGGGTCCGAGAGGGGGGTGCGCATGGGCCGCACTGCGTACGTGGGCCGTGTGTTGGGCTTCTTTGAGTCCTTTCCTTTCTTCCAGGTTGGAAGGAGGCTGTAGGCCTTCGTGGGCCCAGTTGCTCAGCATGTGTTTGCATTTTTAGGGTGGTTTTAGTCCCTTGATTAGGGTGCCCCTAATCATGGTACCCGACAGTAGCCCCCGAGCCTTTGGTCGAGTCAAGGGATTCGGCCAAAGGGTATTTCGGCATTTTTCCCCTTGATGTGATCGATCGGCGTTGCGTTCCCGCCAGGCGCATCCGGGTGCTGGTCTGGCGGACGTGACAATTCGTCTGTCGGGGTAGTGTGCCTGCAGAAAAAGTACTCTGAGGCACGCGCGCCTTCTTGTCTTATTCAGGTGGCGAGACGCGTCAGCGCGCTGAGCAGGCCAGGGCCATGATGGCGCCTGCTGCTCTGCAGCTGGTGCTATTGCCCTGCTGTCCCGCGTTTAGGGTCTTAGCCCTGCTTTCCCTTGTCGCCTTGCGACGCGCCGTTCAAGGGCAGTCGGCCAGCGCCGATGCTGGGCTGCTCAGCGTCCAGGCGCTCGGCCTTGCGTTGTTTGGTCACGTCTCGGCACGGTAACCGAGGGCATCTTTTACTCGTGGGGTGTCGCACCGTCACGGGCGGTCCAAGCCTTCCCCTTGTGACAGGCTTAAGGCTTGGCACCCGGCGCAACTATAAATAGGGGTCGTGGGACTCTTTTTCCTCTCCAACTTCCCTGCTCTTACTTCTAGCATCGCCTAAGTCTAGTAATGTTTTCCTTTGCCTTTCACGGTCGTCCCCCGGACGGGGTGGCCTGGCTTCTTTTGGCTTTGATGCTAGAAGAATGATTGCGAGCGGCGAGGGAAAGCTGGAGAGGGCGTGCTCACCATCCCTCGGCTTCAGTGGGATTAGCAGAAGAACATTGGGCCCGAGGGGTCCTGTCTCTGCGATGTCCCTCAGCCTAAAGGGGTGTTGAGATGCCTTCATCGAGAACGTGCGGGGCCAGCAGAAGAGGTTCGCCCACGCCGGCGGTCTGATGCTTCACCTGCGCCCATCCCGAAGGAATTTGTACATCCCCAACAGGATGATGATGAACAACGCCGGGTGGACCCGAGGGTGGTTTTACCTGCGCAACTTCGGCAACCGGCTCCCAGCGTTCTCGAACAAGGTACTCCGGGAGAGGCCGGAGAAGTGGGACTAGGGGGTATCGCCCCCACCGCATCAGGCCAGGCTCGAGGTGCTCACCGACGCGTTGCGGCATCTGGCAAGGAGGGGGTTGACGGCGGCGGCCGTCATCGCGAACTTTCACCGGCAGAGGGTGATTCCTCTCACGGAGAGGAGCCTGCTGATTTTCGACCTCACCCCCGAGGCCCCGGCCTCGGGCTCGAGGACGTCGCTCGTGCTGCTCCCCCATGATGTCGCTGCCCGAAGGGCGAGGAACGCGGTGGCGGAGTTCCCCGACGACCCCGAGGATCTTTGGAAGATTAAGATGCGCCCCGAGGCGGGGTACCTTTATGTGGTAAGTTCCAGTTTCAATTCGTTGCCGATTTGTGCTTCTCCTCTCCATGCTCCCTGATTCTTACTTGGTTGCGTTTCGCAGGGGTTGAGCCGCATGGGCTACACCTAGAGGCCTCCGGTCCCGGAGGAACGCGAAGTCAACCGCCTGCATGCAAAAGCGGTGAAGAAGCAGAAGGACGCGGCGGAGGCGGCCGCCGCCAGAAAGAGTAAGAGGAAGGAAAAGCACGATAAGGCATGCAAAATTGCGCACGCGGAGGGGAAGCCGAGGCCCGCCACGCCCAAGTCCACCGAGGAGGAGGAGGGCTCCACGGATGCTGAGATCAACTTCTCGGACGACGACGAGGCGGCGACTGGCGCGGGTTCCCCGCTGGTCTATTGAGGGACAGGTGACGAGGATGTGCCCGCGATGCTGGGTGAGGCGAGGCTCACGCCAGGGTCGTTGGTGGATCCGCCTCCCGTGGGGGCGGGGCGGAGGTCGCCCATGCCAGCGGCGGGTCGAAGGTCGCCCACGCCGGCAGCGGGCGGGAGATTGTCTATGCCCGTCATAGGACAGAGGTCGTCTCCACCGGCGATGGGTAGGAGGACACCCGCCCCGCGGTGTCGACGGGTGGCGACGGGTCCGTGGCGAGTGCGGAGACGTCTACGCAGACGACCTCGAGGCTCCAGGCCGATCCGAGGACGACGCCCTCGGGTCAGTCCTCGAGAGGTGTCAGTGTGCTGCGGGCCCGAAGTAGCGGCTCGGGCAAGCGCAGCATGAGCGCCCGGTCAGGGTAAGTGATTTTGATTTTATTCTTCGTGTTCGCTTAATCGACCCCCCAATCCAGCTGACTTCAGCGCTTCTTCCCCGATTACCAACTCCGGGGCCTTCGCCAGGAATGTAGCCCCGCTTGCGTCGACCATGGCACTCAAGACCGGGGCGCGCGCCATACCGCACACGGCACCGCAGCCCCTGCCCGTCGAAGACATCGTGGCAGAGGCCGCGAAGCTCCAGGAGGCGATGGCTCGAGGGGCCCAGAAGGCCCAACAGGCTCGAGCGCCGGAGAGCAGGGGCGACGCCGGCCCAGGCGGTGCTATAACGGCCGCTCAGGCTGACGCCGAGGGGGAGGTCGACCGGGGCGGCGCAAATGACGCTTCCCGGCCGGACGTCGAAGTTGAGGCCGGTCGGGGCGACGCGGATAGCGCTGCCCAACCGGTCGCAAGAGAAGGAGAAGCTGGTGGGGGTGCGCAGGAATGCCCCGCCAGCCAAATAGGAGTGGTGACCCTCGTCCTCGAGCCCCCGAGGGCTGGGGTCGAGGGTGTCGCGGAGGAAGAGTCGGCGGGGGCTCGTGACGACGGTGTTGTTGCAGTGGTGACGGCGCAAACGGCACCGGAGAACGCGGTGCCGGTGGTGCAGCTGCCGGAGAGCAGCAAGGAGTTCGGGGATTTGAGGGACATCGACCCTGCTGCTGCGGCCAGCGCCGCCGATCGGATTGCCGAGTTCGTGTCGGCCCCCGAGGAGGTACTCAGCGCGGGGATGTCCGAGGGGCCCCATCACGGGGCGATCATCCAGTCCGGGGTCCCCTTGGAGTTTCTCCGCAACGAGCAAGAGGAGGAAGCCGTCTGGGAGGTGCAGTTCGAGGCCGGCTCTCAGATTCTGAACCACCTCGACCGCGCCTTGGAGCTCCATAGGACGACGGATTTCCAGATCAGCCAGGTGGGTGGCTCTCTCCCCAGAATCGTTTGTATTTAGCCTTGATTTTATGTGTTTTATTCACGCTCTTCCACTTGCAGCGGCTGAGGGACATTTCGCGCAAAAAGAGCGCCGAGCTAACCCGGCTGTACTCCCAAATGCGCTGGCTTGGGCAGCATAATGCCGACTTGGTGCTCAAGAACATCGACGCCAACACCAAGATTACGGATCTGGGGGCGCGTCAGCGGGCGCTAGAGGAAGAACTAGCGCAAACCGCCGGCGAGCGCGACATCCAGAGGGCCGCGGCGGAGCAGAAGGCTCAGGAGGCCGAGACGCAGACTGCCGAGCTGCAGCGTGTCAGGACGGTGCTCGAGCAGAAGGAGGCCGAGCTCCAGCACAAGGAGGCTGAGCTCCAAGGCAAGGAGGCCGAGCTCCAGCGCAAGAAGGCAACCGTCGCCACGCTCTCCGGGACCCTCGAATAAAAGGGCAAAGCCCTCGAGGAAAAGGAGGTGGCCATCCGGAACGCGGAGGCCACCCTCAAGGAGAAGGAGGACTCCCTGTCCTCGCTCGAGGAGGCCGCCCGAGTCCAGCAGGAGGAAGTGCAGAAGAATATTACGGGTGAGTGCTCGAGATTTCGCTGTTGTTGGATCCTAGTTTATCGCAGCTTATCTTGTCTCCTTTGATCAGAGCTGAGGCGGAGAGTGGCGGACATGACTGCGGTGAAGGAGGCGGTCAACACTGCGCTCATGGCGGCGCAGGCTGAATACACTGACCTGGAGCGGACCGCTGTGAGCGTGTGCCAGCAGCTCGAGGGGGAGGGCGCCGTGTCTGGTAGCTCGGTGATCAGCCGCCTGCGAGCGCTAGGTGGTCGGATTGCCGAGCACGCCAAGAGCACCTTCCGACTTGGTGTCCTGCGAGCCCTCGCCGAGGCCTCGACGCACTACATCATGGACCTCTAGAGGGTGTCATCAAGGTACGTCGTCCCAACCGACGCTGATGATGATGCTGCATCGACCATCATGGATGACGCCGCCGCCACCACCGAGGAGTTCACCGCCGTCCTGACCGCGAAGCTGGAAGCCGACATCCCCCCCTAGCCGAATTCAATGCTGTAGAAGACCCGCAAGGGGGGGTGATAACCTGTAGGTAGTCTGGGCCTCGGAGCCCATGTAATGAGTTAGTATTTTATCTTAATATTACTTGTAGATGTAAGGAAATGTATTTAAGAATCGACAGTGTGGCCCATCGAGGCCTTACGCGTTCGAGCCCTCGTTTTCTTTACTCTATTTCCTTGTTCTCGTATGCGACTTTGGTAAACTTCTGCGAGGAATTTCACGTTCATAAGCGACTTAAGCGTGAGGTCGTGAGGGGGGTGCCGTATCCCGGAGGCGTAGGTGGCCCCATGACTCGGCCGGCCCCGTACCGTAGTTGCTTATGCCTCGTGTCTGTTTTTCCCAAGTATACGAGAAACTTAGATACGAAAATTTTTCGAAAAAATAGCTGGTGATTTTTTGGGGACGTTCGGGGGTTCCCCCTGTAGTAGCCCCCGAGGGAGGCTTGGCTTTGCCGAGGGTAAAGCCAGGCGTGCCTCAGTGTTCGTGCGCCTCCGAGCCCCCGAGGGTCCGGAAAGTTCCCAAAAAATAAACAAGTAGAGCATACTCCTTTATTGTTTTGGGAAATCGTAAATGCGAGTACAAATGATGTACAAATAGCTTGGAACTCTAAGGATAGAAGCGACGTAGTTGCTGTATGTTCCAAGCATTGGTGAGGACTTCGCCGTTTTCGTTCGCTAGCTTGTACGTGCCGGGCTTGAGCACCTAGGCGACGATGTATGAGCCTTCCCACGGTGGTGAGAGCTTGTGGCGACCCTTGTTGTCCTGTCGAAGCCTCAGCACCAAGTCCCCTTTGTTGAGGTCTCGGCGCCGAACTCTATGCGCTTGATATCTTCGCAGGGACTGCTGATAACGTGCAGAGTGTAGGAGCGCCACGTCTCGAGCCTCGCCCACTTGATCCAGCGAGTCGTCGCGGGCTTGCTGGTTCTGCTGCTCTTGATAGGCCTTGAGCCTCGGTGACCCGTACTCCAGGTCCGTGGGGAGCATAGCCTCGGCGCCATAGACGAGGAAGAATGGGGTAAAGCCCGTGGCTCTGCTTGGGGTCGTTCTCAGGCTCCAAATAACCGAGGGTAGCTCTCTGAGCCACCTCCGGCCAAACTTGTTCAGCTTGTTGAAGATCCTTGGCTTCAGTCCTTGGAGGATCATGCCATTGGCACGCTCCACTTGCCCATTTGTCTGTGGGTGCGCCACAGCCGACCAGTCCACGTGTATGTGGTAGCTGTCACAAAATGCCAAGAATTTCTTGCCTGTGAACTGGGTGCCGTTTTCGGTGATGATCGAGTTCGGTACATCGAACCTGAAGACAATGTCAGTAAAGAACAGAACAGCTTGCTCGGAACTAATCTTGGCGATGGGTCGAGCCTCGATCCACTTGGAGAGTTTGTCGATTGCCACCAACAAGTGGGTGTAGCCCACGGGCACCTTCTGCAGCGGGCCAACGAGGTCCAATTCCCACACGGCGATCGGCCACGTGATGGGGATGGTCTACAGAGCATGAGCCGGGAGGTGCATCGTTCGAGCGTAGAACTGGCAACCCTCGCAGGTCCGCACGACGTCGGTGGCGTCGGCGACTGCGGTGGGCCAGTAAAAGCCTTGTCGAAATGCGTTACCCACGAGGGTGTGCGGCACGGCGTGGTGACCGCAGATGCCAGCGTGGATGTTAAGGATCAGCTCCTTGCCCTCGGGGATGGGGATGCATCGCTGCAAAACACCCGAGGGACTGCGTTTGTACAGCTCGTCGTCGATTAGGACAAAGGACTTGGCCCGCCTAGCGAGGAGCCGCGGCTGAGCGCGGTCCAGGGGTAGGATCCCTCGAATCATCCAGTGGAGGTACTGGGTGCGGCAATCTTGCGGAGATGGGGCCTCGTCGATCTCCATCGCTTCGGCCTCGTCCATGGAAGAGGTCTCGAAGTCACTGTCCATGGGCTCGGCCTCGTCCGCCGAGGGGTTCCCGCCGGGGGGCCCGGCGTTCGAGGGGCCTAGTTCCGCTGGATCCTTGAAGTCGACGAAGGGCTTGGTGACGTCGTGAGCAAAGATGTTCGGGGGGACGGTGGTCCACCCTAACGCGATCTTGTCTAGTTCATCGGCATCCTCATTGTACTTGCGCGGGACGTGGTTGAGTTTGAGGCCGTCGAACTTATCTTCGAGGCGGCGTACTGCATTGCAGTATGCCTCCATCTTTGGGTCGTGACAGCTAGACTCCTTCATTACTTGGTCAATGACGAGCTAAGAGTCACCGCGTATGCCGAGGCGCTTGACGCCAAGCTCGATGGCGATGCGGAGGCCACTGAGGAGGGCCTCGTACTCCACCATGTTGTTAGACGCAGGGAAGTGCAGGCGTATTACGTATCGCATGTGATCTCCGAGGGGTGAGATGAAGAGGAGGCCAGTGCCGGCGCCGGTTTTCATCACCAACCCGTCGAAGTACATGGTCCAGCATTCAGCTTGGATTTGTGGTGGGGGTAGCTGAGTGTCCGTCCACTCAGCGATGAAGTCGGCCAAGACTTGGTACTTGATCACCTTGCGAGGGCGTAGGTGAGAGTTTCTCCCATCAGCTCCACGGACCACTTGGCAATTCTACCCTCGGCTTCCCTGTTGCGGTCTATCTCTCCCAGAGGGAAAGACGAGACCATGGTGACGGGATGGGCCTCGAAGTAGTGGCGCAGCTTGCGCCGAGCTAAACCCACTGCGTATAGCAGCTTCTGGATCTGCGGATAGCGTGTCTTGGTTTCGGACAATACTTCGCTTATGTAGTACACTGGCCGTTGGACAGGCAGAGCATGGCATCCTCTTGTCTTTCGACAACGACCACCGCGCTGACCACTTGGGTCGTCGCAGCTATGTACAGATAGAGGGGCTCGCCATCTATGGGTGGTGTGAGAATGGGGGCGTGAGTGAGCGATGCCTTCAGCCTATCGAGGGCTTCTTGAGCCTCGGGGGGTCCACGTGAAGTGCTCAGTTTTCCTCAGGAGTCGATACAGGGGCAAGCCTTTCTCGCCGAGACGCGAGATGAATCGGCTGAGGGACGTTAGGCATCCCATGACCCTCTGTACCCCCTTTAGGTCTCGGATCGGTCCCAGCCGAGTGATGGCCGAGACTTTCTCAGGGTTGGGTTCGATGCCCCGCTGGGAGACAATGAAGCCCAAGAGCATGCCTCGAGGGACTCCGAACACGCACTTCTCGGGGTTGAGTTTTACCCCTTTGGCCCTTAGGCAATCGAATGCGATCCTGAGATCGGTTACCAGGTCGTCCGCCTTCCTGGATTTGACAACGATGTTGTCGACATATGCTTCTACGTTCCGCCCAAGATGGTCCCCGAATACGTGGAGCATACACCGCTGATATGTAGCTCCGGCGTTTTTGAGGCCAAAGGGCATCATGACGTAGCAGTACATGCCGAAAGGTGTGATAAAAGAGGTCGCGAGCTGGTCGGACTCTTTCATCTTGATTTGATGGTAAACGGAATAAGCATCAAGAAAGGATAAAAGTTCACATCCTGTAGTTGAATCTACGATTTGATCAATGTGTGGCAAAGGAAAGGGAACCTTCGGACATGCTTTATTTAAACTAGTGTAGTCTACGCACATCCTCCAACTCCCATTCTTTTTCTTCACTAATACAGGATTAGCTAGCCACTCTGGATGGAATACCTCCTTGATGAATCTGGCCGTCAGAAGTTTCTGCAGCTCCTCGCAGATCGCCCGGCGCTTAAGCTCGTCGAAGCATCGCAGGCGCTGCTTCACCGGCTTGGATTTGGGTCGGATATCAAGGGAGTGCTCGGCGACCTCCCTCGGTATGCCAGGCATGTCTGAGGGGCTCCACGCAAAGATGTCTGCGTTGGCACGGAGAAAGTCGACGAGCACTACTTCCTATTTGCTGTCGAGAGTGGCGCTGACCTGCAACACCTTGTCGTCGGGTGATTCGGGTCGAGGGGCACCTTCTTGATACCCTCGGCGGGTTCGAAGCTGCCCGCGTGTCGATATGTGGAGTCCAAGGCCTCGCTTGCCATCTTGTCGAGGGTGGCTGCGAGGGCCTCGTCCTCCGCTTGAGCCTCCGCGTGCTCGACGCACTCGACGTCGCACTCGTAGGCGTGCTCGAACAAGGAGCCGATGGTGATGACACCCTTTGAACCCGGCATCTTCAGCTTGAGGTAAGTGTAGTTGGGGATGGCCACGAACTTGGCGTAGCAGGGACGACCAAGGATGGCGTGGTAGGCTCCCCGAAACCCCACCATCTCGAAGGTGAGCACTTCCTTGCGAAAGTTTGCTGCCGTGCCGAAACAGACGAGTAGGTCGATCTAGCCGAGGGGTTGGACTCGCTTCCTCGGCGCAACGCCATGGAATGGTGACTTGCTGGGCGGAGCTTGTTCAATCCGATCCCCATGAGCTCCAAGGTGTGGGCGTACATGATGTTGAGGCTGCTGCCTCCGTCCATGAGCACCTTGGAGAAAGCGGGTGTTGCCGATGATGGGGTCGACAACGAGCGGGTACCGTCCCGGGTGTGGGAAATGGTGTCCTCCAACCAGTCGAGGTAGGATGGCGTGGCCTTGGTGACGGAGAAGACTTCCCGGTGCTCACGCTTGCACTGCCGAGAGGTCATGTTCGTCGTCGGTCCTCCAAAGATGAAGAAGGCGTTCTCCACCGGGGGGAACTCGTCGTCTCCACCTTTGTCGCCAGCATCCTTCTTCCTATCCTCGTCGCGATGCGCAACGCGATTGTAGTACTTCCGGAGCATCTCGCACTGCTCGAGGGTGTGGTTGACCAATCCCTTGTGGTAAGGGCACGGCTTCTTGAGCATGTCGTCGAACAGGCCGCCACCGCCTCGAGGGGGGGCCTCGAGGTCCTTTGCGGTCCGGGGCAGCGACGAAGGCCTCGTCAGAGTCTTCTGCCTGCCCAGATCCACTCTGGTTTGGTGGGGCCGGCTTCTTCCCTTTCTTCCCCCGCTTTTATTTCTTGGGGGCGTTAGTCTTGGCGTTGCTGCCCTCTGCGAGCGCATCTTCCTTGCGCTTGTTCGGCTTGTCGTCGAAAATGGCACCAACGGCCTCGCCGGCGGCATAGTTGGTGGCAACGTCGAACAACTCGTTGGTGTTGGCGGGACGGCTTCGCGCAAGCTCGTGCACCAGGTTCCTGCACGTCGTGCCCTCGTGGAAGGCGTTGATGACCTCGACGTGGGTGACGCTGGGGAGCTCGGTGCATTGCTTGGAGAAGCGTCGCACGTAGTCGCGCAGGGACTCATTGGGCTTCTGCCGGCACCCTTTGAGGTCCAGGAGTTCCCAGGGCGCACGTATGTGCCCTGGAAGTTGCCCACGAAGATCTGGACTAAGTCGGCCCAGTTGTAGATCTGGTCCGCGGGCAAATGCTCGAGCCACGTTCGTGTGGCGTCAGCAAGGTGAAGGGGAAGGTTGCGGATGATGACCGTGTCATCCGTCGCACCGCCCAGCTGGCATGCTAGGCGGTAGTCGTTGAGCCAGACTGCGGGATCGGTCTCGCCCGAGTACTTGACGAGAGTGGTAGGCTGTCGAAAGCGTGGGGGAAAAAGAGCAGTGCGAATCTCCCGGCTGAACACACGGGTGCCCGGAGGCTCCGGTGACTCGCCCCTATCGTGCTCGGGGTCGAAGCGTCCACCCTGTCGAGGGGTGTACTTCCTGCCATTGATAATGTTGCGGGCGTCACCGTCGCCGGCATGTCTGCGCATGTCGTGGAGACGCTCCCTTGCGGGAGTCTTTCCGATGCGGTCGTGCACCGAGGGTGCCTTCGCATCGTGCGCTGCGGCTGCCTTTCTCTTCCCTCCTGGTGGAGTGTGCACCGAAACTTAGTGGTCCTGCCGTGCAGTCCCACCGGGTTGCTTCGGGACTATCGAGCGCATGCGAGACGCAGAGCTCTCGGCCTGCTACACAGCGGCTTGCTCGATGAGCGCCTGTGCCTCGCGGCGCAGGTTGCGACCCAAAGTCGTCGACGGCTCGGGCATTGCTTGGATTAGGTAGGCGGCAGTGACGAGTTTTTTGCCGGCTGTTTTCAGTTCCGGAGGTTTGTCGACGTTGTCGTCGGTGAGGATCCGCTCCCGGGCAACGTGTGCCACTGCCTGGGCATGTGCGCCACGCACGGTGCGCTGTTGCTCGAGTGCGGTGCGCAGCTCCTGTGTCTGCCAAAGCTGCTCGTCGAGCTTGGCTTGAAGCTCCTTGAGCTGCGCCAGTTGTGCCTGCCGCGTCGTCGAGCTTGACGAAGAAGAAGGGGTCGCAGCCGGCACCACCGGTTGGTTTGCCTGCGCATCTGCCCCGCCGTTCCCGTCATCGCCCGGAGCGTTGTCCTCTTGCCCGTCCGCGAGCTGGACCATGAAGCACTCCCGAGTGGGATCGTAATCCCCCTCACTGGAGTCCTCGGAGCAGGTGAGGCAGTAAGTCGCCGCGAGCTGGAACGAGCGAAAAGCGTCGGGTTCACGGACCACGGAGTAGTCCTCGGCCTCCTTGGCCGTGAAGTTGTCCATGAAGAAGGTGATCTCGTCGGCGATCGAGCTCGCCGTCTCGGGGTAGGAGTCGTCAGGAGATGATGCGAAGAGGTTGCAGATCGACAGGAGGTGATGACCCGGTAGATCCTCGTACTCGGCGAAGTTGGTGCTGGACGAAGAGGCGTAGGTGGCAGCGTTGCGCATCCCGAAGTGAAAGGGCGACGGCGCAGTCGCGCCCCCCTAGGAGGCACCAGGGCTGCAGTCGATGATGGTGCCAGCGTAGATGACGCCGAGGCACGTGATGACGAAGCGGTGGCCTCGTCGGCCGCGACGCTGAGCTGCGACATGGCAACCTCAACCCACGTGGGGGAGCTGAGGCGTGCGGCCCGACGCCGCTCCACGCGCGCTTGTCGCGAGTGCTGGCCCGAGTGCCTGTTGTGCCGGGCTGGTGAAGTCAGAGTGTCAGGGTTGCGTCTGGGCGAGAGGAGCTCCATGAGGTAACCGTTGCCGGTTGCTTTGAACTCAAGACTCCCGAACCAGATCACGTATCCCGCTGGGAGCGGATCCGCCCATGGGGAATGGGTTGGATCTGCTCGCCATCCCTGGAGATCAAATGGGAATAAAAGAGAAACGTCACGCAGCGGACCCCTACCTGGCACACCAACTGTCGGTGCCCTGACCCGGCGGTACGGACCCAACCAGTGATGATGCTGCGTGTTCCTTGTCCCAGATGTTGATGCAAGAGGCAATACAGTAATGCACGGGTTTATCCTTGTTCTGGCCGTGGGGCCGTACGTCCAGCAAAGGGGTGTGCGAGAGCACTGTACTATCTTGCACCGGGGGTGCCTGTAGTAGGAGGTACAAGCGAGGCGAGAGAGGGAGGGAAGCTCCCAAGTCTCTGCTAGAGGAGGAGTTGATTGAGGCGAGTGCCAATATCGGGGTTCAGAGGAGCGTAAGTGCTCTGCTAGTAGTGCGAAGCTTTGTCCTCTACCGAAAATGGGCCGACCCCCTTTTATAGACACAAGGAGGGACGGTGTACATGCACAGGGGATCGTGGAAGTCGTCATCTTCTCCCCGAATCGCGGGGGTGTTGTGATCGAGCACTGTGGGAAGTACACTGTGGGGTATGGCGCCGGTCGTGGCAGTCGTCCTGGGCATTGCCCACATGCCATCCGGACTCCCGCGGATGGGTCCGGAACCTCCACGTGCCTATCCGGACTCCCGCGAGCTCTCGACTCAGCTAGCTGCTTCGGAGGGGTCCGGAGCCACCACGTGTCACGCAGACGCGGGCGCGGGCGGAGATCGCGCCGGTGTCCTGGCTCCAGCGGGCGGCATGGTCATTGCTGTGGGGGGTACCATCCTCCAGGCGTGGCGTGACGGCGTTCCGAGGGTCCTACAGGCTAGGGTCTTGTCCCGGTCAAGGCCGGAGCCGCTTCCGAGGGTCGTGCCCATGCCGTTCGAGGGCTCCGCGGAAGGGAAAGTACGAAGGAGGTATGGGAAGTTGGCAGTATAGTAGCTGGAGCAATGCCGAGCACGTCTTGCACCACGTCGCAGGTTCCCACAGTGTCACCACAGCGTCCGGAATAGCAGAGCAGTGACTGGAGTTGGCAGACGAGACTCCGGTCACAGCCACTGTGGGGAATGGCGGCCTGACGCCGTCTGACCCGGGTGCTGTGGAGGAGTGGTTGGCATTAATGCCTCCGTACGGCGGGCGGGTGAGCGGAAGGGCCTTTGTCCCTTCCGCTGAAGGGTGGCCTCGAGCGAGGCGGAGACGATCCGCTCTCTCGAGGGCAGGCTCGCTACCCTCGAGCGAGGCGGAGACGCGGGGTGCGGTCGAGGGCTTCGGCGGGGAGCCCTCGAGCGAGGCGGAGCTCACCCTGCGGGTCCGAGAGGGTGTGCGGATGGGCCGCACTGTGTACGTGGGCCATGTGTTGGGCTTCTTTGAGTCCTTTTCTTTCTTCCAGGTTGGAAGGAGGCTGTAGGCCTTCGTGGGCCCGGTTGCTCAGCATGTGTCTGTGTTTTTAGGGCGTTTTTAGTCCCCTGATTAGGGTGCCCCTAATTATAGTACCTGACAGACGTGGCCAGGAGGTCGGTGCCACGGCGCCATGATCTATGGCGCCGACCTCGGCGCCATATATCCCCCCTTTCTTCCCTTTTTCCCGAGCATGTATCATTTCTTTCCCCCCTTCTCAGTTTTTATCAGAACCTCCAATCGCCCAAACAACAAATTTATTCTTAGGAAGTCCGATTAAAACTACAAATCTGCAAGAGTAAGGTATCCTCTATGCCCTCTTAATTTTTGACAGATGGATTTTGTTTCCAATGGGTGCATTGTTGAAATAATTGCTCGTCATTAAGGGCACTACACCAAAACGCCAATGTCTTCCTCAGGATCAACCTACATTCCATGGAGCAAGCATGAAACAACCATACCTGAAGGAACTGATGTGCCAATGTGTTTCTGCGGTTTGTTGTGCAACTTAATGAAATCAGATGTTTTAGGCGATGATTACGGGATGAGGTTCTTTATGTGTGAGAACTACGAATATGATCCACCTAAGCGATACGGCAAAGACTGGGCTAAGGTAGCACGACAACATACGCTCTTTTTCTTCGTGATCTAACATTGTGTTATGATTCTAATTTTTATTGGACATAGTCTCCTCCGCCTCTTTGTGATTTTGTGCAGTGGTTCGACACCGTGCAGTCGCAGCAGGCAAAGGACTTTGTGGAACAACAAGCAAGGTGGGCTGCGGAACGTTGGCACCGAATCATGCATGAGGAACAGCAAGAGGAGAAGCGCAAGAAAGAGCAAGAAGATATCCGTAAGAGGATGGAGGAGGTGGATCGTAAGGCGGCGGCGGAACGTGAAGCTGACAGGGAGAGAAAGAGAGAGGGCACATCGTGCGAAGGAAGCCGGGCCCGAAGCAATTAGCAAGGGCAAATATCCTCGGTGCACTCAGTAGAGTACAACCATGTAATCCCGGCATTTAACATTACCTAAGGCATGGTAGGTTTAGATGCAACAAGAAGTTACCTTGTCGCGTGCACATGCCAATGCAGTTAGTTGTTTATGTTTTCTGTTGAGAGCTTGAATCTGTGTGTTGTAACTTGTAGCATTAATTTGCAATTCTAGCCGGGAATCTATTGAACCTTCGAACTTGCCTTTAATATTTTTGGACCTTTTTAGGAAACTAGAATACTGTGACCTACACATCAAATATAACGGTAAGAATTAAGAACTAAAAATTGCATTACATAATGTAAACCATCGGGATTACATCATAATACAACGGTAATGAAACACACATCACACATGCAGTGGCATGGCAGAACCCGTTGCAAACTACGGTAAACAGATTCTGAACTAACCTAACATGCCTTAGGTAATTTAAAAAAAACACAACAAACACAACGATGCAGCATGTCACTAGCACTAAGGTAGTCCTAGTAGCCGTACCCCCACATAGCAAACTGCGTTGATCCTTCTTCGCAGTATCCACCCATTGCAGGTGATCCAGGCGGTGGCGGTGGAGGCGCAGGGCCCTTCTTCTTGTGACAAGGGCAGTTGTAGTAAGAAATAGTGCATGGTTCATCCTATGAAGCGGCAGCATTGCTGGTATCATCATCTTCGTCGTCTTTGCTACCCTCGCTCAAAGATCTTTATCTGGAGGTACTCGATGAACTCCTGAACTGAATCAATTGGTGCAGGATCGACCCACCTAGTAAAACCACAGTTTTCTGGAGCATCAGAAGACTGCAAAACAAATTTCATGTAAGGTGTCTCAATGAAGATAAAGAAATGAAACAACCGAATATTACCCATGCGTGTGGGCATTTGAAGAAACGCCGACCGTCATCCATCCCGTCGGTGCACATCTGCACTAAGCGGTCCTCACCATGTCTGCATTTTTGCCACGGTTCTCTACGGTCATCGTATCGTCGAAGAGGAGTTTCATTAGTAAATTCACTCTTGTGCTGTGGCGGAAACTCAAACACTGGTTCCGGAAAGGAATCAGGTCCAAGAGGCCTCTCCCATATTATGGGTTCTCCCTTTCTTCCCCCTTTTCCTTTCCCAAAACCGTAGTAATTCTTTCCGCTAGATCCACCTCTAGACATTGGGTATACAATGAGTTTCGGTGTTTGAGTGTTGCTGGGAGTTCACAAACTTCGGAGTATTTATAGGTGCACAAAGGTCTGATACCCGGAGTGTGGAGTGTAAATGCACCTGAAAAGCCTAGATGACAACACAGTGAAGTGGCTAGCTGACCGAACACTGAAAAGGCTAGATTCGATTCTCGAACTGACTACTCGATGCATCTCTGTAGAATGACAGGCCCGTCGTCCTCGCCAGAGAGCCTGCTTTGAAGGTGAGCTGGTGTGGTTGCCGTGTTGTCCCATCTTTTTGAAATGGTGAAAGGGCACTGCTATTGGGCTGTCTTCTTTTGTCACATCTGTCTGGGCAAACAATGCGACATGTGGGAAACCCGTGATCGCCGTGCTGAGCAGTGGCAACCTGTGATCTCGTACTTGCAGCTAGATACACTATGGTCCCTATTTTGAGCTATACGAGCGTAGGGTTCAGAAAAATACTTTGTGCATACTAAATATGTGGACATACATTCGGCATTTCAATATAATTTGCTATAGTAGTTTCTATGTAGCATCTATATATGGACTAGAATATATGCATCCATATATTACTAAGTTCCTTCTAGAAACTATCTAAAAAATAAATAGGTACTTTTTATTGATTTTATAAAATTTGGTGATTTTGTAAGAAGTTGTTGTGGTTATATACTATCGAGTATCGACTCAACCTACTAAAAAACTCCAAACTAACTTTTTAAACAAATATTAATTGAAACCATTTAATTTTGAACAAGGTGGCCAAAGTGGCATATATCTAAGATGGCAACAAATAATTAAGTAGTATTGTAGTGGTCACAACCAGTAGACAGTAGCCGTTTCTAGTCATCTCTGAGACAGTGACAGGCAATGCAAGCTCTCTACGCATAGGACAATGCGCGAGCAGCCGGCCATGCATCTCGAGTCGGTGCCAAAAAGAACCGCGTCCAAATTAGCAAGAACAAAGAGCACAATAAACAGGTGGCGCCGCTATGCCCATGCCGGCGGCGCCACTGTCATCATCGTCGGCGGGATTCCGGCCGCAAACTCCTCCCACACCTAACTTGTCCTTGATTAAATCACGAAAAAAATTCGCAAGAACTTCCCTTATTTCACGAACATTATGGAACCCACAAACATAACAAGTTCACATCAATAATATCCATAGAAACAAATGACAAGTAAACTACCACAATCATAAACAACTGTAATCCGAACAGTCGAAACAGTCCATAGTGTTAAATAAAAAAAATAGCACAATCAGACAGTTCATAAAGTATATATGTACAGCCCAAATAATCCCTCACTCCTTGCTACTCCAGTCTTGCCCTTTCCAAGAGCATCCGTGCCTAGAGTGTACCGTTCCCTAGGATGGCGCTGCCTCTGCGCACGAGGCTGTGTCTGCTGTGTCGAAGGATCATCCTGCAGCTGAGACATTCCAATCTCCTGAGGGCCGTAGTCGAAAGTATCCTGTGTATTACATGACGAGCTCTGTCTTGCTGAGGCTGTAACGGAGGGCGTAGAAATGCCAACGACTGGAAAGGTGTGGGTGACACCGTGCACGTCCCTCTGCACCGAAGTCCTGCATCCAAGACGGCTGGCAACACGGCGTAACCGTTTTGCAACTCTCTGTATTGAAGCATTTAGTAAGTTCACAAATGTGATGAATATGTTGTTCTTAATACACGTCAGCGTAGCGTACTTACTTCTAAGAATGTGTTAAGTGTGGTCTCGTTCACATTTCGTCGAGGAAAGCCCTCGATGTCTTCAATTGTTCGCCTCAACGAGTTCCCCTGAAAACCACCAAAGCGAATCGTTAGTACCCATATCTAACCGAATTATGGTAACGAGTTCAATTGTATGAAAAAAATGTAGATGCAAGTTAACATACCACACGATCGAACATAGGTCCAGCCTCAATAACTCTACCCTCCCGAGTAGAACGGTCGTACACGGTGTCCTCGTCCTCCGAAGACTCTATGTCGGCGTAGTCCACTCCTATCCACTGCTGCCCTAGCCTTGTGTGTGTCGCCCTGGAGTACCAAGCTAGGTACTCACAGAACTGCTCGTTGGTGTGGGGCTGCTGATCATCCTCCACCAGGTCTGTGTCCTGGTCCCACAGATCAATGTACTCTCGGTGCAGGTGCTCGAAATCGTGAGTCTTCTTTTGCTTCTGCCGATCAATCCTGCAGGAAATAAATTACGCTTGTGAATCTCATTTGTAAAAAACAACCAGAGGAAAATACAAGTGTGCAGAATATTAATCGCTAAAGTAAGCAATTTTATCCTGGATGTATTTTAAGTTCCACATTTAATTATTTCAGAACTTTTCACCATGGGTTCCTATATTGATTGAGTTGGAGTTTGAAATTAAACAATGATGGCAACTTCTCATAAGCCTGGATTAGCTGCTTTCATTGCATTAAACAATGCTGGCAACTTCTCATAAGCCTCCTCCCAATCCCCATATATCATCTTCCAGGCTCGTTGCTTTGCCCGCCATGCTTTTCCATACTTGATTTTGTAATGGAATAGTTTCTCTGTTATTTCAATAATTGAGTTAACCTTCATATTGGGTTGTTCCTTCAATATGGAGCACAATCTTGCTGCAATAAGGGTAGATGTCAGCTGTTGGTGCCTCTGTTCTAGCTCTTCCTCGGCACAAGTGTGAGGTCCTACGACCTTTGTGATCTTGAACTTTCCCGTGACTTTCTGTTTCCGAGCACAAACCCGCCAATTACAATTTGCCTTATCGCACACAACTGTGTAACGTCTCTGCACATAAGAATGCTTGACCCTGAAAGGCATTTTCCGTTTCACTGAGTACTCCTGCAACCACCTCCGCAGTGTAGGCAGGTCCCTGAAAACAATGCCCTTCTTAACTTCAAGTACTTCATCATCACCATGCTCACGACACTCTAAGAGATCAGCTTCTCTTCCTTCTGCATATGCTTTGTCAAGATTCCGGACATCACTGAATTCTGGCACGTCTGGATCAATATCAGGACAAACTTGTCTGATGAACTCTCTATCTTCTGCGCTCAATGGGGGTATAGGACGGTCATCATCTGAATCTACACCTCTTTCATTCTCATAAGGCTCCTCTTGATCATGAATCGACCATTCCACATTATTAGAGCCCCGCCCTGTTTCGACCGGTGCTATCTCCGGTGTAATACCAATATTATTATGGACATCTCCTACATTCCGTCCACAAATAGGAAAAAGTATGTTGGTACCAACAAATGGAATTAAGGGTGAAGTCGCAGCAAGAAAATGAAAATATTTAACAAAGCGACTCACTTGGATGATCTGGATGATCCTGGCTAGTAGGTATCTCCTGAGGAGATATACCAACCTCAAGAACAATCCCAGTTTGATTCGGACCGGATTGAACATCAGGGACCCGAATCCCATCAACATCATCGATCTGAATGTTTGGTAAAGACAGATCTGCGGGTGCCGAATTACCCCCTTCTGGCGATAGCACATAAGGCATTGGCTGATCATTATGAGGTGGACACACTAGAGGGGTGGGATCTTTTGAAACCTTCCGCATAACCAAATCAAGACATTGTATCTCATTTTTCATGATAATATTGACATACCTATCCCATGCAACCTCTGATGCTATTCAGACTTGCCGGCTAAAAACTCGTCCTGATTTACCATAATGCAATACCCCTACGACTGAGATATCATCATCTGTTGAATTCCATTCTAACTCCTCACGAGCCCTAGCAATTAGCTCACTAAACAGTGGTCGAGTATCAAACATCAAAGAAACACTGTCCATTCCAACAAATGTGACATTCGAAAACTGATCTGTCTCCACAGTTCCTCCATGACAAACAGTCACTACATTGTCCATCTAGTTGGTGTGCATGACACGAAACTTGTAATTAGATTGACACATTCCTTAACAAAGCTTGCTCATATAATTAACAAGCTCTATAAACAATTTTATCACTAAATTAAATTCCTAGCTGTACTACTTTCACCTATGATCCCTAAACTACTTTCAAAACTAAATAAATTGTCTGATTAAACGTATGTAAATAATTTTTCTACATAACTTGATAGCTAACTATATTAATTATCTAACAAAACTGAATATCCTCCATTCATACCTTATTTTTATAAATTATATTGATAACTAAACTACATAAACACATAGCTAAGTACATTTCTACAAAAATTCCTAACTAAATATCAACTTAACTAATTCTACTAATCAACTATATCAACACAACTAATTAAACTAAATTTAAACTATATCAACTACATCAACTAAGTCAGCACAACTAATTAAATTACTTGTACTAATCAACTCTATCAACTAATTAAACTATAACTACATAACTAACTACTTTGCAAAAAAAAACCTCGGAGGGAGGCCGCAGCACCCGGACGGCGTCGCCTCCCCCTCCCCGGCGTCGGCTCCCTAGGAGTCTCTGCAGCTCGGGCCGCGGCGCGGCCGCCCGCCCGCCCGCCAGCCCTGTGAGGCCGCGCACACGCGTCGAGGTCGAGGAGCCGGGTTATGGGGAGGGGAGGCGCCGAGGAATGATGACGACGATGAGGGGAGGCCGGGCAGCGCCGCCGGTGGCGGCGGCGGTGACGGGGTGGGCAGGGGCGACGGGTGGGCACGGACGGGGTGGGGGACGCGGTGAAAACTGAAAGTGAAAGGCGCGGTGAAAAGTCAAAGTAACGTGGAACCCCAACGGTTAAAAAGGGGTCGGCGCCAAGATCCGCGGCGCTGAGTTCGGCGCCGAGCTCGGCGGCGCGCCATGTCGGCTGCCAAATCACCACGGACGTGGAAGGGCCTCCGCAACTCGGCGCCGTACTCTGTGGCGCCGAGACGTGTTAACTCGGCGCCGTAAACTCTGGCGCCGACTCCGAGGGTCCATTTTCATAAAACATTATGAAAAATGTCTATATATGAAATTCTTTCGCGAAAATGGCTAAATTGCAAAAAAAAATAGGCCCTTGCCTTCCTCTCCACGCTTTGTCAACAGATATGGTACGTTCTTTTTTTAAAAAAAATACTGATATGGTACGTTCTTGTTGGGTTGTTTTCCTTAAAAAGGCAGTTTGCTATGTGATTACTTTCTTATTAACCAAATGAAATGACTGCGTGTGTCGTGTGACGGCTTTTGGCGATGCATACAACCACACAAGAAAGCTCCATCTTATTCACCCTTGACCCTTGGGCTTGTTACACAGGGACGGACCATAAGATAAAAAGCATTTCTTTCATTCGAACACAATTACGCAACCCATGGGTGCGTCCCGGTCCAAACCGAAATAGAGCAACGTGTCAGAGGTGCCTAATTTTACCTAGTTAGAGACCGTGGCGAGCTGGAGACTGTTACTTTTCGGTAATTCTCCATAAATCGGGCAGAGAGTACATGCATGCTAATTAGCTCGTTCACACTTGTGCTTCGACACCAGCGACGATAAAAAGCGTTTCTTTCGATCAATAACCACGTGCACGTCTCTGTCCCAGTCCAAATCGAAGTGGACCGGCGTCCGAAACATGCCTAATTATACCTGGTTTAGCGACCATTATGGTCGTTGTTAACCACTGCACTTCGCTATCCCTGTTCCCATAACCCGGAGGTGGTACTACACTACTACCGTACGTACGTGCAGCTGCAGCCGCTGACACAATCCACATCGTTGCTATCAGGCGGGCTGCGCAGTGCCAACTCCTGGCGTGGCGACGACCGATCCGATCCTGGCGTGAGCGACTCGGTCCGTCCCGGGCGGCCGCGGGCGGAGACGAACGCTCTCTACCGCGGCGCGAACCGCTGGGGAGGCGCATGCCAGACAGGAGTACAGTACATGAGTCAGGACGCCTGGTCATGGAGCTCGGCAGTCAGCATGCAAGCCAGCAAAATAAGAGCGTGGGCCGTGTCAGGCCCGGCGCCCTGCGGGCGGGTGCCACGCTGATCAACTGCTAGCTAGTAAGTATTCCTGCTAATGGGGCGGGGTTTGATGGGTTTTTTGGGTGGGTTTTAATACGGGTACTATTGGATGGGTGGAAACGGGTGACACTATGAAATGAGTTGGTGCGGGTTGGGTTGACGACATAGACGGGTTGGAACGGGTTGGAGCGCTATGGTAGTAGATCGGCATGTAAGTCGCATATCATCTTTCATCGTGACTTCGGATTGGGGCGGGTTGGGGCATTGGGCCGACGGGGTGGGTCGGGGCGGGCGGTAGTTAAGGCTCTTGAAATATGGATAGGAACGGATTTAGAATGGATTCAACTCCATTAGCAGGCCTACTAGCAAGCAGGGTCGGACTCGGCGCGCGGCCGTCGCGCACGAACGGGTCCTCCGGCACGGCGCGCTTGACGGGAGTCTGAACGAACACTGCCACCGGCAGCACGGCGCGCTCGGCAGCTGACGATCTATGATGGAACCAAACGGCCCGGGCGCCGCAAAGCGCACCGGCGGCTCGCGGCCGTCCACGTACGATTGCTAGCACCCCATGCTCCCGACGAATCTATCGCTTCGATGGGCTCTGTTTATAAATGGGGATGGTTGCTCCGTGGAGCGAAACGTAATCGATCCGTCGAATCCGAACAACATATCATGGAGCACCGGCCGATCCAATATACCCTTCTGCTGTAATCTGGTTCTCCATTGGATCGCGTGGGTCGATCCTTAGCTATATACTAGCTCTGTCCCAGAATATAAGCATTTCTAATTATTCACCAGATTCAAAACATCTTCTATGTATCTGGACAGATAATTGTCCAGATACATTAGAGATGCTATGAATCTAGACATCAAACAACATAGTTAGAAATGTTTATATTGTGAGATGGAGGGAGTATATTCATGCACCGGCCAGCACGGCAGCACTCTGCGACAGCGTGGTGCACTCGTGCTTATTAGCTATAGGCTGCGCTCATACTCCGGAGCTCATGTTCTCCTCCGGCAGGGGCCAATCTTCCTCCCCTTCGTAACCGCCAACTCCCTTGCTGGCTGCTTAATCATTTGACGAGATATAGAATGACACGACGACTAGCTCACAGCAAAGGCGCTGCCGCGCAGGCGCTGCCTCACGCGTCGTGGCCTCTGGGGAGGTGCCGTGGTGGATCGAACCTGTCGACCCATTGGTTCTACGGGTCACGATCCACTAACCATTAGCTAATTTCTAGTTTACATTAGGGGCCCGTTTGGGTTATTTTCATGGATCGGTTTGATGATCCAATGGATCGAACCGCACCACCCCCATCTTAGCTCTGTTTTTGGTTTGCTTGACCATTACGGATATTAAATAAGGACAGTTTGTAAAATTAGCTCCATAATTTCTACGCTACTTCACGAGACGAATTTAATTAGACCATTGACCGTACGATTAGAGGATGGTTATATTAACATTACTGTAGTCAATCATTGATTAATTACTATCACTAGATTCGTCGAGTAAAGTTGCACCCATCTGTGAAAAAAATTTCTAAATAAATTTTATTTAATATTATGCACATAAGAATTTTTTATAGCGCGAGTAGCACAACGGAAACAAACGGGCGGATTGATCTGTGCACGGGGATGGGCCGGCGGGCGGATTGATCTGTGCACGGGGATGGGCCGGCGCCAATGATTTTCTCGCCCCCTCTTCTGAGACCTTTTTTTAGGTCCCCTCTTCTTTGAGACTACTTCAATCGCTGTCTGGAACAGAAGAATGGGTGTGCCTTTATACTGTAGGAGTAGTGCATTAGACTATGATGGTACTACACGTTAGAGGTCAGAGGCCGGCCGCATAGGATTCATCTGGCGGAGTAAACAAGCCGTTGCTCCAAAAGCATTAGCCATCCTCACGCTACAGGGTGACAGGCATGTTAGCATGTAGGAGTATATGCCACCCGTCACTCCATCAGCTTAGTGCATCAAATCGATCGCCCTTTGGACTGCGTACAAAAGCGAAACTTTGGTCTCCTCGCACCCCTCCCTCCTCACTTTCTTCAGGACTGTTGCGGATGTGACTGACGTTGACTGCAAAAGCTACAACATCCTGACGGCCGTACAAGTTTCCTCTTGTACAATTTTTGAAAAAACATTTTTCTACATTTGAAGTACTAAACATAGACTAATCACAAAAATAATTACAAAACTCGTCTGTAAATCGCGAGACGAATCTAATGAGCCTAATTAATCCGTCATTAGAGATTATTTACTGTAGCATTATTGTAGCAATTTAGCATCTAATTACAATCTAATTAGGTTCATTAGATTCGTCTCGCCATTTACAGACAGCAGTCGCAATGCGTTTTTTATTTCGTCTAGATTTAAGTCTCCATGCAGGTGCCGGAAAAAAAAAATTGGAATTTTGGTTTTTGCAACCAAACACGGCCTTAGACATGGGGCCTATTTGGTTTTCGGTATCACGAGTAGCGCAACTAGAGAATCTTCAATGCATTAAGTAATAAACAAAATTTATTTGCAAATTTTTTTTAGAAATGAGTGTAACTTTTCGCGACAAATCTAATGATGATAATTAATCAATAATTCGCTACAATAATACTACAGTACCAACTTTTAATCGTGCGGTCAAAGACCTTATTAGATTCGTCTCGCAAAATAGCGCAAAAATTGTAAAATTAGTTTTACAAACTGCATTCATTTAATACTAGCAATTAACGGTCAAAGTTGGTGGAGTAGCACAAACCAAACACGGCCATGATTCATGCTTTTATAGAAACGATTAGGCATGACAGCAAAAGCTGATTAAAATAATGTTTAATCTGAACATACGCCACCTGGTGACCAATTCTTGATAGCAATCAGAAAAGATAAGCAAACCTTGTAAGCTTCGCAAAGCCTTGACAGGCAAATTCCTAAACACCCGGCAGTGCAACGAGAGACGCTCAGAACTTGGGTTAGAAGTTAGAACCGTAACACAGGTGCACAGCATGGCACGGCCGCACGGGGTTCAACAATGATCACACCATGTACAACATGACAGCCCTATTCCTAGAAAAGCGTTCCAAAGTACCTAAACCAAAATGGCCTGTTACATCGGGGGCTAGAGATAGACCAAAAAAAAAACAAAGTTATATTACAAGCACAACACAGGGCATGCTGTGATAGTACATGGCGCATAAGACATTCTGATTGTGGCACCAAGACATGATCAAACCATATCCGGATTTGCCTTTTGGACTTTAGTTGATGCCATGGCTCCGTCGTGGTAGAACGTATTGAATCTTGATCTGTCAAAATTTCATGGTGCTCAGGTGTCGAGACAAATGTTAAGCCACCCGGATTGTGGCACCAAGACATGATCAAACCATATCCGGATTTGCCTTTTGGACTTTAGCAATATGCCTCATGAAGATATTGGCTCGTAAGGAAAAGAAAGCCATGGATGTTTCAATGCTTCTGAGGCACTTGGGCGCTTCTTTGGGTTTACCTCTAGAAGGTACGCAACAAACTCGATAAACCCTTGATCAGCCATGGGCAAACGGTGCCGCAAGGATGTCTTTTTGGGAATCAAGTATTCAAGTCTGTTACTTTCCTGAAGCACAAGAAAATGTGAGCTTAAATGTTGATATGAGAAGAAGAGATTCACTAAAATCTACTGAACGAACACTGAAGAGCACAAACCTGATTTCTTTCGTACAACATGTGGTTCTTTGTGAAATATTTGTAGGTGTCCCGTCCCTGCGCAAGCATAGCTTGTTCTATGGAGCCAATGATGCCCATAACACGTGCAAGTAATGTTGCCGGAGAATCATTTTGGAGAAGGACCTGAAAAGCAGAGGATGCATACATCAGTTCCAGTACTCGATATGAACATATAACAGAAAATAGATAAAACCTTCCAATGATAAAAATAACATAATAACAAAATGCATAGCTTTCAATCACCAACTTCACTATGCTCCCTATTCCACTGATTAGCAGTATTGGCCAATGAATTATAAATACATGATCCAACTATGATGAGCACCTTAAAAATAAAATGAAGCAGTTAGAAGAGGTATAAATGAGATATTTTATTTTGTTTTAGTACATTCCTCTCTTGCATTATGAGTTTGTCTGTATCTCCTAGTATCATAAGAACAACGCATAAACCAAAATAAGTACAACAGTAACCGGTAAGAACAATAGCAGTAAGCATGCAGTAACCACTTACATTTCCGGTGCAAAGTTCTGCTAATATACAACCAAGTGACCATATATCTATCTTTTTGTCATAAGGCAAGCCCAGTATAACCTCAGGTGCACGGTAAGATCGTGATTGCACATATGAGCATAGATGATCTGTCTCAAAACAGCTACTCCCAAGGTCAATGACTTTTATTTCACATCTGCTATAGCTCTTTACCAATATGTTTTCTGGCTTCAAATCACAGTGAATTAGACCGAGACCATGCAGAAACTGCAGTGCCTCCAGACACTGAATAGCTATTGACTGCATGTACACCAAAGGGAAATATTAAGTTGTTGTGGAAAATTGAAGTCACATGTCTGGTTACTGGTAGTTAAACATTAAGTCAATAATAGTGGACATCATAGCTCAGTAATACCTGCAATCTTGGCATTGTGAAGTAAACCTCACCACCTGATTCTCTGTTGAACTTTTGAAATTCATATAAATTTGCCTTCAGAAGTTCACAGACTATCAGTAAATGCTCCTGCAAACAATAATTCGAATAAGTGGTATAGCATTCACAGCAAACTTTAGTACAAGACGTGACATAAATTTAGCATTTTTTGGGAAAAAGGTAATTTATCTACCCTAAACTGAGGGTCAGTTCAATTTTCATTCTCGAACATCTTCATACACATAAAATGCCTACAAGCAGTTATCTAGCCATTCTAATTCATCAACTTGAGAAGTTCAGAGCACTATACTAAAAACACAAGATTCACATGTCTGGAATTTACAAACAAATAACCCACCAAATAAATAAGTGTTTAACCAAACATGGCAGAATTTGCTACAGGATGTGTTGCCAAATATTTTGCAAATATAAATATGAGAATACCAAGAAATGTGAGCCATTATAATGGATCAATTCTGGATAATATTAACATGTGCCTTAAATATCTGGAGCCTATAAACTGTAAAATGTCGTTGTAGCATGCACAACAAAAATGGAATTGTGATATTCACAGAATGAAATGTAGAGTGCTGGATAAATTACATACCAAATCATGCAATGTAGAAACACTCAATTTGACAGTTAAGAGTGGAGTGCGCGTATAGAGCCAGTAGAATTTCAAACATGCCACGATGAAACATTATTATTTACTACTTCAGCGACTCATTAAGATTGTGTAGTGAAGTTGTGATAATTCCAAGACCCAGCAGAAATTAAATTACTCTGGAAAGGGATATATTAAAAGTAAAAGCTCAAATTTACCCGGTAGTAGAAGTAATCATACAGACGCAAAAGGTGGTACTTATCGGCAGGATCATGCTTGTTAACATACTTCAGAAGCTTGATCTCATCAAGGCTCTGATCAAAAAAATCTTTGTTATTTTTTATTATTTTGACACAAACATCCATTCCTGTGTGCAAATCATGTGCCTGGATAGCTTTGCTGAATGCAGCTGAACCCAAATACTCTGAGACATGATAACGCCCAGCAATGACAGAATTGAGAACAACATGGAAATTTTTGTCTTCCTCAAAGCCAGTTCTGTCATATTGTTAATAGGAAACAATGTTAGAAGAGATGAAATCCTCCAAGAAAAAGGGTGTGTAAGTGTTGAACGGTAAACACAGGCACAGGGGAAGGATAATAAAGAATTGGAAATCACGACATCATTTTTATGCTTTACGTAAAATTAAAAGATGGAACAAACATTTAAAGGCAGTACCTGTTTTTTCTATGCACAATCTTAAGATTGAAAGTTTCAAACTCTTCCTCCTGCGCCTTTATCTGTCTGACTTGCTCTTGCAATGCCGCTGCTTCCTCGTCATCTAAGGTGGTTCCAGTGTCTTCTTCTTGTGCGTCATCTAGTTTGTGAGGCCGAACATTGGTTGTGTCCTCCGTTTCATCATACGATGCACTTGAATTTCTCGATCTGACAACATCAGACGTCATTTCATCTCTAGAGCTCCTTAGAGAAGACTCACTGTTCTTTTTCCTCCACGTGGCAAGCATATCATCAGATACCATGCCATTTTGACATTCATCAGGATCATTAATGCAATACATTTCATCCTTCTTTGACCACAAAGATTTAGCATCAGAGTCATGATTTTTCCCAGAATGCAGTGGTGGAGGAAAAGAAAATCCACCATCAGCCGCTCCTGGTGGTAGATTGATCTTCTGGATATCAGCAGCATAATTGATTTGGTCATGTTTAGCTCCTTTACCACCTATTCTCTTCTTTTCAGTTTCCTGCTGAGAATGTCTTTTTCCACTAACACTGAGGCTGCTCTCATTGAAGTATTCGATATCCCCTTCGCTACTACCTCCAATCAGACTTTCTCGCACCTCACTTCCAATGTCAGCAGCATCACTGCTTATTCCAACACCAATCGACCTAACAGAGCCATGCTGATCATCCTCCACAAAAGGGTCATCAGGATGGGGTCGTTCAGAATCGTTAAGGAATTTTCCATTCGCTAACATACCTAATTCACTGTTCTGCGACACAAATCCCTGCCAGACTGGTTCAGAATGCATCAAATTAAGCTCTTCGGGATCTAAAAGTTGACCATCATACTGAACCATCATATCATTATCAGGAATTCCACGCACCATTGGCCCCACCGAAGTGCCTACTTGTGCAATATTCTTTCCATGAAAATATTGCTCGCCCGATATGTAGGAGTCTTCCTCAACAAATGACTGGTCGTCATCTTCATCCTTTGTAGGGCGATCATGTCGATCAGGTCCTCTTGTGTGGCCAGTTGCCTTCTCATTGTCGCTAGGATAGTCAATCTCATGCGCTAGAAACCAGGTTTCATCCTCAATTGGTTGTCGGGTGTAGCCAACATCATCGTCGTCATCATACTCATCGGAGTCCCAATATTCACCAATTGGATATTCAAGTGAATCATCACCAATTGTTGCAAAACCAGATACCAGGTCAGAAGTATCCTCTGCAATACCTTGACTGACAGACAACCAACTATTGCCAATTGTGCGCCTTCCACCTGAAAATATTCATGCAGAGGTTAATGTTCAGGAGACAAACAATTAACAAATCTAGACATATAACACTCTGATAAAGTTAAAATTAAAATAAGAGCATTGAAATCATTTGGAGTCATCACGTCACACTTATTGAAACACAATTTCCTAGAAGATGAATGGAGAGCAAAACAATTACAGAAATATGAAACATCAGTCAATGGCCCTTTGCGAGGGGAAAGAATGAAAACACTAATTTAAACAATTGAATTATGAAACATGTCACTAATGATCTCCCACAAAAGGAGCATTTATTACAAATGACACATGTATTTCAGACTTCTGGAAAACAAAAAACCTCATAATTTTACATGATAGTGGCAGTAAAGGATCCATGCCAGGAATAAGTTAGTGTCAGTAATGTACTACTGACACTAATATGCAGGATTTCACAAGGTCAGTTGTGCTTCTTTTTATTATAGTAAAACTGGAGGAATAAATTACAGAAACCAAATCAACTGATGTCCTTAGTTGGTCCCAAATATGATATAAATCACATGAACATTAGCCGAATGTCCAAGTTTTCTGGCCTACACAACCAAAGTCAAAACTATGTAGTGACTTTTTAAAAAAGGATCTTTTTCCAAACAGCACAGTGCGTAATAATCATAACACCTCACTGGAATCCAGAACAAATCAAGTAGTCAACCATTGCCTTCCGGCACACAAATAGTTCACAATTTCTGAAGCCATTTTGCCATAACAAAGATAAATTGGTAGAGGAAAAAAATGTCTTGAATTAAATCGTAGTATTATTGCAATGGCATATGTTTGCACAGAACTGAATGTATAAAATCATATTGAACACCCTGTAACACTGCTTGCCTAGTAGTTCGAACTCAGTACCATGTAACTCACTAGCAACATACCTGAAGATGTTATTTCTTGCCCAATTGGAACATCAAGATAAGACCCAATCATAAAGGCATGATCAGCAGCACTAGATTGCTTGGCTCCAGATCCATGATGGTTTATCTTTTCCTCCCAGTTCATATTGACTAACTTATCTTCAGACTTAAGCCGCACTGGGGGTAACTTGGGAAGCTCCTCACGCTGGTTATCTCCAACAAGCTGCAGATCAAAGCAGCGGTCAGCCACCTGATCTGTACCCTGGGACTTTTCAAAGTAATATTGCATGTTCCCTTCATCAAGTTGTCCTTTCACTGCTTTTCCGACACCATCTGCACTAATGCTCTTCTTTAGTTCTTTCCTTTCATTTTCGTGGTTTGTACCGTTGTAGCTAGATGAGGGGTTTTCTGCAGGGAACGGAAGCACTGTCTTAACTGTGCAGCCATTCAAGATCTCTTTTTCTGGAACCAGATTTTTATCCCTGGTATGACCCTGTTCGTTGGTTTCAGCTCTCCCAGCAGCATCAACTTTTCCCTTCCCTCTTCCAAACGAGGCTTTTTGCTCCAGCACCGGGCCAGGCTGCTCGGTGCCAACACCTCGATCCCTCTTCTCTGCCATCATCGCACCACGCCTATGTCTTGGCACCTCCTCCGACACCAGAAGCTCGGCCAGCTGCTCTGCAGTGCTGTTCGCAATGCTGAAGGTCCAAGGATACAGATCCCCCATGTTATTCTCCTGAGGCTGGCCGATCCCGGAGCCCTTCCTCCCGTCCGACCCATTCGGCAGAGCTCCCACATCAATCTCCTTCACGATGAACTCCCTCGATGAGTCCGCGCTCCTCGCAGACGCAGCACCCTTAGGCCCTACATTGGAGCCCACCGAGTCCTCATGCTCCTCGTCCTCTTTCGGCTCAGCGCCACGCCTCTGCGTGGCTGTGCCATTTGAATCGCCCCGGCCGGTGAGCTCCCCGCGGAGAGCAGCCTCCGCCTTGGCGAACCGGTTCTTCCGCAGGAACTCGAGCACCAGATCGATGTTCTCCGACATGGTTCCCTCCAATATCAGCTAGCCCAGAAGCGAGGAAATGATTTACACTGAGGCAGAGACGAGCTGAAGGCAGCGTCTTGTCAGAGACCCGAACCGGCCCAGTCGAAGCTCCAGAGCTCCGGGGACTTGGGAAGCCGCCCAATGCCGCGGCGCCGGCAGCCGCAGATCGGCGCCCCTGCCTCGAAAACCCCGCGGCAAATCGAGCTTCCGGAGAGCTCCACGGAACCGCAGGGCCTCAGAGAGACGAAATGAAACCCGCGCGGCGGACCCCCTAGGCGAAGCGCGGACCCGCACCCGCAGTGCAAGCGCGAACCCGCTGGGGGCACCGCCAGGCGAGTGCCGCGGAAACCCTAGCTGCCGTCCCCGCACCCCGCGCCGGCGCGGGCACGACGAGGGCAGGGGCGGTGGAGGGGAGGTGGGGGGCAGCGCGGGGGTGGGCCCGGGCGGTCAGCGGGGCCCGGCGCCGCCGAGAGCGGAGGGCGGCCGGGCGGGAGCGGATCCGGCGGCGGAGCAGGGGGCGGGGAGGGCGCATCGGGTGGGGGGATCAGGGCGCGGCCGGCGCGGCTGGGGGCAGCATATTCGGGGTGGTGGTGGTGGTGTGCGTGCGCGAGACCGGAAAGGGCACCCCCGAGCTCCAGCGAGAAAAGGAAAAGAAAGGAAAATGGTTTTTTTTATATTTTTACCATTATAAGAAAGAGTCCCGGCTCATTTAGCACTTTTAAAAAAACTCCTACAAATATAGCACTACTGTAACTGCAGCTCTTATATTTTTACCACTTTGGCTGATGTGGCACGCCACAGAGGCACGACACGTTGGCGCACAGTCAGCAGCGCCACGCGAAATGTCTTTCCTGTCCCTAACCAGCTCCTCTCTTCTCCCCATCTGACAGTTGGGTCCCACAGATCCTTTCACTGTTAGGTGGGGTCTATTTGTCAATTTCATCTCCTACCTCCGGTTCCTACCCCTTCCCTGCACCCGCGCGGCCGAGGCGAGGCACGGCGCAGACGGCTCTCGCTGTGGCGGCGCAGGACACCGAGGATGGGGACGGCGCGGCGGCGGCGGCGGCGCTTGGCTTGGTGAGCCTGGCTCTGGAGATGTCGCCGCGGTCGGAGACGGCTTTGGAGCTCTGAGCGCGCGCTCCTCATGCTGAGGCGCTACCGCAACGTCGCCGACATGCTCCGCGACTACATACCCAGCTGCGTTGGCAAGTCCTGCTCAGGCTCGGGCGACGACGCCATCACCTCCTCCTCGTCCTGTTCATCCGGCGTGGGGAAGGAAAGCAAGGAGTTTTATGCCATCATGTCGATGCCATTGGGAAATAGAATTTGGCTTTTGGGGGCTCGGGAGGAGCATCACCCATCGAATCCTCCTACTAGCATCAGCCAACTAACCATGCGTGCGGAGCGAATAGGAAGAGAAAGGGGGAACAGTGCCTGGCGCTCGGCTCCGGCGGCACCAGCAACAGCGCAGTCGCGGTGTGACGCGGGGTGCCGGCTGCGGGGTCGGCCGCAATGCACGCCCGCCACGGGCGGTGCCGCGTCGCGTCGGGGCGGGGCGGGGCGTCGTGGAGCAGGCGAGGCGAGGCGAGCGGCGGGCGTGCTGCGGTGCGATGGCCCCTCCAATCAACCTGACACCCGCCGGCGTTGGCGCCGAGGAGGAGGCCCTGGTAGGCGCGGGTGCAGCGAAGAGGTAGGAACCGGAGGTAGGAGATGAAACTGACAAATGAACCCCACCTGACAGTGAGAGGATCCGTGGGACCCAGCTGTTGGAGGGGGGGAAGAGAGGAGTTGGTTAGGGACAGGAAGGACATTTCGCGTGGCGCTGCTGACTGTGCGCCAACGTGTCATGCCTCTGTGGCGTGCCACGTCAGCCAAAATGGTAAAAATGTAAGAGTTGCAGCTACAGTAGTGCTAAATCTGTAGGAGCTCTTCTAAAAGTGCTAAACGAGCTAGTACCCTTCTTTATAATGATAAAAATGTAAAAAACCCGAAAAATGGAGAGTTTTTCTTTGTTTTTTCTTTTTTGCTTTCGTCCCATTCCAGCTCGGTTTGGTCGCTTGCGCTCGGGCTGCGGGGGCGCCGATCCGCACTGCGCAGATAAGCTTATTTTTTGGGGGGCGTCTAGTACGTTGCAAACCGTAGCTTTGGGCGTTCAAAACGCCCCCTGGTCCCGTCCGGTGTGGCCGTAGTGGATGGCTGCCTGGCTGGGCTTGAGATCCGTGGCTCGGAAGGGCTGGACGACGGCGTGGAGAGGAAACCGGTTCGTGCGACCGTTCGGCGGCCGGCGGCCGACCTGGGTCTGTCTGAGCGGGACCTGCCAGGATTTTTCTATCACTGATTAGCAACGAGAACGGGGAACGGTCGGCCCGGATGACAGCCCCTGTCTTGGTTTATCAATTAACAATAAGGCCAGTCCTTTTCTTGTTGAAATTGTAAGATAGTTTCTTCAAAAGTGTATGGCCGGTCGAATTTTATTTCTGCTCTATCGTATTTGATGTAGTAAATGGGTGTTTTTTATTTGTTATAACAATGTCAGGCTCGTGCTGGCGCAACACTGATGACTTTTTTCCCTGACTCGTGGTTCTAGCTTTAAAGAAAAGATAAGAATCGTGATACAATAAAACTGATATGGCATTCTATATAAGTTTGACTGTGAACTCTATTTATAGCAAAAGAGTAAATGTTTAGAAGATCTTACCTCAGTTACACACAGGTGACTGGGTCGATGAGCTTTACTTTACTCTTATAGTTAAAAATCATGCAGGAAACTTTGCAATTAGTTTTCTTTGTCTCTAATAATTACTTTCTCCATCTTGAAATATAAGATATTTTAGTTTGTCTTAAGTCAAAATAGTCTAAGCCCGACCAAATTTATGGACAAGAATTTTAATATCTAACACATCAAATAAGTAAATTATAACAATATATTTCATAATGAAAATAATTATTCTTGTTTGACATTCAAAATATTGTTACTCTTTAAAGTTGGTCAAACTTTGAACCGTTTAGCGTTTAACTTAGGAGAAATCAAAATATTTAACATTTCATAACAAAGGGATAAGCAGGCCTTGTGCATCTCATAATATATACTATACAGGATCTAGACTCTATCTTGTTAAGGAAAACTCGGTCAAGACTAATGCAGATTGTAGTTAAACGGATTCTTTGGGGTGTTTCTTACGAAAGTGTATGGCCGATCAAATTTTATTTCTACTCTATCGTATTTGATGTAGTAAATAGGTGTTTTTTTATTTGATATAACATTGTCAGGCTCGTGTTGGCGCAACACTGATGATTTCGTTCCTGACTCGTGGTTTTAGCTTTAAAGAAAAAAAGAATCGTGATACTGTAATATTGATATGACATTCCATATAAGTTTGATTGTGAACTCTACTTATCGCAAAAGAATAAATGTTCAGAAGACTTTAGCTTAGTTACACATGGGTGATTGGGTTGATGAGCTTTACTTTATTCTTATAGTAAAAAGAATCATGCAGAAAAGTTTGCAATTAGTTTTATTTGTCTCTAATAAATACTTCCTCCATCCTTAAATATAAAAGCATTTTGGTTTGTCCTCAAATTAGTCTAAGTTCAACCAAATTTTTATGAGAATATTAATATCTAACACGTCAAATAAGTAAATTTGAAAACATGTTTCATAATGACTTTAATTATTCTCATTTGACTTTCTAAATATTGCTACTCTTTTATATAAGATTGATCAAACTTTGAATCGTTTGACATAGGACAAACCAAAATATATTTTTTTATTTTAGAACGGAGGGAGTAGCTAGCTTTGTGCATCTCATAATATATAACATATAGGGTCTGAATTCCTTTATCTTTAAAAGAAAACTCGAGCAAGCCTAATGCAGATTCTAGTTAAACGGATTTTTGTCAGGGCTTGAACGCCTGTGTCAATAAGTTGCCGTGCTACTAGTACTGTTAAGCAGCCGCTACGTTATCTCAGGACCTCGTTTTTTAATTAATTTCAATAAGGCGGCACCATCCTGTTTGTCCACTAACCCTTTTGAGTTTTGTCCACTAACAAAAAATCCAGTTCAACCACCGAACCTCGGGTCGTTGGGCTCGGAAGCGGGAACGAGATAGTGCACCGGTCAAAGCACCGGGCGGTCGGACGCACCCAACGGGCAACGGTTGAACTTTCCCGTCCCGCAGGGATGCCGCCCTTTACCCCGTTCCCTGTGGCCGCGAGTAATGAGCTCCGACAACCACCACCCCGTACACCCGCCACCTGATTGGCGCTGGAAGTGGATGGAAACAAGTAAAAATCCAGTGATCAGGTCAGTACTCAGTACAGCCCCTGCGTTTCAAGTCGAGCCTTCAACGACGGCGGCGTGGGGGCCTGTCGGGTTGAGCGCGGGGGCGCCCGGCGACTCTGCACCGTCTCTGTCCGTGGATTTTTATCCACGGACGGAGATGCACGTGCAACATGCACGTGTTTAAAAAATAATTATATTTAAACATATCATATATTTAAAGAATAATTATATTTAAAAATAATTGGGTTGCATCAAGATTATTAAAAATTTGAGGTTTCCGTTAAGACTGAATCATAGTTCGAGCAGACGATCAAAGCAGAAAGAACATTACATTGAGTACTTCAATGCCTTAAATCCTACTGTTGTTGCACTCGCCACGTCCCATCTAGGGCGAGGGTTCAAACAGAACGACGAGGCATTGGGCAACTAGGGCGATCGTGGCCGGCCGCGCAAAACTAGAGCAACATCATCGAGAGGGAAGGGCGATGAGTAGACTTAGCACATGAAGGAAGCCGGCAGCGCGAAACTGGAACAATGTCGTCGAGAGGGAAGGGCGATAGGCAAACCTAGCACTGTTCCCAATTAGGGTTTCACATGGGAGCAGGGCGGGCGATGGCGCCACGAAGAAAGCTAGCATCGCAAAAATTGACAGTGAGGAGGCAAGGCAAAACACACGAAAATGGACAAGATTTTGGAAGCCTATTCAACGCATGGCACAAGCAAACAAATGTAGACCAACATCTTGTAAAGTTAATCAAGGCATGGCACATGGAAAATAATGTTGACCAAAAATCATGGAAGCAATTTGTTGTCTACAAACAATGGAAAGCAATATGCGGTAACAAAAATCAGGAAAGCAAATTATCTACAAATAATGGAAAGTAATATGTCGATACACAAGGTGGATAGATGAAACTGATTGGTGTAAAAAGAATTAAAAATTTGATGTAAATATTTTCTTTATATTAATTTCGTGGGTCTACATCCTCTTTTGTCAAACCTTTAGGATGATAGTAGGGTGCGCACGTGTTTGAAGAACGACATTGCAGAAAAAACGATCACACTAAATTTTAGTTGCAACAACATTTTAGCAGGGGGGTCTGATATGCAATACAGCATACATCAATAAACAAACTGCTAAAATATATTATGCACGCAACCAAACCAAACCAAATTTTAGAGTTTTTCTTTGCCATTATGGAAGAAGAAAATAGAGTTCTATGCCATAAATTGTTTTAGTTTTCAACGTGCAACTTCCATTACAGAGAAAGTCACATTTGTAGGCTCGAGTTTTGCATGGCAACTCCATAAATATATGGCTCCAAGTTATATAAAATCATGATGTAATGGCCCGCTGGTCTGAAAAGTATAGAAAAAGTCAATACACATAACAAAAAAGATGACACCATGTGCAGCACCCACATGTTTTAGATCCACGAACTCGCAAAATCAGAATCTGGCACCCCAAAATTGTTAAGTTGTGCCATTTAGATCCATACCCCTTGATATGGCGCCACGTGGCATGAATATATGCAAAAAAAAAACCCCTACAAAGTTGTTATCTTCTACCTTCACCCCCCTCCCTCCCATTCTCTCTTTCTCTCTCCCCACGCCTCTCCTGCTACCTCCGCTACTGAGTGGAGCTCACCACCGCCCCCTGCCTCCTCGCCTTCCATTGGAGCTCGCAGCCTCCGCAATACACCACCGCTCCCTCCACTCGGTCTCGAGCCGGCGGCACGGCGGAGCAGAGGCCCCACCCCCATTGGCGCGTGCTACATATTGATATGATAATGATTAAAAGTTTGATGTAATGGACCAATCATTTTTTTAATACATCATGAACTGGAATACACCGCCTTTTCTAGCCATGCCCATGTTTCACATTCTTTGTATACGTAATAGTGACCCCATTCCTCACATTGAAAGAACTTGAGAATAGCAATGTGACGAATTTTACAAACTGAATATGAACCCGAGTAAGAAATGCAGTAACTGAAAAAATACATTGCAGAATATATGGGATTGTATAGATACATAACTTACAAAGAATAACATGCATGTTTAAATATATGTCAGGCCCAAGTCTAGTGATAAATACAACTCTTTCCCTTATTCTTCACAATCTATGTCACCTCATTTGGCACAAAAGCAATAGCCAACTTCAATTCAATTCAATTGGCCAGAAAATCGTGAACACGACAAATGAGCCTGAAAAGTTCACAGCGAAAAAAAAGAGAGCTAGCCGCACAAGATTAATTCAAGAACATAGTAAAAATTTTAAAATGAAAACTTCCAGAAGAAAGTCTGTTGACTGAAGCCACTGGCTATCTGAATTATTAAAAGTGTATCACTTGCAATCCAATTTAAAACAAAAGTGTCGTCATTGTGGTCATCCCTTCAAATTTCAAATTCATAGACAATATTATGTACTCTTGCAGTTTTGTTCCCTCAAACTAACCTCTCAAAAAAAAAAGGCTCCCAAACCTTTGATTCCCCAATGACCTAGTGTATTGCTATTCACGCTCAAGTTGTTTGCATAGTCAATTAGTAATAAACAAAAGGGCGCATGCAAAAGTAAGAGAATTTTGTGAGCAACTGTGATCCATGTATGCATGCTACAAATAATTCATACTATTCCGAGATAAAGTAACTACAGACCATATCGTTGCACTGAATCTCACCAGCCTAATAGTAAATAAAACATTATCTAGCCTGAATGGAGCATAGTGAGAACTGTTAGATTGAATAGCTAAATTTTCCCAGCTAAATCAACATAGAACTACAAGTTGGCGTCTCTATATATTCAGCTTGATTTTGGGAAAGATGGTTAATAGTGATTGGTTCAAATTAAGCTAACAAAATAAAGCATTATAGATCATTGGTTCAAATAGTATTACATATCTGTAATTCAGGAAGCTAGATAAATATGCTTCAGGTTTAGATTCAAATACCATTACATATTTCTGTAATTCAGAAAGCATTACAGTTGCCATTCAGAGTTTATTCTTCAGGTTCAGGTTCCAGAGCTTCATTCAAAGCAAGTTGAAGCTGCTAGAAAAGAAAAAGTTCAATGTATAGCTGCTGTCAAATATATTGCTATATGCATACTGAAAATAAAGATTGCAACATACCTTAATTAGATTCAGCAAATAATTTTTTCTTCAAATACTTCATGGTAGCAGCATGATCAGCCTTCTCTTCATCGGACATTAGTGCTATGTCTTGTGACAGAATTATGCAGCCAAGAGTAGTCTAATAGTAAAGAAAACATTATCTAGCTGAAAAGAGAGATATGAATCCATTATTTCCATGTACGCACACAAGCATTGGTTGCCAAAAGAAAAAACAACCACAGGAAACCTCCAAAATTATGCAATTCTGGCATTGGAACCTGAAATCTCTGACGCAGATACCACAGAAAATGATGGAGAGCTCAAGTACGTGCGAATCTGTTGCCATCAGTCAAAGTGAACCTATGATCCAAACGTAGTGCAACCTCAAGTAGCAGGGACGAAACCACACACACCAAACAACCCTGACAGTACTGAACCCTATCCGTACGCACTGCTGTTAGTGCAACTCTTAAGATGCATCACATCACGCAACACAGCCTTAATATACACGAACGATCCATCAATGCACAGTAGATCGCAGAGACGAAAAGGGCAGTAGGCACCATGAGGCGGATCACCTGACACACGAAAGGGGAGTGGATCGACGGGTGGCTCATCTTCGTGCTGCCATGATCACCTATCATTTAAACCTTGCGCCTCCTTGACGAAGGTCCTTGCTCTGCCATTGCTCCATCGAATCCCGCCACCGCCCACTACCACGGAGCCCACGGATCATGCAGCATCTTCCCCAAAATAAGCATCCTCACAGCTGAAGCGCGGATGATCTCATGAGGACGACCGTGGATCTGCGGCGCATGCGACGACGAGGACGGCGGCGGCACCGCATCGTCATCACCGCTAAATTGCTGGTAACCTAGAAGACAATTGCAAGAAAAGTATTCTAGAGGAATTAATTTTGCCAAATAGAACTCAAATTAAGTGAAACCTCACATAGATAATCTGACAAACACATTCTGGGCCGACCAAGGCACAATAAATTGAAGCAAATTTAATCAAACCATAAGCACCATGGTACACTTGCCACAAATCCAATCACACAAGGGAGAACAAAGGGGCAATCCAGATTAGATGCAGGGAATGAATTTGAACGGGATGCAAGTTGTTACTGTATGAATACAATCACGAGCTAATAATCCATGGGTAAGCTTGGTAGGTAGGATGCCGGAGCAACGCAGTGGGGGTTACCTCGCCGTGATGGTGCTTGCCGCCGTGGCCGGCCGCTGCTCAACGCTCAACTTTGTTGTGATTTGTCTTGCACAGGACGCGCTGCAGCATCTTAAGAGCCATGCTACACAAGGGAGAGCACTGCCGGTGAGGACGTAAGCTTGCCCACTCATCAGTCGTCCATCTGCTGCAGCAAGAGGCCATGGAATACCTTTGCGTTTGGCGCCACAATGAGTCCGCGCTGTGCGGACGCCCCCACTCGCCGACCTCGGCTTCAAGGATGAGCATCGGTAGTAGTCATCAGGGATTTATACCGCAATTTAGCGAAAGAAATCCATCCAACTACTGATGGATTTGAAGGGCGATGGAGAATATAATTCAACTAATCCAAGTTTCAATTAACTGAATATAATTCATGGCACAACAGACACCATGTGCATTGTCCATCTTCAGGGGCATTCCATCGAACAACTTACCTACACACTCGTGGAGGCAACTTCCGGTCATCGACGAGGAGACCGGAGAGGTCGGAAGCGCCTTACGCGCACAACGAAGCTGGCCCTCGTGGATCTCCATGGGCCCCCGCAGCAGCGAGGCGCTCCCAGCGGCGCACCTGGTTGACGCCGTCGCTCGCCGTGTTGCAGACGTCGAGCGGCTTGACTGCACGCTCATGGGGCGAAGGAGAAAAGGGCGACGTAGATGGGGAGGCAAGGCTAGAGGCAGATGGAAACGACAGCGCATCGCTGCAGTCCCTCATCGCCTCCCCCTCCTGGTTCCAAGACCGCCGCCGTCACAAACGCGAAGAAGATGGAGGGGGTGATGCATATGGAAGAGGGAGGCGCCGCCGCGGAGGATATGCACGCTTGGACTACCGGAACGGAGGAAGGGGGCGGCCGGGAGTGGTCGCTGCGACTTGGCCGCCGAGAGCGCCTGGGTCGCCGCGCCTTGACTGCTTGACCCAAGGAAGGGGCGGCGGCACACTGGAGGAGGGGCAGCGGGCGACGGGGGTGGGGTTGAGGAGGCGGCGCCGCACAGGGCCCGAGGAGGAGCCGAGAAGGGTGGTGCTAGGGTTTGCGGAAGTGCGGAGGGGAGGGGATTGGGAGCAGCCGAGCAGGCGTCGAGCGGGGAAGGAGAGGCGTGATTTACCGCGCGGTCACGAGTCGGCGGAATGCGGCGGTCGGCGGAGGAGACGCGACGTCGGGGGAGGCGGCGTCGCGGCGTCGCGTGGTGCCGCGGGGGCGGCGGCGGGGGAGGCGACGCTACGGGCGGGGAGGCTGCATCGCGAGGAAAAAAAGGGAAACGCCCCCAAATCAAGCGATGCGGGTACATGCGGTGGGTAAAACAAGCCCCGGTAACAAAAGAATTGCATTTGGGGCAGAAATATTTTTTTTTATGGTGTTTCGAGGTTTGATCAAGTACTAAGATCTTTTATGTAGGTCTAAAAGAGGTACTTTGTGAGAAGAGTGGGTGGATTAAAGTGAGTAATAATTATTTTTAAATTTTTCATCTTTTATAGTATAGAATTTATAGTATAGAATAGTATAGAAGAAGGCCCGTGTTTTTCTCCCGGTGTTTGATTTCCAACCGTTTTTTTTTTCTCGTGCGGTTACAGTGGGTCTGTGGGTGAATGGCACCGGCCGGCTCACGGCTGCCATGTTCGAGAGGACAACAGCGACGTCCCTTGGATAAAACAGTAATCGAATTGCGACAGCTGAGGTACAGATGCTCGGGCCGGCCTGGCTGTAATCTCAGCGTGCTCTGGGTCCTCGATCTCACATGATCGCCGTGAAGAAGAAATCACTTGTAACGCATGCTCCAGAAAGGGGAAGAACTCTCTGGAGATTGGTGCTACCCTAGGGTGTTTCTAGGGTGATTCTCATATCTGAATCGATTCTGCTCCTTATCAATCGAGCTTGCAATTCTCTAGCTGTGGATCGATTGCTTAAAAGAGGAGATTGGAAGGGAAAGGGGAATGGCAGAACAAGAAGAGGGAGACCGCTTGGAGAGGGGTACTTCGAGAGGTAAGCACACAGATGATCTGAACGCACTGCTTCAGCATCTTGATCTGCGTGATGATGAGTGTTGTGGTGTGGAAAACCACAGTCGGGTGGCGGAATGCACCCGCCTAATCCTAAGTGTAGGATGTGCTTGGAGGCAGTCAAGGAATTCTCGATCTAGAGGCGTAAGAACACGGAAGCACACAAGGATTTAGAGTGGTTCGGGCCGCCGGAGCGTAATACCCTACGTCCACTGTGTGATGTATTGCCTGAGCTTGTGTGCAAGCCGGGGGAGGAGCTATGCCTATCTCTGCATGTGTGAAAACTTGTGGAACCTCGTGTCCCCCCTGTTCTAGCGGGCGTGCTCTCTCTTTTATATGTCTAATGGGAGCACGTACACTGAGCGGGGCCCCGAAAGGTGGGCCCGACGATATATTATAAACTACACTTTGGCCTTCAATGCCTCAGATCCGGAGATCTTATCGTCGGCTTTCGTGCGTAGCTTCTAACCAGGGATGGTCTTGAGCTGTCCTATCGGAGTAGAGTCTAGCCTCTGGAGCCGCGCGTCGAGGTCATGATGAAGCGCCGAACTACTGACTCAGTTCGCTGTAGCAGCGTGCACTGTTACTCCAGTTAGTAGTTGGTCATCATGACTTGTTGCCATGCGCGCGGCGCTGAGTCTTTAATGCTTGCCTTGGTAACTGACGAGCCGCCTCGGTAACTGGCGATCCACAGTGTGGACTGACAAAAGCTGCCCCGTGCCCAGCGGCAGCAGAGCACACCTCAACCGCTCGCACTTAATGCGGGTGGGTGAGGAAGCTTCCAGCAGATGGCTTGCGCCCGTGCCCGCATCTGCGTGACACGTGGCGGCTCCGGACCCCTCCCGAGTAGCTAGCTGAGGCGAGAGCTCACGGGGGTCCGGATAGGCACGTGGAGGTCCCGGACCCATCTGCGGGAGTCCGGATGGCACGTGGAGGTCCCGGACCCACCTGCGAGGGTCTGGGTCCGCGGCCACAGGTGCTGAGTATTTCCACATCTGGGACACGTGGTGACACCGGAACTGTCCTCGAGCGGGAAGCGGGTCCGAGACCGTTGGTCCGGTGAGATGGAGTCGGATCCCAGGGGTCTGGCTGCTCAACTCCTTAGGGCGTAGTTACGGATAACTACGCGAGTCTTGGCACAGTAGGAGTGGGTACCCCAGTTACAGGGCACCGACAATGAGAAGGCGGATATTGTTTTGGACGAGGATCTCGATGTTCTGTGTGCTCAATCCAAGTGGGTTGCTTTGGCTATGGTCAAAACCTCAAAACCTTTTAGCCATACTGCTTTCATTGGGAATATGAAGTATGCATGGAGTTTGGCCAAGGAAGTGAAGTTCAAAGCGTTGGGGGATAATTTATTTGTCCTCCAATTTTTCTGCAAGGGTGATTGGATGAAGGTGATGGAGGAAGGTCCCTGTATTTTTAGGGGAAATGCGGTGCTTATTGAGGAGTATGATGGTGTAACTGGACCCTCTGCGATTTCTTTCAGAGGTTTAGCGGTATGGGCACGTATCTATGACATGCCGCTAACATTCATGAACAAAAGTATCGGGAAGAAATTAGCTGACCGCATTGGTGTGGTGGTGAAGGTAGAGGTTGATGAAGATGGTTGGGGTTGGGGGAATTTCTTGAGGGTTCGTCTCAAAATTGATCTCCAAAAACCCCTAACTAGGGTGCTGAAGGTGGACATACGCAAAGGAGGTGTAGAAAGGAAGGAGTTTTTTAAGGTCAAATATGAGAAGATGCCTCGTTTCTGTGCTGTGTGTGGTTTGCTAGGCCATACAGAAAATGAATGTGGGGATGGAGTGCACGATGAGAAGGATTTTCAGTATGGGGACCGGTTAATTGCTTCTCCTGACAGGCGAGTTAAAGCTAAGAATGGCGGTCCAGTTAATGTATCTAAAATCTTGGGGAACAGGAATGATGTATTAGGAAATGGGGGCTTAAAATTTTCTAATCAGGAGGCTAGAAGGAAGTTGAATTCTAATACAAGGATATTTACTTCTCGCGAGAGAAAAGAAAATTCTGTTGAAGAACGTGATCTCCAGGATGATGCAAGTAGCCCAAGGAAAATTTTAGAAAATGAGAAGAAAAACACTAGTGGTACAGGGAAAAAGAGGTTGTCTCTTGAATGGGACATGGAGCATGGGGGTGATAACTTAAATCTTGCTGTTGTTCCAATGGAGGAGTTTCTTGGAAATTGTGTTGATGTGTAACATCCAGCCTCGCGGACAGTCCGCTAGGGAGCGGCGGACGGTCCGCCCAGGCAACACCCAAATATTTATCTGGATGTAGGACCCGCCTGTCATTTCCTCCTCTTTTCTCCTCCTCACTTTGATCAGTGGCGAGCGGAGCTCGTCCGCTCGCGCCGCTGTCGCCCCCTTCCTTCGATCTCCCTCCTCCGGCCACCATACCTCGATTCCGCGTGTGAGCACCTTCCCCAGCACCTCCTCCACCTTCTCCAACCCCCGGCCCGGCTTCTTCCCGGCCGGAATCGCCCCAACCACCGCCGGTCACCATTGGAGCCGCTTGAAGCTTTGCACCACCGTCGATCCACTTCTCCGGTCATCCTCCGCCCGAACCGACCGAGGGAATGGATTCGTGGTGAGTTACTTGCGCTCCCTGGCCTTTTTCCCCTCCCGTTGTGCGTCGCCGGCACCGGTAAACGGCCGCCGCTGCGCTTGCTGCCGCCTGTTATGCGGTGTTGGAAGACAGGAGTCACGGACGGTCCGCCTAGGAGGGTCGGACGGTCCGCAGGTCAGGTTAGAAGTTGTCCAGAGACGATGTTGTCTCTGGTGGTTTCGCAGAATTGTACTACGGACGGTCCGCCATTGGAGAGCGGACAGTCCGTCGTGGAGTTCGAAATTTGTCCAGAGACGATGGTGTCTCTGGTGGGTTCCGCAGGGTTGAACTGCGGACGGTCCGCTATTGGAGAGTGGACAGTCCGCCGTAGAGTCTAGGATTTTGTCCAGAGACGTTGTCGTCTCTGGTGGATTGGAAGAGTGAATTGCGGACAGTCTGCCAAGGGGGGCCGGACGGTCCGCCGGTAGGATTAGAAATTTGTCCAGAGACGCCGTTGTCTCTGGTGGTTTGGCGTAGGTGTACTGCGGACAGTCCGCTAAGGGTGAGCGGACAGTCCGCCAGCCAGTATAGAAAATTCTCCAGAAACATTGGTGGTTCTGGGGGGGTCTGCCGAGTTGAACCGCGGACGGTCCGCTACTTGGGTGCGGACAGTCCGCAGTATATTTCACTTCGAAGTATAGTAGATATATAGTTGGGTTGCACTCAGTTATTTCATCTGCATTCGTGTAGCATCCGCAGTTGAGAACATTGTGTATGAGGTGATTGCGGTGCCACAGGAGCAGCCGGAGCAAGCCCAGGAGGAGAAGCGTGAGAACCCGGCCCAAGGCCCGTCTGACCCCAGCTCTGAGCATCAGCCCGAAGGACAAGCCCCGGTGCATAACCCCTATTTCAAATTATGCAACATTATATATGTATATATATCTATTCTTGTGCATTAAAGTCATAGGAGTTGAATGGAACCTTAGATGCATAACCCTTAGGTACCATGAGTTCTATACTAGTATATGTCAGACAATAGACGTGCTATGCTAAATAGGGTTCGGTAGAAGTCGAGTAATTTCCAGTTACTAGCGAGATATATGATATTTTACGTTCTCATACATGAGTTACTAATCTTGGAATTGAAAGGAAAAATAGAAGTTGAGACCGGGCGGAGAAATGATAGCTCCGTCTGTGTCAGTTAAGGACCGTACCGTTGTTGGCCCTGCTGGTCATGTTTGAATTGTACTAACCGCATATCGGGAGTAGGAGGTAGTCGAAACCGGTAAGCCGAGTACTGCCTTGCTTCGAAAGTACAGAACTTCTACCCACCCTTTAGGGCGAGTCGAGTGGCCGCAGAGAATTGGGATGCATGAGTTTACTTTTGGTGGTCTCTCGTAGGACTCGGCTGACTATATGCAGGTGGGGCGGTTCTGTAGTTCGAGGCGGGGAGGGTGTAAGGAAAATGGCCCCTTTTAGGGAAATGGCCTCTCATGCCATGGTTGCCATATTTCCTCAATATGTGTTTTGGTGATTTGATGACAACCCAACACTTGGACTAACGTGTGTGTTAAAGACGATTATATACAACCCTTAGGTCCAAGGGATGAAAACATGATGAAAAAGTTGAAGAAACCGACGAAGACTAAATGCAAGAAGCCATCAAGAGATAAACAGAAATATTTCTATACACTGGTTAAACCGACGCTAAAGAAAATACATACGTCGGTGCATTGGCAGATGAAGACCAAAGGAAAAACTATACACCGGTTAAACCGACGATGAAGGCAAAAGATATACGTCGGTGCAGTTGTCCAGAAGGCTGGAAACTGGAAATACACTCACCGGTTGAACCGACGATGAAGATATTGAATACGTCAGTGCAACGGCAGAAGAAGACCAAGGAAAATGCATACATCGGTTGAACCGATGATGCACTGGTCAATTACGTCGGTGTAGTTGTCCAGAGAGTTGTTTTTTCAGTTGATCAGAGGACAACTACGTTCACCGGTTGAACCGACGCTACATCGGTTAATTGTCCGTACAAGTAACGGCTAGTATTTCAGTCGGACAGATTACATTCACCGGTTGAACCGACGATGGCTATTGGGAGAGCGTCGGATTAACCGACATTAGATACTTTTCAGGCAGCTTTTCTCCAACTGCTATATTTGCTTGAGCTGCCTATATATACCCTCATGGCCGGTTGTCACATATGGTTGGAAGCCTCAAGAGCTGAAGAAAGTGCTGCCCAAGCAAAGATCCATCACCAACCATCCTAGAAGTGCTTAGTGTCATATCTAGCTTGTGAGAAGCTTTGAGAGAGTGCTTTGTGCACCTGTATAGGCTTAGTTCTTGAGAGAGCTAGCTTAAGAGAAGTCTTGCCGAGGCAAGCAAAGCATTCCCGTCGACGACCCTCCGACTTGTTGTGGAGCGGTGCCGACACTTTGTACGGGGGAATAGGAGACCCCCTCCTTGGTGGAGAAGCTCCGTGGTGGATTTCGGCCGGGTGACCGAGAAAGACGGTGGCGGTGCACGAGACTCGGTGTCTTGTGGGCACTTGCCTTTGCTTGCCGGTGCGCCTTGGTGGCCTAGTGCAAGACGGTGATCTGAAGAGCCTCGGTGTCCCGTGGACGTAGGCGTCTACTCGAGAGTTTGCATCCCTCTTGCACTTACCTCTTTACTTACCGCATTACGTTTCTGCATTTACTCTATCTTGCGTATCTTTACTTTCCTAGTTAGTTTGATTAGGATTGGCTATAGGTTGCAAGTCTTTTGGGGTAAGTAGAGAGTAGTATAGATAAACCTTAGTCATAACTAGCATGTGTAGGACGTATTAGGTTTATCTTATGCAAGTAGTTTGAGCCCTAGGATTAGAAAGCGAATTAGCGACCCTATTCACCCCCTCCCCCTCTAGGATCGGACACCCCGGTGATCCTTAGAGGGGAAAAGTTGGTGCGTGTGGTCCGACGGGGCTTTTGCGTGCCGTGTTGGTTAGGTCCACCTTGCAAGGTTAAATCGAATCGATTCGCCGTCGGTCGCTCTCGGAAATGGGCACCTTGATCACCGAGTCGCAGCGTAGTAATATGAGATGGAACATGGATTATATTATATGTGTTGATTCTACTTTGATTTGTGCTTAATGTTCTACCATGTTCGAACTAGATGGTTTATGCAAATAGTAGATCATGGTTAATCTATATAGAACCTAGAGCAAAAATCCTGAAAAATAAGGATCCACTTTTAGATATTTTTCTGCAAAATAAACCACCAGCCAAAATCTTTGCATGTCTAGATATGTGGGCTAAGTATACCCAATAGTCGGGTAAGTCTTGCTGAGTATTAGTTGCTCAGGGCTTTTGTTGAAACATTATTTCAGGACACGCAGACGTAGACTTCTGTCCCTGCTGCGTTAAGTTCATCCGTCGGGACGCAGAGGGATGGGAGGTTGTGGAGCCAGACACTTAGTTAGAGGTCGCCTCGGCGTACAAGTGTGGTAGTCGTAGACTTTTACCTCTGTTCGAACCTTAGTTTCAGTAATGTAAAGTTTGTAAATTATGTATGTTTCAAACTTGGTTTGTAAAACTTTCGGTTGAGTCTTGTGTATATCATTGTATTTTCATACGCATGTCGTGCTTGTACCATTTGCGCTCACCTTCGCGTGGGACTATCGGTGTTGTTTCGATCGGGACGTGAGCTGAGAAAGGATTATCAAATTAAACCATTAAACTAATGTGTCCGATGTGTTCAAATGACGGCCATTACGCTTAATGGAGAGTTTTAATTTGGCGGTTCCGTCACAGCTGGTATCAGAGCCGAAACGCACCGAGGGTGGTACAGGCATGACTAATTTCAAGTTTTTCCAAAAATATAAAAATGAATTTTAGCGTAGGGCGAGCATGCATCATATTTTTTGTTGTGTTTTGGGGTTTGTCTCGTAGGAGTTGTTGGGAGTGTGAGTTTATGTCCCTAAGGACCTTTGTAGATGAAGCTCGGGTCGTAAGGTTTCATAGACTTGCCGTGAAGTGTTACAGAAGTGTCGTCGGCCGGGCCGAAGACACTGTCTGCTAGTTTGAAACGTGTCCAGCGGACAGTCCGGTCATGACACGCGGACGGTCTGCCGGCCATTAAGGATGAATACGCAGAACCATCCGATACTGAGTTGGGTTGACAGTTTGTAAAGCGGACGGTTCGCCTAATCTCAGTGGACGGTCCGGTTAACAGGATTCTTGAACAGCGGACGATCCGCTCAAGTACACCGGACGGTCCGCCGTACATTTTTTGGCTGGACCAGGGGAGATCGGTCAGACCGTCTAGTTGAGCCGATCGAACCACCTGGCCCCGCCTGCAAGCATTACACTGAATTGTTTTTAAAGCTATACATTCTGCAATGTGTCATGTGTAGAGAGATTAGTTACCATCGGGATTGTTTTAATTAACCTGGATGATGGGACTAATCTTGTCAAATGGGAGCACCCCCGAACCCTCCTGATTTGGCTCAGGCCATTGCGGCCATACTTACTGGGCGTGATGAGCAGACGGCGCTCCTCCGTCAGCTTGTGGAGCAGGGGGCAGCACCACGGCTAGGACACCACCCGCCACCTATTCCTGGGTACCAGGAGTTCCTGGGGACCCAGCCGCCGCTGTTTCACAAGGCAGACGAGCCGTTGGAGGCCGACAGCTGGCTTAAGACCATAGAGTCCCAGTTCACTCTGTACCCATACAATGAGGGGGACAAGGCAGGATTTGCAGCTCAGCAGCTCAGGGGTCCCGTACGTACGTGGTGGGACAACCACGTGGCCATGTTTCCCGCTGGCACTCGATTCACTTGGGCGGAGTTAAAAGAAGCTTTCAAGGCACATCATGTCCCCGCAGGGGTGATCAGAAGGAAACTTACGGAGTTCTTGGCTCTGAAGCAGGGCAACAGTAATATGATGCAATATGCCCAGAATTTTAACACACTCTCACAGTACGCTGGGTACCACGTGGGCACAGATGAGAAGAAGCAGGCTTGCTTCAGGCAGGGCCTTACCAGCAAACTCCAAGATCGCCTAGCAATGTTCAAATTCAACAATTTTAGTGAGCTAGTCAATGGGGCTATCGTTCAGGAGGATGTCAATCTAGCTCATAAAGCAGAAAAGAAAAGAAAGGCACGGCAGCGGGGTCCTCTAGCAGCAACCCACAGAGGTTCCGCCTTGTGCAGTCTGGGCCACAGCGAGCCCCATTCCAGCACCAGTCTGTGTACAGGCCACCACAGCGCAGTGGGGATATCAGCCACCTCAGCAACCACAGCCACAGGGAGTGGCTAGGCCTCCTGTTCCTCCACAGAGCGAGCAGAAGATTTGGGTGCCGCAGCAGGGGGTGCGCCCAAATTTGTTCCCTTGTTACAACTGTGGGCAGCCGGGACACTTTGCACGTAACTGTCCGATGCCACCCAAGCAGGGCCAGCAATCAAGTCCGCAGGGCCAGAAGCAGAAAGTGGTCCACTTCAAGCCAGGACAGGTGCACTATACCACCTTCGAGGCCATCCCTGAGGGAGCACCAGTGATGTCGGGTATGTTCTCTATTAACGGACACCCCATTACTGTATTATTTGATTCTGGGACATCTCACACATTTATTAGCAAAGAATGTGTACGCAGACTGGGATTAGAAGTGGAGAGCATATCCAGGCCATATAATATTCACTCACCCGGGGGGCACTTGATTACTAATCAACTTGTTAGACAAGTACCCTTGCAGTTACAGGGGAGGATTTTTGCCACCCAGCTTATAGTGTTGCCATCCCAGAAGATAGATATTATTCTCGGCATGAATTGGATGGGAGTTCACGGAGTCGTTCTTGACACTGTTTCTCAATCTGTGCACATCAATTCTCCTATTCATGGTTCGATGACCTTGAGTCTTATGAGCTCCACCCCGTTGGTCCATGCGGTGCACCACACCGAGGGCAAGAAGCTAGCAGATATACCAGTGGTATGCGAATATCCTGACGTCTTTCTGGATGATTTGCCTGGAATGCCACCTGATCGTGATGTGGAGTTTGCCATTGAGTTGCAACCGGGAACGGCACCAATTTCCCGAAGACCTTATCAGATGCCACCCAATGAGCTGGTGGAGTTAAAGAAACAATTACAAGAACTGTTTGATAAAGGCTATATCCGTCCTAGCACGTCACCTTGGGGCTGTCCTGCACTCTTTGTGAAAAAGAAAGATCAAAACCTCAGATTGTGTGTGGATTATAGACTTTTGAATGCCGTCACAATCAAGAATAAATATCCACTTCCCCGGATTGATATTTTGTTTGATCAGCTATTCGGGACCAAAGTATTTTCCAAGATTGATCTCCGCTCGGGTTATCATCAGATTAAAATCCGAGCTGAAGATATTCCTAAGACGGCTTTCACTACCAGATATGGACTTTATGAATATCTGGTGATGTCCTTCGGGTTAATAAACACTCCGGCACATTTCATGCATATCATGAACTCAGTATTTATGCCTGACCTGGATAAGTTTGTTGTGATTTTCATCGACGATATTCTTATATTTTCCAAGAATGAAGAAGAACATACAGAGCATCTTCGCATTGTCCTTCAGCGGCTCAGGGAGCACAAGTTATACGCCAAATTCAGCAAGTGTGAATTTTGGCTAAAAAAGTGCAATTTCTAGGCCATGTCATCTCGGAGGACGGTATTTCTGTCGACCACAGCAAAATCCGAGATGTGCTAGATTGGAAGACCCCTGAGACAGTTTCGGAAATTCGAAATTTTCTTGGGCTAGCAGGATATTATCGCCGGTTTGTACCGCAGAATTGGTTAAGAAAGGGGTGAAATTTGTTTGGAATGACAAATGTGATCAGGCTTTCCAGACTTTGAGAAAGCTTTTAACGTCGGCCCCTGTTCTGGCTCAGCCAGATATCACTCGACCCTTCGATGTTTATTGTGATGCATCAGGTACGAGTCTTGGCCGCATTCTCATTACTGTCTTTGGCTTAGCCAGGTATTACTCTAGCCTTGACGTTTGTGTGTAATACATTAGGTACGGGTCTCGGCTGTGTCCTTATGCAAGATCAGCGGGTGATTGCTTATACTTCCAGAGCTCTCAGGCGGCATGAGGAGAATTATGCTACTCATGACTTAGAGCTAGCCGCAGTAGTCCATGCACTGAAAATCTGGCGGCATTATCTTCTGGGTAATCCGATTCATATATATTCAGACCACAAGAGTCTCAAGTATATTTTTACCCAGAGTTAGCTCAATTTGCGCCAGAGGCGGTGGTTAGAGTTAATTAAAGATTATGATATGGAAATTCATTATCACCCGGGTAAGGCCAATGTTGTGGCAGATGCATTGAGCAGAAGGGCAAGTTGCAACTGCATCTCAGCAACACCTATGCATGCAACTCTATGCCAAGAGGTGGAGAAGTTGAATCTGGCTATGGTGGCTGAGGGTACACTTACCAATATTACCCTCACTCCAACACTACGGGATCAAATTATTGCGGCGCAGAGAAATAATATTAGCATGGAAAAGATTAGGCGAAGGCTCAGGGAAAGTGACCCTCGTGTGGCATGTTTTTAGATTGATGGCGAGAGTGTGTTATGGTTTAAGAATCGGTTGGTAGTACCTAAGGATTTGGAACTTCGAAAGCATATTTTTGATGAGGCTCATCTCTCTAGGTACTCAATTCACTCGGGCAGCAATAAAATGTACCAAGGCCTCAGACAACGATTTTGGTGGACAAGAATGAAACGTGACGTCGCCAAATATGTGTCTGAGTGCGATATCTGTCGAAGGGTCAAAGCAAGTCATCTCAGACCCGCTGGTGTGCTACAATAGTTGGATATCCCTTCGTGGAAGTGGGAGGATATTAGTATGGACTTCATTGTTGGTTTGCCTCCTACGTCAAAGGGATATGACTCTATTTGGGTTATAGTGGATCGTCTCACTAAGTCCGCACACTTTATTCCAGTCAAGATGGGGTATAAATCCCGCCAATACGCTGAGTTATACATTGCACAGATTGTGAGTCTTCATGGTATCCCAAGAACCATTATATCCGATAGAGGCTCACAGTTTGTTGCCCGTTTCTGGGAACAGTTGCATGCATCTCTGGGTACTCAACTTATTCGCTGCTCAGCCTATCACCCTCAGACCGATGGTCAAACTGAACGAATCAATCAAATTCTGGAGGATATGCTTAGAGCCTGTGTGCTCTCTTATAGCAAGAAATGAAATGAATACCTACCTCTAGCGGAATTCTCTTATAACAACAGTTATCAGGAAAGCATCAAAATGGCTCCGTTTGAGGCGTTATATGGGCGGAGGTGTAGAACTCCAGTAAATTGGTCAGAAGCCGGGGAAAGGAATGTGTTCGGCCCTGAGATGGTCAGTGAGGCAGAAGAACAAGTCCGAGTCATACAGGAGAATTTGAAAATAGCCCAATCTCGACAGAAAAGTTATGCGGACAAGAAGCGTCAATCCGTCACATTCTAAGTGGGAGACCATGTTTATTTGCGGGTATCTCCAATGAAAGGAGTCCAGCGATTCGGAGTGAAGGGAAAGCTCGCCCCTCGCTATGTTAGGCCTTTTTCTATCATTGAGCGGTGTGGGCCGGTAGCATATCGCCTGGAACTTCCTGCCCAATTATCCGCGGTTCATAATATTTTTCATGTCTCTCAGATCCGGAAATGCCTCCGTGTTCCAGAAAAGGTGATTGACATAGAAAAGTTGCAACTGGAGCCCGATCTTGTCTATTCGGAGTATCCAATCAAAATTGTTGATCACAAGACCAGGATCACTCTGAGCGGGAAGCCACTTGGGAAACGGAAGAATTTATTCAATCCAAGTGTCTTGAGTTGCTACAAGTCTATCGAGGTAACTAACCTTTCGCTCTCATTTCAAATTTCTGCATCGCCATTAAAATCTCGGGACGAGATTTCTTTTAGAGGGAAGGATTGTAACATCCAGCCTCGCGGACAGTCCGCTAGGGAGCGGCGGACGGTCCGCCCAGACAACACCCAGATATTTATCTGGATGTAGGACCTGCCTGTCATTTCCTCCTCTTTCCGCCTAGGAGGGTCGGACGGTCCGCAGGTCAGGTTAGAAGTTGTCCAGAGACGATGTTGTCTCTGGTGGTTTTGCATAATTGTACTACGGGCGGTCCGCTATTGGAGAGCGGACAGTCCGCCGTGGAGTTCGAAATTTGTCCAGAGACGATGGTGTCTCTGGTGGGTTCCGCAGGGTTGAACTGCGGACGGCCCGCTATTGGAGAGCGGACAGTCCGCCGTAGAGTCTAGGATTTTGTCTAGAGACGTTGTCTTCTCTGGTGGTTTGGAAGAGTGAACTACGGACGGTCCGCCAAGGGGGGCCAGACGGTCCGCCGGTAGGATTAGAAATTTGTCCAGAGACGCCGTTGTCTCTGGTGGTTTGGCGTAGGTGTATTGCGGACAGTCCGCTAAGGGTGAGCGGACAGTCCGCCAGCCAGTATAGAAAATTCTCCAGAAACATTGGTCGTTCTGGGGGGGTCTGCCGAGTTGAACCGCGGACGGTCCGCAACTTGGGTGCGGACAGTCCGCGGTACATTTCACTTCGAAGTATAGTAGATATATAGTTGGGTTGCACTCAGTTATTTCATCTGCATTCGTGTAGCATCCGCAGTTGAGAACATTGTGTATGAGGTGATTGCGGTGCCACAGGAGCAGCCGGAGCAAGCCCAGGAGGAGAAGCGTGAGAACCCGGCCCAAGGTCCGTCTGACCCCAGCTCTGAGCAGCAGCCCGAAGGCAAGCCCCGGTGCATAACCCCTATTTCAAATTATGCAACATTATATATGTATATATATCTATTCTTGTGCATTAAAGTCATAGGAGTTGAATGGAACCTTAGATGCATAACCCTTAGGTACCATGAGTTCTATACTAGTATATGTCAGACAATAGACGTGCTATGCTAAATAGGGTTCGGTAGAAGTCGAGTAATTTCCAATTACTAGCGAGATATAGGATATTTTACATTCTCATACATGAGTTACTAATCTTGGAATTGAAAGAAAAAATAGAAGTTGAGACCAGGCGGAGAAAGGATAGCTCTGTCTGTGTCGGTTAAGGACCGTACCGTTGTCGGCCCTGCTGGTCATGTTTGAATTGTACTAACCGCATGCCGGAGTAAGAGGTAGTCAAAACCGGTAAGCCGAGTACTGCCTTGCTTCGAAAGTACAGAACTTCTACCCACCCCTTAGGGCGAGTCGAGTGGCCGCGGAGAATTGGGATGCATGAGTTTACTTTTGGTGGTCTCTCGTAGGGCTCGGCTGACTATATGCTGGTGGGGCGGTTCTGTAGTTCGAGGCGGGGAGGGGAAAAGTTGGTGCGTGTGGTCCGACGGGGCTTTTGCGTGCCGTGTTGGTTAGGTCCACCTTGCAAGGTTAAATCGAATCGATTCGCCGTCGGTCGCTCTCGGACATGGGCACCTTGATCACCGAGTCGTAGCGTAGTAATATGAGATGGAACATAGATTATATTATATATGTTGATTCTACTTTGATTTGTGCTTAATGTTCTACCATGTTCGAACTAGATGGTTTATGCAAATAGTAGATCATGGTTAATCTATATAGAACCTGTATCAAAAATCCTGAAAAATAAGGATCCACTTTTAGATGTTTTTCTACAAAATAAACCACCAGCCAAAAGCTTTGCATGTCTAGATATGTGGGCTAAGTATACCCAATAGTTGTGTAAGTCTTGCTCAGTATTAGTTGCTCAGGGTTTTTGTTGAAACATTATTTCAGGACACGCAGACGTAGACTTCTGTCCCTGCTGCGTTAAGTTCATTCTTCGGGACGCAGAGGGATGGGAGGTTGTGGAGCCAGACACTTAGTTAGGGGTCACCTCGGCGTACAAGTGTGGTAGTCGTAGACTTTTACCTCTGTTCGAACCTTAGTTTCAGTAATGTAAAGTTTGTAAATTTGTATGTTTCAAACCTGGTTTGTAAAACTTTCGGTTGAGTCTTGTGTATATCGTTGTATTTTCATACGCATGTCGTGTTTGTACCATCTGCGCTCACCTTCGCGTGGGACTATCGGTGTTGTTTCGATCGGGACGTGGGCTGAGAAAGGACTGTCAAATTAAACCATTAAGCTAATGCACCCGATGTGTTCAAATGACAGCCATTACGCTTAATAGAGAGTTTTAATTTGGCGGTTCCGTCACATGATGCACCTAAAATTGTACCGCATGGTTTTAGAGGGACCTTTTCATTAGTTGCAGTAAATGAACAGGGAGAGAGTGGTGATGCAAATGTTATCCAGAATGACCCAACCTTCCCTAAACGGGACCCAAAGAGGTTGAAGAAATTTGCTATTGGAATGGAATGTGATGAAAATTTGGTTATTTCGACGGGCTCCCTAGAGGAGTGCCGCCGGGCACAATGAGGGCCCTATGTTGGAACTGTCACGGGATTGGCAATCCCGCGACAGTGCGAGAACTTCGCGAGCTCGCGAAGATATATGCCCCCACGGTGTTATGCATTCTTGAGACACAAATTGCAAAAACCAGAGTTGAAAATTTAAGATACACCTTGGGTTTTGATAACTGTTTTGCTGTTGCAAGTTCTGGACGGAGTGGTGGTTTGGGAGTGTTTTGGAATAATAATGTTATTGTTAAGGTTAATCATTTTTCACAATACCATATCGATGCAGAGTTTGCTGAACCCGAGAAGGATAAGTGGCGTCTTACTTTTATGTATGGGGAGGCAAAAAGAAACCTTAGACACAGAACTTGGGAGTTGATGAAATTTATGAGGGGAGAATCAGATCTTCATCGGCTGTGCATGGGTGATTTCAATGAAATTCTTCGCCGAGAGGAGCAATTTGGAGCTAATGTTCGTGAAGAATATTTGATGGAAGGTTTCAGAGAGGCGGTCGATGTATGTGGGCTGTGTGACATTGGTTACAGGGGCTTAGATTGGACCTGGGAGAAAAAGGTGTCAGGAGGTAATTATGTTCTGAGTCCGTCTCGATCGGGCCCTTGCTACATCAAATTGGTGTAATTTGTTTCCTTTTGCTAAACTTCGACATCTAGCTGCGGTTAAGTCAGATCATTGTCCAATTTTGTTAAGCACTGAGCAAACTGATGATAGTAGAAGGATTCATTCTCGTGGACGCCCATTTAGATATGAAATTATGTGGGAGACACATAAGACATTGATACCTATGGTTGAAAGTTTTTGGAAGAGATCAAGATGCTGCAATGTGAAAGATGTAAGGGAAAAGCTTGTATATTTATCACGTGAACTTAATGCGTGGAGCTCCAAAAATTTTGGTGCTGTAAGAACAGAGCTAAGGGAACTGAGGAAAAAGCTTGAGTGTCTTCGAGAGAACCCAATGAGAACATGTCCCTCAGAAGAGGAGGCCCAGATTGAGAATCGAATAATTGAGCTAAATATACGTGAAGAAATCATGTGGAGGCAGCGATCTCGCATATTGTGGCTGAGTGAAGGAGATGACAACACAAAATTTTTCCATCAAATGGCAAGCAAAAGGAGAAGTAAGAACTGCATTGATCGGCTAACTCGAGTTGATGGATCAGTATCTGAGAATATTGAGGAGATGCAGGCCATGACACAAGATTTTTTATGAGGTTGTATACGACGGAAGGTACGGTTCACATGGCGGATGTGCTCAAGATGGTTCCACGAAGAGTCACTAAGGAGATGAATGATTTTTTGTGTGCCCCTTTTACGGAGAAGGATGTCAAGGAAGCTCTTTTTCAAATGGGTCCAATGAAGGCACCTGGGCCAGATGGTTTTCCTACACATTTCTTTCAGAAGAATTGGGATTTATGTGGGGAGGATTTGACCAGAGTGGTGCTGAAGGTTCTGAATGGAGATGCGTCACCAGGTGATATAAATAGTACGTTCATTGTTCTCATTCCCAAGGTTCAAAACCCAGTCTCATTGGGGCAGTTTAGGCCTATCGGTTTGTGCAATATGGTATGTAAAATTATATCCAAAGCACTGGCTAATTGACTTAAGACTGTCCTTAATGAGCTAATCTCTGAGGAACAGTCAGCATTTGTGCCTGGTCGGATTATCTCTGACAATATTATATTGGCCTATGAGTGCCTTCATTATATGAAGACAAATGGATCAAAGAAGAATGCCTACTGTGCTTTAAAATTAGACATGGCTAAAGCTTATGATCGAGTTGAATGGGATTATTTGAAAGCTATCATGGAGAAGCTTGGTTTTCATGAAAAATGGATAAACAATATTATGAAATGTGTATCTTCAGTTACCTATTCAGTTCTTTTTAATGGAGAAAAATTGGAAAGTTTCAAACCTTCTAGGGGCATTCGCCAAGGTGATCCTATTTCCCCATACTTGTTTCTTTTGTGTGCTGAAGGACTTTCATGTTTGCTGAATAGCAAGGAGGAGAGCAATCGTGGGATTTCTATTGCAATGAATGCACCAAAAGTGAGCCATCTACTGTTTGCAGACGACATCCTTCTATTTCTTAAGGCAAATGTAGATGAAGCTTATGTTGTGAATAGAATGATTACTACATACTGCGATGCTTCTGGTCAGCAAGTAAATCTCTCTAAATCCTCTATTTTCTTCAGTAAAGGATGTGGACAAACCCTTAAAGATGGGATTAAAGCACTTATGCATGTCGAAAATGAATCGCTGTCTGAGAGATATTTGGGTTTGCCGACAGGTGTTGGTAACTCGAAGAATGGGGTGTTCAAATATCTCAAGGATAGAGTATGGAAAAGAATTCAAGGGTGGATGGAGCAATCTCTCTCCGCAGGGGGGAAAGAAGTGCTAATCAAAGCAGTCGCCCAAGCAATACCTACTTACTCTATGGGGTGTTTCAAACTGCCTAGAGGTCTTTGTCAGCATATAAATATGCTAATTCGTAAATTTTGGTGGGGTGGTACTACCAGTGTAAGGCGCAAAACTAACTGGGTGGCTTGGGAAAAATTGATTCAACCAAAGTTCATGGGAGGTCTTGGCTTTAGAGACATTGAGTTATTCAATTTGGCTTTGCTCGCACGTCAAGCATGGCGAATTTTACAGAACCCCCTGACGATGACTGCACGATTATTAAAAGCTGTTTACTACCCAGCTTGTGATTTTTTGCAAGCTCCTTTGGGTAGTAGACCATCTCAGGTGTGGAGAGCACTCATTGAAGGGAGGGATGTTCTTAAGCAGGGGCTTATTAGAAGAATTGGGTCAGGTAAAGAAACTAAGGTGTGGGAGGATAATTGGATCCCATGTTCAGGCCTCTTGCGTCCAGTGGCAGCAAAATCATGTAATCCTCCGATATGGGTGCATGAACTTATTGACTCAACATCAAACCAGTGGAGAATGGATATGCTTCATCAATTCTTTTATGAGATGGATATTGAAGCTATTAAAAATATCCCTCTTAGTTCAATGAATCAATCAGATTTCTGGGCTTGGCATTATGAAAAGAATGGATCATTCTCAGTCAGATCTGCTTATCGAATGCTGATCCAAACTAAGATGAACCGTGAGAATTGGCTGGAAGATAAAGCTGAGTGTTCGAGCATAAAGAAGGTGGCTGACCAATGGAAGAGGTTGTGGAAGGTGAGAGTTCCTTCCAAAATTCGTGTTTTTGCCTGGAGACTTTCTCTGGACTCGATCCCTGTTAATGCTGTTCTAAAGAGAAGGAACACGGCAAAATCAGCAGCATGTAAAATATGTGGTGCTGAACAAGACACTTGGAGGCATGCTTTACTATACTGTAATTTGGCCAGGTTTGTTTGGGCTCTTGTAGATGAGGAGTTGACTGAACATATATTATCAAATATGGAGGAGAATCCTAGATTATGGCTGTTTTCATTGTTAGATTATGTATGTCACAACTCGTTTACAAAGCTGCTGATCACTTGCTGGGCTATTTGGGGTGCAAGGAGAAAAGCGATTCATGAGGGAATTTTTCAGAGTCCATTCTCGACATATACAGTGATTAACAAGTTACCTGAATCCATGAATTTGAGCGCAACTTGTCGTGCTGATATGAAGTTGAAATGCAGTGGTAATGCAAGCGTATCAAGATGGGTGGCGCCTCCATCGAATTTCATGAAAATTAATGTTGATGCAGCTGTAGCAAGATCTGGGGGTTCAGATGCTGTTGGAGCGATTTGCAGAGATAGTAATGGTTTGTTTATTGCTGCAAGCGCAAGAGTGTTTGATGGAATTTCTGAACCAGCTACCCTGGAAGCACTTGCTTGTAATGAGGCTTTATCTCTAGCTCTAGACAACAACTTGTCTCGCTGTTTGATCGCAACAGATTGTCTAGAGGTCATTAGAAATTTGGAGGAGAAGAGTTTATGCCCATATAGTGCCATTTTGAATGAAATTCAATTAAGGAAAAATATTGTTGGAGAAGTTCATTTCAAGCATGAAAGTCGAAAATGTAATGGAGAAGCCCATAGTTTAGTTAAGGGTGTGTGTTCTTTTGCCCCTGGGAGATATATTTGGTTCATCCGTCCACCGGAGTTCCTCCATGTACCTATGAACATTCTGTTTAAATGAATGAATGTTTCATGTTTTCTTCCTCAAAAAAAAAAAACATGATCGCCGTGAACTCCTTGAATGCTGTGCGGAGCTACAGCTTGTCAGGCAGGGGTACCTGGATGCTCTTTGCCTGCAGTTCAGGCCGCCGCCGCTACTCGTTACGCAGCCAATGCTCGCTGCTCCTGTCGACCTGTCCCACGCGCGCCGGACCTGATGTCGATCTTGTCTTGCAGCTTGATGTCCTGGCCGCCGCTACTCGTTACGCAGCGCAGATCACTTTGCCAAAAAAATTTAAAAGGGAATTTTATTAGTTTGGAGTATTAAATAAAGTCTATTTATAAAACTTTTTGCACGAATGGATTATAAATCGCGAGACAAATTTAATGAGTCTAATTAATCCATGATTAATATATAATTATCAGATGATTACTGTAGCATCACTGTTGCAAGTCATGGATTAAGTAGGTTCATTAGATTCATCTCATGATTTACAATCCATTCGTAAAAAAAATTTATAAATAGATTTTATTTAATACTTCATACATGTGTCCAAACATTCGATGTGATGTTTTTGAGTGTAAAATTTTGAGATCTAAACACAATGCTAAGTGCTAGCAGGGTTTATGCAGTCAGTGACTGTATAGTGCAGGGTGGAGAGCAGTGTTCCGGGTACGATTGCTGGTGTTGCTTCAGAATTCATCAGAGTAATAATTGTTTGAAGGACCGAAGCCGGCGACCAGAGGGGGGTGAATGGGAGCCGATCTTAATTTCTTCGAAATTCGAATCGTCGGCCTATATCCCAAAATCACCCAAGCCCTCAAGCGTTCTGACCAAAGTTTGGAGTAGCTATTGAAAAGCTAACCCAACACAAAAGCCCTCGAACGAGCGAGCGGAACCACGAAGCAATTTGGAAGCGAATCGGAAAAACTGCAGAACTGATCTGCCTGGACCGGTCTGACCGGTGCGCTGGACCGGTTTGACCGGTCGTGCCTACCGGTCTGACTGGTGGCACCCAGAAAACCCCGAAAATCTTTGATTAAAACGGTGAATCTCGACCAAACGACTATGAAAATCGATGAAACTTGGGGGATTGCTTCGCCCCCTACCCCGTGAACATATCCCAAAAGATCTCGGCCTAAAGATCAACGAATCTTGAGAATTATGGGGGAGATCAAAAGGGATTGGGGTTTTCTCAAGAACTCAAGAAATCGAATTCGAACACGCCAGTGATTCCAGAGGGTTTAGGACAGGGTTAGAAGCACGGGAATCACAGCAAAGAACTCATGGACTCCTCGCAATCAAGTGCACCAAAAACGAAATCGAAATTTCATCAAACAAGGCACAAAACGAGGAGATGGATTGATTGAAACCGCCCAGAGGGCACGAGGAGGTTAGGGCCTCCTTTCCCAATCAAATCCACAAGAGTTCTCACACCAACAACATTCAAATCTACCCTAAAGAGATGAACTGAGGAAGAGGAACACAGGGGCGGCGGCCTGGGGAAACAGAGAATTCACGGACACAATACAAAAGCCGCACTTAACCTAACACAAGTGAAGGGGTATTTATACCCGCGGGACCGGTCAGACCGGTACGCTGGACCGGTCAGACCGGTTGGTTAGACCGGTCAGACCGGTGCCAGGGACCGGTCAGACCGGTTGGCCTGCAGCACCCCCTGTACAACGATCTCATCCGACGGCCGAGGTTCTTTCTTCGAAACGAAGTCTTCTCCGCGATGCCGCCGTCTTGATGAAGATCCAGTCCGCAGTTTTGGAGGATCCGCGAAACCCGGGTAGGTGGCCGGTTTTGAGAAAACCGCCAAAACCTCACGCGCGGGAAGATTCCCGCCTCCGCGCCGTGGCCCTAGACGCCGTTTCCGCCTCGGCCTTCTGACGGCCCTAGACGCCGCCCGACACCCGTCACCTCCTCGCCCGCAGCGAGGCTCTAGACGCCGTCGACGCCCGTCGCCTCCGTCAGTCCCGAGACTGACGCCCGTGCCTCCACGATTTGGCGTCTTCAACCGCCGTCCGCCTCCTTGGTTTTGTGGCGCAAACCAAGAAATCCGCCTTCCGTCGCCGCTTGCGCCCTCGATCCAGGAGTGGACGCCACAGCTGCCGCCCGGTCCGAGCTCCGGTCCCGGCTGCCCTTCACCGCCGTCCACCGCACGGTCCATCGGCCACAGCACCTCCACGGTAGCTCCCCGTCGACACTCGACGCCCGTGTACCTGCAATCCAAAGACCAAGCGCACGATCACACCGCACGGTTGACAATTCACTCATCACAAGCAAGATAGAGTACTCAACATTCCTTATTGTTTCTTCACAAATAATACGATTATTACAAGTCCCAACTTCTGAACACATTTCATGCACATCATCAAACCCGAAGAAACATAGACCGCGGCCACACCCCATTCTGGCCAATCTGAAATCTGGACAGAGGGTACATCATCAGCTTACACCAGCACACTGTACCAGTACAAGCACGATGCATGGGCTGATTCCTGATTGGCAGAAAGAGGACAGCAGCCTGGAGCTAAATTTGACGCTTTATTCATGTTAACTTAAACTTGAAACTTACAAGATAGGATTTCCTGTTTCTGAAAGGAAAAAAAAATTTACAAAGTTGGATAACCAGGTAGAAACAGGGTAGAAGTACAGAGCCTACTATGCCCGTACTACCTTTTTCCCCCGACAAACAACCATACAAGTCAAACTTATTTATGCGTTGTGGCCCTACAGACTGCAGCGTTCCCATTCTCCACGAACCATCTGGTTTTCCGAATGAACTGAAAATGAGCTGGCACCAAGAGCAGAAATGAAAATATTTAGCAAAAAGTATACATTGGTTACTATTGAAAACTTGAAATCGCTTAAAGAAAAGCACATGAAACAAAATATATCACAATATACGTAGGCCATTAATCAGAACCAGCCACATAGTTATCCTCTATACTGTATTAATTCTTCCTGAATATGCAGGACATCTATGTATCATCGCCCTCGTACTGGTATTTTATTTTTCGAACACGCAGGAGAGCTGCGTATCTTTGTATTAAGAGAGGACCTCGTACTGGTATATTATTTATTCATCATATAGCCATAGCAAGATATTTGAGAAATGGCAGAATATTGCATCCTCAACTAAGTAATTCTAATCTTCCAGTGGCAGGTACCAATCACAAAACCCCCTTCAGTGGGTGCAACAGAGCAAAAATCAAGGAATTGCATAACTAGTGGCTGAGTGGAAACAAACACAGCAGATAACCGTAGCCCGTTTACAAACTAGTGAACATACATACCATTTGAAACCACTAGTTGCAGTGTTGGCTTCAATGTCCACTGGCGGCAGGAGCAGAGGCAAGTTCCGCGGTAAGGATGAAGGTTGACATGCCAGCTTCCCTCATGTGACGAATGTCACCATTCATGAGCCTCAGAAGGTTTCTAGAAACTAGAAGGCTCAAGCCCTCTTCTGACTGTTCCTTATTGTCCTCCTCATACATTTGTGATAGTATTTCTGCTGGAACACCTGTTCCCTGGTGCTTGATCCTGAAAATTCATAAACACAAGAGTAGCTTTACTTTAAGCATTCATACTTCAGAAATTGATTATCAGAAACAAGTGTGTGCATGCAAATTTGAGCGCCCAGTGTACCTAAGCTCCAGGTCTATGAGATGGAGGTTTTCCCCAATGCTGTTCTTAGTCAGTTTGGAAGAGATATCAACAGAACCTCCAACAGGAGAGAACTTCACCGAAACAAATAGGAAGTCAGAGAGGATCTGCTGGAGTCGAATACCATCCCCGTACACTTTTTGCTTCATGAATCTCTCTGGCAGGTTGCAAGAAACTCTGATCCCTTTACCCTGGCAACCTATCAGTACTTGACTGACTGCAGCCACCACCACATCTTGCAACACAAATTCAGCCATATCCAAATCCAAACAACTTGACCTGTGGACATAATGATAAAGAAACATAGAGTTCATATTAACTCATATGACTATAAGGTTCAGTATTTAGTAAAAATAAAACAAAGAGTGATATCATTAACCTACTGTCAGAAAACTGACAAATAACAAATGCAGATGAAATTACAACCTAATAGAACAGTTTAGAAGTTTTATTCTTACTTGTCAGTAATGTTATCTTGATCTAAGTCGGAAAGTATCTTGTCTAGCTGGCGATGACAACTATCTGCAACATGGACCTGCCCCATCTGCTCTTCATTCAGACCTGTGCTCTTGAGCGCTTGCCTAGAGTAAAGCATACCTGACAGAGGTTTGTTGATGGCATGTCGCATGTACGAGAAAGCCTTCAGCCTTCTCACTGCTGTTTGCTCCGACGCTTGCTGCACATGCAGTGCATGCTGCAGCTCATCACTAGGAACATGAATGAAACAGAACACTCCAGTGACAACACCATCTGCATTTACTTTTCTGTTCACTGAAAGAAGACACTCAATGTGCTTCCCATTTCGATCGAAGAAGCCAAATGGAGCCTTTTCTGCCTCATCACCGGCTAATGCACTGTTGATGATAATGCAAAGACGCACAAATGCATCTTTGTTCTTCAAAAGGCAGGAAGCATTACTGCTATCAAAAACCTCACCAAGGAGCATCTTATCAATCACCTCATCTCTGTGCCACCCGGTAAGCTTGGTCATGGCTGCATTCCACTCAGAGCACCACCCAAATTGGTCAGCACCAAATATGGGAGGAATGAGTGGGTTTGGGTTTTGAACGATTGCCTTGTAGTCCCCTTCCACACGAGTAAATTTGTCCATGACCAACTTATGAACAGTCATATCCTGGGCTACAAAGCACACCCCAACAACATGGTCATGAAGGTCACGACTGGCACAGGCATTTACAACCAAGATAACAGGGCCATCATCCCTCTTGGAGCCATGTGTCTTCAACTCAAATCGAATTTCCTTCTCTTCTCTGCCTGCTAGATTGAACAAATATTTAGAAATCAGTACATAATAATAATTAATAATTTGATAATTAATAAATTTAGTATTTTTTTTGTGCGGGTCGACTATTAATGGAATGACAATCGAATGTAGCAGGTAATAAATTGGTTCTTGACACCTAATGTTTCTTTTTGTGGGGGGTCGATCAAAAATATTGTAAGATAGGAATAAAACCAAAAATATTAGAAATATACTAAAGCAACTATAATGAATCCACTCACCCTGCAGAGCCAAGTATAGCATCCTCTGAACAGTTGATACAGAAGAATCTTCCACAAGTGTAAGTATGTGTCTTCCTATAGCCTCATCAACTCTCAATCCTGTCAATGCCGCTACCTTTTGATTCCACCCATTGACCAATCCATTGCCATCTACTGCTAAGATCGGAACAGTTGCAGTTTCCATCAGGCGAACCATTTCACTTGTCACTGCCTGCAATTCAGCAAGCTCGTCAAGTTTGAGATCACCAATCTGGTTATCTAAACCAGATGTCTGGGCCGGCTTCGTGGCCTCATTCAGTGTACCTCTAAGTATAAGTTGCAATGAGTGAATAGCATCCATCTCGTAGTCATTCCATGGCAAACTCTTCATCTTGACAACCTCTAGGAATGCCTTGAAGGACAACCTTGGGTGCATCCTTCTGTTGTCGTCCTTGTCAGATGGATCATGCTTTGCACCTCCCCATTTGATTTCAGCAGCTGTATGTGACCTGAACCAGAAAAGAATATCCTTGGAAGTGATCTTAGCCACTGCCATTCCACAAATCATGTCACCAAGGGAGGCAGCTCCTGGATATCCAGCATCCTGGAGGCTGTCAGTACTCAAGCCAGTGGAATCCCTATGAACTTCTGAAAGCCAGAAGGCAATATCACGTATCTGAGACTCAGTTGGAGCTGTTTGAAGACGCCATACTTTGCCCCCATACAAAAGAGCAGCACCATCACATCTAACTAGGTCCATAATATTTGGACTCCCAGATATGATACTCAAGGGAGATGCTTCCCTGAATAGCATGTCAGAGAGCATTGTTTGCATTCGTAGAATGCTTTTCTCTTGTATCTGCTTCTCCAATTCGAACTCCTTGTTTACATGGACAGCAAACACTTGTGCTAAGAATTCACAGGCATACCTCAGTGGAAACGGGACATATCTGGGGCTCTCATGATGACAAACAAGGAGACCCCACAGCCTCTTCTTCTTCTGCTGCTGTGATTGTTGTTCAGGATTGGGTTCATCATCCTCTTCATTTTCATTGACCACAACAGCCATGACAAGGGATGCAATTGAGTTCATGTTCTCCATATACTGAAGGTGACAACTGTGTGGTGCTCTAAGAGTTGAACCACACAAGCTAATATCAATGGAGAGTGCTTCATCTTCAATAATTTTCACAGATCTTGCACGACAATCACAAATCATCCGTACTTTGTTCTTCATGAAAAGGAACCTTGCAGCTTGAGGAATATCAGTGGCCGGATAGTGAAGGCCAAGATAAGGCTCAATACCAGGTTTTGTGATCTCCGCAAAGACCTCCCCATGCTCATCTTCATGGAACTTGTAAGCCATCACCCTGTCATAACCTGTAAGGTCGAAGATTTCCTTAACCACAGTATTGCATAAGGCCTCCATGCTCCCACCTGGTAGTGACTGGATTTTGGAGATTGCTTTAGCAGCAAGCTTATAAGACTGCAAAGCCCCAGCAGCAGTGGCAGTAAATTCTGTAGGTTTTACAGGCTCAAAATCTACTACCAGACAACCAGTTGCCCTATGAACAATGGCATAGAATGGCTTGCCTGAGGTCTTGCATTGAACTAGGATAGGATTCAGCAATGAAACGTCAGCAAAGCCTAGTGCCTTCTGTAGTGCTGTGGCACCTGGGTCAGTGAAAAGAGAGCGTACATTGGTACCGATTCCTAGCTTTGGGGGATCATCAACATTAGGCACAGCATGGCTGACTGTTGTAAGCATTTCCGGAGCATTCTCACTGAATGCAATAACCCTGAAGCTCTTCTCATCAAGGGCCAACAAGCAACCAAATGGTTGGATTAGCTTTCCTCTCTGAATGTGCTGCAAGTAGGCTATGACCTTCTCTGAACGCCCTTGCTGCTCAGGTGGAGCACTCCGCTGCGCTTCAACCAACTTGGAGTAATCGAAGGAATCACCAGATTCTTCATACTCTGCATTGAGTTCAGCATCAAGGGTTGTTTGTGCTAATATCCTTGCTCGTGAGTTCTGGCGAGTTCTGCTGGATGAACTGGAACACTGAGTAGGCCTTGAGGAAGACATTTTCTGTTTCAATCTCAAATACTTGAAGCACTCAACCACTGGATATCACTCCTCCTGAACTGGTAAATGGGCAATGAAAACCATAAATCAGTAAAATAGAAAGTTACAGCACCCCCAGTGAGATGCAAAATCAAATATTTTCTCGGTGTACTACAACACATGCGAAGACTCAAAGCACAAGACAAGTCCCTGTTGCAAGAGTAGATCACGAAAGGGATTTTTTTTAGTTTTTCCTGGCCTCGATAAAATATATTTAAAAAGTATGAACATGGATGACATCTTTCAGATAATTATTTAATCTTCCAATCTGAGGGCCAAATTTTTATTCACCCCACAAAAAGTACTGCTTGGCTAGAAGAAGATCAAGAAATGTTAAAATCCTTACCACACTGGGAATCATGGATGCACCCCTCGAGCTATTGAACATCAAATGCCTATGAACAGAATTAGTGCTGCTAGAGTGTCTTCAACCATTTCTACTTCTTATTTGCCAACCAATCTAATAGATAGCACATGAGTCTTTCTCCATGGTCTAGCTTTAAGATGCCATCGTGGGTTGCATACTTTATATAATTTTATGAGAAACCAGTGAAAAAGAAGGTGGGTGTCGGTGGGACCCCGATTGATCTTCGAATCAGTTAGAGACTAGCTCTTGAGGAAGAGGTAGCTCTTCCCTCTCCTCCATCCCTCTCTTCTTCATGTAATCAAAAAGTTGAGGTGGAACTACAAGACCTAGGTGGTGTGTAACGGTTAGAGACACCCTTATACGTGGTTCTTGGATGAAGCCTTAAGTATCATATATGTAGATCAGGCAACAATTGGTGTAACAAGAACAATAAGACCAAGTTCATTTACCCCATTAACGGCAAATGAGGTTTCTCAGATTGCAATTTCTCCATTTCTTTTATAATACTTTTTCAACAATTCATCTAGCAACGTGTAGGTAGATATAAAAAAAATCACCGTATTCATATTTGAAAGTACTTTCCAACAATTATGACTTTTCAGCTATGGACAATATAATATAAAGAGAAATAAATTGCCAGAGTTTTCGGAGATCACATATGAATAGAGTATTAAATTTTCACTTTTCTCACGAAATCAAATTTCATATATCATTTGGACATGTATAGTAACTAACTAAGGATCTTCTGTTTTAGTATAATAGTACAATATGTGTACTATTTTCAGCAAATGGACCAGAGATATATATCATAAAGCAATATAGCTTAGCTTCTCAAACTGGAGCAACAAAATTTTGGTAGAAATAACCTTGGACAAAGGATGAATCTGTTTGAAACGTCCAGTAGTATGCTATTATGGAGCAAGATTTCATTTTTTTCCATTCTTCCCCAACAGATGGGGGCTTGAAGTTTTCACTTGAGAGTGACATGAGAAAACACAGAAATTAGGATAACACAGTGCTAACAAACAGCACAAAGCATCAGCCACAAAGACCCAAGGGAAGCAGGTCAACGGATCCCCATTTCCTGCTCACCCTGATCAAGAGATTGCCCTGGTGCTGACGTGCTGTTACTTCTCCCCTCGTCCTTTTTGGTCGTGTCGGGAATTTTATTTGGTGACCACGGACATGGAACAATTTTTTTTTAGATTACATGGACATGGAACATGGACAGTACCGACTGCTGAGAAAATGCAAGTGCAAGAACCACCGGGCACAGGAAAAGCCCCGGGGTGGACTTGCAGCACCCCTTCTCCAGCTCACGATAAGATATAACAGCGACAGACACTATCCTTTCACTAGCCGTCAAGAACCCCAGAAAGAAAAGGGTTTCCTTTTTTTTAAAAAAAATCGTGCATGTGAGAACAAGTTCCAGAAAAGGGGGGTCTCGGGATACTCATCTTCCATTATCTAAACACTAGCTTACTATATTTGCTAATCGCAGCAACCAAACATGATGGCAAAGCTAACCAGAAACGCGGAAGAACCACCCTCTGCACTGCAGCTCCTGCTTGTCCATCCCCCCTAATCCAACAAACCTATCAATCAATCCTTCTAGCGATTGACTAAGCGTCTCTCCTGCTGATTCGCCCACAAAAAAAAGCTCGTCATAACCCCCATACGGCCATGAGTGAGCAAGAGAGACGCGGCGGAGGATCAAGTAACCAGCCCAAGGGCCTCGCTGCAATTCGTGCCCAAGAACAGAACGTGAGCAGACGACGATTAGAGCTAGGCAACAGGGGAGGGGAGAGGAGAGGAGGCGGAGAGCGGACCTGCTGTGGCGGAGGAGCGCGAGCGGAGTGAGCTCTGGAGCAGGAGGACGACGCCCATCCCCGGCGACTCTTGCTCGGCGAACAAGTACACATAAATAGCGGGAGAGGTGGGGGGCGCTGCCGCTCGAGCTCGACGGCAGGGGCCCATATGCCCGGCTCGGGTGGGCGTGCCACCGGCAGGTGTCGAGCGCTGGTTCGCGCCGGCACTGGCTTGTTTGTTCCTTCCCTTCTATTTCATTTAAAAAAAATGAAGCATGCATGATGTACTAAATGAAGTCTATTTGTAAAATTTTTTTAGAGATGAATGTAATTTTTCGCGATGAATTTAATGACGGTAATTAATCAATGATTTGTTACACTAACCATCTTTTAATCGTGCGGTCAAAGGTCTCATTAGATTCTTCAGACTCACTGTAGCAAATCATCAATTAATTACTGTTTTTAGATGCGTCGTGAAAAATTACACGTGTCTCTAAAAAAAATTTACTGATAGACTTTATTTAGTATTCTATGCATGCGAGATTTTTTTAGACCACGTGCGCTAAAGTGCTCCAAGCTAGAGCTGACGCCGACAGGCGGGCAGTGGATAAAATCGCCGAGCTGACTGCAAAGGCTGCGGCGGCCATCTTCTCCCTCGCCGGCCCTGTTTTCCTTCTCCGGGAAACGCTTCTCTCCCCGGCACCGCGGCGACCTGCACTTCTCGGGGATGGGGCTTTCCACTAGGGGACACGGGCACGTGAGGGGCACGTGGGCGCGCCGTGCGCCCCATCCGGGCTGCTCGGGAGGGAAACCGAGGCAGCCCAGGCCCAGCAGCCAGCACAGCACACGGCTTCCAGCGAGTTCTCTCGAACGATGATGGGCGGCGACGTGCCGCGTGCGAGCCCGGGCGACGGCCGTGATGTGAGGGAGACATTCTGTAGATCTGCAGGGATTTTTTTTACCGGTTTCCCGCGCGCACATGCACGCCGGCCAGCGTGTCGGCGGCGAGAACTCTCCGTCGCTGCGATTTTTTTTACCGGTTTCCCGCGCGCACATGCACGCCGGCCAGCGTGTCGGCGGCGAGAACTCTCAGCCGCTGCGATTTATCAGTATAGATCAGAGGATGGAGAAGTATCCAACTGGCTTTCCCTAGTGAAAAAAATTAATACTGCCTCTGTCCCAAAAAAACAAATCATTTTGGGATTTAAAATTTATACTAAAAAACAAATCACTTTACCTTATTTAGAAAGTACATGAGCATGTAAAAATCAATTACTGTCAAATATAGGCAATAAATAAACGTAAATATAGTCATTTTACCTTCTTGTTAATATGTCCTAAAATTTATAGAATAACTTATATTTTGGGACGGAGAGAGTAAGAGACTGGATGGTTGGAAAGGAGACGCTTTATCCTTGGGGGGTAGGTTGACATTGCTCAATGCTTCCCTCAGTAGCATACCTATTTACAGTATGTCCATGTATCTGTTGCCAAAAACAATTTTAAAAAAATTGATGTGATCAGAAAAAGATTCTTTTGGCAAGGAGGTGGACTGAAAAAGAAGTACCATTTGGTAAAATGGAAAAGAGTCAGTCAGCTAAAAAAAACAAGTGGCTTAGGTGTGAAAGATTTAGGGAAAATGAATGTAAGTCTTTTATGCAAATGGTGGTGGGAACTGGAGCATGATCAAGGTTTATGGCAAAGAATAGTAAAGAAAAAATATTTAAAGAATTCCTGCATTTCCCTGCTTAAAAAGAAACCCAAGAATTTCCCTATGTGGAATCAGCTAATATCAATCAAAGATATTTATACTTCCGGCAGGAAAATTATTGTGGGAAAGGGTAATTCCACCAGCTTTTGGAGGGATATCTGGTTATGTGATACTTCTTTAAAGGAAAAATTTCCTTTGCTCTTTGATATCTGTACTAAGCCAGATGCTACTGTTGCTGAGATAGCACAGCAAGGGTGGAGACTATCCTTTAGAAAATGGTTGAATGAGGGACTCCAAGTCCAATTCAGGAAGTTGACTGATCTGTTGAACGTCTTTGCAGTAAACAGTGAAAATGATAAACCCGCTAGAATTGGGGAAATAATGGGCTTTTTTCTGTTAAATCTTTGTATGAACACCTTTGCGTCAATGAATTCGGCGCCAATTACAACTTGATCTAGAAGGCAAAACTTTCCTTAAAGATCAAAGTATGGCTTTGGCTAATAGAACACAATGCCATCCTTACTAAGGATAACCTGGCCAAGAGAAAGTGGTCAGGGGATATGATGTGTTGCTTCTGTAATAGCCTTGAATTCATAGATCACCTTTTCTTTAATTGCTCCACTGCTAAATACATTTGGAGTTTGGTAGCTCTGGTTTTAGGAACTAACCACAGACCCACTTCTTTTGGTCAATGCTGGCAATGGGTTTCTGTTCTCCTACCAAGCAGAAAGCATTTTCATATGATTGGGCTGGCAACCATTTGCTGGGCGATCCGGAAAACCCGCAACACATGCTGTTATGAAAAGAAACTAATCAAAGCTCCAACAGAGATTATTTGCTTAGCTAGTTCTTTTCTGAAATACTGGGCAGGACTTCAGGCAGGGCACAAGAAGTAAGATCTAGAGGCTGGGGCAGCGGCACTTCTCAAGACGGCGCTGCATTTACATGCTCAGGCACATGGAGAAGATACAGGAATGGTGCTCCTTCAGTGACGCGTCAACCTCTGCATCAAGGCGCGCTTTTGCTAGTTGTTGCTTTTCTTCGATAGGTTTGGAGAGAAACTGTAACAGAACGGGCCAAATGCCAGTTGGGCCGGGTTACTGTAGCGACATGCTACTGTAGCACGGCGGCAGTTTAGTCCCATACTGAGAATAGAAATGAATCCAGATCAGCTTAAATACCAGGCCCCGGGAAGCTAAATAACTCCGGTTGCAACCTTTTACGCGAAGCGAGGACGAAAGCGCAAGAGAGTTATTTAGCAGGTGTGATTTACTCAACGTGCAGAGTAGATCTTAGCCGTTATCCCAGGGTAGGTCGTTACAGTGGTATCAGAGCCAACTCTCGCGGTTTCACGCCACATACGGGCAGAAGTGCGTGGGCATGAGCACGGGCGCGTGGTCGCAGATGCCAAGGCATGTGGACGGGCGCGTGCGAGGCACGGACGTTGCACAGGGACCGTTGGCACTGGACGCACGGACGTGGCACATGGGACCGTTAGCACTAGACGTATGGGACGTGGCCAAGAGAGGAGATCCTGGTGGTATTTAGGTTGGTCTGGTACTCGACGGGGACGTCGAGTCCTAAGGGGGGATGATTGTAACAGAACGGGCCAAATGTCAGTTGGGCCGGGTTACTGTAGCGACATGCTACTGTAGCACGGCGGCAGTTTAGTCCCATACTGAGAATAGAAATGAATCCAGACCAGCTTAAATACCAGGCCCCGGGAAGCTAAATAACTCCGGTTGCAACCTTTTGCGCGAAGCGAGGACGAAAGCGCAAGAGAGTTATTTAGCAGGTGTGATTTACTCAACGTGCAGAGTAGATCTTAGCCGTTATCCCAGGGTAAGTCGTTACAGAAACTGTGTTCCTGCTGCTCGTCCCTGTGTGGACGCCTGTTACCTTTATCTCGTTTTGTAAGGCCCCGCTAGAGTTTAGGGGGCACACACTTGTGCTTTTTGTGTCGTTGAACTGATTGCTTGTGTCACCTGACAGTTACCGAGACTTTGTAATTTCGTTACTCTTATAGTAATGAAACTCGGGCTTTGCCCATCTTGGAAAAAAAAAAATCAGAGGATGGAGGCGGCGGCGCCATGCTGAGATATTCGCGCCCGAATTACGTTTGCCCGTGCGGCTTCGCTCGCCGTCGGCAGCTCGTGAGCGATGGGCATGGCCATCAGCCCATGACATGATCTCGCTGACGTTCTCCCGGGCATCAGGTCTCTGTCGCCGGCCGACCTGACTTCTCTGTCTGGTCACCGGCCGGCCCTGGTTGTGTCGCACTGGATACGGGATACTGTAGCACACTTTGATCATTAATTAGATGTATTAAATAAAATCAGTTTGTAAAATTAACTTCATAATTCCTGCGCTATTTCGCGAGACGAATCTAATGAGATTTTTGCCCGTAAAATTAGATGATAGTTACTGTAGTATTACTGTATCCAATCATAAATTAATTACCGTCATTAGATTCGTCGCGGAAAGTTACACTTATTTTTAAAAAAAATTTATAAATACACTTCGTTTAGTACTTCATGTATACAAAATTCACTTAGCACGAGTAACAGCGCCCTGACTACGGCGACACACGGCGGGCGGGTGCTGTGGATGAGCTGACAGCTGAGCAGAGCGGGGAAACAGACAAAAGGTTCAGAGATAGAGGCAGTGACTGGGCCAAACGGGCCATAACAATTCGAGCGTGACTTGTGTAATAAAACGGAGTTATTGGGCTCATGGGCCTAAACCGTGTTCTGTTCCAGATTCGTATGCATAGTAGTAGGGCCGTTACAGTTCCGGCCCGGCTCATATGGTTGAATCTCTGAGCTTGGAGCTGAGAATTTTTAGCTTTTCGTGTTGCGAGTTTCGAAGTTGGATTTCCGACTCTGAAATTGGAGCTTGGAACTTCCGGGTCAGGATTGTCGAAATAGGTGACGTGTCGTGGCGCGCGAACTTGCGATTACTCTTAATTATTTCCAGATTTCACAAGTAAAAAATGGTGCGTTCACACTATCTTAGATTGGCCGAGCAGGGACTTCTCGTGACAACAATTTGACAACAGTTCCGTAAACACGAACGGATTACAAAAAATTTAAAAACTTGCTCGATTACAATATCCGACAGCCACTTTCTCTTTTTTTTTTGAGAAACCACTTTCTCTATCTAGCTACTGGCAGAGGCGGAGCCAGCGTGGGGAGCCCCCACAACCCCCCTTAAGAAATTTTTGGCATAGTGAAGAGGAGGAAGAAGGAGAAGAGAGGAAGAAGAAGAAAAAGAGAAGAGAGAAGAAAGAAGAAAGAAGAAAATGAACCCACTTAGTTTAAGCTCTGGCTCCGCCGCTGACTACTGGTGATCTCCTGTACCTGCAGGCCGGGCGTTCACGAGGGGCTGCAGGGCCTTGACGACGATGGTCATGTTGGGCCGGAAGTCGGCCTCGTACTGGACGCACAGCGCTGCCACCGCCGCGAGCTGCGCAGCACAGACGAGCAACCCAAGCAGATCAGCAGGACGGTCATGGAGTGAGCAAGCAGATGCAACATGCAAGCCATGCCATTGCCCAATGCAGGAGAAATTGCCGTGTCTCCAACGGCGGCGTTGCGTACCTTGGCCACGGCTTTGGGCGGGTAGTCGTCCTTCAGCTTGGGGTCCACGCACTGCTTCACCTTGTCCTCGCTCAGCCTTGGAGTGGCCTGGACAAGATCACCATTCTCATCATGAGAAATCAGAAATGTGATCACGGCAAAGAGGGGGGGGGGGGGGGGGGGGGGGGCGATCTCGGGACCTACCCAGGTGACGAGGCTCTGCTGCCCCTTGGGCATGGTGTGGTCGACGGGCTTCCTCCCGGTGAGGAGCTCCAGCAGCACGACGCCGAAGCTGTAGACGTCGCTCTTCTGCGTGAGCTGGCCCGTCATGGCGTACTCGGGCGCGTGGTAGCCGAACGTGCCGAGCACCTTGGTGGAGTGCAGGCGCGCGGCGGAGTCCGGGGACTGGTTGGTGAGGTTGAAGTCGCCGATCTTGGCGTCGTGGCCGTCGAAGACCAGCACGTTGCTGGAGCGCACGTCGCGGTGCACGATGGGCGGCCGCGCCTTCTCGTGGAGGTGCTCCAGGCCCCGCGCCGCGCCGTACGCGATCCGGGCGCGCTGGCTCCACGTCAGCACCGGCCCGGGCTCCGCGCCCTGCACCCCCTTCTTCCCTGCAACAAGCAATGATGCCATCGAATCGATCGATCGATCTCAGACGTTCAGGATTGGCTGCTTCGCTGCTACTGCTATATACCATGCCTTACCGTGGAGTATGTCGTAGAGGGAGCCCATGGTGGCGAACTGGTAGAGCACGATCCGGTTGTTGAGCTCCAGGCAGTAGCCCAGCAGCTGGGTGAAGTGCTCGCACTTGAGCCGGGACACCACGGACAGCTGCTCGCAGAACTCGGCCTCCGACTGGCCGGAGGAGCTGCCGTTGTCGAACATCTTGACGGCGACCAGCTCCCCGGAGCCGAGCTTGGCGCGGTAGACGCGGCCGTAGGAGCCTTCCCCGACCAGCGCCCTGTCCCCGAAGTTGCCCGTGAGGCGGTTCAGCTCCGCCAGCGGGAACGCCGGGACGTCGATGGGCAGCACCTTGGCCGCCGCGGACGCGCCGCCGCCGGCCCGAGGCATGTTCGGCCCTCTCGGCTGGGCTGCGCATTAACCATACATGGCAACAGGGAGCGCGAGTGCGCACGGTGAGATCGCTGTCACGTCTCTTCATCAGGAATTCAGGATGATGATGTCGATCAAGCATCTATCTAATCGCCGAAGGAAAAGGTGGGAAGAAAGGAGAAAGAAAGAACCTGGTGCTCGCGGCGGCGTGGCGGCCGGGTAGCCGGCCGGCGGGGCGGCGAGGGGCTCCTCCTCCGCGCCGCTGCAGCACCACATCGTCAAGTCTAGCTAGGCGCGCGTGCGGGCCGGGCCTGAAACCTTAATCTGAGAAGCGGCGACAACCACGGTGGATCCGCAGCTCTGTCTCCGTACGCGGCAGGTTTGAACTGATCCCTCTCCGAGGCGAAGGGAGGCGCGGACGATCGAGGCGGCGAAGGTTGGAGAGCGGAGGGGCAATGGCCGGCAGCTGGCGGCTGTTGGACGGAATGGTTGGGCGAGGAAGAAGATGTGGCCCGAGAACTAGTAGGAGCTCGCGCGCGGCGGGTCGACGCGATTCCCGGCGCGCGGCCAGACAGGGCGGCGTCGCAATCATTCGTCCGCTCCGCAACGTGCGGCCTGCGCGCGCGGCGGCGCTGATGTTGCTGGCATGTCGAATCGGTAGGTCGGACTCGAATATTTCCCCTTCTTTCTTGACATCTTTTTCTTTGGGGTTAATTATATCTATACTATTATAAATTTGCGACTTCTGAGTTTTACTATTACAATTTGTCTATTCTGAAATTTGTCTATTCTGAACGATGCCAGTGCAATTCGTTACTATTTTCTACATATTCGATGATCGTAGACCCACGTGGAGGCATCCATATTACACCAAAATGCTTCTACTGTAATCCCCTCTCTCTATCCACCCACTGATATTAAGACCCCACATGTCATCTCCTACCTCCATCCCTTCTCCTTCCTCTGCTTCTTCTTCGTCTCGCCGCCGCTGCTGCCGGCCATGACCGGACGCCACCGAGCCCGCCCCAGAACCTTCCAAAACCCGAGCCCCTCCCAGCCTCCCGTGCTCCTCCCCCCACGCCCTTCCCTCCCAGCCCCGATGGCCGTCGCCGAGGCCATGCTCGAGCTCAAGGGGTGCTGTCGCAGGGGTGGTGCCACAGAGACCTCAAGACGGCGACCACTGCAAGGTTAGGGGCAAATCCGTCGGCAACACAAATTGAAGGGAACAATCGTTGTCCCTAGAGTTCAAATCAAAATCTTGTTGTCCAAATCGAAGCACAAATTAGCGCACAAACACATTAGAGTACTCGAGCTATTGATGGCTTGGATATAGTGCACGAGCTAGCGAAGCACATGAGAAAGATGAAGCTTGCAGCATCGGCAAGTTGCAGGCTCGCTGATGCAAAGGAAAAAAAAATGAAATTAAGAGAAATGCCCTGTCGCATTGCTGCTTCCCACGGCTGTGTCACTCGCCATAGAGCCACACGCCGCTGCGCTCGCCGTACTCTGCGCACTCGCGCCATGTTGTGCACTCGTCTCCTTCCAGCCACGCGAGCAGGGCCGCGCTCGTTGCGTCCATGTGCCATATAGGATATAGCAGGAGCTCACTTTCGCGCCGATGGAGGACCTAGGGTGGCGAGGCGAGGAACGCAGCCACAACAAAGAGAGACGTGGCGGCTGTGAGGGGTCCACCCGCGCGCCGACTTTGTGCCATTGCGCCGGCGAGAGAGGGGCGCGGCATGGATGACCATGGCGAGCGCTGTGGTCCCCACAACAGCTAGAAACCACCTTGCCCCAACGCGTCTGTATCGGGCGCAGTGGCCACTGTGGCGGGGTCGGCGACCGGCAGCGGCGAGAGAGAGCTGCCCGACGGGGAGGGCGAGGGCGACGGGGTGGCTGCACCGTAGATCCGGGCGGCCGCCGGCAATGGCGACGAGATGAAGAAGAGGAGGAAAGGAGAAGAATGGACGGGAAAGGGGATGATACGTGGGGCCCTAGTGAGTGGAGAGATAGGATTCTACCAGAGGTATTTTAGTCTATACGGTAATATGGATGTCTGCATGTGGGTTCAAAGCTGTTGAAGAAGTAAAAAATGGTATATTTGAGAGTTCAAACGAATTGTAATGATATTGTTTGAAATAGACGAATTGTAATGATATAATTTAGAAATTGCAAATTTATAATGACATAAATCCAATTAATACTTTCTCTTCCTGGTTTGAGCACCGTTGTCGTACCGGTACGACGGTGCCGGTGCGGGATGGCACCATTGCCTGTCGTATCAATGTACAAGCACGAGTCAACGTGACAGCGCGTACGTGCGTACAGCCCTGCTGTCCAGCGGCTTATCATCAGCCCTAGTTACTAGTTTACTACTGCAATACTGCATTTGATGGGGCTAAAAGAAGATTACTTAGCTCACTAATCTATTGAAGTTTTAACAACGATATCCTTGCGAAATAGGATCACTTAGGGCTTCTCCAGTCGCTGTGCGTGAAGAGTCGAATCATGCATGCCACGTATGAGCCTAGCTTTTTCATCGGACATACTTCATTAATTTCATATCCAGGGATGGACCTACAACAGAATAGTTAAAAGGTAAAATATTTTTCAAAATCTTGGCTTTTCTCTCCGTGTACGATTGAAACTTCAACACTCAATTTTTTAATCGGTAGGATTCGACTCTTCTTTGGAGGTCGACTCTTTCTCTCTCCTTTAAAGATTGGCATGCTCCAGCGGTGATGATTCGATTCATCAGGTCCACGTCGGCCCAGAGTTCGGCCACTGGAGAAGCCTAGTTTAGCGGCGATGCGTTCAGATGGCCATCAGGCCACGGCACGACCGGAGAGCAACCGGCAACCGCGAACGTACGGGGGCGGTGGTCAGACAGGAGAGATTGCCCACGTTCCCACCGCGCATGCAGCTCCAGGCCCAACCCAACCGCGTTCAGATGGTCCTCCCATGCTCCCTTCACGTCGTCAAACTCAAACAGCAACGACTTGACCTGTCACAACGAAGCTAGTTAAGTTGGACATCCCCTGCAAAAAAAAAACAAAAACAAATCCTAGTCAATCATCAGCCAACCATAGGATCAGGATTTTTTTTTAAAAAAAATACAGGATCAAGATTACAATATTACAGGTTCGTCCGAACGGCAGTCCCGGGAAGAAACAGACGCGTCGGTCAACGCTGACATGCTAGCAATAATAGGCTCTGCATTTTAGGCCCTGTTTAGTTGAAACGCAAAATTTTTTGCGAAAGAATCTTATTAATTTGAAGTACTAAATGAAGTCTATTTATAAAACTTTTTATACAGATGAGTTGTAAACCGCGAGACGAATCTAATGATGCTAATTAATCCATAATTAGCGGATGGTTACTGTAGCATTACTGTTGCAAATCATAGATTAAGTAGGTCCATTAGATTCGTCTCGCGATTTACAGCCCATCCATACAAAAAAATTTATAAATAGACTTCATTTAGTACTCCATACATATGTTGAAATATTATGTGACATTTTTTTTTTACGGGAAGGCCTTACTACTACACGGCAGCACAAACAACAGATAGCTCAGTCAGATGCTCAATCTGCAGCCTGGCTTGTCTGCTCTCCGCAGAGATGGGCGGGGCCGAAGGGGATTGATAGTCGTTGAGGTTGACCGCGAGCCTGGCTGATCAGCTTCCAGCAATCAATCCGGAGTGAACCCAGAACGAAAAAACACGGCAGCCAAATGCCCGACTGTTAATAAAAAACAAACTGGGAAAACACCAGTCAGCTGTTCAGCTATGTGCATCCACTTTCAATTTACAGACATGACCAAGTTAGATGCATGCATACGAAGAGTTACACACATGACCAGCCAATTGAAATCCTTGCTGATACCAGAGTAGAAGCACATGAGATTGTATACATTGAGCAACAACTTCCGAGAGTCAAATATATTACAGAAAGGAGAGAAAATATGAATGTAAAATCAAACTATGTATCCGAGTACAATGAGAGACAGAAGCTTTCAACAAGTACAGACTGTTGTTTCGACCAGATTTAATGCGGCGGGGAACATATATACACTATACAGGTCTTGAAGTGCGCTATCCACATCGACATCGCACCATCGAGCTCCTCTCCCTCTGAACTCAAGTTGCTTTCTTGCTCTTGTACTTGCTGGCGCAGACGACATATACGACCAAGTTCAGAAAACTGAGACCAGCGAGGAGCCAGAAGAAGTAATCGAGGTGCCCTTGGTTCAAGTTATCTGGAATCCATCCAGGGTTGCCTCCCCTTGTCGTGAAGTAGGCGACCATAGTCAAAATAAACGTGCTGAGATAGTTCCCAAATGCTGTCGTGAGGAGCTGGAATGCGCTGCAGAGGCTTCTCATGGCGTCTGGTGACTGATCATAGAAGAACTCAAGTGCCCCGATGAACGTGAACACCTCTGATAGACCGACCAAGAAGTACTGAGGGATTTGCCAGAATATGCTCAGTGGGACTGGGACGTTCTGATCCACCAAGTGTTGCTCCCTGGCAATCGCCAGCCGCTTGATCTCGAGGATTGCAGCTACTGACATGGTTACGACGGAGATTACCAAGCCAATGCCCATTCTCTGCAACTCCGTAAAGCCCTTCTCATTGCCAGTGAATCTCCTAGCTAGTGGGACCAGTATGTAATCGTAGATAGGGACACAAAGAATGACACTTAGCGTGTCAAAAGTGGATAGGGATGCTGGAGGAACCTTGAATGAACCCAAGGATGGGTCAAGCACCATCCCCTGTTCCACAAACATAGTTGACATCTGAGCATAAACAGCGGAAAACACTATTGTTGTTGCCCAGATAGGGAACATCCTTAGCAGTATCTTCAGTTCTTCCACCTGGGTAACAGTGCATATCCGCCATGGATTAGTGAAGTCAGCTGTTTTCACATCAACATCAGTAATTGTAGCAGCCTTGTCCAAACATCTGAAACAAATGTCAGCGGAATATGTTAGGCTCTTAGCTTTCACATCATGGGAAAAGAAGGATACCACAATTCAAGTCATAAATATTCACATCTGGCGACATTATTTAACAATTAAAACATTGATGGCAGGTTAGATGCTTTAGAATTGCATCACAGAAGGAGACTTACCTGAGTTCATCGGTGTGCTCCAATTGTCGGCTCCCTTCAATTGCCGACACCCCATCAGGTAGCTCATACAAGAGGGAGCTGTCCTCTGGGACATGTACATTCCACTTGCGCAAAGAGGCAACAGCCACCTGGCATACTCGTGTAATAGGACTACCTCCTGGTTTCTGGAACCTATAAATTGATGTGCCAGAGAAGAAGCTTATGATTGCCAACCCCATGAATACGGTCGGGATGCCAAAGCCCAGCCCCCATCCTACATTGTCTTGGACCCAAACCAGAAAGCTGCTTGATATGAGAGCACCAATGTTTATTGAAAAATAGAACCAGTTAAAGAAAGATGCCTTCTGGATTCGCTCAGCTGGATCTGTATCATCAAATTGATCCGCTCCAAAGGATGAGACACATGGCTTAATTCCACCAGTACCCAGGGCAATCAGATAAAGACCAAGAAAAAAGACAGTATACTGAAAAGGGCTTGCTGGTGGGCAGAAGGATCCTTCACAGGATGGAGGCATGAGCACAGGCACTGATGCTGAAAGAGTCAGTATTGCCATCCCCTACAATTAAAAGAACAAAAGATGATGTCAAGCTAAAACATAAAAAACTAACAGGGTCCTACCAGGATCAGTTGAATGTAGCACTTTGTGTATGGGCTAACATACAAGCAAGCCTAGTTCACAGAAGTTAGAGGGCACGTTCATTTGTTAAAAAAAAAGAGAGAACAAATTACTCGCATGTACCTTTTCAACATCAATGTTAAGGGTTGACAGATTACAATAAGAGTACAATATCTTTAGATTTTTTTTATTTTCGTGTGTGGGTTCAGGGCGGTGGAAATGGAAAATATCTTTAAGCTTGACAGAGATGCGTCATAGAGATATGTCATTTCGAAGCAAATTGTGTTGTATCAGTAAAAATCACATGCTATCAAGAAGACAATTTCTACCCGCATATGCCATCCATTTGCATTCTTTAATGAGCAGGAACACGGAATGTACCATGGCACTACAGAGCAAAATAACTTACAATGAAGTATATCGTGGAGAATGTTGCAATTGTCCAATACCTCCCCCAGTATGCATCAGCCAGGATTGCTCCAATAAGGGGAGTCAGATAGCAAGTTCCCTGCCATGTAGTCACATTGCTAGCAGCAGAGGCATTTCCATCATGTAGCTTTTTTGTCAAGTAAGTAACAAGGTTTGTAGAGATGCCATAATAGGCCAGCCGCTCACAGCATTCAGTACCTAGGTTAACCACAATAGTTAATTGCAGGTTATAAGGGAATTAAATGGAAGAACATACTTACACACTTAGTGAGCATATTCCAAAAAAATTACCTAATATGAATGGACATGCCTTCCATCTACCAGTTGTTTCCTTCACAACAGGATTTCCAGAAAAGTCGACAGATCCATCTCCAGTGTATATTAGTTGGTTCGGTTCCTGAAACCAAGATCATGTTATCACGCCATTATAATTTTTGTCAAACAAATGGTACAAGTACTAACAGACAAGAGAGCACTTTGACTGCATATGCAGCACATCATACATTGCTGCACAGACTTTGACTAAAACAATATAGCAATCCACAAGGACTTCCTACATTTATTCAGCGAGGCCCAATCCAGACTATTTGTTCAGGTTTTACTTCAACATTAATGTGCAGAGGAAACCACTGCAGCAATATGCTTGTAGCCTGGTACTATGGGGTCATAGCTCCATCAGCTTGGGACAAATTGTTCAAAGAGAAATAGCCTGGAACTGGAAACTTTTCAATCCACACATGAGTTCAAAGAGCCCATAAGACAAATTGTTTAGGCTCAGATACAGATATCAAGCAAATTAAGTAAGAGAAAAGCTTCTAATTAAAACTGCAATTACAATTCCAGAATTTTACTCGTGACCCCGTGCCCATGTATAGAACACCGGAATTATGCCCAAGTATGAAGTGGTGGTGGTGTGCCAAACAGTCCCTAAGAATTGTGTCCTAAAACATCAATCAGGAAGTTCCACTCAAATTATTTCAAATTCGGTGCGCCAAGGTATGATCTTTTTTTTTCGTCCCCTAAAATAGACAAGAAATCTCACGAAAATATCCTCCTACAGATCGAGAGCCGCCACTCATCATCACTAAACACAAGAGCACAAAGCCTCCAAGTAAGGCAACCCCAGCCGGACGAACGATCGAAGTGGTCGAGCCAACTCACCTCCGGAGCGAGGAGCCCCTGCTCCAGCGCGGCCTCCTCCCCGCGCTCCGCGCCAGCCATCCCTAAGGCACGAGCACGCCGGATCGAACCCCGGGCACTCTCCAATCCTCCGCCCGATCGGAGCAAGAGCGGCGGTTATTCTATCCGTATGTCGCGAGGAAGCAACAACCGCTAGTCCAAGGTGGAATCGCGGCGGGAGTGGTATTTATGGGAAGGCGAGCAGTAGCTTGTAGATCTGGGTACTCCTACGTTTCAAGGGCGGAGGGAGTGAAGGATGCGGCACCGGCGCCCCCGCTGCCGCTGCTGTTCCTGTTCCGGTGACCCGTTGATTTGCGCCTGGTGCTGGGATTGGTGCCGGAGTTGGAGTCGGGACGTGCAGGTGGGGTTGGACGTTGCAGTTGGAGTTGGCACTTGGGGGTGCCTTGGAGAGTTGGGGCGAGCCCCCAACGGGTGCAAATTGGTGACTCTTCTGCTTCTAATTTTTTTCAATTCAAAGTTTTGTAGTGCTTTTTTAAAATAATATTTTAATTTAAAAAATTAGTACAAAATTTTGAACTAAAGAGAATATCTTAATTCTAAGAGTCATCAATTGACACCTCTTGCCGCAACCACAAGGGGATAGTTCGTCTTGCAGTACTCACACGCCCGGCGTATAGCCGAAGAGGGGATGCCCAGATTGTTTTTTTAAAAGAGAAGAAGAAAGTCCAAATTATATATTTGGACGCTCAGATTGTATATTTTGTTTTTACTAGGAATTATATCCTACATCCTATATGGATAAAAATATTATAAATATCGGATACGTATATTAGTTATTTAGTAAGGATTGATCCGACTCGCATATGAGATGGACTAAAACACATCTATTAATGACATAACATAGATCAAATCAAGAATTTAAGTAGAAACTCTACCGCTTTAAAAATAGATATAGATATAGAAAAAAAAAGTTTTCTGAAGTTTATTTATACGATCATCTAAAGTTTTTGTGGGTAATGGTAATTGCGAGTCACTTACAGTTTTACTTGCGCTCTTTCCTTGCCGAGCTCCGTTAGGAGGTCAGCGTCCAGTTCTTATTCTTCACATATAATAGTACTCTGTTAAGCAAGATGTGACAGCTTTTGTCTTTGGCTAGTGCGTTCCATTTATCTATTGTCATGCCATAGTTGTCCAGCACGGGGTGGCCTAAAAATTTCCTATGTAAATGCCCAGTCCACTTGCGGGAAAAATATGACTAGACTAGAAGAAAGCGCGCAAAGAGACGCGAAAGGAAGGAGAGAGCATCGAGCCATGTGGCCGACCGCCCACGCCGGCACGGCACGTCCGATCATCCTTTCCTTCGGAGCTCAGACTTCCTCCGCTGTGTCCGCCGCGAGACGCTCAGCTAGCAGTAGGCTGCGATCCGCGAAAATATCGTAGGAATCGGCGGCCGGCGGTGGCGGCCATCGTCCAAAAGTACACCAGCCTGCCGACCCCATCGACATCGCTCCCTCGAGGGCGAACGGAAATGTTTGTTGTGGTATAAAACCGGGCCGGAATAGACCATGAAACCGGGGGGCTGTATTCCCTGAACGGCCCATAACCTACTGTGGCCCACGGGCTAAACAGATGGAGATTATTCTCTCTTGCACTGTGGCCTGTGGGTTCATGTTTCGATGCAACCAGCGGTGGTCGGTGGAGTGCCCCAGGACCCAGGTCAGATGGACAAGCCGAAACGGCGGCACGGCGGCGGGCGGCAAGCCGGCAAGCAAGACGGCGAGAGGCGCGGTCGCTTTGCGGTCAGCGTTGACCGACGCGCAGATTGGGTAGTGGGGTAGTGCGGGAAAGCCGACGCCCGCCCGGTCGGCGTGGGCACGAGCTGCCGCGGCCCGCGGGAGGAATGTGCGCCCGCGGCGAGTCTGTTGTCGAGGCCGAGCCGCTGATCCAACTGCTCGATCAAGATGTTTTTGACCCCGGACACTGGAGGCTGCGGCTGCCTGCCTTGATGCTTGACGGCCATGGGAACGCTGTAATGCCGTGGAGAGCGAGAGGCTCGTTGGTCCTTGCACGCGGCGGGGCCGGGCCGGGTCATCCCTACTCCTACTGCCCGAGCGGGACGGGGATGTCACCGTCCCGCGACGGATCACGGAACGCTCCGCGGCAAGTGCCATTTACCTGGCTTGAGGACCAGAAGCTTCTCACTTTGGGCTTTCTGCCTTTTCTCTTCAGGGATCGTGTTTGCCTTTTTGGCGCCAGAAAACTATGAAACCCACCTCGCATATTGACTCATCGGCTGGACAGGTTTTGCTGGTATGGATGGTCTGAATCACCACGGTTGATTGACTGACATGCGGTGGCTGAGCTAGCGAAAATTTCAGTTGGGTGGAAAACCAAGATCAATATGTATACATTAGATAATATAGTTATTAAGTGTATTTGACATCAAATTTTTATGGCGTTCGTGTAGGCATGTGGTCAGGAAAGCTAGCTGCACTTTACAAAAGGGTCAACTAAAACTAACATTTTCATATAAGTCGTACTTTGTGGTTCTTCTTTGCATAGAGATCATCGATGATTGAATCTGTCGTGAACTTAATGGCAATCTCCCTCAGAGTCAGAGTATAGGGTACATATGCAATATTGAATCCTCGTTCCTTAACAAAAAAAAGAATAGACCTGGGAGAAAAATGTTATGTTTGCAGACCTTAGGTGGGGGGGGGGGGGGGCTGCCTGCCGGTTCCCTTTCCTACTGATGTGCAAAGATATCAGGGGCGGATCCAGCGTGGGGGCAGGGGGGCTCAAGCCCCCTTACCCCCCATGAACTCCATGGAAAGAAGTAGGGGAGGAGGAAGGGAAAGAAGAAGAAGAGAGGGAAGATTTGAGGAAGAAGAGAGGGAAGATTTGAGGAAGAAAAAGGGAGATGAGCCCCCCAACCCCCAAAGCGCAGATTCCGAATCTGAAAGGTATCGCAGATGATTAATTGGGTGATCTGATCATTGTAGGACGCACTTAACATGCACTTAGTTGGAATCCTCGGTTCCAACCGCAGGCTCGATGCAGCAGCAAAATCCGTTCCAGAATACAGCTACGTTTAGAGCCCCCAAGGTGCCAGCTCCACTACGACCAGCAACGTGCACGCCTTACGGGGCAGCGGCTGTAGGTTATCACAAGATAGGATTGAGTAGGATTGAGTGTGTTTCTCCTTTGTAATGATTTGGTGCCTACGTGCGGTCCAGAGCGGTAAAGGTCCGCCCTTATAAACCCGACCTCTGGCTTCATCGCACAAACAGGCGACACCAACAAGTGGTCCAGAGCGGTAGAGGTCCTCCCTCGTAATCCCGACCTCTGATGTATACCACGAATCAAGCAATGAAGGAGATTTACTTTCTCAGTCCTATCTTTGCATTAACCTGATAGCACTTGTCCGTTCAGCTTGCATATTTTCTTCCTTCCGTCCAGAGTCTTTTCTTTTGTTGCTAACGATCCAAATTGAGTTGCTGGCTTGTGGTCAGGTGGGGACACCCCTTCTAGCTGGAAGGCAGTTCGGACCTCTAAGGACCTGCTCAGGAGAAGTGGTGCCCGTATCCTGGGGTAGAGAAGCTCCGCGTAGCTTAGCCTGGTAATGTACCCTAAGCCTACGTACTTCACTGCCCTGTTACGAGTCCCCTAGTATCCGAGACTGCTGTCCCTAGAGGTCCCGGGCTCCTTTCTAGTATAAGGCTTGGTTCCCTACACCTTGCTGCAAGATCCGGTGGCGTAATTCATGGGATCGTCAGCAACGCTCCAAGTCCACTTCGGTGGCCCACTCCGGCGGAGACCGCTCGCCACGGTCGACTCAAGTCCACTCCGGTGGCCCGCTCCGGCGGAGACCGCTCGCCACGGTCGCTCAAGTCCACTCTGGTGGCCCGCTCCGACGGAGACCGCTCGGCACGGTCGACTCAAGTCCACTCTGGTGGCCCGCTCCGGCGGAGACCGCTCGCCACGGTCGCCCGCTCCGGCGGAGACCGCTCGCCACGGTTGCTCAAGTCCACTCCGGTGGCCCGCTCCGGCGGAGACTGCTCGCCACGGTCGCTCAAGTCCACTCCGGTGGCCCGCTCCGGCAGAGACCGCTCGCCACGGTCGACTCAAGTCCACTCCGGTGGCCCGCTCCGGCGGGGACCGCTCGCCACGGTCGCTCAAGTCCACTCCGGTGGCCCGCTCCGGCGGAGACCGCTCGCCATGGTCGACTCAAGTCCACTCCGGTCGCCTGGAGCCGGGTCCAGGGAAGTAGTGCTTGCTCCCTGGGCGGTTCAAGGTCCGTGCAGCCGCTTAGCTCGGTTCCGTACCCTAAGCCTGCACCTTCGCCGCCCTGCGGAGAGCGCTCTAGTACCTGAACCTGGCAACAAGTGCTACGACCTTAAAGGGGTCCGGAGCACCCGCTCTCGACATGAGCACGCCAACGAGTCAGCATTGCGTCACGATAATGGCCCCACCTGCGGGTTCGAACCTGTAACACCTCTGGTGTTTAGCACTGTTAAAACAGGCCATTAACATCAAATGACATAGTAAACCCTATTTTGGTGATTAATTAAAAGCCGAGTTCCGTTTAAATACACCAAAAAGTCAACTCTCGCACCTTTGCTCAAATGAACTTTTGCCCAAAACAAAAGTTGTAGAGTTTGACAAGATAAACAACTTTCGTGTTCAAAGTTTCTCAAGTTACAACATGGAATTTTGAGTTAACCCCGAAAAACAAGCGGGATCATTTAAACTTGAATTCAAATCTTTAACTTTCAAATCGTTGCTCAAACGAAGTTTTGCCTGAAAGGAAAGTTGTAGGAAATTTAATTTTGAACAACTTTCGTGTTCAGAATTTTTCAAGTTTCAACTGAAAATTTTGAGTTTGGATCAAGTCAAAGCGTTGACAGTTCTTTTCTCTCTCCACTCCTATTTCTCTCTCCTCTCTCTCTCCCTCGCTGACCCTCCCCTGCCCGAGCGCGCAGGCACTCGAGCACTGGGCTCGCTGCGCCGCCGCCGCCGCTCGCTGCCCTGCTGCCTGGCCGCGCGCCGCTGACCCCCACCCCCGCTCGAGTGCGCACGCCCCGCAAGCCGCTGACCTTCCCCTCCCCTCCCATCGAGCTTGCAGCGCTGCCCCGTCGACGAGCACGCCGCGCCAAGCGCTCGGCGATGCGCCACCATCGTCGCAGTGGCGCCCAAACAGGCCAGCCATGCCCTGCCGAGCCGCGGACCACGGCCAGCCTTCATTGCCGCGCGCTACCGACGCCACCAACCCACTCGCTGCGCCCTGGCACGCCATCAAGGCCGCCCGGCGAGCACGCCACCGCCAGGCCGCGCGCACGGCCGCCGCTCCCTTCTTCTGCGCCCAGCCCCCTCCTCACGCCCTCACTTCGCCTTTTAGCTCGCGCCGCCCGTGTGCCCGCACGCCCGCACCCCATTCCCCGCGCCTGCGCCCCACCCCTTCGCCCAGAGCGGCCAGCGCCGCCGCGCCACTGCGCAGCGCCGCCGCGCCCCCTTTTCCGCCCGCCGAGCCACGGCGCTCGTGGAGAGCCCAGCTCACCCCTCCTCCACCCCCACCGAGCACCCCGCGAGCTTCATCTCACCCCCAAGCAGCTCCCAGACCCGCCCATCTCCACCCGGAGCCTCCCAGTGCCGCGGAACGCCGCCGCCGCCGTCGTGAACACCGCCGCCCGCCCGCCCACCTTGGAACTCCCTGCTCCGCCCCTCCTCGACTCCAATCAACCCTCGAGCTAGCTTCCTCATGGCTCCGTGAAGCTCCCCGGCCTGCCCTTCCCCTTCCTCCCGCGCCGGAGCGCCGCCGCCGCAGCTCGCCATCGCCGCCGGCCGTGCTGCTACGCCGCCACCCCTGCTCCGGCCATTCCCGTCGACCGCATCACCCACCCCTAGGTAGAGCTCGGTGAGCTCTCACCCCTGGGCGCCGTCCCCGCCGCCGGCGAGCCTCCTCCTCGCTGGGCAACCCCCGCCGCCGCCTCCTCTGTCCCCAACTCCGGCCAGGGGCCCCTGCGCGATTAGTTTTAGGTCTCCAGGGGGTTTTGTGAAATTTCCAGGGGTTCCTTTGCAATCTGTGTTTTTGGTTTTCTAGATTTTCCAGTGAACTTGTAAATTTGTTTAAAAATCGTAGGAAAATCGGAAAAATACAAACTCAACTGTTATGGAATCCTAACAAAGATATCTACAACTTTTGTTACATACACCTTTTCATTTGCTCAATAGTTTTTATTTCATTTAAAATACAAAGAAAATATACTTTATATTAGATCTCAAATTACAAGCATGAGTTGTTAGCCATTTTTGGTCAGTGGGGTACATGTTAGATGTATAACCTTGTGAAAAAGTTTCGTGGACAGTTGACATGCCTAACTATCAGTTTCTATAAATCTTGATGTATGCCTAGGAGGGATAGTTTCATTTATTCAAGTTGTTATGATATGTTTCATGGGCTAAAACTTTTACAGTACTTGTATGTTAGTTCCCAGAGTCTAAATAAAAAGTTTGAGAAATTTTAGTTAAGTCAATCTGGAACACATGATTTTTGGTGAGGATAGATACTTTAAATCATTAAAAATAGTTTCTTTACATTAAAAATTCTAATAATTTTTCAAGGGGTTAACTTTGACTTTATAACCATTCTGGTAAAAGATGAGGTTCTGGAAATTGTTATAACAGTCTGTAGAATTTAATTTTGATCCATGCAGATACGCATTGTACTATTTTTCATGCCCTGTACAAAGCTTGTTTAATTGTGAAAAATTTATGACAAGCTAATCTTTAGGTAAAAAACACTCAGTTAAAATTTCATTACCAGTACTTGCATAGTTTGATCTATAAAATTCATTTTTGTTTCTAGCAGTAGCTGTTTATTTTATTTTTCATGGTTAATAGGCTGCATGAAATGGGCTGAAAATTTCACAGTAGGCAAGTTACTCAGATATGTACCTTGCATAAAAATTTCAAACCCAGAATCTCTGTTTAACTTTATTTATGATAAGGACTTGCTTAACCTAGTAATAAATGAGAAAAACCATTCTTTTGCTGCATAGGAAGAAAAGGTAAAATCCACCGTAGTTACTTTGTAAAGTCAGATATAATGTTTATTACTCTATAAATGATTGCCCAAAATGATGTAACAGAATATTTTGCAAATCATCTTAAGTTGCGTTGGATTACAACTATTTAGTGAAGAATTGAATAAATCGTATCAATAAAGTAACTCACACATATGCATTTCCTATAGATTCGACTACTCTCCCAGACGGTACGTACGAGCTGGTGCCGGAGTCCGGGAGTGAGCAGCGTGAAGCTCAAGTGAATCTAACTGAAGCCACTGAAGACCTGAACCAAGGTTCAGAAGAGCCCAAGGCTAGCTCCGCTCAGGAAGGCAAGCCCCGGAGCATGTCCTACATATTCTAAATTTATGCAACTTTTCATGTTCCTGTTTATTTGTGCATTTAAGTTGCAGGAATTGTTTGGAACCTTAGTTGCATGATCCTAGGTACCTATGTTTGAACACTAGTATGTGTAGGTCGCTAGTTGGCTATGCTAATGGTTCGGTAGAAGTCGAGTGATTTCCTGTCACTCGCGAGCTCATAGGAGTTGAATGCTTACTACACACTGCAATATAAGGATTACGGGCGGGGTTGTTGTACTTGTGATACCCCGTCTGTTTAGTGAAAATGGATAAGGCCGCGGTGTGTGGTAGTGGTGGTTAAGCGTTTGAACGTACTAACCACATGCCGAGAATATGGTAATCGGTAAGCTTAAGTACCTGATGGAACCGGCCATGGAACATACTCCCCACTGTCTGGTCTATGGTCACGCACGGGTGCAGGGCACCCTAGGACGGTGGGCCTGTTTCATGCCCGGGGAAAAAGGGGAAAAGTCGCGTGGGTGATTGCATTCCCCATGCGTGTGTTTAGGTCTGCCTGGCCAGGTTAACAAATTCGATTCGAATCGTCCGTCTCTCACGGATATTGAGACTGCTTAACCCTTTTGCCACATAGAGTAAGAAGTGGAATAAGGATGATGAAAAATATGGTTGAATGAGGAAAAATAATTGTTTTTCACCATGAATGCTTTAGGATAGATGCTAATGTAGAATGGTTAATCAAACTAGAACTTGAAAGCTAAAATCGGAAAATAAGAACTTACTCTTTATTGCTTTTCGGCAAGGACAAACCCCTCAAGCCAAAGGCCTTGCATGTCTAGTTAGAGGGCTAGTTATATCCTAGTCGGGTAAGCCTTGCTGAGTATTAGTATACTCAGCCTTGCTTGTGGCTCCACTTTGTTTCAGGTGATACATTTGAAGATCAGATAGCTAGTTTGACTTGGCCGTGTGTTTTACCTCCTAGTTGGTCGGTGGAGTGGGATACGACTTCGGCCAGCGATGGCAATGCCGAGTGATGTCATGTACGGGCTTCATCATGATATCATGTATCGTCGTTTAGAACTCGTTTTATTGCCGCTGCAATGAACTCCGAACTACTTTAAATTCGGACTTCAAGTACCTTTCGGAGATTTCGAACTTGGTTTGTAATAATTAAGTTAAGACTCTGTAATGTATTGTAACTATGAATTGTTGTACTATCTGGACTCACCTTCGTGTGGGTTACATGTAAGCTTTGGGTTCGATCGACGCTCAGGTGGATTCTTCGGGACTTTACCCGACAGCACTGCTGAATTACTCCGTTTGAAGTGCGTGTTAGCCGGGATTATCTTTAAGATGATGGTTAGCGCACTTGAGCCGGATTAATTAGGACGGTACTGCCACAGCTGGTATCAGAGCCGAACAAAGCGCACACCCGAGAGTACGACTAGATTTTAAAAGTTTTACTTAAAACTTAGCGACATAATCGCGTTTGGTAAATACGTTGGTTCGTTAAGAATCGTGTACAGTACGTAAAGCCCTAGGGAATATTATGGGAGTTTTTTGGTGGCTATCTAACTTATGGTTTATTTATAACTGACTTCCAGCACATTTCTTCTGTACTTTAAATTCAGCATTTTACATTATGTAACGACGCACCTACGCTAAGGTAAGACGGTAAGAATCCTCAGTCAACTGAGAAAGTTTGACCTTCCCGTCGGTGATGCGAGCCGAACGCTGCCCTCAAGCAGTGGCTTACTTGAGGTGCTGCCAATGTACCAACTATTAGTTGGCTATATTGGGAGTAAAGTATACTCAGTCAGCTGAGGGAGTCTGACCTTCCCGTCGGTGATGCGAACCGAACACTGTGCTCAAGCAGTGGCCTACTTGAGCTGCTGCCAATATACCGACCATCGGTCGATTATATTGGGAGTAAAAAGAAACTGTGAATACGTCACCTCGGTAGCGTATGAGCGCTGTCCATGCAATGTTGGACGCATGGATGCTGCTTCTATAGTGAGCGGTAATGTATGGGGACGCTTTCATGTGTGCTTGCATGAAAGGTTCAATGAATATATCTGTCAATTTTCTGCAGGTACACTAACCGCGATTACGTAAGTTAAGCACGGTTAGAACTCAGCTAGAAATATATATATAGGGAGAGACGTAAATTGTGCCATGCCACCGGTGCTAACCCCGTAAGTCCAAAACTATTTGGCAATTGTTTTCCTTGGGAGGACGAATAGGTCGTGCATGCATCATGCTCATATAATTGAAAGCCCTTGAAAATAGATGTGGATTAGTCAGCAAGGTTAAGGGTTGCACGTGAGCACGGTTCATCTTCTCTAAATTAAGGTCTATCTAGAAATGGGTCATTTCTGCTATACCATGGAAGATGGATTTAATTGACATGGTTGATGACTCCATCTGTAGAAGTGCCAGTGGATGATTTTGCCCCAAAACTTGTCTACTAGCTGCTGTGTAAAATTGAGAATTTTTCGACTTGTATACATTGGGGTAAAATCGCTTCAAACCAAATAGTACGACTTGTGCCAATCAAGTTAGGTAGCCTAATCATCAACACCGATCTTATACTCCTACCATTTGAGGGTATAGATATCATATTGGGGATGAATTGGATGACTCAGCATGGTGTTATAATAGATATTCCTGCCAGAGTGGTTGAACTAAATTCACCAAAATACGGAGCCACTACTCTCTATTTACCCTTCCGAGAGTGTGTCAATTCTTGTGCCTTTGCCATGAGCGCATCCAAACTAGAAGAAATTCCGGTGGTATGCGAGTACACCGATGTGTTCCCGGATGACTTGTCAGGAATGCCACCAGATAGAGAGATTGAGTTCGTTATTGAACTACAGCCAGGCACTGCCCCTATCTCAAAGAGGCCATATAGAATGCCACCTAAGGAGTTGGCCGAGTTAAAAATCCAACTTCAAGAGCTTCTGGACAAAGGCTTCATTCGCCCCAGTGCATCACCTTGGGGTTGTCCAGCCCTCTTTGTAAAGAAAAAGGATGATAGTTTGAGGTTGTGTGTGGACTACCGACCTCTCAATGCGGTGACAATCAAAAACAAATATCCCCTTCCCCGCATTGATGTTCTCTTCGATCAACTGGCTGGAGCTAGGATTTTCTCAAAGATCGATCTTCGCTCTGGCTATCATCAGATCAAAATTCGTCCATGTGATATTCCTAAAACCGCCTTCTCCACACGGTATGGACTCTATGAGTATTTAGTCATGTCTTTTGGTCTCACAAATGCACCTGCCTACTTCATGTATCTCATGAACTCGGTATTCATGCCTGAGCTCGACAAGTTCGTCGTGGTTTTCATTGATGACATCCTTATTTATTCCAAGAATGAGGAAGACCATGCTAAGCACCTGCGCATTATTCTCCAATGTCTTCGGGACCATCAGCTCTATGCTAAATTTTCCAAGTGTGAATTCTGGCTAGATAGTGTGAAATTCTTGGGCCACACTATTTCCAGCGAAGGCATAGCCGTGGATCCTAGCAAAGTGCAAGAAGTGATGGACTGGAAACCTCCTACCTCCGTTCATCAAATTCGCAGTTTTCTTGGTTTAGCCGGATATTATCGCCGATTCATTCCGGATTTCTCCAGAATTGCTAAGCCAATGAGTGAACTATTGAAGAAAGGAGTAAAGTTTGTGTGGGATGAAAAATGTGAAAAGGCTTTCCACACCCTAAGGGAGCAGTTGACTACAGCACCTGTCTTAGCTCAACCTGATAATACCAAGTCCTTTGACGTGTATTGTGACGCGTCGGGTACTGGTCTTGGCTGCGTGCTCATGCAAGACAATGGAGTTATCGCTTATGCGTCACGAGCTCTTCGACCTCATGAACAGAATTATCCTACTCACGACCTTGAATTAGCAGCTGTCATTCATGCTCTAAAGATATGGAGGCATTATCTTATGGGTGCTCATTGCAATATCTACACCGATCACAAAAGTCTCAAATATATCTTCACTCAAGCTGACCTAAATATGAGACAAAGACGGTGGCTAGAATTAATCAAGGATTATGATCTTGAGGTGCACTATCACCCAGGCAAGGCTAATGTTGTAGCAGATGCACAAAGTCGCAAAGCTCATTGCCATTGCCTATCCGTGGAATCCTATTCTGAAACCCTCTGTCATGAGATGAGGAAGCTCCAGTTGGAAATGATTCCCCAAAGTACATTAAATCACATCTCAGTTGAACCAACTCTTCATGATCAAATCATTATGGCCCAGTTACATGATAAAGGTGTGGGGATCATTAAACAAAAACTCTCTCAAGGAGAAAGGAAGTATAAGTGTTTTCGTCAGGACCATAACGGAGTTCTATGGTTTGAAAGTCGTTTAGTTGTTCCGAAAAATCATGATCTTCGGAAGCAAATTCTCGACGAGGCACATCTTTCCAAATTTTCTATTCACCCGGGCAGTACTAAGATGTATCAAGATCTTAGGCAAAATTTCTGGTGTACTAGGATGAAAAGGGAAATTGCTAAATATGTCTCGGAATGTGACACCTGCCAGAGAGTCAAAGCCAGCCACTTGAGAGTAGCCGGTTTGCTTCAACCTCTGCCTATCCCATCGTGGAAATGGGAAGACATAAGTATGGACTTCATTGTTGGATTACCCAATACATCCCAGAAGCACGATTCCATTTGGGTTATCGTGGATAGACTAACCAAGACGGCACATTTCATTCCAGTACATACTACTTACACTGCCAAGAAGTATGCTGAGATCTATCTCGATCGTATTGTTTGCTTGCATGGGGTACCCAAGACAATCATTTCTGATCGTGGGACACAGTTCGTTGCACGCTTTTGGGAACAGTTGCAAGCATCTCTTGGGACAAAATTGATTCGAGGCTCAGCTTATCACCCACAAACTGATGGACAAACTGAGAGGGTGAACCAAATCCTGGAAGACATGTTGAGAGCTTGCGTCATTCATTATGACAAGAGTTGGGACAAATGTCTAGCTCTAGCGGAGTTCTCATACAACAATAGTTATCAAGAGAGTTTGAAAATGGCACCATTTGAGGCCTTATATGGTCGACGGTGTCGTACCCCTTTGAGCTGGTCGCAGGTCGGAGAACGAGTGGTATTTGGGCCCGATCTCGTAACAGAGGCAGAAGAGAAGGTGAGGGTAATACAAGAGAATTTAAAGGCCGCCCAGTCTAGGCAAAAGAGTTATTTTGATAAAAGGAGAGACCCTTTGCAATTTGAAGTGGGTAATCATGTCTATCTTCGCGTCTCGCCAACCAAGGGCGTGCAGAGATTCGGAGTAAAGGGCAAATTAGCTCCCCGATATGTTGGCCCTTATGAAATCATTGAGATTTGTGGACCCGTAGCCTATAGACTACGACTTCCTCCTCGACTGGCAGCAGTACATGATGTTTTCCATGTTTCTCAACTCAAGAAATGTGTTCGGGTTCCCACCGAGATCATTGAACAAACAGAAATATTGGTAGAACCAGAACTCTCTTATGTCGAATACCCTATCAAGGTTCTTGATCAAAAGGAAAGAGTCACTCGAAGAAAAGAAGTTAAAATGTACAAGATTCAATGGAGTCACCATACCGAAGAGGAAGCTACCAGGGAAACTGAAAGCTACTTAAATCAGAATTTCCCCGGATTTCTGAATTCAATTGGAGGTACACCTCTTTCCTACACGTAGCATGCTTATCTGAATCTCGGGACGAGATTCTCTTAAGGGGGGTAGGCTGTAACACCTCTGGTGTTTAGCACTGTTAAAACAGGCCATTAACATCAAATGACACAGTAAACCCTATTTTGGTGATTAATTAAAAGCCGAATTCCGTTTAAATACACCAAAAAGTCAACTCTCGCACCTTTGCTCAAATGAACTTTTGCCCAAAACAAAAGTTGTAGAGTTTGACAAGATAAACAACTTTTGTGTTCAAAGTTTTTCAAGTTACAACATGGAATTTTGAGTTAACCCCGAAAAACAAGCGGGATCATTTAAACTTGAATTCAAATCTTTAACTTTCAAATCGTTGATCAAACGAAGTTTTGTCTGAAAGGAAAGTTGTAGGAAATTTAATTTTGAACAACTTTCGTGTTCAGAATTTTTCAAGTTTCAACTAAAAATTTTGAGCTTGGGTCAAGTCAAAGCGTTGACAATTCTTTTCTCTCTCCACTCCTCTTTCTCTCTCCTCTCTCTCTCTCCCTCGCTGACCCTCCCCTGCCCGAGCGCGCAGGCACTCGAGCACTGGACTCGCTGCGCCGCTGCCGCCGCTCGCTGCCCTGCTGCCTGGCCGCGCGCCGCTGACCCCCACCCCCGCTCGAGTGCGCACGCCCCGCAAGCCGCTGACCTTCCCCTCCCCTCCCGTCGAGCCTGCAGCGCTGCCCCGTTGACGAGCACGCCGCGCCAAGCGCTCGGCGACGCGCTGCCATCGTCGCCGTGGCGCCCAAACAGGCCAGTCGTGCCCTGCCGAGCCGCGGACCACGGCCAGCATTCATTGCCGCGCGCTACCGACGCCACCAACCCACTCGCTGCGCCCTGGCACGCCATCAAGGCCGCCCGGCGAGCACGCCACCGCCAGGCCGCGCGCACGGCCACCGCTCCCTTCTTCTGCGCCCAGCCCCCTCCTCGCGCCCTCACTTCGCCTTTTAGCTCGCGCCGCCCGTGTGCCCGCACGCCCGCACCCCATTCCCCACGCCTGCGCCCCACCCCTTCGCCCAGAGCGGCCAGCGCCGCCGCACCACTGCGCAGCGCCGCCGCGCCCCCTTTTCCGCCCGCCGAGCACGGCGCTCGTGGAGAGCCCAGCTCACCCCTCCTCCACCCCCACCGAGCACCCCGCGAGCTTCATCTCACCCCCAAGCAGCTCCCAGACCTGCCCATCTCCACCCGGAGCCTCCCAGTGCCGCGGAACGCCGCCGCCGCCGTCGTGAACACCGCCGGCCGCCCGCCCGCCTTGGAACTCCCTGCTCCGCCCCTCCCCGACTCCAATCAACCCCCGAGCTAGCTTCCTCATGGCTCCGTGAAGCTCCCCGGCCTGCCCTTCCCCTTCCTCCCGCGCCGGATCGCCGCCGCCGCAGCTCGCCATCGCCGCCGGCCGTGCTGCTACGCCGCCACCCCTGCTCCGGCCATCCCCGTCGACCGCATCACCCACCCCCTAGGTAGAGCTCGGTGAGCTCTCACCCCTGGCCGCCGTCCCCGCCGCCGGCGAGCCTCCTCCTCGCCGGGCAACCCCCGCCGCCGCCTCCTCTGTCCCCAACTCCGGCCAGGGACCCCTGCGCGATTAGTTTTAGGTCTCCAGGGGGTTTTGTGAAATTTCCAGGGGTTCCTTTGCAATCTGTGTTTTTGGTTTTCTAGATTTTCCAGTGAACTTGTAAATTCGTTTAAAAATGGTAGGAAAATCGGAAAAATACAAACTCAACTGTTCTCGAATCCTAGCAAAGATATCTACAACTTTTGTTGCATACACTTTTTCATTTGCTCAATAGTTTTTATTTCATTTAAAATACAAAGAAAATATACTTTATATTAGATATCAAATTACAAGCATGAGTTGTTAGCCATTTTTGGTAAGTGGGGTACATGTTAGATGTATAACCTTGTGAAAAAGTTTCGTGGACAGTTGACATGCCTAACTATCAGTTTCTATAAATCTTGATGTATGCCTAGGAGGGATAGTTTCATTTATTCAAGTTGTTATTGTATGTTTCATGGGTTAAAACATTTACAGTACTTGTATGTTAGTTCCCAGAGTCTAAATAAAAAGTTTGAGAAATTTTAGTTAAGTCAATCTGGAACACATGATTTTTGGTGAGGATAGATACTTTAAATCATTAAAAATAGTTTCTTTACATTAAAAATTCTAATAATTTTTATAGGGGTTAACTTTGAGTTTATAACCATGCTGGTAAAAGATGAGGCTCTGGAAATTGTTATAACAATCTGTAGAATTTAATTTTGATCCATGCAGATACGCATTGTACTATTTTTCATGCCCTGTACAAAGCTTGTTTAATTGTGAAAAATTATGACAAGCTCATCTTTAGGTAAAAAACACTCAGTTAAAATTTCATTACCAGTACTTGCATAGTTTGATCTGTACAATTCATTTTTGTTTCTAGCAGTAGCTGTTTATTTTATTTTTCATGGTTAATAGGCTGCATGAAATGGGCTGAAAATTTCACAGTAGGCAAGTTACTCAGATATGTACCTTGCATAAAAATTTCAAACCCAGAATCTCTGTTTAACTTTATTTATGATAAGGACTTGCTTAACCTAGTAATAAATGAGAAAAACCATTCTTTTGCTGCATAGGAAGAAAAGGTAAAATCCACCCTAGTTACTTTGTAAAGTCAGATATAATGTTTATTACTCTATAAATGATTGCCCAAAATGATGTAACAGAATATTTTGCAAATCATCTTAAGTTGCGTTGGATTACAACTATTTAGTGAAGAATTGAATAAATCGTATCAATAAAGTAACTCACGCATATGCATTTCCTATAGATTCGACTACTCTCCCAGACGGTACGTACGAGCTGGTGCCGGAGTCCGGGAGTGAGCAGCGTGAAGCTCAAGTGAATCTAACTGAAGCCACTGAAGACCTGAACCAAGGTTCAGAAGAGCCCAAGGCTAACTCCGCTCAGGAAGGCAAGCCCCGGAGCATGTCCTACATATTCTAAATTTATGCAACTTTTCATGTTCCTGTTTATTTGTGCATTTAAGTTGCAGGAATTGTTTGGAACCTTAGTTGCATGATCCTAGGTACCTATGTTTGAACACTAGTATGTGTAGGTCGCTAGTTGGCTATGCTAATGGTTCGGTAGAAGTCGAGTGATTTCCTGTCACTCGCGAGCTCATAGGAGTTGAATGCTTACTACACACTGCAATATAAGGATTACGGGCGGGGTTGTTGTACTTGTGATACCCTGTCTGTTTAGTGAAAATGGATAAGGCCGCGGTGTGTGGTAGTGGTGGTTAAGCGTTTGAACGTACTAACCACATGCCGAGAATATGGTAATCGGTAAGCTTAAGTACCTGATGGAACCGGCCATGGAACATACTCCCCACTGTCTGGTCTATGGTCACGCACGGGTGCAGGGCACCCTAGGACGGTGGGCCTGTTTCATGCCCGGGGAAAAAGGGGAAAAGTCGCGTGGGTGATTGCATTCCCCATGCGTGTGTTTAGGTCTGCCTGGCCAGGTTAACAAATTCGATTCGAATCGTCCGTCTCTCACGGATATTGAGACTGCTTAACCCTTTTGCCACATAGAGTAAGAAGTGGAATAAGGATGATGAAAAATATGGTTGAATGAGGAAAAATAATTGTTTTTCACCATGAATGCTTTAGGATAGATGCTAATGTAGAATGGTTAATCAAACTAGAACTTGAAAGCTAAAATCAGAAAATAAGAACTTACTCTTTATTGCTTTTCGGCAAGGACAAACCCCTCAAGCCAAAGGCCTTGCATGTCTAGTTAGAGGGCTAGTTATATCCTAGTCGGGTAAGCCTTGCTGAGTATTAGTATACTCAGCCTTGCTTGTGGCTCCACTTTGTTTCAGGTGATACATTTGAAGATCAGATAGCTAGTTTGACTTGGCCGTGTGTTTTACCTCCTGGTTGGTCGGTGGAGTGGGATACGACTTCGGCCAGCGATGGCAATGCCGAGTGATGTCATGTACGGGCTTCATCATGATATCATGTATCGTCGTTTAGAACTCGTTTTATTGCCGCTGCAATGAACTCCGAACTACTTTAAATTCGGACTTCAAGTACCTTTCGGAGATTTCGAACTTGGTTTGTAATAATTAAGTTAAGACTCTATAATGTATTGTAACTATGAATTGTTGTACTATCTGGACTCACCTTCGTGTGGGTTACATGTAAGCTTTGGGTTCGATCGACGCTCAGGTGGATTCTTCGGGACTTTACCCGACAGCACTGCTGAATTACTCCGTTTGAAGTGCGTGTTAGCCGGGATTATCTTTAAGATGATGGTTAGCGCACTTGAGCCGGATTAATTAGGGCGGTACTGCCACAGAACCTCCCCCGAAGGTGGACCCGGGGGCCACTGTCGGTACCTCTGGACTAGGGTACCCCCTCTTGCTCTGTCAAGACTCGTGTAATTATCTGTAGGTTCGCCCAAAGGAGCTGAGCAGCCGGACCCCTGGGGTCCGGCTCCATCTCACCGGACCAACGGCCCTGGACCCGCTCCCAGCTTTGGGACGGGTCCGGTGACGCCACGTGTCCCAGAGAAGGGAGCACTCAGCCAAAAATAGCCGGGGGCCCCGGACCTCCCACGGGGTCCCGGACCCCCATATACTATCCGGACCCCTCAGCAGGGAGGGAACAGACACCCCGCCTGGGGGGGTCCGGAGCCGCCACGTGTCCGCAGGCGCAGGTACGCGCGCACGGCTGCCAAGCTTCCTCGGGAAGACATGACCACCTATCGCATTCAATGCAGGAGACGTTGAGTGCGCTCTGCCATGGCAGATCCCGAGGAGACTTTAGCCAGGCTGTACTGTTGGTCGCGCGTTGCCAAGGTGCACAGCCCAGCCGCTGGCACCACTCATGCCATGCACGTTAGTCTGCCACGCCAGTTAGACACGACAACTCAGCGACGGAGTATCATAACGCCTACGCGGTAGACCCAACAGTCTACGCCGCAACCTATACTACCTCAACGGACACCTCGCCGATGGGACAGGAGAAGACCCCCCTCGGTCAGAGAGTCTACAGGACGATGAAGTGTATCCGGCAAGAGATTCTCTATCACTGTAGCTCCATTAGTGTCTATTTAGTATATTATACATCCTTGTTGAACCCACCTGTCGGGGTCCAACACCTGTGTATGCGCCCTCCTTGCTCTATAAAAGGGAGATGCCTGTTAGAGAAGGGTCAGGTCCAGAAGAGGACTGGAAGGCAGAGGATAGACTCATCCACCGACACAAGAGCAATACTACTCTCAAGTGGACGTAGGGTATTACGCTCTGGCAGTCCGAACCACTCTAAAATCCTCGAGTGTTAATGTGTTCTTTCCAGAGGGGTAGATCTGTCGAATAGCTTGCACTTTCCCGAGTATCCACCCTCAGGGATTAGGCGGGTGCACTACGCCACCCGGCTGTGGCCCTCCTCTTAGAGCCACGGCATCTGGCGCCGTCCGTGGGGATCGTGCAAGAGTTGGCCAGATCTTCGCTCTCCTCCTGGATTCTGAGGTTGAGCTCGTCCTCTGCAACGACGATGAGAAGATGAAGAATGGCACGGCGTCACCTACGCCGCATGCCCTAACACCGAGGCGGTAGCGTCCTCGGTGCGGTGGCGCACGGCAGCGGCGCCTGCTGTGCGTCGCCACTACGACATCTCAGAGCCGGCACGGAGGCGCGCAGGGGCGACGCCTGCAGCGCGTCACCCTGCGACACCCTAGCGTCGGCTCAAGGTTTTCTCTCAAGCAACCACCGGGGGTCTCCTCTGCCAAATGTCGTGGTGTGGCAAACCACAGCCGGGTGGCGGAATGCACCCGCCTAAGCCCAGAGGGTGAGTACTCGGGGGTTAGCTAGGATTAGTTCGATCTCGTTCAAGAACACGATGAACACAGCCGGTTTAGAGTGGTTCGGGCCGCCAGAGCGTAATACCCTACGTCCACTATGTGCTGTATTGCTCAAGACTGAGGAGTTTGGAGCTGATTGCAGCGTGTGTCTGAGTGCGCTCAGGAGAGCCTGTTGTGTACAGCGAGCGCCTCCCTTTTATATCTCAAGAGAGGCGCGTACATGGCTGTTGGGTCCCTGCCAGATGGGTCCAACCGGTGTAGTATAAAATAACGTACTGTTCATATATTATGGCGATGCAGGCGAAGGGGATCTCTCTCCTAGATTTCCTTGCCTGTTCCTTGAATCCCCCCGTTTAGCATGACCAGGCGCTGTCTTGTCGAAACAGCGCCAAGCGCAGCTAGCGGCGTCGCCTGCCACGCAGCTGAACGGGCCGTGTAGCTTGCGGCGTAGGCAGCATGATGGAAAAATGACGTGCCGTCGTATCCAATTAACGCTGGCGACGGGCTCTGCGCGGGTGCGGCGCAGGCGGCTGCACTGTGTACCTCGGTAAAACGCGATCCACAGTGAGGTCTGACAAAGGCTGCCCCGCGCACCGTGGTGGCAGAGCATGCCACAACCTGCCGCATTGAATGCGGTGGGTGGGCGTGTCTTCCAGTGGAAGACCCGCGCCCGCGCCCGCACCTGCGGGACACGTGGAGCCTCCGGACCTCCCCTGGCGGTACGCTGGCTCTATACGCATGGGAGGTCCGGACAGGCGCGGGGAGGTCTCGGACCCCTATGAGGGGTCCGGGCCCCCGGCCGTCGGTTCGGAGCTCGCCCTCCTCTGGGGACACGTGGCGTCACCGGACCCGTCCCAGCGCGGGGAGCAGGTCCGGGGCCATTGGCCCGGTGAGGCAGGGGCCTGACCCGTGGGGCCCGGCAGCTCCGCCCCTTATGGCGTTAATCGCAGATGACTATGCGAGTCCTACCCCGTTGCAGTAGAAGTGGGTATCCCTGGTACAGGGTACCGACAATGGTTATTTTGTTATTTGTAGTCAAAATTGAAAATGTTTGATTTTAAAAAAAAATCTAAATGTAGCTATATGAAGGGAGTAAGCTATATGGAGTAGTTTCTAGAGGCAAAAGGAACTACTGATATGCCTTGCAAAGAGGGCCATTAAGAGGGATATGAAAACAAGAAAGAAAGAACCGCACTATATTGCACCTGCCGGGAATTTTCTAGATTTTCTTCGGCAGGAGCCTCAAGCTCCTGTGGACCATAATGGGATGACATGTCCATCACTTTGCACTCAATAGGTGTGTGTAAAAGTTGTAATTTCTAGTTAGATATGGAGTGCTTGTGGTGTGAGCTCAGATACTACATCTTGTACCTAAGTTAAGGCATTCATAAAAATAAGAATGATAAACTCCGGGATCCAACTGAATCCTTGTATGGTTTTATGGGTTCGTTGCATGATTGCCGGCATGATAGGCTGCGTACTAACACAGCCACATGCTGGATGCAGCAGTATTTATCGCAAATTAATTTAAGAACGGAAACGCTGTCATGTTGATCATGACAGCCTCGCACGGATATTTTAGGCATTTAGAGCTAGGACAGCCGGACTGAATAGGGATAGAGATGTTGAATACTCCTAGATCTGGTGGGGAAGTTTTTCTTGATCTAACACGGGAAGTATTGAGTAGTATTTTTTTTGGATAAACAAGATAATTAAGATATATTCCAGCTATGAGTCACTTGTATTGTCCAATGTCCACCGGTTTCAAGAAATTTTTAATGTGCATTTCCTGATTTTACAAGATTAAAAGATATCGTTTCTTGTCTTTCGTTTCAGGTAATTAAGAAGGCTAATCCAGAATCTCGGGTTCTGTCTTGGTCAGGATTCCATGCAAAATGTCAGAGGTTCATTAGCATGAGCTCGACCGCAGGGACCAGCGGACTAGTTGGTCGTCTAGAATGAGGAGAAATGGTCTTTGACATCTCGCTATAATTCATTGACTCGGGGGGGGGGGGGGGGGGGGGGGGGGAGGCTTTGATTTTGGGAACAGACAACAACTTCTACTTAAATAATCACGTATCTCTTCTCATTTACGAAAGCATTTTTTTGTCAAGTTTTGTATCTTTATCTACGCCAAGTGTAAAATTAAACCATGCGAAGATTACTGTAGGTGGCGAGATCATCATGAGAGCGTTGACCCAAAGCTCAAGAATAGTAAGTCCCTTTGTTTAAGCAAGCCTTAGTTGCTGTTTGTTTTCTTTGTAATGACCACTGGAGAGGCATATTCTTACACTAATTAATACTCCCTCCGTCCTGAAATATGTTTCACTGTATCCAGATTCATAGAATGTTCAATGAATCTGGCAAAATGTCAGAATAACTTATATTTCAGGACGGAGAGACTAGCGCATAGGCTCAAGCAGATTGCGGAACACGATCCCCCAACAACCACTCCAAAGTCCAACTTCCCATCTGCCACACCCGCAGTCTCTTTTACATCTCGCACTATTTTTTCAGAGGGAGCGAGCTGATCCGAAGCTCCAAAACCATAAGCTCTTAGGGTTAGTTGCTTGTTTCCTTTTGTATTGACAACTACCGGAGCAGACACGTTTTTTGCAATCACTATGTTCGCTGTGCTGGTGCTGGTGGCTGGTGCTGGAGTGGTGTGAGAGAAAAATATTGTTGGCTGGCTGGTGGCTGGAGGCTAGTATTGAAGCTGTGTGAGAGAAAAATACTGTTGGCTGGCTGGAGGAACCAAAACGCGAACAGAAACAGCGAACAGAGTGAATGATTAACCGTGTGTACTTATCGACAATAGGCTCATGCGAAGGGCCGGGAGAATGATCTCCCAACCACCACTCCAGTTTCCCACCATGCCACACCACACGCACGTCGCTTATTATACGTACAAATACAAATGAACAGGCCTTTCAAAATCTCAATCTGCCTACTGAAGAAACGACTGTTGCTGAACGCATGTTAGGTTACAGAAAACAAACCGTTTTCAAATCAGTACAGGAGTTGTAAAGCGCGTCGCAAAACAAGAGCAGAATCGATTATTGGTCGGCCCCACACCGCCCATCATACCACATCACGCATTAATTCACGCTTCCCCGGCATCAAGGAAACCAACACGTGGACTAACCCTTTACTACTAGTAGTATTCAAGAGAAAATTATAAAAGGAAAGCGACAAATACCATTTTTTCAAGAGGGAGAAGAAAAGGAAACGAAGGAGGAGATCGATCGAGGAACGTGGAAGGAGCAAAGGAAAAAAAAACTTACCTGCCTCAGGTAGAGATGGGCTCGGAGCTCACCGACCGGTTTCACTTCGTCCACACCGTCGCCGCCGCGGCGGCGTCCTCAAAAGAAAATTCAGCGAACGCGTCCACCATTTCGCGTTCCACTATTTAACATCCTGGAAGCCAACAGCTACGACCGAGTTCTTGCTCATCACCCCCTCCCCCAAGCCAACAGCGGCGAAGGCCCCAGTCAGAGCAGAGAGAGAGAGAGAGAGAGAGAGAGAGAGAGAGAGAGAGAGGAGCCTTCTTCCTCCTCCCCGGCTGCCGGTGGCGAGAGATCGACGAGCGAGCGAGCGAGCGAGATGGTGCTGTCCCACGGCGTCGGCGGCGGCTCCGATGAGTCGGTGCACTCGACGTTCGCGTCCCGCTACGTCCGCGCCTCCCTCCCCAGGCACGTCGATCGACCGTCTCCTCCCGGCGGCTCGCCGCCGCCTAGCCGCCCTTGCTGCCGTCGATAGCATTAGTACTGTTACCTTATTAGTAGCGACCTTTCTATCTCGCAGGTTCCGGATGCCGGAGCAGTCGATCCCGAAGGAGGCGGCGTACCAGATCATCAACGACGAGCTGATGCTGGACGGGAACCCGCGGCTGAACCTGGCGTCCTTCGTCACCACGTGGATGGAACCCGAGTGCGACAAGCTCATCCAGGCCTCCGTCAACAAGAACTACGTCGACATGGACGAGTACCCCGTCACCACCGAGCTCCAGGTACGCCGGCTTCCTTTATTTCGCTCCGTCGATCGGCCGTCGGCACCGCATCGTCTCTCTCGCCTGATGATCCCTGGATGGCTGGGTGCCAAGTCTCAAATCCATCGTCCTTTATTACTTTCCCCTTGCGCTGCCTCTGCTTGGGCCGGCGGCGGCGCCGGCGAGACCCTGTTTCTGATTGGTCCTCGCGGTTGGAAACAGAGCCCTGGTTTTTGACTGGCCCACTTGGCGTCTGATCTGGCCGCGGATATTTTAGTTTATTTTCGGAGAACAATCTGGCCTTGGATCCAGAAAGCAATCCAAAAGAGAACGATCGAGTACCCAAGCCATGCAGCCAGGCAGCAATCACATGCGCGTTGCAAGCCTCCCCCCAAGTTCCAATCTGCCATCTCTTCTCCCTGCTGCTCTCCGCCTGGACTTCTCTTCCTCCGCTAGTCCATTCCTCCATTTCCCCTTTCACTGTGTTGGAACGAGCACTGCTAGTCAGTGCTGTACTGCCCATTTCTCCCGGATACCTGCCTTTGAAGCATGAACAAGCGTAACGGAGAGAGCACACTGGTCCGTGTAGCCTGCAGGGTGGACCAGGCACGAAACCGGCAGCCTAGCAGTAGCAGCGATGTCGACAGAAACGAAAGCCACAGGCGCCGAAGAAAACGTACTAAGTGTCACGTGGTCAGACGCGTAGCCCGTGGCCGGCCGGATAGATTTCCTCGAGACCAGCCTGCTCGTCGTCTTTGGCTGTTTAGTTCAAAATTTTTGGATGTCAAATCGACTGTTTGATCAGATTTCGGAAGGGTTTTTCGGACACTAATTAAAAAATTAATTTCAGAACTCATTTGGGAACCGTGAGACGAATCTTTTGAGGCTTTTGACCGCATCATTAGCACATGTGAGTTACTGTAGCACTTATGACTAATTATGCACTAATTAGTCTCAAAATATTCGTCTCGTCGTGTACATTCAAACTGTGCAATTAGTTTTACTTTTTAACTATATTTAATACTATATGCATGTATTTAAAGGGGAGATAAAAAATTTTGGGTGAAAATTTTTGGTAACTAAACGGGCTATTTGCCTGCGGTGTTCGTGGCAGCCTACCAGCGGCCACCGACACCGCAAGCAAAGACTCCTCTTCTTTTCTGGTGTTTGCCTTGCATGTCCATCTCCGAAACCAAGAACGTGCGTGACCAGTGCCTGCCTGCCAGAGTGCCCGCAGTGATTTCAGATCAGAGAGCCCACTGGCCGGCTGCTGGCTGCCAATTGGCCCGGTCGCCTATGCCATCGGGCATGGCCTGCTACTCGCCGACTTTTTAATTTCCCGCCGAGCCACGGCAGCCGGTGGTGCCGTGGGCGGTGGGCCCGTAGCGGTGCTCCCATCCTTTCGGTCGGCAGCACCAAACGAAAGATGATGATGAGGCGACGCAGGAGGACGAGTTCAGATTGTGGAAAAGGCCACCGATCCCGATCCTGAACTCCCCGAGTGTTCGACTAACCTGAAGCAAGATTAGCAGTATCTGATCCTGGATCTGTGGCGCACGGGTCATGGAAAAGGTCATTGCCTCCTATCCTACCCACGAGGAGGCTGCTGTAGTTGTGTTATCGGTCCTGCTTTTGGGGAACACTATTCCTTTGCATCATACACTGCAGAGTACATCTTCACTGTACAACTGTACAGTATTTTTGGCCCGTGCACGTACTCCTTTCCTTTTGCCTGTCCGAAACCAAGGGAAAATGGGGAACGTGTGCAGCCGCAGCCGGTGTAACCGCGAGTGTCTGTGAAACGGTAGCGCTTGCCCACCGGTGGACGCCGGTCGCGATCGAGAACTGCATGTGACGCACCGGCGGCGTTCGCCCAACTTGCTGATGCCTGTACGCTGCACCTGGCTCCCCCGTCCCGAGGCACCTGAATAAGCTACGGCAATAAAACAAACCGGGGTGGCTTCATGGCCCAATGAGATTCTTTTCTCAGAGAAAAAAGAAGGATATCGGAAGAGATCTGCTGGCCCCGCTGCTATCCACAAAAGCAAACAAGTGGGTTTGGAGCTGGGGAGATGTGGTGGTGTTGGTCATTTGCACGGCCGAAAGGTGGAGCTGAGGGCGCATTTTAAAAAGGCTGTAACTCTAACATATAGTTCATGCCCTTTTTGAATGAAAAATGTGTCATTAAGGAACGACAAAATTAGGAGAGCCAAGAGGGAAAAGGCCAAGTTGCTCTTTCGGTTCAAGCTGTGACCTTTTATGATATCAGAGCAATATTAATAACTAGCAAGGTGGCCCGCGCTAATAGTGCGGCTAGTCTGATTTCAGCTATCATAGTAATATGTACATAAAATTCATTTTTTTCTCTAGGTAGTTTCTTTTTTTCTCATAGTGATGAGGTATATGTGTACATTTTTTTTAAGCATTCCAGAAGTAGGGCCATTTATTTCTACTTCGATGGAACCAACTGTTCATACTATTATTACTAAGTTTTATAATTTTATTCTAAATTTAGCTTTTTACTAATCAAAGTATCACAATAATATTTTGTGTTATTTATAATTCTAAAATTAGATGTAAACTAAGATTAGCTCATATGGTAGAACTTGTCCACTTGTGTTCAAGACTAAAAGTTCTCGACTCAGCATGAGTCCTCACATTCAGTGGTAGTAGATATGCCAGTCGACAGCGAGATGCTTGTAGTGACTTTGGGATCTACTTGCTCAATCCCCTGGAGGTGCTCGAGAGTGGTAGAGTTGCGTGCACGTATTCATAGAGGTGAGTATGTGTGCATGTTTGTGAGCATGTGTGCTTGTAATTTATTTCATAAAATAAAATTCTAAAAATATCTATTTAGTAATTGTATTTGTCATAGACTTCTATTGTAGCTATTTTGCATCCCAATTGGTATGCAAATTGATTGCTAATTTTCTTTATCCTTTAATTCCATATTTAATTTTTTATTAGTCTGATTTGACATGGAGCCATTGTGTAAACTGCTAATTTATTTATGATAATTTCCTAATTTTTAAAATTTTAAATATATATAGTATTCTTATTTAATATGGATTTTTTGAGTTAGTCTAGATAGTTAGATCTTCGTAATGCTTCAGCTCGACATACAGACATACAGTTTGGTGATGGAAGCCACACTCCACAGCATGAAAGAACACACCCGCACGATGCCCAAATTGAAACAATCTGATATGGATACATGTATCACAAATATTTGAACTACAATTCCATAGCCCAATACGGGCATATGCAAGTCATTCCCGTCGTTTTGTTGGAGTGCTCGTTAGCCTGATCAGTTTCTCTAGGCATGCAGCAAAACAATTTTTAGTAGCTATTTACTTTTCATATTCGGTAAGGATTTTTAATCGAAAGCAAGTTTTATTAATTTATCAATTCTGAAATTATATATACAACCCGTATTTGATGTGAACTCGCCCGTTAGCCTAATCAGTTTCTCTAGGCGTACAGCAAAATAATTTTTAGTAGCTATTTACTTATCGTATTCGGTAAGGATTTTTAATCGAAGGCAAGTTTTATTAATTTATAAATTCCGAAATTATATATACTAATCGTATTTGATGTGGACTCTTTGTTACTAATTGTATTTGATGTGGACTCTTTTGGTTAATCTTGACCGTTAGATCTTCATAAAATCTAAAAGTGCAAATCCTTCTCTTTTTTAGATTAACGTGGGAATTTCTAGACCCTCTCGGCGAACGTGGTGGCTTCTTTTAACACTCCTTTAATAATATAATAGACTAGGTGTATAGCCCGCGCATTTGCGCGGCTAGTATTGAAAATTCAAAAATTCGCATGGTGTTGTATCCATAGTTAAAGATTATAATATTTTTTACCATACATCATCCTGTTCATTGTCGTAAATTATGTTTTATTATTGGTTAAAACAATTCAAATATGATCTACCTATAATAATAATTTGTTTTGTGTTAGCTTTAATAATATTATGCATATAATTATTCTTATTTTTATTTTATTTTGATTGATTGTTGTTAGATTTAGTTTTCATTAATAGTATATGTTTGTAACTAACACATAGTTAAATGACATTTTATATTTAAATTTTCATAATGGCATTGGTGGTTGATTTTTAATTAGGCATAGGGGTATTTTAGGCTATTTTTTTTATCATAATGGCAGTGGTAGGTAATTTTTATTTTTCTATTTTTCTCCGATTAACGAAGAATTTTTTAGACTTTGAGAGCGAATGTGGAGGCTCTGTTTGTTGGCCAAATAATAAGATAATAGATTTATCATAATGGCAGTGGTGGGTAATTTTTATTTTTCTATTTTTCTCCGATTAACGAGGAAATTTTTTAGACCTTGAGAGCGAACGTGGAGGCTCTGTTTGTTGGCCAAATAATAAGATAATAGATATAGCCGGCTGCTGGCTGTAAGGATCCTTAAAGCCGACCTCTCAGTCCACTCATGTAGTAGTTAGTTCTTCATCATTAATATATAGTCTAGTTGTCCCTCTGACAAAATTTCTTGGTTCTAGCAGCTCACTTTTTCTCTCTTCTTCACCTCAACATTTAGTCTGCTTACAACCTCTTACAATACTTGCTCTCAGGAGTTCAGCACACCTGCCTTGATCAGACAGTTGGGTTAGATCAGGCAGGGGCGGAGACTAGGCCTGGGCATTCGGTTCCTCCCGAACCGATCGGTTCGGTTCTTCGGGTTTTGTACAAGTTCGGTACCTAAGAATCAGAGACCGATCGGTTCTTTACAGGAATAGGCACCGAGGAAGTTCGGTTTCGGTAAGTTCGGTTCGGTTCCGGTTATTATCGAACTTACCGAGTCCACTGGAGAGGGTGCTGCCACCGCACCTCGCTTCGCCACCGCGCCTCGCTGGGCGCCGCCGCGCCGTCCCGCGGGCCCCGTCGTCGATCCGCCGCCGCCGCGCCGTCCCGCGGGCCCCGTCGTCGATCCGCCGCCGCCGCGCCGTCCCGCGGGCCCCGTCGTCGATCCGCCGCCGCCGCGCCGTCCCGCCGTCCCGCGGGCCCCGTCGCCGATCCGCCGCTGCCGCGTCGTCCCGCGGGCCCCGTCGTCGATCCGCCGCCGCCGCGCCGTCCCGCGGCCCCCCACCGTCGATCCGCCTCCGCCGCGCCGTCCCGCGGCCCCCACCGTCGATCCGCCGCCGCCGAACCGTTCCGTGGCTGCATGCTGCTACCGTTGCTCTTGCGGCCGCGAGGTCGTGCCAGGAGGGAGGGAGGCAGGGAGGCGCAGGGAGGCAAGGGCCCGCCGCCGTCGGAGGTCGGGGCCGTGGGGCGCGGATGCGTGGCCGTGCGGCCGAGCGGGGCGAGGCGGGGGCCAGGCGACTGCGGGGGCTGGCGGCGTGGTCGAGCAGTCGAGCGGGCGGGGTGGCCGCCTGGGTGCGCGCGGGTTGGGGGGAGTCAGGCGGCTGAGGTGGGGATGACTCGGGGTAGGGTTTGTAGTTGGGCCGGATTGGGCCTTGGATAGACTAGTTGGGCTAAATTTGTGTGGGCTCGGTTCTTCGGTTAACCGAACGTAAGAACCGAAGAACCAAGTAAAATTCGGTTCCTCAGAACCAGGAACCGAAGCAGAACCGAATTTCCTCGGTTCCGGTTCTCGGTATTTACGGTTCGGTTCTCGGTTCTCGGTTATATTTGCCCACCCCGAGCGGAGACAGGGGGCGGGCGGGCAGGGGCCTGGCCCCCCTAATGCTCCCGTAGCACCATTAGCGAAGGTGAAACTCATCCAGCGATGATTTGCGGTAAGACTGTTGGCCCCTCTCAATTACTGCTTGGCCCCTCTAATGATCAAATCCTGGCTCCGCCTCTGAGATCAGGAGGCGAGGCGCTTCGAAAACGAAGATTGACCTGAAAAAGAAAATAGTCTGTGATGATTCGTGGCGGGCGCGCATGAATCATCGAGACACCTAGATCGATCCACCGGCCATTCCTTTTTTTTTGCTGGTGTACACCGGCCATTCCTTGAAGCACAAGCCCAACACTATCTCCCCCCCCCCCCCACCCCCCCCCCCCCCCACTAGTATTCGAATCATTCTCTACGTTTCTCAGGAGTGGTTTTAGCATCGGATTCCAAACTTTAACCAGTGTGAAATCTCAGCACCCGTTAGTCGGGAAAAAAAATCTCAGCAAGCGCTATAATGACAGTTCCCTCTGTAGTCAGGTATTTGCAAATTGCAACTGCCTTTTAAATTTCTTAAGATTGACGAATTCTTTGAGAAATGTTTTTTAAAAATATTTTCTCAAAATAATGATTGTGAGTCAGAAGTTCTTCCAATTCTGAAATTAGAAACAATATTTACTATCCAAGGAAAAAATGCAGCACGACCATCGTTGTGATTTGTGAATCTTAACTAACATCAACGGTGATTCTACAGAACCGGTGCGTGAACATGATCGCTCATCTGTTCAACGCCCCTCTCGGGGACTCCGAAACTGCCGTCGGAGTCGGCACCGTCGGCTCCTCCGAAGCCATCATGCTCGCCGGACTGGCGTTCAAGAGGCGTTGGCAGAACAAGATGAAGGCCGCCGGCAAGCCCTGCGACAAGCCTAACATCGTCACCGGCGCCAACGTCCAAGTAAGCAGAAATCGCAACGCCCAATTTTCCACAACCAGTAGCCCAATCATTTGGTATGCAAGTACCAGTGTGCTAGTTTATTTCCATTGGATAGATCTTCTGAATAATCGGCTGGGAAATGCAGGTTTGCTGGGAGAAGTTCGCGCGCTACTTCGAGGTGGAGCTCAAGGAGGTGAAGCTGAGCGAAGGGTACTACGTCATGGACCCGCAGAAGGCCGTGGACATGGTGGACGAGAACACCATCTGCGTCGCCGCCATCCTCGGCTCCACGCTCAACGGCGAGTTCGAGGACGTGAAGCTGCTCAACGACCTGCTCACCCAGAAGAACACCGAGACAGGGTAACTGGCACTCTCTACCCACGTATGGTGACATGCCAGCCGTGCGATCCTTAACGACGAGCTTGATCTGAATGCGCACGCAGCTGGGACACGCCCATCCACGTGGACGCGGCGAGCGGCGGGTTCATCGCGCCGTTCCTGTACCCGGAGCTGGAGTGGGACTTCCGGCTGCCGCTGGTGAAGAGCATCAACGTCAGCGGGCACAAGTACGGCCTCGTCTACGCCGGTATCGGGTGGTGCATCTGGAGGACCAAGGAGGACCTGCCGGAGGAGCTCATCTTCCATATCAACTACCTCGGCGCCGACCAGCCCACCTTCACTCTCAACTTCTCCAAAGGTCTCTTACTTCATCCTGCCCTGTTTCCCCCTGTGCACACACCACAGTCTGGCTATTGTGCTCACGGCGCCCACCATGATTTCAGGTTCCAGCCAAGTCATCGCGCAGTACTACCAGCTGATCCGCCTTGGCTTTGAGGTAAAATTTGCCATCGCCTGATACCATCAATGGATTATGTGTGTAAAAGAGTATTCTGAATTTTCTTAAAACAAAAAATAAGAAAAACGTGTGCTTCCTACCAATAATAATGCAGGGTTACAAGAACATCATGGAGAACTGCCAGGAGAACGCGATGGTGCTGAAGCAGGGCCTGGAGAAGACGGGCCGGTTCAACATCGTGTCCAAGGACAACGGCGTGCCGCTGGTGGCCTTCTCCCTCAAGGACAGCAGCCGGCACAACGAGTTCGAGATCTCCGACTTCCTGCGCCGCTTCGGCTGGATCGTGCCGGCCTACACCATGCCCCCCGACGCGCAGCACGTCACGGTGCTCCGCGTGGTCATCCGCGAGGACTTCAGCCGCACCCTCGCCGAGCGCCTGGTGCTCGACATCGAGAAGGTGCTGCACGAGCTGGATGGGCTGCCCGCCCGCGCCCCCAGCGGCGACCTCGCCGCGCTCGCCGCCGCCGAGGCCAGCCAGAGGGACAAGGACAAGCAGCGCGAGGTGATCTCGCTCTGGAAGAGGGCCGTCCTGGCCAAGAAGAAGACCAACGGCGTCTGCTAATGAGGAACCCATTACCCATGCATAAATGGCCTATGGGTGCAGTGCAGGCCAGTTACAGTACCAACCGAAATTACCCCCCCCCCCCCCCCCCCCCTTTTTTTTTTCTTTTTCTCAACTTCCAGTGAAATTGTCGTATATTGTGTTTAACCCGGATGAAGGCTGCAATTTGTCGACGTTAATTTTTAGAGGGCGGAATTGCTCCTGCTCGATATGATGTAGCGAGTGTACTATGTTACATGTTGGGCACCGGTTTCATAAATATTGGTTTTGTGACATTTCTTCAACTTAATAATAATAATAAATTATTAGTAAGGTGAACTTGAAGTAAGCACATCTCCATCAGATATCTCTTTTTTTCGCGAACGTGACTGAGCACGTATTTCATTAAGAGGAAAGCAATACGACCATTACAAACCTTAATAGGCAGAGGCTATAAAGGCGAAAACAGAGCACCACCAAGCAAGTGGCGGCGCGACCTATACAACAAACAAGAACAGCAAGAATAATAGGGGAGATAAAGGGGAACCCACAAACCTAGACGACCACACAACCGAACCTGCAACAGAAACTACAACGCCAAGGGTTCAACGGCCGACACCACAATAAAGGTGGCAAAGCATCTACCCGACCCACCGAGACGGCAAAGCATTCGTCCGAAGAGATCCGAAGAGATCACCAACCAACACGACAACGGCGACAAAGCATCCGCCAGAGCAGGACGACGACAAAGTATCCGTCAGCGAACAAAGAGGCGGCAAAGCATCCGCCAGATGACGACCAAAGCAACCCGGATGATGTAGATGAAACAAGCGAAAAGGCAGGCGCAGAAGCGGAAACTCTCCAAGAAGAGTAGACGACCACCATCGGAAAGCTTCAAGACAACGCCTTCAGTAAGGGAGCGACGCCACATGCGCTGTCATCGTCCGACCAAAAAGGTCAAGGTTTTCACCCGGAAAACTCGCCGGAGAGGAGGGAAGAGGGATAAAGAATGACGCCTTCAACAAGGTGTGTTTTGATAATAGTAACTATTTTTATGTTTTAGGTAATAGTAGCTGCAGCAAATTGCCGAAATGCAATCACCAAGAATAGGGTAGAGGAAAAATCCCTTATATTTATGGGAGAAGAAGGTGTGTTTTGGTGATTACCAAAACTTTATAGGTAATAGAGATTGAATTGGTAATCTGCTGGAGCACTTCCATCACTAAAATATTAATTTTTCAGTATTGGTGAGAGGGATAAGTAATGTGTTGGAGAAACATTAACGCGAGGGCTTCAACGCGCAAAACACACGCGTGGATCCGTTGCAGAAGTCGCGAGTCGATCGCTGCAGGTGGGTCTTCTCCACGACCTCGCTCTTCTTCTACACGACCTCGCCGGAGGCCACCGATCCAAAGGCTCCTATAGCCTCCGAGCTTAGAAAAGGAAGGGAGAGGTGGTAGAAAGGTCCGGTGGTGGTGGGTTGAGCGGACGGTGCGGAGCTGCTGGCCGCCGGTGGTTGGGAGGATAACTGGTGGATCAGTTTTTTTTTTGAAACGGAATTTTTCATTCCATTGCTTATCCGCTGCACTCTCAGCAGCTACAATGCTCTGAATACAGCACGGGAAATGAGGTAGTATAGGAGCCTCCACAGAACACACACGCCAGAGCGCAGCTAGTTCGTGCGCCACTCTATTACAAGATCGAGGAACGGCCTGTAAGTTAAAAATACAATTCAGAGCAACTAATTCCTTCAGCTCGGAAATCAAGCTCCCCACCACCGACAGTTCCCAGCATTTGGACTCAAAAGCTTGCTGAACTTGCCGCGCGTCAGTTTCTAGCTCAATTCTGGAGATGCCCAAATCAATGGCCGCCTGCACTCCTTCGAGACATGCCAGATGCCACTGCTTCAGCCTGAAGCGGGTTTAGGGCGTGATTGGTTGGTCGCATGACCCCTCATCGAGGCTCGCGGGGTGCAACCTTGGGTTGTTTGGTTACTTGTATTAGGTATTGGGCCTGGCCAGGCGGATGCAAAAGGGGCCTCCGGGCCTGGCTCGCGGGAAACGGCTGAAACCCTCGTTTCCCCGGAGCCAGGCTCACTCGGTGCGGCGGCGAGTGCGCGGGCGACGAAAATGGCTGCGCGCGTGCAGGCGGGAAGGACTAGGGTTACTGCTGCGATTTCGCGCCATTCTTCGCGTATATATCTTCACCGCTCCTCCTCCCACCTCCCACTCGCTCCTCTGGTCCTCACCGCCGTCCAGCAGGTTCGTCGTCTCCCCTCGCCCTCTGAGATTCATCCCCGCTCCCCTCTTGCTCTTGCACAAGCAGATCGAATCCCTCCTCTATTCTCTGTGCTTCGATTTGTAGGTGACATTAGTGAGGAATCCGAGCTGCGAGGCAAGTGATTTCGAAACCCTAGCCCCTTTCTTTTCTGGTTGGTGCCGATTTATTGGATTTTCCTAACCCTAGATTCCCCAAATCGTGATCTCAAAGGTGCAACCGCTCACTGGATCTAAGTTCTTTGCTTGTGTAGAGGTAAAGATCTATCTTTCTTGCATTTATTTCGATTTTGGTTATGTTCTAGTAAAGATTGGTATGCTGCATGGTGAAATCGAGTTTCTTTTTTGTGTAGGACTTCAGATATGCTGGTCCTTCTTCTCTTTCCCTCAGATCTGGTCGTCAATTGGCTTGCTGCTACTCCTATTGTGGTAACGAAAGCACAAACCCCTCCTCCTAATTTCTTCTGTGCTTTGCTGTGCCATGGATGTATTTTTTGTGGGAAGAATCTGAGCATTTGATCATATCAGTGGTGCTTTATGTTGTGAATCTGAGCATTGTTGTCCATGTCAATGATGTAGATTGTGTTAATCTGAGCAAACTTGTCCATGCCAATGATTCTTGTTTTGTTAATCTGAGCAAACTTGTCCATGCCAATGATGCATCTTTATTATTCTGAGCAAACTTTTCCATGCCAATGATCCATTCTTTGCAAATCTGAGTACACTTGTCCATGCCAATGTTACCTCTGTGTTGTAATATGAGGACACTTTACTTCATGTTTGTGCAAACACTTAAGCTCCTTATTCTAATTTTTTAGATAGTCCTGGAAGACCAAAGACAAATGCTTATTGTTCATGCAGCTGCTCTAGTCACTGCTATGTATGTATTTTTTATCAGTAGGATTAGAATGGGTCAACTGTCCCGACCTAGTATTACTTATGCCCCAATGAGTGTTATGAATGAGGAACGACAAAAGAACCTGAACAAAATCTATAACTGCAATGATGTAGAGTGTGTAAACATGCTTCGTATGAGGAGAGCTCCTTTCTTTCAGCTTTGCAATTTGCTTAGGGGAAAAAATCTGCTTAGAGACAGCATACATAGCAGTGTAGAAGAGCAAGTTGCAATGCTTTTGCATGTTGTCGGCCACAACCAACGTTTTAGAGTGATACACCAAAATTGGAGGAGGTCTGTTGAGACAGTGCATAGATATTTTAAGGAGGTGCTCTATGCTATTGGGGAACTTAGGCATGACCTGATTCAACCTCCATTTAATGAAACACCACTTAAGGTCAGGAACAGCCACAGATGGTATCCATATTTTAAGGTAATGAACAATTAGTATAATTAATAATAAATCTTGCATAATTTGGTGTATAGCATGTAACAAGAATTATTGGGTGCCATGTAGGATTGTGTTGGGGCAATAGATGGAACTCATGTATATGCTAGAGTGCCAGCTAAGATGCAAGCAGCCTTTAGAGGTAGGAAGAACTACCCCACACAGAATGTGCTAGCTGCAGTTGACTTTGATTTGAAATTCACATATGTGCTGGCTGGTTGGGAGGGATCTGCACATGATGCCACAATTCTTGCTGATGCACTAGAGAGGGATGATGGGTTAAGGGTTGCAGAAGGTAAATAACTAAATTGGCTATCTTATTTGAATCAGAATATGCATAACAATATGACTAATGCATGTTTATATATACTTGTTCTAGGTAAATTCTATCTAGTAGATGTTGGATATGCATGTCGCCCTGGATTCCTTCCTCCTTACAGGGGTACTAGATACCATCTTAATGAGTTTGGTGGTCGACACTATCCAACCAATACAAGAGAGTTATTTAATTTGAGGCATTCAAGTTTGCGTGTAACTGTTGAGAGGGCATTTGGGGCTTTGAAAAATCGATTCCGTATTATTGACAACAAATCCTTTCACCCATTCAAGACAAGTCAAATTGGTGCTTGCATGCTGCATTATACACAACTGGATACTTGGTTTTGGGGGAGATGAGGTTATACCTGTTGAGTCTACTTGGGAGCCCAACAGACTTTATGATCAGGGGCATGGTGTTCCTATGGATGACAATGCAGCTTGGGCTCAGAAGAGGGATGAATGGGCTAATAGCATGTGGGCTAATAGGGGTCACTCACGCACCTAGATTCCTGTACTAGGTTATTTCCATTTGTTTTCTGAACAATGCCCTTTGTGGTTTGCTTTTATGTTGTTTGAATCATGGACAAGTTGCTATGATGTTGGTTCTGTTGATTTGATTATATGTGCATATGTGCATTTCTATTGATTTTCTTAATTCAAACTGAGCATATGCCCATTGCCAATGATGATGTTCTGTTAATTTGATCATATGTGCATTTATATTTATTTCCCCAAATGAATCTGAGCATATGCCCATTGCCAATAATGATGTTTCTTCTTTTTTGCAACAACATAGCTTGCATCAATGGCATGGTATGTAGTTCATGTTGGTCGACAAACTGGTGTGTTCTCAAGTTGGGGCGATTGCCATGCTCAAGTGGATGGTTTCAGTGGTGCTTGCTACAAAAAATACAGAACTAAAGAAGAAGCCTTCTCAACTTTCTATGGGCAACCAGGAAGTGTGGCGTCTGCTGCAAACAATCTCAACTTGATGCCTTTTTCACGTAGAGATGTTGTATTAGTAGTCCTGTGTGCAATGTTGGTAGTTCAAGCTCTAGCCATTGTGTATTTAATTAGGAAATTGATGTAATATTGTGTTCAAACTACCTATCCAAACTCATGAACTGCTTGCTGGTAACCTCACCACTTCATACAAAGAGGTTATTCAACCAACTTGTATCCAGCCATCCAAACAACTATGAACTTGCATCTGAATTCAAACTTGGCTATGCATGCATGTAACCAAACAACATCTCTGGCTGGCCTAGCTGGACTCAGCATGCAACCAAACAACCACCTCTTGCATGCACACAGCCTGGCTACTGAGGGCCTGGCTCTCGGATGCGAGCCAGGCTCACTGGAGAAGACAACCAATCACGCCCTTAGTACATGCGGGAGTCGCCCCCTCCCTGCAAGGCTGCAATGATCAGACCCCTGCATCTCTGATGATGAACCCCTAGCCTCCCTCGCCGCCGGAGTTGTTACAGAAAGAAGCATTGCAGTTGATTTCAGAGTGTTAGGCGCTGGTCTCTTCCACCTTTGTGTATGTTTCGGCAGATTTCATGGGCCTCTTTCTGCAGACTGAATCAGCTCAGCCATGTAGCTCTCGATCATCCTGACAATGACACAGGCCGGCAGCCTCTTGCCCTCCTCTCTAATTCTGTTACGCTCTGCCTACCAAGTCCACATCCCAATCACCATTGTCAGCTGAGGGCGTTTCTTCAGATTCAAAATGTATCTGATTGCATCCCAAGGCATTATCAATAGCAGCCAAGTGCTCACGGTGCATGCTCATTCAAAATGGACAAGGACATAGCAGCTCGACGGTGGTGGCGGGTTGCACGGCGGCACCACCAGGGACGAGGAATGTTGACGGCGCTGGAGGCGTGGGCCGCAGTCAGGGTTTTTCCCCGACCGGAACCGGTTCGGAAACCGCGGTTACCGGTCAAACCGGTTCCGGTTCCAGCCGGTTTCAAGCTGGCCCAAATTCAAAATTCAAATTTGAATTTCAAAAAATGAAAAATTCCCAAAAAATTTCTAAAAATACTTCAAGTTGCGACGTATCTAATGGTGTCAAATTTTTTTAAATATTCGTTCATTTAGTATACTTTGCAGGCATGTGAAGTTAAACCAAAAACGAAAAAAAAATTGGGCTGGCCCATTAAGACCCACTTTGGCTCGGCGACCCTATGAAGCGTCTAGAACTCACGCCGCACTCCACCCACGCCAGAACCCTATCCGCCGCCCCACCGTGCGACCCGTCCGCCGCCCCCACGCCGCGGCCGGCGCTCGGCGCCGGCCAGCCGCCCGGAGTGCGCGGCTAGCCGGCCGGTTGCTCCGGTAAGCCGGCCCGGTCGCTGTAATAGCCCGAAAATTCATATTCAAAAACCATTCGAATTCAAGACATTTTTTTAAATCTAATTGCATAAACTCTTTCTTGAGCTCAACTCCTTGTGTGCCTAATCTTCCTCAAACTTAATCATCATTGTCTCACACACACACACACTTGAACCAATCAGCATCCTTTATCTCCTAATCTCTATTTCTCTCTTCATCAAGTGAGCTCACACGTACCCCATCCACACATGCAGCAGCACACTTAAGCATGCGCATGCAGCCACTTGTATGGATGCGAGCTTCACGGACCAAACTTTGCACCACTTGCTCTCGAGGACACTGAGACACAGCGGCAGCATGCACGTGCACACTCGGAACAGCGTCGCCGGCGTCTTTTACTTCTTGGCCTCACCTGCCCGTCACTCGCGACCACACGCGCCACAGTTCGCTCTGCCGCACCCGCCACCTCGCCACAGTTCGCTCTGCCACACCCGTCACCTCGCCATAGTTCACTCTGCCACACCCGTCACCTCGCCACAGTTCGCCCTGCCGCACCCGTCACCTCGCCGCAGACCGCCGAGCATCCCGCTGCCGGCCACCAGTGCGCCGCTCCATGCCAACCAGCCCCGCGCACGCGTAGCTGCAGCGCCGTCAAGCACAGCGCCGCGCGAGGCCGCACATGCCCGGCTGCATCCCCATCCCCGGCCTATAAAAGGCGATGCCGAGTTCTCTTCCCCGCCGCGCCATCCAGTGCTCGCTAAGCCTTCCCGTTCCACTAGCTAATCCACCGCTCACAAGAACCGAGAGTCATCCCCTCGCTCGAGCTGTTCCCGGTGAAGGTGAGACCCATGGCAGCTTCTCTCATCAACTCCACACATCCCCATCGTTGCCTCCTCTCCTGAGCCGAGCTCAACGAAGCTCAGGAAGCCACTGCCATGGCTGCCACGCGGCCGGAGCCGACTTGCGCCTCCCATGCTCGAAACTGCCAAACCGGAACCCCCTCGGCCTCCTCTTTCTCCCCATGATCTCAGTTTCTTTTTACGATGGCCGTGCTACCGTTTGGCAAGCTGCAGAAGCTTCACGTGCCTCCCATGGTGGCCAACGCAGGGAGCACGAAGCCCCTGTATGTCGTGCCCTTTCTGTTCCTTTCTTCTTGGGCCAAGGTGTTAATCACATCTAAAAGCCCAAGTACAGATAACACATGCTCAGCCCATCACGTACAAATCATGCCCATGATTGGAGCTGATCCATTTTATTTAATCACCACACCCTATATTACACTTCTCGTATTTCACCCACCCAAGCTCCAATTCAATTAATTCTTATTCCTAAATTTTTTCTTCTAAAATCACATACTATCTATTACTCCTATTTTATTTCCTTTCCTTCCGAGCTCATTTTATTTTTATATGTTGTGCTTGTTTGTGTGCCGCTGTGCCGTTCTCGCTCGTAGTCGACGGAGTGACCGAGGAGGAGAACGCCCAGGAGTTTGGTGGACAGTACCGCGAGCCGGAGTACGCAGAGCAGTACTGCGAGTCGGAGCCCGAGAATGAGTACAGCGAGCAGGAGCTCGACTTTGTGAACGGCAAGTTCAATCCCGCCCTTTAATGCATATTTTGTCCTAGATGTTATAAACACAACCTATTGGCCTGTTTTATAAAATTGCATATGTTTTGCCTGCTGAAAACATGGTTGGATAGCCACCCCTTGATTTGTTATAACTATTCCTTGATCACCTAGATTAATGTCTAAATGTGATCTGTTTGGACGTTAATCGCTGCTAGAACGCTTAGGACTTTAAACACGATACAACTCATTTTATAAAGGAAAAATGTGTGAGTGTGTGGGAAGGGAAAAATGTGGAATTTCGAAAGATGAGTTTGGACGAGATGGATGGCACTTCTGTGTGATTTGCCGAATGGTGTGCTCGAACCTGTGTGGTTGAGCAAAGATGGGAGATCTCCATCTTGTCATAGTTAAGGACCGAGTTGGTGTGTCATCTTGCCTAACTCCACTATCGTGCAAACCACTCGACCGTTGTATGGGCAACGGCTTAGCATAAACCCCACTAGTTTGTCTGATAGCCATCAGGAGAGCTGAGAGCAACGGGTGACCAAGAAGAAGGGATAAGCTCTGTGAGACTAATGCCCCGGTTAAACCTCGGTGATAGGTCGATCCCCTTAATGGATCCCGTGGTGGCTAGTCAGGTCTAGCTAAGGTGGGTAATGGCTTTGTTGGGATCTGCACCGACACTAAGGTGATGGTGCTGTGGTACCCCCACTTGTGGGTAAAGTTGCACACCTCTGCAGAGTTACAAATCTATTCGAATAGCCGTGCCCACGGTACTGGGCGAGTTATGGTTTGGTCACACAACTAGTGTTTCTGCTGGGAATGAATGGGTTGGCGTGAGTGGTTTTGAGAGAAATGTCCGATAGTTGTGCCGTGTGCTACGGCGAACGAGGAGTCCGGTAGCAATTGAAAACTAAGATCCTGTGTGGATCAACCCCATACGGTGACAAAAGAATTGCTCTAAGAAATTTTTTTTCAAATAAATCCATACATAAAATTAGCTTTCCGCAAAATAAATCCTAGCCTTATCCTTGGTTTATCCTGTGCATTATATTCTGTTTATACCCCCTTTGTGGGTGTGGTTGGACTTGCTGAGTACGTTTGTACTCACCCCATTCTTAATTTTTACAGAAGAAGATCCAGACTTTGTTCCCGAAGACGTTGAGTAGAGGTTCCGTCCTGCACCCAACCTTGCCTGTGAATAGGGTCACCCGCGGGAAGTTCTGTATGGCACAAGACTCTGATGACCCCCTCTTCGTAGTTAATATCGTTGTGTGGGTGTTAGTTGTTATCCTCGCGATAGTGGCGCTTCACTGCCCACCTCCGCGTAGAGTTGTTGGTGATGTACCATCTGATGTAATAAAAGTGTTATCAGCCTCCTGCGACTGATATTGTATCACTTTTAAGTCTTCTCTTATGAGGGGACGCTTCAGTCGCGGATCTACCGGGCCCCAACGCGCGACCGGCACTCAGCACCGGCAAGCCGCCCGGAGCGCGCGGCTAGCCGGGCAGGAGCTCCGGTAAGCCGGCCCGGCCGGTTGCAGGTATGAACTCGAATTTGTTTTATCCTATGGGATGATTTAGAATATTAGATGCTTTGTTTTAGGATTTAGGTAAGATTTAGGTGTATGACTTAGGTGTATTTAGGATTTTATTTATGTGATTGATATGTTTTTGTTGTCCATTTATGCAGATAGATAATGGCAGGCAGAGATAAAGATGTTGTATGGAAATATGGTGAAAATCTTTATCCCGGATGACAATGCAACTATTGTCATACGTAGAAAAGAGGAGGTGGTGTGAATAGATTGAAACAACATTTGGCTGGGCGCGGGGCGGAGTTGGTCCATTGCAGGAATGTGCCGCCAGATATGCGGGAGTTCTTTCAGCATGACATTGAGAGGGCTAAGAAGGCAACTGCTGACCGGGCTCGAGAGAGGTTGAGACGGCCAGGGTTCACCAAACCGTCGGTAACCGGTCCGGGTCAAACCGGTCCGGACCGGTTCCGATTTGGTCCGGTATGAAACCGGTCCAAATTCAAAATTTAAATTTGAATTCAAAAAATAAAAAATTCCCAAAAAAATTCCTAAAAATACTTCAAGGTGCGACGAATCTAATGGTGTCAAATTTTCTTCAAAATTCGTTCATTTAGTATAGTTTGCGGGGATTTGAAGTTAAATAAAAAAATGTGCATACAAAAATATACAAATACAAATACAATGTAAAAGTAGTACAAAAGAGGGTTGGAGGATTCATTTAGACTAAAATATGTTATACAAACATTTATTTAGTATACTTTGCGGGCATTTGAATTTAAACCAAAAAAGAAAAAAATTGAATTTGACCGGTTACTAGTCATACCGACCGATTACCGGTCAAACCAGTCGGTATACCGGTACGAACCGGTTGAACTGCGCCATTTGAATTCAAATTTGAATTTGACCGGTTTCTACTGGTAACCGGTCAAACCGGTCTGGTAAACCGGAACCGGAGGCCGGCGGTTACCGCTAACCGGTCGGATATTTTAACCCTGGAGACAGCCGAAGTCTGCAGCGGAGGAAAACTATCCCGGTGATAAAGAAGATAAGGAGGCTTAGCTGCAGCGTGCCATGGACCTATCGAGAGCGGAAGCAGAATACCGACGGGGGGTGGAACAGAGAGGAGGTGCATACGAGCATGGAGGGGGTAGTGGTTCGATGAGGGGGAATCCTATGCAGAGGATGTTTCGAAGGGCAACTTCGCAGAGGGAGAGTCCTACGGTGGATGACTATAACTTGGCAGCCGGTGGGAGAAGAGGAATGATGCAACCAAGGATTGATACAGGCTGATGATGGTGAAAGTGAGCGTAGTCCACCATATTAGGAGTCCAAGGATAGCAACTCAGCTGATGATGGTGATGATACTGACGGTGCTGATGTTGATGCTGCTGGTGGTGGTGGTGGTAGTGGTGCTGGTGGTGGTGGTGCTGGTGGTGTTCGTTTCACAGGTATATATTGCACCTACATATGCACACATGTTTCTGACTATGAGTACTAATTATGATATATGGTTGATTGCAGGGGAGACTCCATTCACACATGCTACTCAGGACACAGACCATGGAGCACCGCAATCGCAGAGGAGAACGGTTGGACCGACGGACTACGACACTCCACAGTACTCTTCTTCCTCCTACAGCGATACCTCGTAGTCTTTTCACTATACCATACCTGATATCAGCATGCAGCCACCGACGAGATGGGTGTATGAATGGAAAGACCCTCATTTTTACACTATGTTAGTTCAGGAATGAGAGACAACATCGGCGTTGACGGGCTAAACTTGACAACACTACAAGGCTGAGCTGCTTAGAGTGCGAGGAATCGCTGTGTTGTCCACCGCCGAATGCCAAATCGCGTCCCAAATGGGGGTCTTCCCATTTCTATGTTGAACTTTTATTGATGTGTATCAGTGTATGCACGATTATGACTATGGTATTTGTAGGCACGCATATGACTACGGTATTTGTATGTACACTTATTACTATTGTATTTGTATGCATGATTATAAATTATTAATTTAGTGTGGTCTTTTACATTAATATGTGCATAGCTCATGCCAAAATTTTCATTTATTTCACACCGGGGAACCACTTTACAACCGTCGGATTTTTTTAAAAAACACCGGTTTCCGCTCAAACTGGACCGGTTTGAGGGTCTAACCGGGCGGCTTACCGGTACAAACCATCTGAACATGCATTTTTTATTTGGATTTTTTTTAAAAACACCGGTTTCCATTCAAACTGGACCGGTCTGAGGGTCAAACCGCACCGGATTACCGCAACCGCTGGGCGGTGTGATCCCACGGGTCGGTAAAAAAAACGCTGGCCGCAGTTAGCCTTCTCCGATGCGAGTGTACCAGTCGCGGGCGTTGATGCCAACAGTGCCCCTTTCGACGCTTCGCCATTCTGCCTTTTGGGCCACGAAATTTTCTCCATAGTCCATCGTCGTAGATATAATATGAGGTCACAAGCCCACCCGGATCCTGGTCTCCACTTTAGCCCTTGTTTAGTTGCAAACTTCAAAATTCTAAAACTATCACCTCAAAAAAACAAAATTACATGCATGGAGTATTAAATCTAAACAAAATAAAAAACTAATAATATAGTTTGTTTGTAAATTACGAGACGAATCTAATGAGCCTAATTATATTATGATTGGACACTAAATTGCTACAGTAATTGCTATAGCAACTATGCACTAATGATAGATTAATTAGGCCCATTAGATTCGTCTCGTAGTTTACAGACGAGTTCTGTAATTAGTTTTGTGATTAGTCTATGTTTAATACTTTAAATGTGAAAAAAATTCATTTCAAAATTTTTACAAATACAACTAAACGAGGGGTTAGTTTTCTTTTCCTTCGCTGCCGTCCATTGCAGGTGATCCGGCCCAAACTGGCTCCCTGTTCTATATGGTCCTATGGTGCCGTCGGCTGTCTGCACAGCAGCACTGCAGCAGTAATGCCATTCCATTTTGCTAAAAAAAAGTAATGCTATTCCATCCAATCCAATGACCGAAAAAAATGCTATTGCATCCAACGCTGCCAATCACAACCGCCTGATTTACAGCACCTAGCCACGTCTAGGTGATGCTGTGATGCAGGCTGCTCCACGTTCCACCTTTCTTGGACGATGCGTATGCATTGTCTCCGTAGAACAACACCTGTACACTCGCCGCCGGTAACACGACCATACTTTGATCCACGCTGCACGGACCACCCCCCAACACACACACACACACACACACACACTCGCCAACCTTTGCCGATCCCAGCACACCGCACCCAGTCCCAAAGGGTCGCGAACCAATCCAGGCACGCCGCGCTTCTAGAGCGGCAGCAGCATCAAGCCAGCGCAGATGCACACGCGGCCGCCCCGGCGCCGTCGATCCCCGCTGCCCACCGCGATCTGTTATCACCGTCGCGCCCCGGCCGCTCGTCGCCATCGCCGCCTCTCTTTCTCCCCGGCTGATGGCTACGCGTTCGCGCATGTGGCGCTGAGTGCGGGGCGCTCTCGCTTGGGTTCTACGAAACGGACCCCGTGCCCGTGCGCGCGCGGTGCGCCTGGCAACGGAAAAAGCGCTCGGCTTCCGGCGCGCGGGCGGACGTCGACGCGTCATCATTGTTACCCGCACCCACGAGAGGTCTGCAGGCTGCAGCCGGCCACTTGGTGCGCGACAACGTCGTCAGCAGCGCACCACTACCTGAACACTAGCTCGTTTAGGGCTGCAGAGGAGTTTTGGCTTCTTTCTCTCGAGTGGGAGCGTCAAATCAAGAATGTGCTCGGTGGCTTTATACTTGGCCAAACGGGCCGTCCAGTCACGGTACTAGCCCGGTGAAGCACGGCACCGCGGGCCACGGCAGCGCCGCCGTGCCCAAGCATCATCGGCTTAGGCACGACCCTACGAGAGCGCCGACACGCCGACATGCCGTGCCGTGTCCCTGGGCACAACAGCATGATAGGCCGGAATGGTGGCCAGGGAGGTGCGGACAACGGAGGCCGGAGACGGCGGCGGCTGGGGAAGACCTGCGCAGGCAGCTGCCGAGGGCGACGACGGTCTGTCCGTCTGTGCAGGCAGCGACGGCGAACGCGGGCGATGCAGGAGCGGCGCGTGGAGGAAGGGCAGGCGTGGGCGAGTGGTAGGTGCGGCGGTGGTGCGTGAAGGGGGCAGGAGTGGCATTGCAGTTGCAGCAGCGAGAGAGAAAAGGGAGTGGGGATTAGAGTTTCAATATTTTTTTCGAGCAATATCGGACGGTCCCCACCTACCATTAAAATAGACCATTTTACAAAAATATACCCCCGCCATACCGAGGGGTGAATTACAAGTGAGGGGTTGGGAGGGAATTGGGAGAGATACAAAAGGAGAGCCAAGATCGCCAAGCTTGAATCGCAGAGAGGTGCTTCTTGTCTCTGCACGCCCAGTTGTCGAGGTCCTTGGCAACCCGGCTGAGCACTTCCAGGGTGGTGTATTTAGCGTGATCGAAGATCAAAGCGTTTCTAGCTTTCCAAACATGCCAAAGAAGCAGAAGGAAGAAATCCACACGAGCAACATCTGGGAGGGCGATGCCGGCACCAATGTCCCACGGACGGTGCACCAGAGTTTCTGTCACGGAGACGCCGAGTTTCGCCCAGACGGCCTGGACTTTGGGACAGCTGGAAAAGATGTGTGCGTCTGTTTCGAGTTCACCAGGTCAGAGAACGCACCAAGATTCCTCGAGGGTCCTAATGTTTCTGTGGTGGAGATGTGCTCTTGTATTTAGGCGACCACGTTCCAGAAGCCAACCAAAGAACTTAACCTTCTTAGGGAGCAGGGTTGTCCAGATTTTCATGGCTTCACTTGGTAGGCTCACGCCCTGAATGGCCTGGTAGGCTTCACGGGAACTAAACGGAGCACGGGTGGGGTGTCCAGGAGGTGGACATCCTGGCATTCATCCAAGGCAACATGCAGGAGGCAGTATTGGAGAATCCGCAACTCAGAATTTGGAGCGTTGGTGAGCCTAGCCCACAGGTGAAGACCGAGATCAGAGCCAAGCAATTCTCTGACAGAGATGTCCTGGGTGACAACGTGAGAACAGGGAACGCTTCTCGTAGGGGACACCCAAGAAGCCAGCGATCCAGCCAGAAAGAGGTTTGAGCACCATTGCCAATGCGAACGCTACTTAAGTCTCGGTATCGTTGCAACTCGTGGCCAATCAATTTGCCAATGTAGGAGTCGTGGTCAGCTCCCAGCCCAGAGCCGGAGCGCGACATGCACCACTGCTTCCTGGGGGCTGAGCTATCATCGTGCAACTTATGGACGAACTTCAGGAGTAGACAATGGTTCATGTCCTCTAGGTTCCTGACGCCAAGCCCACCTTGTTCTTTGCTCTTGCAAATGTCTTCCCAAGCCACTAAGCAGCTCGAGCCATGACACTTTTCTTCCCCAGTCCAGAGGAAGGCACGCCGTTTCGCTTTGAGATGATCCCTGACATTCTTTGGCAGGAGAATGGAAGACATGTTGTAGATGAGAGATTTCAGTATTTGGTTCTGAATTCGCATGCCTTTCAGTATTTGACACCCGATTCGCACGCCATCTAGAATTCGACACCGGGATGCAAATTGTTTCAGTTTAGGTGTTTTCAGCCCATTTTCATCCTTTGACTGATTTTTTATTTTGTTTACCCTTTCCAGCTAACATGAAGTGTCGATTTTGCCCCTGCCCCTTACCTTCTACCTCCCGTGTTCGTCTCTCTCGCTCGTTCTTAGCGGACTCCACCAGCAGCGATGTAGGGTCGAGATGGCGGACTAGGGAAGTGAATAGTTCTTTCTAAAACTTTAAACGTTGCCGGCTAACCGAAACAAATGCGGAATTAAACTAATCGGTCTAGCCAAGACTACACCTATCTATCTAAAACTTGCACCTTACAAAAAATCCTAATTGAGCAACTAAGGTGCCGGGCTAGGTAGAGCTCACATACATAATTCTAGTTTGCAAGGTCACACAAGTCTATACAACTAGTACTCAAACAACCAGGGAGCTCCTACACATACTAATATGCAAGGTTAACAAAAACTAACACAACTAGTAGTTCTCAAAAGCAAGGCTACACAAGCTAAACTAGAGAGGTCAAAACTAACTTAGTTACACAAACTAAGCACGACAACTAATTATGCTACACAAGCTAATTAGCTACACTAGGATCTTTACTTATAAACTACACAAGCAAAAACATGATTAGCAAGCTACACAAGCTAACTAATCACTAAAGCGACTACACAAGCACAAGATATATATAAATGTAAATACAAGGCTTGTGATTTGGAGAATGCAAACCACCAAGAAGAGTAGATAAAGTTGACACAATAATTTTTATCCCGAGGTTCACTTGGCTGTCATCAAGCTAGTCCCCGTTGAGACAAGCTTCAAGGTTGCCGCCGATCCTCTTGCTAGTGGTGACTCTCAAGTCACACTCTCTCACGTGGAGTGCTCACACCGACATCTAGCACATGATCCGGCTGGACCACTTGTTGCTCTTCGTGTCTCGCTCAACTAGAGTTGCTCTTCGCGGCTCCCGCGGGGTGAGCACAATACCCCTCACAATCACTTCTCCGGAGCACCGCACAATCTTCTTACGGGTTTCACGATAGAGACACACCACTAAGCCGTCTAGGAGGTGGCAACCTCCAAGAGTAACAAGCACCACCGGCTTGCAACTCGATCACCTAGTGCCAAACTCTTGCAATCTCTCAATGCAACGCACTAGAATCTCTCTCTCACAATCGGATCACACTCTTTGCAAGCAAAAGTGAGTTAGAGGGCTCTTAAGCACTCTCACACAAGGACACCAAGTCCCCAAGGTGCTCAACCTCTCAAATAGCCGGCCACCACCTCAATTTATAGAGGGAAGCCCCAAACTAGCCGTTACACTCAAATCCCGTGAAAACAGAGTTTTTGCGGACTGTCCGCCCCACAGGGCCCGGACGGTCCGTCATTTCAAATCTAACGGCTATATCCTCAATAAATGCTTCTCGGAGTTGACCATTACAGCCCGAGCGGACGGTCCGCAGTTCATTTGGACACCCCATACAGAAAGACCAAGTTTCTGTGTCCGTTTCAGGTTTTAAAGGCGGACCGTTCGTCCCCAAGGACCGGACGGTCCGCAGTTCATTTTGGACCACCATCCAGAGCCAAGAACGGTTCTGTTCGAGCTCAAACGAGATAACTGCGGACCGTCTACCCCCCAGAAGCAGACCGTCCACATGTCTATTTCCAGTAGAAATGTACCTCGGTAAAACGGCCATAACTCTTAGCTCCGACATCCAAATTAGGTGATCTTAGACTCTATGGAAAGCTTATTCAGAGGACTACACAACCCAACTGAATATTTGATCCAAAACATAATGGATCAAAGCAGTATTCCACTCCAAGAGCCAACTAGTTTTCGGAGAACACCGAAAAATCTTTCTTGCTTCCCCAAGTTGATCAACATCAACTCCAACATCTTTTTCTTTGCAAATGTGCCAACAACACCATGTGCATGTGTGTTAGCATTTTCACAATTATTTTCAAAGAATTTTCAATTGATCTCACCACGCGACTCGATTCTAGCAATATCACAATGTTAGATTGCTCAAGTGGCACTAGATGACCGATATGCAAACAAATTTGCCCCTCTTGATAGTACGGCCATCTATCCTAAATCCGGTCATGTACTTCTCTACACAACCTTTGACCGGTGAAATAAAATGCCCTGCAAGTCATACCTTTGCCTTGTGCATTCTATTTCATCTTCCCAAATGTTGATGCCACACAAGCACCAATCTCCATCAAGTCTTTTGATCATTATCATGAGTCAACATTTGGCTTGATCTTTCTTGAATGATATGATCCACTACATATCATCACATGATATCTTTGGTCCATCGATCTTGACCTTGCTCGCTCTTCACCGTCGCCTCGGTCCATCGGTGCCAAGTCTTGCTTAAGTTTCACCGCCTCGCGGTCTATCACTTCAAAGCCTTAACTTGCCCTTCACCATTGCAACTGGTCCATTGAGTCAAGCCTTGTCTTGATCTTCTCCACTTTAGTCACATGAGTCCATGTCATGTCTCATATGCAATGAGTTTCTCCATCACACTATATGAGCATAGCATCAACACTTAGCCATTTCTCCTCCATGGCACATGTTGCTCATACTAGTGTCTTTGTGTGGACTAATCACCTGTATATTTCAATATAAATACTTATTAGTCCACCTAAATTGTCACTCAATTACCAAAACCAAACAAGATCATTTCAAGCGTCCATCAATAGCAGTACCCCGGCTAGCGCCAGGAGCGCAGCCGCTAAGGCCAGCGCTGTACACCACCTGCTGCTCCGGCCGCGGCCCCTAGGCGGGACCTGTGAGGCCGTCGTGCTAGTCTCCCCGAGGAGAGGACCCTGCAGACCGCCGCCAGCATGCGCGGCCATGGCGGCTCAAGCTCACGCGTGAGAGATTCATGCCCGGATTCTTCGAGTACAGGACGCGAGTGGTGGGGGGATGGATTCTTGGATTCCTGGATGGCGAGAGGCATAGCGAGCTCCGTAGCACGTGCCTGGTGATGCCAATTTTTTTTCTCCACCTCTCTCACAAACAGCGCAGGCCAGAGCTTAGTTCCAATAGGAATCAAATGCAAAGTCTCACTCAGGAGGGGATATCATGAATTGGTGAATGCAAGACTCAAGTCATACCCATGCATTACGGAGACAAGCTTCAGGAGGACGCTGGCGGAGAGGAATCGGTTCGGAAGAGATGTGCTGCGGTGGCGGCGCGCAGAGGAAAGAAACGAAGGAAGAAGCAATTCGTGCGTGAAAGGGATATAAGAATCAGGGGCAAAATCGACACTTCATATTAGCTGGAATGGGAAAACAAAATAAAAAATCAGTCAAAGGATGAAAATGGGCTGAAAACACCTAAACTCAAAAAATTCGCGTCCCCGGTGTCGAACTCTAGAAGGCGTGCGAATCATATGTCAAATACTGAAAGGCGTGCGAATTCAGACTCAAATACTGAAATCTCTCGTAGTAGATGGGCAAGCTGCTCAGGACGGCATTGACCAAAACAGGCCTCTGTGTGTCGGTCCCATTGACCACGGGCCGGGTCGTTCTAGGGTCGTGCTTTTTAGGGCCGTGCCAATGCTGGCCCAGCGGGCCTGGCCCATTTTGCCAACTATAAGTGGCTCGACAAAACCCTAAGACACTCACATGGGAGACAGTCACTCATATGCATGCGTACACAAATAACCCTTATTAGAAGCATTTATAGGAGACTGGCTAGCTTGATATCCTTTTAGATTATTTTTTTGCGAGGAAGATATCCTTTTAGATGGATGAATTCACCAATCAAAAAATATTTTGGTATCAACCCACGTTACCTTCCATTGAATAAAGGAGCAAGCACAAAGGGCGTCATAACTGGAATTTGGTTGGTGATGAATTGGGGGTACAGCTGTCCCCGCTAACCACCAAGGTATACTTATTCTCCTTGAGATGTAAGTTGCTAATTGAAAAGAGCATAGAACTGGTAAAACTGTATCTCCGTCCATAGAAAATTTAAAAAAAAAATCTTTACAGGTAAGTTTTTAAGTGCAAAAAAGAATAAAAAAAATCTTGAAACAAGCAATTTGAGGTTGGCGACAAAATTGACAAAAACACGGTAAAATAAAAGGGGTAATGAAAACCATAATATCCAAACCTTAATTTCATTTTCCCGCACCAGAACAATAAAGTGGCTCCCCACCTTTTCCTTCCAAAAAAGCAGTTATTAAGGTAAGGACTAAACAGAGAGTGATAGAGAGGCGATAGCTCATTCCCGCTAACCCCTCCACACGTTGCTGTCTGCGGGATCGCAGTTAGTTTTCAGTGATCGCCTTTACTTGACTTCCGTTAACAATTCGCCGCCACTTGCATCCGGACCAAAAACGCAATGAGGCTATGAGTGGTGGTGGTGGTACATACAATTGGGACGGGGCTTCCGCGGCGGAGACTTTAACCGATCAAGAAAGAATATTTAGGAGACGTCAGGCGAAGTGCTCCCGCCTCATCGATCGCACTCTCGCGCAGGAACTGATGAACTGGTCTCAGTTGGTTTTCTCCAACTCCCAAGCAGAAGCACTGAAGCAGCACAGAGAGGAGGTGCCCAGTGGCGGATCTAAGAGGGGGCTGGGAGGGGGCTCCAATTTTTAGGAGCAATGGTTGAAGAAAGGGGGTGGGGAGCTGGAGGTTGACGATGACTCCTTCCCCGCGACTTGGGCCAGTTTTGATGGAAAATGAACAAACCTGCTCATGACAGCCCAATTAGAAAGCCCAACGCAGCCCCAATTCCCCCCTCCACGGCTCCACTGGCCAGTGGCCACCAGCCCAATCCGGCCACCAAGCACCACCGCACGTCCGCACCACGCCACCAGCCCAATCTCTCCAGTCTCCAATCCCTAGTACTGCCTCCCGACCTTGAGACCCTGACTCACGGTCACGGGGCCTCTCGGCAGCGCGAGGCTGAGCGCCCGAGCGGCTGGCGGCGGCGCCCTGGCGGTTTGCGGCGGTGGGGTCGAGCGGCCGACGGGGGCGAGCGGCGGCCAACGGCGGGTCGGCGGCGACTAAGCGAGAGGTGGGGGCGAGCTGGCGCAGTGGCGCGGCCGCACTCCTGGCAGCAGTAGCGCCCGTGCCGTGCAGCTAGGCAGGCAGAGGCAGGCAGCAGCCAGCAGTGCAGCAGGCAGTGCGCAGAGGCAGAGGCAGGCAGCCAGTCAGCGCAGCAGGCAGAGGCCCCAGCAGGCAGCAGCGCGGCAGGCAGAGACAGGCAGGCATTAGCGCATTAGACTGCCACCATTCACAAAGGTATGGAAGCAAACAGCCCCAATTCCACCTATTTTCAATTGTTGTCAATAATTCAAGAATTAAATCTTCAATGTTTATTAATATTTTGTAGAATTGCAAGATGTCGAAGAGAATATTGTTCACCTATTATTCAAGCAGTAGCAGCACTCCTACTCCTCCAGAAACTAATGCAAGGCCCCCAAAAAACCGCAGAGTAGAATTTTGTGCATCAGATATCATTAGTGACCCTGGATTGCGCAAGCCAATTGATGAGTATCCGTTTGAGATTAGAGATCAAGTTAAGAGGACATATGCTTTGAGAGGTCCAACTCAACAACCAGTTGGCTTTACATTTCCTCGCTCATGGCAAAGTGGTGAATGGAGATCTTTTCAGCAGCATTGGTTTGGGACTTATGATTGGCTGGAGTATAGTGAGTCAAAGGATGCAGCATTTTGTTTTTATTGTTATCTTTTCTTTGATCCAGGAAAGCCCGATAAATGGGGGAGCAGTGTCTTTGCAAAGGTCGGTATAGACAAATGGAAGAAGGCTTTGGAAAAATTTGATAAACATGGTGCTTCACATTCTCATTGTAATGCAAGACTGAAGTGCGATGACTTTATGAATCAAAGAACAAGTGTCACTCGGAAATTTGAAAAGCAAAGTAAGGAGGAAGATAATCGATACAAGACTCGCTTGTCATCTTCTTTAGATGTTGCAAGGTTCCTCATACAACAAGGTGATGCTTTCCGTGGACACGATGAGTCCTCTACTTCGCTCAACAAGGGAACATTCGGAGAGATGATTGACTGGTACAAAGACAAGGTCGAAGTGGTTAAGGATGCATATGATAAAGGCTCTAAAAATTGCCAGATGTTGTCTCCTTTTATTCAGAAGGATCTTACAAAAGCTTGTGCAGAAGAAGTCACATCAGTGATTATGGATGAGATTCGTGGCAGGCGATTCTCGGTGCTTATTGATGAGTCTCGAGATGTATCTATAAAGGAGCAAATGGCTATGGTTCTGAGGTTTGTAATCTACTAGAGACTCTGCATTGTTTCCTTTCCATTGTATAATTTTATATTCATGCTAAGTTGCTAACATATAACTTGATGTGTAGGTTTGTGAATGATGAAGGAAATGTGCTAGAGAGATTTCTTGGACTTAAACATATTGAGAAATGTACATCTATTGCATTGAAAGAAGCTTTGGTCGGTATGATTTCTAGCCACAAGTTAAGCATGAGTATGATTCGTGGACAGGGTTATGATGGAGCTTCCAATATGAGAGGTGAATTTAATGGCGTGCAGAAATTGGTTCGTGATCAAAATCCTTATGCCTTCTATGTGCATTGTTTTGCCCATCAATTGCAATTAGTGGTTGTCGCCGTTTCAACTTCTACTCCAGCTATTGCAGATTTTTTTAACTATGTCCCTTTGATAGTCAATACTGTGGGTGCATCTTGTATGAGAAAGGATATCTTGCTTGCAAAATACCATGATAGTTTGTTAGAAAAATTAGAGAATTGTGAGACTGCCACCGGAAGAGGTTTAAACCGAGAAAGTAGCCTTGCTAGGCCTGGAGATACTAGATGGGGCTCCCATCTTAAAACATTGCTTCGTATTTTGGTTATGTGGGAGGCTATATTGGAGGTGCTTGAGATCGTGAAGAAAGATTCCATTAAACCTACATGTACTGGTGGTGCTTTTGGTCTGATTAGTAAAATGGAAAGCTTTGATTTTGTGTTCATCATGCATTTGATGATTGAAATATTGAGCACCACAGATACTTTGTCACGTGCTTTGTAAAGAAAGGATCAAGATATTGTCGAGGCAATGCATTCTATCATGAGTGTGAAAGAGACCTTGCAGGATATGAGGGACAATGGATGGGAGCCATTATTCAAAAAAGTGAAGTCATTTTGTGATAAAAATGAGATTGAAGTGCCAGATATGGATAAGGAGGTAAATGCTAGAGGGACATCTACACGTAGAAGGCAAAAGGTAACAAACATGCATTTCTACCATGTTGAGATTTTTCTTGCTGCCATTGATGCCATTTTGACCGAGATGAATCATCGATTTAGTGAAGCTAGTTCAGAGTTGTTAGTATGCATGGCTTCACTTAATCCAAGGAACTCCTTCTCTAATTTTGATGTGGATAAGCTTGTGAGACTTGCTGAAATATATGCTGAAGATTTTGATGTCGGTGATCTTGCGGTGTTGCCAAGTCAACTTAAAGCATTCCACCAACGTGCTAAAAGAAATAGAGAGTTTTTTGGGTGCACAGAACTTTCAAAGGTTGCTAAAATTATGGTCAAGACAACCATGAATACCTCTTACCCATTGGTTTATCGGCTCGTTGAGCTCACATTGATACTTCCAGTGGCAACAGCTTCGGTTGAGAGGGTTTTTTCAGCTATGGCTCTTTTAAAGACGGATTTGCGCAGCAAAATAGAGGATGTATGGCTTAATGATTTGATGATATGCTATGTTGAGAAGGAGATATTTAGAAGCATTAGTAGTGACAAAATCATACATCGGTTTGAAGATATGAAAAAACGCCGTAGGCTTGTGCCTAAAGACAATTTAGTGGTATGCTTAAATCTATTTGAATTTCATAATTTTTTGACATTATTATTTGCCCGTTCACTTGTTTATTTTGTCTTGTGTAGATTGCTCCTCATGGGGAAGAAGAATAACAGGTGTCATTGTCAGCGTGTCTCATTATGTTTTGGTTTCATGTTTTTTAATGGGCAAAACTTCATATTCGTCTTTTGCTACTTTTTGTAATGTACTTATCTATGTTTTCATGAACATGTCGTTCTAGTATTGATCTAGATTGTATGCTGGCAGTTGGCTTCAGCCCCCCTATCATTTTGTCCTGGTTTCGCCCCTGGAGGTGCCGAATCCCATCAGGCTAGGTACAGTATGACCTACCAATGCAAAGCATGTATCTCTGTCAGCCGGGTGACGGGGCGAGGAAAGCTGCGTGATGATAAGCTGAAGAAGCTGAGCTGAGGAACCCTAGCCAGCTGCTTCCTGGATGGACTGCCGGGTTTCGATCGGAAGAAGACAGGTCAGACGGGTGGGGGAAACGAACTCTCTGTGTGTAACCGGCCAGGGAAGAACAAACATTGCTTTCACATTCAGGTTTCATCAGTCTCCAGTCATATCACTTTGGGCCGGGGGTTTACTTGCGTCCACACACTGCGTAACTAAACACACGCATGCAGTTGTGGATGTGCATGTGCCTCTCTATATATATTGCCTCTCGAAACCATCTTCGAAACAAGCTCGCTCACTTTTCCTTCGAGTTTGAATTGAATGTAACTACTGAGATATGATGCGAGAAGAGCACCCGGTTTGCCTGTTGACTCACATTTTTTTGTGTAAAACAAAATGCTAGAGAGCGGTTAGTAGCAATATTAAAAAATAAAAAATAACACATGTCCAATATTGCCGACCTTTATTAACTTATTATTTTTCTTATGCTAATTCATTGATTAGTTATAACTTATAAGTTATAGGCTACGAGTATATGCACGTACGCCTGTGCTGTCCCATCCGAGGCAGCCCCAAAAGCAAACAAGCAAGATTCCCGCGCCCTCATGCCTGCTCACCCATATAAAACCAGAGGACATAGTTAACGCGCGACGGGTGGTCCAAGGGGAAGCGCGCGAACCTCTCACTCACTTTATCTCTGCCGACCGCCTGCACCTCCCTCCACCTCATGCATTTTCCCCTGACCTTGCCTGATTTCGCTGCCACTCATTTCGCTGCCACTCACATATAAGATGTAAGATGCATGTGGGGATTTTTAACATGCGCTTGTTCATTAAAAAAAATTATCTCCTTCATATGATCTCTGTTTTGAATACGAATTGCACCATTGTATTCTACGTGACGAGATGAACAAAACTAGATCCCACTTGCATATATTTTTAAGATATTTTATACTAGTAGCAACTTATGTGTAAATTTAAGTTTCATAATATTGAAGGATTTGCTACAATTTACATATATAAGTTGCTAGCATGTATATGTATCAATTTTTGCTAGTGTATATATGTATCAACTTACGTGCATAGCATGTAAGAATTATTAGCTTTTTTGGCTATAAAATACATACTAATCATAATATCTCCATCTTATAAGTTGCTACTGTAGTTATATCCGTTGCTATAGTATTTTCAGAAAGATCTTAATAGATAAAAAGTTATATAATATAAGATGTCATATTATCTGTGTATAACTAGCTATTTGTTTTACACATAAGTTACTGCAAAATCGGAAAGTTCCATACATATATAAGATAAAAGTTGCCACAAAAATATTTATAAATTATTAAAAAAAAGTTGCCACAAAAGCATAATTTGTTATAAGCACAAGTTGTAACAAAAATAGAATATATCGTATACATAAGTTGGCAAAAACACAGGATGTCATACACATAAGTAGTAAAAAAGAGTAAGTTGTTGTACATATAAGTTTATATACAATTATCATAAAATTATTACACATTTATATAAAAGTTGCTAAAAACAGAATCTATTATACACATGAGTTGCCACACATATAAAATATAAGTTACTACAAATAAAATATATCATACACTCGTACACCACAAAACAAAAGTTGTTATTCACATAAGTTGTTACTACAGTGAACCAATATATACACATAAGTTGCTACAGAAAGAGAGCCAATCGTCATATAAGTTAATACTACTTCACAAATATCGTCAAAATATATGCAAGTGGGATCTAGTTTTGTTCGTCTTGTCACATAGAACACAATAGTGTAATCGGTTCTCAAGACGAGGTAATATAAAGAAGATAAAATATTTATATGGACATGCATCTTTAAAAAAATTATGTAAGGGAAGGGAGGGAGAGGGAAGGACACGAGGGAGATGCCACGTGCATAGCAGGCCGCTATCTTGCTTTGACGTGTTTTGCTTGGACACGAGGGCTAATGAATGTGACTCTCTTGTAATGGGCTATCAGCGGAGGAAGACCAGACGGATCTGCTGGCTCAAGAGTCGCGCTGTCACGCACCTGCGCGACTAATCGCGGGTTAGATTTTTCCAAAACGAAATCGCTGCCGCATGCTTACCACCAAAGCTAACTTTGCGAAGCTGTGAAGAGGCGACCAATAAAGCCGGCCGGCCGCAAAGCCAAAGCGTCAGCCGTCAGCTCGACCGGGCGATCGAGCTCTAACGCCAGGCGCCTTCTCAGTTCCCCCGGCGCGTATACGTACCCATCACATGCGTGGTGTGGTGGTTAGGTGAGTTAGGTATCGCTCGCTCGGGCTTGCATGGTGTGCAGTGTGAGGAATACCGTACCGGCCGGCCGGCCTCGTCGTCTCGGCGGCATGCGTCTGCGGTCTGCCCGCCGTCGCGGTTACTTCTCCTCCGCTCCGGGAGCGGTCGTTTTCGGGTGCGTTGAAGGATGGACCATGGATGGCTTATTTCCGATCCGGCGAGAAGAGGCGGATCGGAGGCGTATCCCATCGGATCGACGCGTACCGGACGCTCTCGATCGTGTATGGTGGGTGTCCGAGTGCCCAACTCCAAGCCAAACTCTCAGATCGATACGTATCGGTCGCGGCGCGGGCTCTGATGGATAGACGGATCGGATCCGTCGCGGCGCGAGACGACGGGATCGGAGCAGCAGGTGGGCCGCGTACATCGATCGGAGCGCGTACTCGAGGTCACTACTACACATCGGGCCATTTGTCAAATATTAATCCAAGGCTACTACTACGTAGCTTGATCCCAGGCAATGGCGCTCGATCGCGAGGTGAGAATCGAGATGATGGCTTGGGCGGCCGCGTACGTACGTACACCACTCGAAACCTTTACCTGAAAGCCTGAAAAAGTCGTCGTAGCTTTTGCTGAGACGACTGTCTGATGATCTGCAATGCTTCAGTCTTTCTTTGGAGTTTCACGATTCCAAACTCCAATCCTCATGTCCCAAAGATGCTCCCCCGATCCGATCCGATCCTCGGCTCCTCGATCCAATCCGCTTTTGCTACGGAGTCCAAAGCAAGGCTTTCGAGTCAATGCCCCTGTAGCTCACGCATAGATTTCGCATGTGCACATACACGTACAGCATTTCAAGCCCCGTTGATCCGGTCCGGCCGTGTCCCGATCGTCGAGCACACCGTATATTCGGTAAACCCCGTCGTGTCACCAGGGTGTTGCGAAACTTTCACAGGGAGGAGAGGATCGACCTGGTTCACGCACGCACGGAACGGACCCGATCGAGACCAGATCGGCTCAATCCTTTTTTTTTCTTGTCTTGCATGTCACTTCAACGTAGTAGGAGTGGCCATTCCCTTCCCGATCGATGAGGTCATGTTCAAACATGGTAGGCAGGAATAACCGGGGCCTGAAAGCCCCGGCCGGCTCCCGGCTCCGCGCTGATTAGGTCACCTGGGCACACAGGCAGGCAAGGCATCTTGTGACTGAAGATTCGGCAGTTACGTCCCGCGTCACGGTACGTACATACGCGTCGCTTTTGCACCGTTACTTCTTCGTCGTCCTTCCGTCCGTGAGATTGATCACCCACGTCTAGATCTCCTATCTTTTTTTTTAATTACAGTGTAACTCGTTACGTACGCACACTCATCCCTATAACAATATATTGGCAAATTCTATTCATATGAGCATCTTCAAAGATTGAGCCGGCAAATCTTCGAGATTAACGAAGTCACCACAAAAACGTTGTCTGTCACTGAAAATATAACGCCGTTAAGTCTTACAATATTCGCTCCCACAAGGAGTCGAACCGAGACTCGATCTTGTAACCACTAGGCTACAGGTCTTTTCGCACAAAGATTTTCGGTGGTCCCTCTTTCAAATGTTTGGAAAACACGGCGCGTACAAAAGTTTAGTGCTCTCTGCACACGTGAGAACCGAGAGAATGTGCCTGATATGCAAGCAGCCTGGACGTATGATCGGTCCAAAGTTTGTGCCACTAAGTACGGTAAGAAAAAATCACCTTGAAAATTCTGGGAAACAGAATAAAGACTTCCCTCAAAGCGTTTCGACGAAAGGTGTACGGATTCCGAAGATAGAAATGTGCTGTAGTCTATAGAATGCATCAGATGCACCCCCCCCCCCCCCTCCTTTTTGTAGAGAAGGGTAGAAAGAAGACCGGTGCGCAACGGGTTGAATTTTTGAGCTATGCCATTGGCTCTATTTTGTGTCGGTTTCCTATTGTTTAAGCTTATTAGGTGCTGCTTGCTTGATTTCTAAGAACTTTTATCTGCGATACGGAACAGGGTTAGGCCAACGGTTGAAGCTGACATCCCGCTCCCTACTTCATCTTGTGGCGCATGTAACCTGCAATGGAAGCAGAGAACAGGCAGAAGCTCCCAAGCAGCCTGATGATCTTCAGTTGTTGACCGCGGAAGCAATCTATCCCGGGAAGGAACGGACAATGTCGAAATAAATTAGCATCTGATAGCAAGTTGCTGTTACCATGATATGGGGTCGCCGGTCACCAGAATGCATGACATCTCCTGTATGTAGTTGCCATGGCCCCATCACCTGATCGATTCTCGTCATAAAAAGACCCAAGTTTCATATGTCTACTAGGTTCTACCATATCTGAAAAAAGAAGCAGATCAGGAACAATGGAGACACATGCACATCATGACCATCTGGAAGTACAAAGATGTGCAACAAAGACCAATCAAGCTATAGCACTGGGTTTTATTCTTCTTCTAAAGATTTCTGTGCATCCAAAACATTTCGGTTTTTTTTTCAGAAAGTATTGGAAAGGTTCTCTATATGGTTCAGTTAGTTGCATGCATGGACATATATATGTTTTCAGTTTTGCACCAATAGCGCAAGCATTGTTACTTCTGAATTATCTCACCTAGCTAGAGGTCTTGACATCAACATGTAGTCGTACATGGTTGAAGCTGTTTCACAGTTCTAGCTAGGAGTGTGTTGGTGATCGAGGTATTAAAATAGAAACACTTAACAGCAATCGATGGAAGTAGTGTACATATATAGTTACAACCCAGTTGACCTGCAGAGCATGCAGTGATGCAGGCCAATAGAGAAGTGTGTGGATTATTGGCCGGGTAGGTCCGAGGCGCCCATCAGCACTAGAAAACCCGCAGCGACTACAACCAGCTGCTATTTGGATCTTCGTCGTCGCTGCAACGGCCTACAGGCAGAAGAAAAACTTGTACTGTATGAAAGGAGCAACTTCTGAATTCTGATGAGTGTCCGACACACTTGCATGCATGAGCCTACAAACTGCTCAAACAACTAATAATAAACACAAATGAGATGGATTTATTTATTTTGTGGGTCAATAATGGTAGTTTATTTGCTCCCATTTCTAAAGCATTAGCTTGCACTTCTCGAAACCGGTCGTCTGATAGATGATCTGATGTATTCTACACATAACGTTGCTGATTAGGGTCGCCCAACGCATGCAGGATATATTTTAAGGTATGCTACTATAATTAGGTGCCGGGTACGCTCGGGGAGGGAGAGTGATGGGTTTGGTTTTAAGTAGACGTTGTAGGTTTGAAACATCAGAGGGGATGTTGAGACCTGAACAACAGAATTCCCCCCACCAAGCAACCCTACACGGCCGCATGCTGCACATCTCTTTCCCCCTTCCTCCCAAACTCCCAAAACCATTAGGTGCGCCAGGTGAAGAATTCCCTCGCACACAACGATCCAGCTTGGGATCGAGAAAATAACAAGTGATCTTTCTGAAAGGTACGTACATTCTAATATTATATTCCGCGAAAACCAATAAGGTGCAGATACTAAATGGTCGGTATGTGTCTGTCTAATCAAACCATGCATCTTAATTAGACGCGTGCTGCTATATATGTAGGCTAGCATAATAAGCTCGATATGATAAAAACAAATTTGATTATTTTTCGCACTTACATGCATGTGGAAACATGCTCATCATGTCCTAATTTTTTTCAAATAATTAATCTTTTGTAGCTCCCAAACTGTTACAAATAAATAGTCAATAAAACTGTTAAATAATATATGCTGCTTCCTGCAAATGTCATGTGTAGTTGGCACTACAACACATGCAGATCGTGCCTGCCTGCTGGGCCCTGGGCCCTAGTAGCTAGCTATATGTGTTGTTTGTTGAACAATTGTAACCGGCGAGGTAGTTAGTCGATCCTGTGGACCTCTAGCATGTAACTAACATTTTCTATTCATTGCCCCTGCCGAAGCTTAACGTACAAAACCACCCGTTAGCCCACACGTAGCATCAAACTAACTCTGGTGTAACCATCTCCTAACTCACTATCTTCTCCCTAACGATCAACAACACCTAGAGCCGAAAGAAAGAGGGGGGAAAAAACGCCACCACTTTCCCTTCTTATATACCCCTGACCCTTATCTTGCCTAGCTATATATCCCTCGTCCTCCCTCTCCCATCCTTGTTCAGTTCACATCCCTCTCCCTCCAGCCCAGCCGCGCTCTCGATCGATCCACCCTTGTTCTTCTTCGTTCCTATATACCACCTAGCTCGATCAGCTGGTGATTCTTCCTCTCCTGCTGCTAATTAATTTATTCCGCCCACGCTCGCCTAGCTCGATCAGCTATTAGGAAGCTGAGTAAGAGGTGGTGCAAGATTTAGTGCGAAGGATACATAGAGCTTCAGGTAGAAGTGATCTCTCTCTGCTGGTGATTGGGTGATCGATCGATCGAGAGGATGTGCACCAGGGGCCACTGGAGACCATCGGAGGACGAGAAGCTGAAGGAGCTCGTCGCGCTATACGGGCCGCACAATTGGAACGCCATCGCCGAGAAGCTTCAAGGGAGATCAGGTGCTGTGATCAAGACTATGATCTCATCAGATCGATAGAATAGCATGGATATATATGCATGATGCGTGTTTGAGTTTTCTGTTGGCTGGGAGCTATGTTGGTCTGCTTAATTCTTTCCTTTCGGTTCGATTTTTTTTTTTTTTTGCGTCGAGTTTGACTTTGTGCTTAGGCATGCGGATGTTTAGTTAAAAGAAGTTTAGATCTGTTAGGCTGTCATATCAGAGAGGTGTGCTCATCAGCCATTCCTCCTCTTCGTCGACACACGATATATTCTCCATGATGTGCACATCACATCTGCATCTCTTGTAGAGCAATCTTATCTCTCTATGTTCCTCTAACGAGTTTAACTTTTCTTGCTTTCTAATTTATCCGAGTGGCCGTACGTGTTCTTCCTTGAACAAGCCATGGGGCACAGCATGCAGGACATAGTAGCGTGATTAAGGGAGCTAACTGGTGAAAATGACGAATTATTTCAGGGAAAAGCTGCAGGCTGAGGTGGTTCAATCAGCTGGACCCGAGGATCAACCGGAGCCCCTTCTCAGAGGAGGAGGAGGAGCTGCTCCTCGCCTCGCACCGCGTCCATGGCAACAGGTGGGCCGTCATCGCCAGGCTCTTCCCCGGGCGCACCGACAACGCCGTGAAGAACCACTGGCATGTGATCATGGCAAGGCGGTGCAGGGAGCGGATGAGGATGTCGTCGAACAGGCGCGGCGCCCCCGGTGCGGCCACCGGCGGTGCTGCGGAAGATGAAAATAACCCTAGGAACGCCAAGAAGCCGAGGACGGATTCGAGCAGCATGGCATCCTTGGTAGACAAGTACCGAAGAGAATTTGCAGTACCCTTTGACATTAACAATGATAGCAACAAGGAGGATTATTGTTCAACTACTAACGAAGAAGGTGAATATATCTTGCATGCAAGACTACATGTACACTGTACACTAGCACACATTTTTCATTATCTGATATATATGTGTGTGCATGTAGAGAATTAATTGAATGTCTTAATAATATCAGTCTAATTATATGCAATTTCAATCTGATTGGCAGACATGAACAAATCGGTTGAATTCTACGACTTTCTCCAAGTGAATGCAAACTCGAGCGACACCAAGTGCTGTTCGAGCATTGAGGAGCAGGAGGAGAACCGGGATGATCAAGCTGAAGGGCAAGTGCCGTTCATAGATTTCCTGGAGGTTGGGGCTTCTCATCGCCAATGATTTATATATAAATATTTAACTAGGGATGCATCCAAAGCAAGTTGTAATGCTTTGTGAAAGAGGCATGCTGCAAATAGAAGTCTAACACCAAAGATACTTATAGAGGAAGCGAAATGCACCGTACATACATGACATGTAATTTATTGATGTATACATATCTGTCCAAATCCACCATGGTTAATTTGGTGTACATGTGCAAAATTATTCTGAGATAAATGAAGAATTAATTATTTCTCCCACACATATATTTCTAATTTTATTTAATATAAACAGAGTCTGGTTCATTTCCTATACTGGTCATAATTACTCCCTCCTTCCCCGTTTATAAGGCATGGTGGAACATGACACGGTCTTCTAAACAACACTTTGACCATTTATTTATCATATATTATATCACTTTTGATTATAAACTTATAATCATTGTAAAATATATTTGATTATGAATCCAATCATATGAAATTTGCATTATAAAAATAAAAATTTAATAGTCAAATTATTGGTCAAAGATGATAAGGTTTGAATCTTGATATATGTGTATGCCTTATAAACAGGGAAGGAGGGAGTATATTGCAATTGATCTCCACACTCTTACTTGCATTCTAATTAAATTCATGCATGCATGCATGCATGGATTCTTCAGGTTCATTAATTAGCTAGTTAGTTTTATTCTCTTTTTATTTTATTTTTTTGCCCTTCAGTATTGATCTTCTAAATATATGTAGCGCACATCACATTTAGCATATATAAGCGGTAATTATCCACTGAAATATGATTTGTTTACTCCAATCTTACATGTGATGTTGAACTCTTAGCCCCTTATAAGCTACGTATATACGCAACCGATGGTGACGTGTTCTACGGCAGCCGTGTACCATCAATAAATCACAGTGCTGCTCTTGCTTTGTTTTGGATTTCCAAGTCTATGATGTCATGTTTGATTGAACAAAAAGATTTGGAAAAGGTGAAGAAAATAAGATGCAGTAGCTAAATGATTTTTGTCGACTCTCGGTGCAGAGAGACTGCTTCATCCATTCACGTTTCTGTCGAATCGCTTTATCACCGTGTGACATTATCCCTACTAGACGAGTGTAACGGTGAAGCCTCCTGTACGACATGCCCGACAAGTTATTAGTCGTCGACATGACATTTAACAACCTGAAAGAACTTTTTACAATGCTGCGCTGTGCTGTCGTCCAAAGCAAATTAATTTGTTACAAACAGACGATTGACCGTTCATATATATATATATATATATATATATATATATATATATATATATATATATATATATATATATATATCACATCTATATCATGTGTTTATGGCTTATTTAAATAGTTATTAATTACTGGTGATGAACCGAAGTCTAGTAGTCATCACCTTATTAGTCAAATCAAAGTGGCAAAGCACTTCTGTAACAAATTATTACATGTCTTATGAAAATGGTAGGAGAGAGGAAATAATTTTTAGTCCGATTTTTTATAAGATACGGTTCCATTAGGTTTGGTAGCAAGACGTTTTCTCCAGCTTCTCTAAAATGATATTTTCTCCTTGAATTGAAATATACTTCCTTTTTTATAAGGCAACCACGAAATTCAATGTTTAAACCCCTCGTTAATTTTTCTAAACAACAATAACAGCTTAAAAATGGAATTTTTTATGAAAGTGTTATCATTGGTTTCATACGGGAAAGTACTATATCTTAATTAGTGCATTCTCGGAAAAAATTAGTTGTGTGCTTTTGATACTACAAACATTACCATAAGACAAGTAAAGAGGTCAAAATCTATTTTTAGACACCGTGAGAGCTGAGTCAAATTAAACCACAGCTTATACTTTGCTCATATTTTTGCAATGGAGGTAGTAGGTGGCTTATTAATTAGTTTAAGATTTGCATGCATCAATAACTACGCCTCCTTTCACCAAACAACCACTCATCTTCTCCGAAGAAATCACCATCTATCTCTGTGTTTATGGGAGGAACGAAAAACTAAGCTAGGAAGAAATAGGAACCCCCCATGCATGCACGCTTGTGCCGGCCGTGCGCGGGTACCTAATTAAGCAAGCATCATCGCGTGTTAGTTGCTCCTGGAGAGAGCAAAGTACAGGGATCTGCTATCTGCCGGTTTGCAACTGATCCGGTACGACTTGGTAATCATTGCCAGAGGCCAGCATCGTGTTAGTTATAGTGTACTTGCCAGAGATGTCAGCATCGTCGATCAGCAGAGAGCAACCGCGCAAGCTACACTACCTCGATCGGGAGCGAAGGTGTATAGCAAGCTTGGCGCGATGACGAGCTTAATTTGATCGCAAGCAACCTACGCGCCCCCGACCGCGCTGCGCCACCACTGAGGCGACGTACACGCCGGGCCGTCGCCGCCGCGCGCACTGGCACTGCACGGTGGGGCGGCGCAGCGCGCGCGCGCCGGCGTCACTTTCCCGGGGCGCGCGGCGTGTGCGTGTCATGGGCTCATGGCGCGCTCGCGTCGCGCGCGGCCGGACAAGCAGGGTACCCCGCGCTGCTAGCTGGCGCTACGTGTACGTGACGCGCGCGAAGATTCCGAGCCGCCGGGGCTCCCTCGATGCGTCAATCCTAGCTGCCGAGCCCACATCGCGTTGTTGGTGGGCGACGTGACCGCGCCAACGAGCGGGCGAGCGTTCTCCCCCCGCGCGCGCAAAAGCAAGCGGCGGCGGCGGTTCAGTAACGGGCAAGCGGGGACCGTCCGGCGGCGACAGCTCGGTCGATCGACCGGTCGTCGCTTGCCGTTTCGTTATTTCATGGCGCGTTGAGAGGGAGCCTGCAGGCGAGAGCTCGCGATTGCGTCGCGTGCGCGGCGCGGCCTCTAGCTTTTCGGCTTCAATGGGGGTGCATAGTGGGGCCGAAGTGGGGATGGATGGATGGTCGGGGTCGGCGACGGCGACGGCGACGGCGAGCTAGCGTCTGATCAGTGCGGGTGCAACGTGCGCGTCGCGTGGCTCGTGGGGCCGGTGACGTACGAGTTGGATCATCCTTCCCTCCTCCGCAGGGAGCAAAGGTCCAACGATCCATCAACGGGCCCGGGTTTACTTTAGTTCCGATCAGAGCACTGGTTTAATTTAATATGGTGGGATTAATTAGTGGATGTGATGTTGCTTTCTGGCCCTCTAGCTAAGATGCATGAACCGTTGGATATCTATGTGGTTTCCAATAGTACGGTCCTAACTAGATTTCTCAGGTTCAGAAAGAAATAAAACTATATTGAACACCATGTAGTTGTAGTAGATTATTAATCTCGCTGGTGCAGTAGTATTTAGGGGGTGTTTAGATCAATATGTTAATGCTCTAAAGTACTAAAATTTAGCACTATGTGAGGATTGTGGCCGAAGAAGAAGGGTTGAATAGGAAACTTTTTCAAATTTCAATTTGGTTCTGAACCTACCCCTAGTGTTGTCTAATCTATAAAATAAAACATATCAAAACAATGCATTTTCTTAGGTATGTAAATACACTAACATGCCCATTTTGCCTAATTGAGATCACACTATCAAGCAAAAGTCTAGTCAAGAGCACACTAGCATGATTAAGCTCCTAGTTAACAAAACAAACAATCAAAGAGCAACAGTAACCATAAACCGAATTAAATGCTTGAATGTAAGAGCAATTGACACGGGACAACCAGATTTTTTCCCGTAGTATCGAGAGTTGACGCTCCTCCCTAATCCATGTTGGAGCACTCACAAAGGGTTAAACTCCCTTGCCTTATGAAGAGCAAGTGTTCACTAAGAATGCTCCTTCTGCATCTCCAGAACGGCAAGCTTCAAACCGTGTACAACTTCTTCATTTTGAGGCTCCCACAAACTCCAAGAGTTCACCAAGAGCCTCTGATCACCAGGACCGTCTAGGTGCCATCAAACACCAAGAGTAACAAGCTCCAAAGCCTTCACTTGACCCTCACTAAGCTGGCCCTAAGCTCAAGCACACTTGTTACTCTCAAATGGATGAAATCTTCTTGTTTGAAACAATTTTCTAGCTCAACTGCTCAAGATCTTCTTCTCATAGCTCTAGCACTATCTCCTTAGCTCTGGGGTGGCCTCAGGTATTCAATGCATAAAAGATATCATATAAATGATCCGGGGGGTCACTTTATATAGGGTTGAGAGGCTCCCATAGCCGTTACATGCAACAATGCACAAAAGTCGTGGGCATCGGTTAAACCGATGCCCCCATCGGTTAAATTGGTCACTCTAATCCTCAATAGTAATTGTTGCAGTTCTGACACAGTGTGTAGCCTGTGGTCATTGCACCGATGATTTTGACCGATGGGACGATATTTCGGTCAATACTCTGATGCTTCATCTTTCAATTGGTTAAACCGGTGCTTAAGAAATTTTCAGGTGCCCAAAACGTGCTCTCTGACATTAGTACGGTGAAAACACCGACACTGCCATCGGTTAAACCGGTGCTACTACTAAGTCTTTGCTCTGAATCCCAAATGCACAGTGAATTACATCGGTGCTAGGGTGTCAGTTAAACCGATACAGGGTCATCGGTTTAACAGGTGGTCATCGGTCTAACTGGTGCAGCTGGTTTTCCTTTGTTTCTGCTCAATTGATTTGGAGTTGATTTCTTCTTCCAAGTGATGTTTTGGCTTCTTTGAGCTGTCTTGAACTGAGCTTGAGCAAATGTGCAAGATTTCTAAGGCCAACTCGATCTAGGTCAAACTACTAACTAACTCAAGAACCCCCTTAATAGTACGATCAAGAACTAAAAACTATAAAACCTGAACTATATCAAGTGTCCTTCATCTCCTTATGACACTTGATACTAGAAAGATCCTTAACCTTCGAATTTAAGTCCTTTACACGTAGAATCAATCAAATTGATGGTGTCTCCTTTCACATTTCATACGAGACTTAACTAATAAAAGATATTCCTTTCAAAACACACGTTAGTCACATACTCATTAATCACCAAAACTTACCATGTGTATCTATCGGCCTAGATGCTTTCACACAATTTTATATATCAAAATGGGAGTGCTAATAGGCCGGGTGGACTAAACTTTAGCCAAGACTCAAAAAGTTTAGCAAAAGTATAAGTGCTAATAGGTGCTAAAATTTAGCACTATCCTATATATCCAAACAAGAGTGCTGATGGGTTGGGTGGGCTAAACTTTAGCCAAAACTCAAAAAAATTAGCAAAAGTATAAGTGCTAGACTGCTAGTAGGTGCTAAAATTTAGCTCTCAACTTTGCCCATCCAAATAGACCCTTAGTAGTAATAAAATATAAGCTGATCGAAAGCCGTACAACTGCATAACTAGATAATTGCACGGTTATGTAGCCCCATAGCTTCATAACTTGCAATATACAACGGCTCTAGTTATAATTAATTAATAAGCCTCTAATAATATGTCCATGATAAAGAATGCCATTATTATTCAATAGAAATAGTACCGCCGACATATATGGGCTACGGATACTGTGCAAAAAGGCTTGTAGGAATATTACGTAGCATTCCCTCTAGTTACGCATGCTTATCATTGACATTGAGATATAGGAATCAAAATGGTTGGCAAAATATTGTGCTAACCAATAATTTTATTGACATTCATTTATTTATTTTACAACAATGCACTATTCTCTAATAAACATGCATTGTTGGTGGCCAAAGCTTTAAGAACTTAACCGCTTCTCTCAAGCTTAAATACATTTACGAGCTAGATGTAGTGGCATACGGCCAAATAGTTACCTTTTGGCTTTCCGTTTGGCTATGCTACAAGCTCCGCATCGAGGAACTATGATTTTATAGTCGTAGCATTGTCTATCTACTCCATATATTGTTTCTATTTACAAGGCATATTTTTATTTTGGGATACATATTTGATTAATAATTACTCTATTAAATACAAACCTCTATTTCAAAATAATTGACAGCTTTGACTTTTACTATTTACATATTTTGACCAACAATATTTCTTTAATTAAAAAACTTGGTAAAGGGAAACATGCATCATTAGATTTGTGACAACAAGTACGGTACACTTCTACCTATAAGTGCAAATATTCATGTAAAAGATGTATAGTCAAACTTCAAATAGTAAAGTCAAAGTTGTCAGTTATTTTGAAACAGAGGTGGGTACAATTTTGTGATGTAAATTTGATGTAAATTTTAATACGGTAATTGTTGGTCAAATGCCTCCCTTACCACACAAATTTTTTTTGAAGACCTTAGATGCAGCAGTCCATCCAATTCAAGTGTCTAGCTAATTCAGGGTTCACTCGTAATGTCATATTGATAAATAGGGAACAAAGCAGCCATTCGGAAGCAAATTGGTCCCTCTTGCTTCACGCTCCGCTACGGCTGGTGGGACAGCGCTAACGAGGTTAGGATTTCTTTCAACGTCAGGTATAGCGCGCAGCGGCGCAGGGGTTAAAGCACTAGCAGTTATTTCGATGGACCGCAAACATTTTTAACGTGCATACTGCATAGCCATCTGCTAAACGAGTTATGCAGGGGTTCGATCTAAAAAAAAAAGAGTTCTTCAGGTTTTGTGAATCCTGCGCAAAAAAAAAGATTTATTCTTGTTGACAGCCAAATTTGGCATCTGCCGAGGCCGACCGGTTAGACCGGTCTCGTCTGTACAGTCCGAGTAGAATTATGTTTTTTGTAAAGAGTTCTCATGTAATCCTACTCGTGAAGGGGTACGTCTTCCCCGGCCTATAAATATAAAGGCTAAGGTCGATTGAGGGAAATACCCAATCGAATCAATACAAAAATCGTATTACTTTTTATCTCTCAAACCCTAGCATTTTCAACCCTAGATTGCTTTCTTCCTTCGTCTCGACGGCGTTTGAAGACGTTCTGAGTGGCCTGCCGACCTCAGAGCAACCCTACGTTCACGAGCTCCGACGGGGTCCCTCCCGAGCTCGTTGTTCTAGGTTTCCGGCGATGCCCTGCATGCACCGGTCAGACCGGTCGGCGGCACCAATCAGACCGGCCTGCCCAAGGTTTCGCGGGTGTTGACCATTTTGACAATTGTCCGCGCGTTCTAGCGCATTCGAGTGTGTTGGCGCAATTCTACATCAACATATTTTTTGGCGACTCCGCTGGGGACAGATTAATTTGGTTTTTAAAACCGATCTATTCTAACTTCTCCAGAAAGATGGGTACTCATGGTGAAATTCACAACGACAACATCATCAAGGCGACCATGGAGGAACTCACTGAAGACGAGCGCATGTCCTACCTCATCGCTGAAGAGCACCTGAAAGAGCAGTTCCTTCAAGAATTCAAGAAGGAGCGAGGAGGCCTATTCAAGAGGGTCGGGGAGTTCGTGATGCCATCATTCAAGCTGAACCAAGACAAGGTCGAGGTACTTCCTAATGATCCCTCTGAATTAGTCAAGCAATTCTCTCTTATGGTAGATTCGAAAATATCCGCCGCGCAAGTAGCTGCAGGAGAGAGTTTTGCTGGGCTCAATGATCAGATTGAGGCACTTAAAAAGGGCAAAAGTGTCGAGGATGGCACTTATATTCCAGAAGCGAATTCGGCTGGCACATCTGCCACCCAGAGTCAATTCTTTGGGATGCCGCCGAACTCATTTCTAGGGCAAACACCGTTGCCATCTACTGTCCACGCGCCACCGGTCCCACCGGTCTCCTCGACCGGTCAGACCGGTGCGGGCGGTCAGACCGGTTACATGATCGGTCAGACCGGTCCAACGGGACAGTGTCCAGTGCCCTCTGCACCGCACGCTTCTATTCCCGGTTCGGCTGTCCCTAGCCGAACCAATGAGATAGTGATGCATGCCGGGCCTCATACTACATCACAACAGGAATCTGGACCTCGCCGAGGGCCGATTCCTAACACAAACATGACTTACACCGGTCCTACCACGCAACGTGTTTCGCCTCTTCGCATGCATCGGCCAGCGGTACTTATCAGGCCGATTTCAATAGGTTTAAAGAGGATTTGGCCAGTGTACTTAAATCTAAACTTGGGATTGATATGGGTGGGTCGCATTTATATCAAAAGCCGTATCCTCCAGAGTTTGATTTCGTTTCATATCCTGCTGGTTGGCGTGTTTCCGAGTTTGTGAAATTTAATGGTGAAGATTCTCGTACGACCTGGGAGCATGTTAGCCAATATGTCTTGCAATTGGGAGAAGCAGGTCTTAACGATGCTTTGCGCGTTCGCTTATTTTCTTTATCTTTGACCGGAACCGCTTTCTCTTGGTTTTCCTCGCTTGCGCCGGGATCGATTTTAAATTGGAATCAATTAGAGCGCAAATTTCATGATCACTTCTTTAGTGGGGAAGTCGAAGTTAGATTGCTAGACTTAACATCGGTTAGACAAAATCGAGATGAATCAGTTTTGGATTATTTCCAGAGGTTTAAAGCTTTGAAAAACCGTTGTTTCAATTCGTCTCTTTCTGAAAAAGATTTGGCGGATTTGGCATTTAATGGATTGCGTTCTTATTTGAAAGAGAAACTTGAAGGTTTTGATTACATTACGGTTAATCATTTGCAAATGCGAGCTGTTGGTGTCGAATTTAAGTATAAAAATTTTAAAGATTCCTTTAAGCCTCATCGGTCTAACATGCATGTTGTTGAGAATGATTCCGACTGTTCGGACGATGAGGAAAAGGGAGTGTACGCCGCTGAATTTGTTTGGCCGTCAAAGGACAAACCTTCTATGTGTCCTTCGCTTAAGCCGGTTCAAAAGAATCGGTAAAATGAGATGAAATTTACTTTTGATATTTCCAAGTGCGATAGGATTTTTGATGAATTAGTTAAACATGAAAACATTCGTTTGTCTCATGCTATACCGTCGCCGGAAGAATTAAAAAGGCATGCATATTGTAAGTGGCATAATTCTTTCTCACATGCTACTAATGATTGTAATATTTTCCGTCGACAGATCCAATCGGCTGTGGATTAAAGACGATTGGTCCTTTCTGAGATGCAAGTAGACAAGACTCCCTTCCCTGTCCATACTTTGGAACTGAATAATCCAAAGGTTCTCCTTCGGCCGGAGCAAGCCGAAGGGGCTCAAGGGAATAATGTTTTGATTGAAGAACCGAGGCCGATGAATGCAAATGGCAAGATTCTGGCTCGAGAAGTCGTTGCTGAGAAGACTCCTGATGGGAAGCCAACTTTGAGGATTTTTGTTAATCCTCCTAAGCCCGGGGGGCAACCAAGTTCCTCCAGTCAGCCTGCTGTCCAGGCGCAACCGGTCAGACCGGCCCAGGGAGCAGCCCCGAACTTTCAAGCCAAAACGTCCGGAAGAGGGTACTTGGAAAACAAATGTGCCAAAACTGTAGGGTAAACGTACAAATCAGGGACCTACTTTTGGGCAGTTTTTGAACAAGTACACTAAGGCCGTTCAATAAGATCAGCCATTAAAAAACAGACCTCATTCACCACCGCGTCGGGGCAATGCTTCGCCTCCAAGGAGGGAATTCATCAGGCGCAGGAGTGATTATCCTCAGTTTCTTCCACAGAAGGTGTATGCTACTATGCCTTGGTCCCCACCGGCGTCAAATGCAGTTAATCCGGTGTGGGAACATGAGGGGATTTGGCTCCAGTATTGTCCAATGCCATACCCACCACCATATCAGAGGGAGGAAAGATCAAGGACGCTAGTACACGACCGATTGGGAGTACACCAATCTGGTCCAGCTCAGCAGGCGCCACCGGTCAGACCGGTCCCCTATGACCGGTCAGACCGGTCTCAGTAGAGACCGGTGCGATTTGTTCCTCCGCAGGTTGAATACCGCGTGAAGGAAAAGAAGTTAGAGGTGCAATCAGGAGCTACACCAGAGAAGGCTAAAGCCGATACTGTTGTTCAGATCGGCGAGATTAAAGTGGTTGTGCAAGATAATGGTAAGGAGCCGATGGTGATTGATAAATCGGCTACTTCTTCTGCTCCTCCTGTCTAGAAACCTTTTACTGCTAACAATCATGAGGCTGGTGGCAGCAAGGTGACGGACAAATACCATCAACCCTGTTGGTGTCCCGAGGGATTGACGCATACCCAGAAGAGGAAGCTCCAACGTCTTCGCAATAAGGAAAAGAGGGAGCAGGAGGCAGAGAAGGCGAGGGATGAGTACTTCAACAAGTACAGGCCCATGATCCCTCAAGGCAAAGTATGGCAGGCCAAGATGATTGACCAGCCATCAGAAGAACCAGTCAAACCAACCACGGCGACCGGTCAGACCGGTTCTCTCGACCGGTCAGACCGCCCTGAGCCACCGTTCAGACCGGTTGAGCCCAGTGCAGAGAGTATAGCCGAATCAGCGATGCCTGTTTTGGTTTCTCGAGTTGATGAAGTGGAACCAGCTCCTCCAGTAACGGAAGAAGAAGAACTGGTGGATTATGAGGCGTCCCCGGAGCGCAACAATTTGGAGATTAACGTTGTGCATATGTCTTCGGATTATCTCATAATTCCTGAAGAGGAGGTGGCTCATCTTCAATTTGGGCCTCGTGATGCTGTGTTCCAGAAGCCCAAGGAATCGGATAACCACTTGAAAGCTCTCTACATGAGGGGACATCTTAATGGAAAGCCGATTTCTTGCATGTTAGTGGATGGTGGGGCTATTGTAAATCTTATGCCCTACTCATTGTATAAAAAGCTTGGGGGAGGATGAGGAGCTGATCAAGACCAACATGACGGTTAGCGGTGTAGGTGGAGGTGATCCCATTGGTGCCAAGGGAGTTGCGTCCATGGAGTTGACCGTTGGAGTAAGACGCTTGCCACAGCCTTCTTCGTCTCGGAAGTGCAAGGTAACTTCAGTTTAATACTTGGGCGTGATTGGATTCATGCTAATCAATGTGTTTCGTCTATCTTGCATCAATTTGTTATTCAATGGATCGGTGATGAGGTTGAGATAGTGCCTGGTGACACTTCTTCCTTCATAGCTACCGCCGATTCCAATTCCATTGGTGCCAATGACAACGTCAAGTGCTTATCGGGCTTGGATCTGTCCGATTATGAGCTTATCAGTTGCACCAAGGAGGGTTTCGTTCCTGCAACTCTAAAGCCGATCGAAAATCGGCTGAATCACTTAATGCTGTAAAGATGAGTCCAGCAGGCGACTCAGGTGCAACCGGTCAGACCGGGTCCCACGACCGGTCAGACCGGTCCTCTTCGGATTGGCCATCAGAGCCGACCGGTCGGACCGGTGGGTCAGACTGGTCAGACCAGTCCAACGCAGAGTGGCTCCAGCAACGCATTGAGCACTATAGGGCGCGTACGAATGATATGTGCGAAACTATTAAAGAATCAGAAGACACGGACAAGCTGGGCCAAGGTTTTACGTCGGCTGATCCTTTAGAAAAGGTAGATCTAGGTGATGGTACTATTCCTAGGCCGACTTTTGTAAACAAGAATTTATCGGTTGAGTTTAAAGCCGATTTGATAAAGTTATTAAAAGAATATATCAATTGTTTTGCTTGGGAGTATTCTGAAATGCCGGGATTGAGTCGTGATCTTGTTGAACATCGCTTACCAATCAAAGCCGGTTTTAAACCTTATAAACAACCGTCTAGACGTTTCAATCCTAGTATTTATGACCGAATTAAAGAGGAGATTAATCGATTATTAGATGCTGGTTTTATTCGGTCTTGTCGTTATGCAGATTGGATCTCTAATATTGTGCCCGTTGAAAAGAAAGATTCGGGCAAGATTCGTGTTTGCATTGATTTTAGAGATCTCAATAAAGCTACTCCCAAGGATGAATATCCTATGCCTATAGCCGATATGCTAATTAATGAAGCATCGGGACATCGTGTTATTAGCTTTCTTGATGGTAATGCGAGTTATAATCAAATATTCATGGCCGAGGAAGATACGTCTAAAACGACCTTTGTGTGTCCCGGATTTGTTGGTTTGTTTGAGTGGGTGGTTATGACTTTTGGCTTAAACAACGCCGGTGCAACTTATCAGAGGGCTATGAATTTAATCTTCCATGATTTGCTTGGTGTTATCTTGGAAGTGTACATTGATGATATTGTTATTAAATCGGCCAGTTTGGATTCTCATTTAGCCAATTTAAGACTTGCTCTTGAAAGGATGCGGCGGTATGGTTTGAAGATGAATCCACTCAAATGTGCTTTTGGAATATCGGCGGGAAAATTCCTTGGTTTCATCATTCATGAGAAGGGCATAGAGATTGATTCTAAAAGAATTGAAGCTATGAGCAAAGTTGAGGCTCCTACTTGCAAGAAAGACTTGCAAAAGTTTCTGGGCAAGGTAAATTATTTGAGAAGATTTATTTCTAATTTGTCCGGAAAGATTGATGCTTTTACTCCTATTCTTCGGTTAAAGAATGAAGCCGAATTTACTTGGGGGGCAAAACAGCAAGAGGCAATTGAGAAAATTAAATACTATTTGTCTTCGCCACCGGTTCTTAAAGCACCTAGGTGTTCCTTTTAAACATTATATAGCGGCCGAAGATAAAGTTATTGGAGCTATTTTGACTCAAGAGACCGAAGGAAAGGAGTATGTTGTTACTTATATAGGCCGATGACTTATTGATGCGGAAACAAAGTATACTTTTATTGAAAAGTTGTGCTTGTCTTTATATCATGCTTGTACTAAGTTGCGACACTATCTACTATCTAGTACATGCATAGTAGTATGTCAAACTGATGTGATAAAACATATGTTGCAAAAGCCGATTTTGAGTGGTAGAATCGGCAAGTGGGCATATGCTTTGATAGAATATGATTTGGCTTGTGAACCTTTGAAGTCTATGAAAGACTAAATTGTAGCGGATTTCATTGTTGAGCATCGGATTAATGATGAGCATGATTTAGAAATCGGCCATATTTTTTGCACACCATGGAAGCTTTATTTTGATGGATCGGTTTGTGATGATGGGAGAGGGAATGGTTCTGCCCTTATATCTCCAAGTGGTGCTGTTTTTGAGTTCTCAAACCGATTAGAAGAATATTGCACAAATAACCAAGTTGAGTATGAAGCATTATTATTCAGCTTGGAAATTTTACAATCCATGGGCGTGAAGCATGCTGAAGTTTTTGGTGATTCGCTTCTCGTTGTGCAGCAAGTATCCAAGGTATGCCAATGTTATAATGGTTCATTAAATGCATATCTTGATAAGTGCCTCGAAATTATTTCTTCTTTTCATGAATTCGTTATAAGTAATTTGCCAAGAGAAGAAAATGGACAGGCTAACGCTCTGGCTCAGCAAGCACCGTCCAAATTAAACCGGCTTAAATGCACTAACCATCATCTTAATACTTAATCAAGTTACTGTGCACTTAAAACGGTGTAACCTGACAGGCTGTCGGGTAAAATCCTGATTAAACTACTGTACTCCAGGATCACAATTGCACTTAGACTCGTATGAAGACGAGCACAGGTGTTACCAGCATACAAAAATCTTCAAATTAATTTACAACACCAGTTTTACATAAAAGTCTTAAATACAAACAACAGAGCTCAAATGCACAGCGGAAGTTTAAAACTGAGTTCGAAATACAATACGATCACTACGACGACGATAAAAGGTGAGCTCCACATCCTGCCCACCGATGTGACGCCAACCTGCCCAATCTTCATGGGGAAGACGGGGCCCACTCGACGGTCCAACCTGGAGGAAGCGGCTGTCCAATCCAGGATGCACAGATCTCCTCGAAGTCCGTCGGGACACAAACTGCTCAGAGGGGTTACAACAACAACCCTGAGTATACTAATACTCAGCAAGGCTTATCCGACTCTGGGTATACTTAGCCCATTACCTAGACATGCAAAGCTTTTTGGCTCTGGAGTTCTTTTGCTGAAAAGCTGCTAGAAGTGAATCCTTACTTTCAATATTTTAGCTCCATTTAGTATACCAAGTATTACTAAGTTCGCCTATTCAACTAAAACACACATGGTGGATCAGATTATCTTTTAGCAACTTCCAAACCAGTCTTTTCCATTCCGTTTTCATTCCACTTTCTTACTACGATGTGACAAAGAGATCAAGGCTCTCATAACCGCGAGTCACGGCGAATCGATCCGATTTAACCTTGCAAGGTGGACCTAACTCACACGACACATGTAAGCCCCGTCGGGCCACGTGCGTCAACTATTTCCACATTACCACGGCATCTGAACTACGCCTGCTAAAACCCAGGTGATGGGCCCCTCGCAGTGAACTCCCGGAGAACCCGGAGGCGGCATCCTATCCAACACCCGCCAACTCCCACGCCCAGCGTAGCATGGCGGAATTCAAATCACCGCTGTAAGGTGGTACACAGCTTACCGGTTTCGACTACCTCCTACTTTCGGTATGTGGTTAGTACTGTTCAATCCTCGATCAGCACTGCCAACAACGGAACGGTCCTCAATCGACACAGGCGGAGCTTACTTTCCATCCATTCCATACCAATACCAACTCATTTCCGCCCGGTCTCCATTTCTCTTTACTCAACACTTAAATTCAAGCCAAAGCTAAGGGATCAAGATCCTAAACTCGCGAGTGACAGCAATCACTCGACTTCTACCGAAAACCTATTTAGCAAAGCATTTCTATCGACACCTGCTTACTAGTATAGGCCCACGGTACCTAGGGAAACATGCATACTATGGTTCCATTCAACTCCTAGAACATAAATGCACAATACTTAAATAAACATTGAATAATTTAAATTATGGTTATGCTCCGGGGCTTGCCTTGCAGGTCAGCGGGGTTAACTAGGTCTCCGGGGGCGTGCTCAACGGCGTCCTCCTGCTGCGCTCCTGCTCGTGGCTCCTGGACCGGCTCAGCAACTAGCTCGTGGACAGCGTCGGTCGTGGCGTCTACACGAATAAAATATGCCATGCAACAATTTAGAACTCAGTGCAAGGCATAAGTGCTTACGATGCGAAATCAAAGTTCAAACATTTAGCCTGAAGTGTTTCCTGCCAAAAACACTGACAACACTTAATTAACGAAAAGAGCATGACTATGGCAAACTATAAGCAAAACCCTAACTTGCAAACATGATCTAGCAACACAATTAAACAGCATAATGTGAAGACAGTAAAGCATGCCAAAGAATTTTTCCAACAAATAATGATATAGAAACACATTTCTTTTAGCCCTAGAAAAGGAAAGCAAACACTAACAGATGTACAACCACGCACAAAGGCTAAGCATCTGAAAATTTTACCGTGGATTACACATGCAAGGATAAAGCCACTGCAAATTTTTCATAAGTTTTAGAGTTATAGAACAAGTGGTACAAAATTAAACTAGCTTTAACAAAAACTGAATTTTCATCATAGCAAAAGTGACAATTCACATGAACCATTATTTTTCCTCTGAAGATCATTATTTTAGAAACCTAACAAAATTTATTTGGCATTTTTCACATTTTTCTGTGAATTTCTACAAATTTTGGAAGGTTTCAGCCAAAATCAACTAAATAAAAAAACAATAAAAGGGGGCTGACAGCCGGGCCCCACTTGCCAGGGACCCAGGCCCGCCCCCCCTCCTCTGTTTCGCCCGCGCCACGGCCGTGGCCGGCGAGGCGGCCTGGTACCGCGGCGGCGGCAACGTGCTCGCCGGCCGCGGCTTGCCGGCGGCGCGGCGCGGCCCGCCCGCGGCCCAAGCGGCCAGGCGAGGCCGGAGCCCGCGGCGGCGCGCTAGGGCACGCGCGCAGCATGGCTCGCGGTGGCGCAGGAGCTGGGCGGCGGCGGCGCGCGGCCGTTCCGGCCCGGCCGGCGGCGGAGGCGGGCTAGGCGGCGGGGGTAGCGGTCTACGGCGGCATGCGGCTGCGGGGCGCGCGGCGGCGGCTCGCGAGCTGGCGCAGGGAGCCCCGGCGGCGTGCGCGCGGAGGCGGCGGCGTGGCCACGGTGGCGCGGCGGCGAACGGCGGTGGCGCAGCGTGGATTCAGTTGGGGAAAAAGTCGAAAAGCTCGAGCAGGCCGCGGGGAAGCTCACCGGGGATCGATTTTGGGCGGAGGATGGCCGGAAGGTGGTCGTCGACGAGAGGGGCGAAGCTCGGGGCGGAGCTTCACGGAGGTCGACGATGGCGAGCGGCGGTCTGAGCTCGATTTCGGCCGGGGTAGGGCACGGTCGCGTTCGTGGAGGGATGGACGAGCTTCGGGGCGAGGTTGCGCAACTCGGGGCGCGATGAATCGTGGCGGGGAGGCGAGCAGTGGCCAGAGCGATGAGCGACGGCGACTCTGCTCGACCTAGCTCCGCTCGAGCTCGAGGATGGGGATGGAAGGGGAGAACGGGACGAGGCAGGAAGGTTTAGGGCGTCCGCGAGGTGAAGAGCGGCGCTCACACGCGATGGCCGACGCGTGGAAGCTCGCCGCCGGCCACAGTCGCCGGTATGGCGTCGGGCGTCACAGTGACGAACACAGTGGAGACACTGTTTCTTCGTTAAATGATTTTTGCCCGAGTTTGACCAGTTAAAACTCAATTTTTCATATGGGAACATGAAATTTGGCCAAAATAAAAGTTGTAGAGGAAAAGAAGATCTACAACTTTCGTTTTGGGCGAAAGTTGATTTGGAGCTCGGATCAAGGACAAAAACAAGATCGAACATCGCTAAGTAGATGTTTACTAAGCGAACATGATTAGCGCTAACGACGAATTTGAGTCCATGATTAGCGAGTTAACTCTTGATTAGCGAGACGATTAACACAGGGGTGTTACAGCCTTCCCCCCTTAAAGGAATCTCGTCCCGAGATTCACGCACGAGAGAATTTCAACAGGCGGAAAGGGTTCGAAGATGTAATACCTGGATGAGCGTTTAAAAACTCCGGATACTTGGATCTCAGGAATTCCTCCTTCTCCCAAGTGGCTTCATCTTCGGAATGATTACTCCATTGAACTTTGTAGAATCGGTTGGTTGTGCGACGAGTAACTCGATCCTTGCGATCAATAATCTTGATAGGATGCTCAGGATAGGTGAGATCAGACTCTAATTGAATCGAGTCACTTTCAACAGCTTCAGTCGGAACTCTAAGGCACAATCTGAGTTGCGATACATGGAAGATGTTATGAACTGCAGAAAGATTCGCTGGAAGATCCAACCGATAAGCCACAGGACCGCATCGTTCCACAATTGGATATGGACCGATGTAGCGGGGAGCTAGCTTTCCTTTTATTCCAAACCTTTGCACGCCTTTCCAAGGTGATACTTTTAAATAGACATGGTCACCGACCTTAAAGACGAGCGGATCCCTTCTTTTATCCGCATAGCTCTTCTGTCGAGTTTGTGCAATCTTTAAGTTGGCTTGGATAAGGCGGACTTGTTCTTCGGCCTCTTGAACCATGTCGGGCCCAAAGATCGTTCTTTCTCCGATTTCAGACCAATTGAGAGGTGTACGGCATCGACGACCATACAGTGCTTCGAATGGTGCCATTTTGATGCTATCTTGATAACTATTGTTATAAGAGAATTCAGCTAACGACAAGCATTGATCCCATTTCTGTGGATAGGTCAAGACGCAAGCACGGAGCATATCTTCCAAAATTTGATCTATCCTCTCGGTTTGACCGTCTGTTTGAGGGTGATATGCAGAGCTGCGAATAAGATGTGTTCCCAAGCAAGCATGTAATTGCTCCCAAAAACGAGCAACGAACTGAGTTCCTCGATCGGAAATGATAGTCTTTGGCACACCATGTAAACATAGTATGCGATCCATGTACAATTCCGCATATTGCTTGGTCAAGTACGTCGTCTTAACTGGGAGGAAATGTGTCGATTTAGTTAGCCTGTCGACCACAACCCAAATAGAGTCATAACCCTTTTGAGTTCGAGGTAAGCCGATGATGAAATCCATACTTATATCTTCCCATTTCCATTCTGGAATATTCAAGGGCTGGAGAGTCCCAGCTAGTCTGAGATGACTGGCTTTAACCCTCCGACAGATATCACACTCCGACACATACTTGGCTATTTCCCTTTTCATCTGAGTCCACCAAAATCGTTGCTTCAGGTCTTGGTACATCTTGTTGCTACCCGGATGAATTGATAGTCGTGAAGTATGGGCTTCATCAAGGATCTGTTTTCTGAGCTCAAAATTTTTCGGCACCACTAATCGGTTCTTGAACCATAACACATTCTTATTATCCTGGTGGAAGCAATTCACTTTAGGGTCTCCTTCTGATAGTCTTCTCTGAATTTCCTTCACCCCTTTATCTTGCTTTTGTGCCGCTATGATGAGATCGCGAAGAGTAGGAGTAAGCTCTAGATGAGCTAATGAGCCATGTGGTACAATGCTTAAATTCAGCTTTTCCATTTCAAAGCAAAGAGATTCGCTTAATGGTATAGCTGAGATGCAATGACAGTGGGCTTTGCGACTTAGCGCATCGGCCACTACATTTGCCTTGCCAGGATGATAATGCACTTCGAGTTCATAATCTTTAATCAACTCAAGCCATCTTCTTTGATGCATGTTCAAATCAGCTTGAGTGAAAAGGTATTTGAGACTCTTGTGATCCGTATAGATGTTGCATAATGAACCTAAAAGATAGTGTCGCCAGATCTTCAGAGCATGAACCACAGCTGCTAATTCAAGGTCATGCGTGGGATAGTTTTCTTCATGACGCTTGAGTGATCGAGATGCATAAGCAATCACTCGGTTCTCCTGCATCAGAACACAGCCAAGTCCTGTGCCCGAGGCATCACAGTAGACATCGAATGGTTTTGTAGTATCTGGCTGGGCCAAGATTGGAGCAGAAGTGAGAAGTGTTTTCAATTTCTGGAAAGCTTCCTCACATTGATTACTCCAATAGAACTTGACACCCTTTTTCAGAAGTTCAGTCATCGGCTTCGCAATTCGGGAGAATTCTGGAATAAATCGTCGATAATACCCAGCTAAACCCAAGAAACTGCGGATTTCAGGAACTGAAGTGGGAGCTTCCCAATCGAGTACATCTTGTACTTTACTGGGATCCACAGAGATGCCCTCAGCAGATATGACGTGACCGAGGAATGGTACTTCCTTCAGCCAGAAGTCACACTTGCTGAATTTGGCATAAAGCTGGTGCTCTCTCAGACGCTGAAGTACTATATGAAGATGCTGGGCATGTTCTTCCTCATTCTTGGAGTAGATCAAGATGTCATCAATGAAGACCACGACGAACTTGTCTAACTCCGGCATGAATACCGAATTCATGAGGTACATGAAATATGCTGGAGCATTGGTTAATCCAAAGGACATCACCAAATACTCGTATAACCCATAACGAGTAGAGAAGGCTGTTTTTGGTATATCCACCGGTCTGATTTTTATCTGATGATAGCCAGATCGCAGATCTATTTTTGAGAATACCTTAGCTCCGGCTAGTTGATCAAAAAGAATATCAATACGAGGAAGTGGATATTTGTTTTTGATGGTGACTGCATTCAGCGGTCGATAATCCACACATAGCCTCAGTCCGTGATCTTTCTTCTTTACGAACAGAGCCGGGCAACCCCAAGGTGAGGTGCTCGGTCGGATATAGCCTTTATCCAGCAACTCTTGTAACTGGATTTTTAATTCAGCTAACTCACTGGGAGTCATTCTATATGGCCTTCGAGATATGGGCGCTGTGCCAGGCTGTAACTCAATGACAAACTCAATATCCCGATCGGGAGGCATACCTGGCAAGTCCTCCGGAAACACATCGGGGTATTCACAAACCACTGGAATTACCTCTAGGATTTTCCCCTCAAGATGGTATATGACAGTGGCTGGAATTGCATGCTGGGAAAGATGAATTTCCATAGAACCATACATGGAAGAGTTGAACTGAAGGATACGAGAAGAGGTATTGATGATAACGCCATGCTTCTTCATCCAATTCATTCCAAGTATGATATCTATCCCTTGACTTGGAAGAACGATGGGAGTAAGTGGAAAATTTTTCCCACCCAAGTTAAGGGAAATATTTCGAACTACTTGGCCAGCATTTAATCGGTTGCCAGGTGTCTGAATAATGTAGGGTCTCTCTAGGCATGTTACTTGCAAGTGAAGTCGTGCCACACATGCTTCACTGATAAAATTATGAGATGCTCCAGAATCAAATAGCACAGTAACAGGGCAGTGATTAACGGAGAACGTACCCGCCATCACTTGGGTGCCCTCCGGGACTTCCTCCAGAGTGGTGTAGTTCACACGACCAGTCTTGGCAGGTACAACCTTCTTTTTCTGATCCTTCTGGCTGGAACCTTGACTCAGCGCGGGAGTCTTGTAGATATTCTGCCGAGGTGGCAGACGGCAGTCTGTGCAAAGTGCCCCAGATTACCACAATTGTAACAGGGGTAGTTGTTGGGGCGTGGAGCTTGTAGCATTAGGGGTCTCTGCTGCTGTGTCGGGAAACGAGGTACCCACGGCTGCTGTTGCTGGGGTGGCCTAGCGACCCAACGGCCCTGCTGTGGAGGACGGTTTGAAGCCTGCTGATTCCCTGTCGGAACCAGCTTGTATTTCTGGGGTGCATTGCTGGAAGATCCAGCAGGTGCCTTCCTCTTCTTGTCAGCTTTGTGCGCCAATGTGGCATCTTCCTGCGTTATGGCCTTATTAACCAGATCAGTAATGTTGTTGCATGTGGTGAGAGCTAGTTTGTCCTGAAGCTTTGTGCTAAGTCCCCTTCTGAAGCAATCCTGCTTCTTCTCATCAGTGTCCACATGAAAACCACCATACTGGGATAACTGATTGAAAGTCTGGGCATACTGGAGCACAGTGTTGTTCCCTTGCTTCAGAGCTAAGAACTCTGCCATCTTTCTCCTCATCAAACTTGTCGGGATGTGGTGGGCTTTAAAAGCTGCCACAAACTCATCCCAGGTGAGACGTGTACTAGCGGGAAGTAGAGCTTTGTGATTGACCCACCATATTTTCGCAGGTCCTCGCAGCTATTGCGCCGCAAAGGCGGCTTTGTCCATCTCTGTGCAATTGAGGATGCTGAACTTATCCTCAATAGTGCGAATCCTGGCATCAGCCTCAAGGGGATCATCGGCCTTATGGAACAGAGGTAGCTGGGTGGCCAGAAAACCGACATAGTCAGTTTCTACTGGTGCTAGCGGGGGAGCATGTCGACCTCTGCTGGCATTGACCTGGGCTTGCACCAGTTGCCTTATCAACTCCATCTGCTCGTTGCGGTCAGCGATAAGAGCTGCAACAGCTTGAGCCAAAGAGGGAGGTTGTTGGGGCAGTGCCTCGTGATTGTCATTGTCATGATTATCACCCATCTGCAAAATAATCATTCCCCTGGTTAGCCATTTCGCTATCAGGACTAATTCATGCAATATAAAGAATGTGCATATATAATATGAACACACAGCATGAATCCTTCCCCTCGCGATATGGTTCACCAAGGGAAGATAAACTAACTTGCTTTGGTTGAAAGTACATCAACACAACAAGTTTCGTCCAGAGTAGCTCTAACGTATGCGATACTAAACATCGCTCATCATCAATTTCAGATTTGAAGACAGTCGAAGCGCAACTCATGGCTAAAATTTCACACGGTGACAGAAAAGATCATCACGGGAGTAAAATTTACATTAAGCAGCCACGCTGCTTCAGCTGGAACAAGGTTCAGTACAAACCAAGCCGTGCTACGGCAACAAACTAACATGGGAGAAGGGTTCACAAACGACCCTACAACACACCACTACGGGGTCTTACACGACCTGGCTACACACCACACTAGCGAGGGGTTATCCTACATGACTCGAACTACTGAGCCACAAAAGAATTCTCAACCCAAGGTTAGCCTAGAGCACTATGTTGGTGATCCTACCCAACTATCCTACAGTTAGGCTACACTGCAAGGGGAGAATCAACACTATCCCGCTGCGTCCTCACGGAGTCCCAGGTCCCGACTCGACTCCAGACATTCCCTCGATCTCCTCAGGGTCCTCTTCCTCTTCTTCTTCTTCTGGCTCCTCCTCTGTTGCATCAGCCTCCATCTCTGCTGCTGCCTGCACCTGAGCCTGGGCGTCCTCAATCCACTCCTGGGCCTGCGGAAGCTGCCCCTCAAGGTGCTGCACCATCTGAGTCCTGTTCTCTAACTCCTCCTGTAACTCCTGAATCCTGATCTTCCTTGCTCTAAACTTGGCCTTCAGGGTCTTGATCTTGTCCTGGGTACCAATCATGTGCTGCTCATGGAGGTGAGCCTCTCGAGCCTTGCTCCTGCATATCGCATTCTCCTCGCGAAGCTGCTCATACATGTTGCTCAAAGCTGAGGAGTAGCTGAACGAGAGTGCTGTCCTGACATTGTAGTCGGGCATCATGTAGTTCAGGTTGCGGTTCACCCGATCTGTATAGGCCTGAGTAGTCTCATCCCTCAGAGGAAACACACTGTAAGGAGTATCTATCACCTCTGCATTATGCTTCTCTGAGAACTCCTCAATAGCCTTCCTAGCTGCAATCTCCCAGGAGTCTGCCAGCTTCCTACCATAGACAGTGAGCTGCCACGAGTCCCAATCCAAGCGAGCGGGGCAAGCAGGAATCTTCACAATCATCTGACAGCGCTCTGTGCCCAGCAAGCTAGACTCGTGTCCGGAGTACTGTGGGGGCTCAGTGTAGTCAAACGCCCTGAGCATCTGCCACAGCAGACGAGGAAAGTGGCCGGTGTGGAGGGCATTGGGGTGCGCCCAACCCTCAGCGTCCACGATCACGTGCGTGAAGCTAGCCATCTGTAAGAACACATAGCGCTAACGTGAGTCATAGATTTTTAAAAGAATAGATTTAAACTTGGTAACGCAACACAAATAATTTTTTAAGAACACATAGTAAAAATATGGTGATCCAAATAAATTTTTGTGAAGCGCAACCGAAGGTAACAAAACAAACAACAACTCAGGAATGCAAGATGCAAGATGCATGCCACGTTCTAGCGTTTCTCACCCAAACAAGTACCAAGAATATGGTATACGAGAACAATCGGTGGCACGTTTACGTACTCTCCCTATATATAGACTAGTCGTTCCTACGATCAAAGATTTTATAACGCGCTTACGTGGTCAGTTTCCTGCAGAAGAACACAGAGACAGATATAAATATCCATTTCTGGACCCTTCATGCCAGCACACACGAACGGCCCCCATGTGTCCTACGCCACACGGGTAACGCATATGCAGTTTCCCACATATTCACACATACATTACCATCCACTATAGAGATGGCACCCAGACGTTCGACGCTGAATGGGCAGCGCTGCATACGTCATAACAACGTATTCACTTCCCGTACACTCGCCTTACGAGACATCCAAGGGTAGACGTGTCCCAAGGGTCACGGTCATGGCCAACCGCATGACAGGTTTACATCTCGTAACATTGCCTTACGAAATAGCCGTGATCACAATCACACGGCAAGAAATCCGCACTCCATATCAGGCGGCAGATAGCGACAGGCTCATTTGAATTGAGCCTTATCACCTCCTCGTATGCTCAACATATGGGACCCGCGCACGTATGAAACACGTGGGCTATTCTAAGGACTACCAGAATGCTTACCTTGCTTACCTCAACGTAGATGCGTCGTTACAGAAGTAAGGTTTAACAAAAAGTAAAAGCTGAAAGTGCTGGAATAAAATAGATACTTAGTTGCCACCTAACTTATATAATATATTTAGGGCATACGAACTATCTATTCTATTCCTTAGCGCATCTAGCGTCAACTTTTCGAAAAACTCGAAATCGTTGCAAGGTAATCACCCCAGTGCAATATAGAGCTCTGATGCCAGCTGTAGCAGCACCGTCCAAATTAAACCGGCTTAAATGCACTAACCATCATCTTAATACTTAATCAAGTTACTGTGCACTTAAAACGGTGTAACCTGACAGGCTGTCGGGTAAAATCCCGATTAAACTACTGTACTCCAGGATCACAATTGCACTTAGACTCGTACGAAGACGAGCACAGGTGTTACCAGCATACAAAAATCTTCAAATTAATTTACAACACCAGTTTTACATAAAAGTCTTAAATACAAACAACAGAGTTCAAACGCACAGCGGAAGTTTAAAACTGAGTTCGAAATACAATACGATCGCTACGACGATGATAAAAGGTGAGCTCCACATCCTGCCCACCGATGTGACGCCAACCTACCCAATCTTCACGGGGAAGACGGGGCCCACTCGACGGTCCAACCTGGAGGAAGCGGCTGTCCAATCCAGGACGCACAGATCTCCCCGAAGTCCGCCGGGACACAACCTGCTCAGAGGGGTTACAACAACAACCCTGAGTATACTAATACTCAGCAAGGCTTACCCGACTCTGGGTATACTTAGCCCATTACCTAGACATGCAAAGCTTTTTGGCTCTGGAGTTCTTTTGCTGAAAAGCTGCTAGAAGTGAATCCTTACTTTCAATATTTTAGCTCCATTTAGTATACCAAGTATTACTAAGTTCGCCTATTCAACTAAAACACACATGGTGGATCAGATTATCTTTTAGCAACTTCCAAACCAGTCTTTTCCATTCCGTTTTCATTCCACTTTCTTACTACGATGTGACAAAGAGATCAAGGCTCTCATAACCGCGAGTCACGGCGAATCGATCCGATTTAACCTTGCAAGGTGGACCTAACTCACACGACACATGTAAGCCCCGTCGGGCCACGCGCGTCAACTATTTCCACATTACCACGGCATCTGAACTACGCCTGCTAAAACTCAGGTGATGGGCCCCTCGCAGTGAACTCCCGGAGAACCCGGAGGCGGCATCCTATCCAACACCCGCCAACTCCCACGCCCAGCGTAGCATGGCGGAATTCAAATCACCGCCGTAAGGTGGTACACAGCTTACCGGTTTCGACTACCTCCTACTTCCGGTATGTGGTTAGTACTGTTCAATCCTCGATCAGCACTGCCAACAATGGAACGGTCCTCAATCGACACAGGCGGAGCTTACTTTCCATCCATTCCATACCAATACCAACTCATTTCCGCCCGGTCTCCATTTCTCTTTACTCAACACTTAAATTCAAGCCAAAGCTAAGGGATCAAGATCCTAAACTCGCGAGTGACAGCAATCACTCGACTTCTACCGAAAACCTATTTAGCAAAGCATTTCTATCGACACCTGCTTACTAGTATAGGCCCACGGTACCTAGGGAAACATGCATACTATGGTTCCATTCAACTCCTAGAACATAAATGCACAATACTTAAATAAACATTGAATAATTTAAATTATGGTTATGCTCCGGGGCTTGCCTTGCAGGTCAGCGGGGTTAACTAGGTCTCCGGGGGCGTGCTCAACGGCGTCCTCCTGCTACGCTCCTGCTCGTGGCTCCTGGACCGGCTCAGCAACTAGCTCGTGGACAGCGTCGGTCGTGGCGTCTACACGAATAAAATATGCCATGCAACAATTTAGAACTCAGTGCAAGGCATAAGTGCTTACGATGCGAAAACAAAGTTCAAACATTTAGCCTGAAGTGTTTCCTGCCAAAAACACTGACAACACTTAATTAACGAAAAGAGCATGACTATGGCAAACTATAAGCAAAACCCTAACTTGCAAACATGATCTAGCAACACAATTAAACAGCGTAATGCGAAGACAGTAAAGCATGCCAAAGAATTTTTCCAACAATTAATGATATAGAAACACATTTCTTTTAGCCCTAGAAAAGGAAAGCAAACACTAACAGATGTACAACCACGCACAAAGGCTAAGCATCTGAAAATTTTACCGTGGATTACACATGCAAGGATAAAGCCACTGCAAATTTTTCATAAGTTTTAGAGTTATAGAACAAGTGGTACAAAATTAAACTAGCTTTAACAAAAACTGAATTTTCATCACAGCAAAAGTGACAATTCACCTGAACCAGTATTTTTCCTCTGAAGATAATTATTTTAGAAACCTAACAAAATTTGTTTGGCATTTTTCGCATTTTTCTGTGAATTTCTACAAATTTTGGAAGGTTTCAGACAAAATCAACTAAATAAAAAAACAATAAAAGGGGGCTGACAGCCGGGCCCCACTTGCCAGGGACTCAGGCCCGCCACCCCCCCCCCCCCCTCCTCTGTTTCGCCCGTGCCACGGCCATGGTCGGCGAGGCGGCCTGGTACCGCGGCGGCGGCAGCGTGCTCGCCGGCCGCAGCTTGCCGGCGGCGCGGCGCGGCCCGCCCGCGGCCCAAGCGGCCAGGCGAGGCCGGAGCCCGCGGCGGCGCGCTAGGGCACGCGCGCAGCATGGCTCGCGGTGGCGCAGGAGCTGGGCGGCGGCGGCGCGCGGCCGTTCCGGCCCGGCCGGCGGCGGAGGCGGGCTAGGCGGCGGGGGTAGCGGTCTACGGCGGCATGCGGCTGCGGGGCGCGCGGCGGCGGCTCGCGAGCTGGTGCAGGGAGCCCCGGCGGCGTGCGCACGGAGGCGGCGGCGTGGCCACGGTGGCGCGGCGGCCAACGGCGGCGGCGCAGCGTGGATTCGGTTGGGGAAAAAGTCGAGAAGCTCGAGCAGGCCGCGGGGAAGCTCACCGGGGATCGATTTTGGGCGGAGGATGGCCGGAAGGTGGTCGTCGACGAGAGGGGCGAAGCTCGGGGCGGAGCTTCACGGAGGTCGACGATGGCGAGCGGCGGTCTGAGCTCAATTTCGGCCGGGGTAGGGCACGGTCGCGTTCGTGGAGGGATGGACGAGCTTCGGGGCGAGGTTGCGCAACTTGGGGCGCGATGAATCGTGGCGGGGAGGCGAGCAGTGGCCGGAGCGACGAGCGACGGCGACTCTGCTCGACCTAGCTCCGCTCGAGCTCGAGGATGGGGATGGAAGGGGAGAACGGGACGAGGCAGGAAGGTTCGAGGGCGTCCGCGAGGTGAAGAGCGGCGCTCACACGCGATGGCCGACGCGTGGAAGCTCGCCGCCGGCCACAGTCGCCGGTATGGCTTCGGGCGTCACAGTGACGAACACAGTGGAGACACTGTTTCTTCGTTAAATGATTTTTGCCCGAGTTTGACCAGTTAAAACTCAATTTTTCATATGGGAACATGAAATTTGGCCAAAATAAAAGTTGTAGAGGAAAAGAAGATCTACAACTTTCGTTTTGGGCGAAAGTTGATTTGGAGCTCGGATCAAGGACAAAAACGAGATCGAACATCGCTAAGTAGATGTTTACTAAGCGAACACGATTAGCGCTAACGACGAATTTGAGTCCATGATTAGCGAGTTAACTCTTGATTAGCGAGACGATTAACACAGGGGTGTTACAAGAAGGGTACAACAACAACCCTGAGTATACTAATACTCAGAAAGGCTTACCCGACCTTGGGTATACTTAGCCCATTACCTAGACATGCAAGGCTTTTTGGCTCTGGAGTTCTTTTGCTGAAATGCTACTAGGAGTGAATCCTAACTTTCAATATTTTAGCTCCATTTAGTACAGTGAGTATTAACTAAATTCGCCTAAACATCTAGAGCACACATGGTGGAGAAGATGATTCTTCAGAACAACAGATACAACATCCCATCGCTATCTTTCAATACTTATTTCACTTCTTACTATGATGTGACGCAGTGACCAAGGTTCTCTTAACCGAGAGAGACGGCGAATCGATCCGATTTAACCTTGCAAGGTGGACCTAACTCACACGACACATGTATGCCCCGCCGGGCCATGCGCGTCAACTGTTTCCACATTACCACGGCATCTGAACTATGCCTGCTAAAACCCAGGTGATGGGCCCCTCGCGGTGAACTCCCGGAGAACCCGGAGGCGGCATCCTATCCAACACCCGCCAACTCCCACGCCCAGCGTAGCATGGCGGAATTCAAATCACCGCTGTAACGTGGTACACAGCTTACCGGTTTCGACTACCTCCTACTTCCGGTATGTGGTTAGTACTGTTCAAACTCGGTCATCAGGGCCAACAACGGTACGGTCCTCAATCGACACAGGCGGGAGTTCATTTTCTCATCTATTCCAACTAATTCCCGCCCGGTCTCCAATTCTTTTTATTCATCAACGCATTTCCAAGCCCAAGCTAAGGGAACAAGATCCTAAACTCACGAGTGACAGTAATCACTCGACTTCTACCGAAATCCTATTTAGCAAAGCATTTCTATCGACACCTGCATACTAGTATAGGCCCACGGTACCTAGGGAAAACATGCATACTATGGTTCCACTCAACTCCTAGAACATAAATGCACAATACTTAAATAAACATTGAATACTTTAAATTATGGTTATGCTCCGGGGGCTTGCCTTGCAGGTCAGCGGGGTTAACAAAATCTGCTGGAGCGTGCTCAACGGCGACCTCCTGCTGCTCTCCTGCTCGTGGCTCCTGGACCGGCTCAGCAATTAGCTCGTGGACAGCGTCGTTCGTGGCGTCTACACGAATAAAATATGCCATGCAACAAATTAGAACTCAGCGCAAAGCATGGGAGCTTATGATGCGAAATCAAAGTTCAAACATTTAGCCTGAAGTGTTTCCAACAAAAACAACTACTAAAACGACTTAGGTTAGCATGGATTAACAAGAGTTTGCTTTGCATGCACGAAACAAATAACTAACCCTAGCAAGTAAACGAAGTATAAATAGATCTACCCAAAAGCGCATAGCAATAGGCCACGAAACTTTTACAGTGAACTACACATGAAATGAGTAAGCCACTGCGAATTTTTCATAATTTTTAGAGCAACAAAACAAGTGGGACAAAATAAACTAGGTTAAACACAAATTGAATTTTTCATCAGAGAAAAATGATAAAATGCATGATTAATTATTTTTCCTCTGAAGATCATGATTTTAGAAACCTAACAAAATTTGTTTGGCATTTTTTGCATTTTTCTGCGATTTTCTACGCAATTATGAACTTTCAGCTAAAAAGAATAACAGGAAAACATAAAAAGGAAAAAAAACAAAAGGGCTGACAGGCGGGCCCCACGTGTAAGTGGGAGGCCACCCTCAGCTCCTCTGTTTTGCCCGCACGGGCCACGGCCGGCGCGCGGTCAGGCCACCCCGCGGCGGCGGCGTGCCTCGCCGGCGGAGGCCGGCCGGCGGCGCCGCGGCGCTGGCCCGTGGCCAGGGCGGGGCAGGCTTGCGGGGGCGCGCGCGGGCTAGGGCACAGGGGCGCGCATGCGCTTGGGCGGCGGCGCACGTGGGCAGCAGGGGCGGCGGGGTGGTGGCGCGGGCGGCGCGCTGCGTTCCGGCCGCGGCGAAGCTCGGCGGCGGCGGGAGCGGGCGGCGTGAACCTCAAAGAGGCCAAGAGGCCTAGGGGCGCGCGGTAGGGGGCCGCGAGCTGGAGCAGGGAGCTCCGACGGCGCACGTGGGCGGCGGGCGGTGCGTTCCGCGGCGGCGAGACTGCGATTCGACGACGGTGGCGCCGATTCGGGTGGGGGAAAAGGTCGGGGAGGGCGAGTAAAGCGCGATTGAGCTCACCGTGGGTCGATTTTGGGCGGAGGAGACCTCGGAGAGGGAGCTCGACGGAGAGGGGCGGAGCTCGGCGGAAACGGCGATGGCGAGCGGCGGTCTGAGCTTAGTGCTTGGCCGATTCGGCCGGGGTAGGGCACGGCCGCGCTCGTGGAGGGATGGACGAGCTTCGGGGCGAGGTTGCGCAGCTCGGGGCGCGATGAATCGAGGCGGGGTGGCGAGCAGAGGCCGGTGCGACGAGCGACGGCGACCCTGCTCGACCTAACTCCGCTCGAGCTCGAGGATGGGGATGGAGGGGAAGAACGAGACGAGGCAGGAAGGTTCGAGGCGTCCGCGAGGTGAAGAGCGGCGCTCACACGCGATGGCCGACACGTGGAAGCTCGCCGCCGGCCACAGTCGCCGGTATGGCGTCGGGCGTCACAGTGACGAACACAGTGGAGACACTGTTTCTTCGTTAAATGATTTTTTGCCCGAGTTTGACCAGTTAAAACTCAAATTTTCATATAGAAACTTGAAATTTGGATAAAAATAAAAGTTGTAGAGGAAGAAAAGATCTACAACTTTCGTTTTGGGCAAAAAATGATTTGGAGCTCGGATCAAGGACAAAAACGAGATCGAACACAGCTAAGTAGATGTTTACTATGCAAACACGATTAGCGTTAACGACGAATTGAGTCCACGATTAGCGAGATAAATCGTGATTAGCGAGCACGATTAACACAGGGGTGTTACACATGGGGATCGACTTCGCTCCCGCCCACGCTACTTTTCCTCTTTCTTTCCAGTCCGTGGATCCGGAACACCCTCCCCGACTACAGAGCCCGACGTCTCTGCACCCGTACGTCGCGACAAAAATATAAACCCTACTTCTACCAGGAGGGTGCGAGATCGTTCCACTCGCCGGTCCAATCAGGTACTTAAGCTTACCGATTACCATATTTCTCGGTATGTGGCTAGTACTTTCAAACGCTTAACGAAATGAGCCACACACCGCGACCTTAGCCATTTTTTACTACACCAGTGGGGTATCACAACTACACAACCCCGCCTGTTGTCCTTATATTTCAGCAGGAATTAAAGTCAGTCAAATTCCTATTTGCTCGCGAGAGGCAGGAAACCCCTTGACTTTTACCGTACCTAATTAGCATGGCAACTAGTCGACAAAAAGATCCGGGATCAAACATAGGTACCTAGGGATCATGCATCTAAGGTTTTCGATCAACGCCTAGAAAACTTAAATGCAGAAAGAAACTATTACAACACATCATAAATAGGTAAATGAATAATAACTCGGAAAATAAGGCATAATGCACCGGGGCTTGCCTTATTGGGCACTGTCAGGCAGAAAAGCCTCTGGGGCTTGGCCCAGGTCTTGAGACAAGTTAGCACAGTTCAAATTGACATCCTGATCCACACGAGAGTCCGCGAGCACCAACTCGTAGTCACCGTCCGCGAGATTGACCGTTTCTATATGCAATGCAAGATTTTGAGTTATTCATGGATAACGATTTCTTTCCTTCATGATAAAGTTGTAGTTCAACAAAAGTTAATTTAGTGATGATTTAACATTTCATTTCATGGGCAGTCATTTATAGAGTAGTAACCACAATTATGTTTCTTCAAGAATGAGTGGGGGTTTTGGTTTTCATTTTCAAATTCAACACATAGTATGCTTTCATTATTTCATAACAACAAAACTACAAATGAGCTAGTGATGAAAAACTAAAGTAACACAGATCCAAACTTAAGCATTTATGGTGTAAATTTCAGCATCTAACCATAAAGCAATTACCATAACTATTCATGTAAGTGGATTACTCTAGTTGCTTCACCTTTTTGCACAGAATGTTTGACAAGGTTTCTGGAGCTACAAATTTTATGGGAGCATCTACAAAGCATCTACTCAGTACTGTAATTTATCCAGATTTTATTCACTTATACAGCAGAGGTGACAAAAAGAACAAAAACAGCAAGCCATTAACTAAGATTAATTCTACAGAGATTTATACTAGGAATATGATTTTCAAATTTTTACCGGAGCCTAATCATGAGATAAACATACTCCAGAAAAATTATCAAGCTTTATATCATTACGATAAATTAGTTATGCAGTTAACTTAACATGAGTTAGCATAAATTTCTCAAAGTTCATTTAACCAGTACTGCATGTGAACTTTTTATTATAGATAGAACATACTCTAAACAAGAACATGTCCAAAAATCAAGATCAGATATAGTGTAGTTTACTCAGCACAAAAATGGTAAATCTAACCATGATATACTAAGCATGATTATTAACTAAAGCTAGGCTCAGTAACTGCAGCTCAAAATTTTTAGGCAGGACCACAGAACTAAAGTGAGACTTCAGAAATAAACATAGATTTTTCTGAGTACAATAAATATATATGAAGAATTAAGTTGATTAAACAAGCATAAAACATGGTATATAGCAAATGAACTCTAATAAATCTGAAATTTATGTATTAACAAGCTTTCAGTTATACATGTACGAATTAAAAATTCCAGAGCAATTTCATGCATATATTCTCCAGTATTAAATCGAGGAAGCCAACAACAGATTAGAGAATCTTGATTGTTCCAACATGATAACTATTTTGGTTGGGTGTCATCTTTTTACTATGAGCTTAATATTCGATTAGTGATAACATATTCAAAAATCAAGGTCATTAGTTGAGTAGAACTTCCTGAACATGCATAGGTCGATTTTCTTATTCTTTTTCCTAGATTAATTTTGGTAGAGTTTCTGCAGATCTGACTGGTACAAAACTTGTAGATCTTGTCACATGGATTCCATATCAGTTGAGTTTACATTTTTATGATTTTCCTGCGATTTTTTTTGCATTTTTGAAGTTCACTGATATTCACTGGAATTTTTGCAAACACACCCTTGAACGAAAAAAAAGAAATTACAACCGGGCCCTTCGCCGGCCTTCTCCGCCACTGCAGCTCGCCCGGTGGTGTTCTGCTAGGCAGGGCTTACCGGGGCTGCAACGGGGAGGCGCGTGGGAGAGTAGAGATCGAGGAACACCTACCCTGGTCGGCGTTCGAGTGCTCGGTGCACGGAATCAAGCTCGTCGGCGTCAATGGCGGAGCGGATGTTCGGGTCGCCGGCGTTGTAGGTGAAGGAGGGCTCGGGGTAGGAGAACGGGGTGCGCACGAGCACCGCGAGAGCGTGAGGATGCTCCTGGGGTAGCTGTCGTGCTCGGTCTCCCTCTGGGCTGGCCGGTCCGCGGTGAGCCCGAGCTCGCCGGCGGCGGCGCAGAAGGGGAACGGCGCCGGGAAAGGGATTTGGTTCGATTCCGCGCGCGTGGAGCTCAACTGGAAGGTGGAGAAGCTTGTGGGGTGGTCGAATGGAGCAATGCAGGGCTGGGGTGGCTGGTCCGCGCGAGCTAGATCTCGCCGGCCATGGCGGAACGGCGGGAGGAGGAAGAAGGAGGAGAAGCCGCGCAACGGCGGGGCTCCAGGGCTACTTATAGGCCAGAGAGCACCTGGGTGAGGGGAGTAGCGTCTAGGGAAGGCGGGTTTGGGTCCGGGGCGCACGACGACGAGCGGGCGGAGCGAGCAGGCGGCGCTGCGCATGGAGGGTGTCGTGTCGGCTCGGGAGGACACCCAGGACGCGTGTGAGCGTGGGGAGGTGCCAAGGGGCCAGCCAGGTCACGCTGGAGGGCTCCCCGGGTCCATTTGGCCGCGGACGCGCCGTGGACGAGGTCCACCGGCGGCGTACGGCGGGCGGCGGGCGAAACAGAGGAACCGGGAGGAGAGAGATGGAGGTGAGGGCATATCTGTGATTTCTGAAATTCTAGTGACCTGTCGGTAAACTAAAAATATCTCCTACTTAGAGGGATCAAATGAAAAAGTGTCTAATACCAATTTTGCATAACTTTTCAAGATCTACAACTTTCGTGTTATGCAAATTTTCATTTGAAACTCACATTTTGAACTATTTGTAAATTTGCAAACTTGCACAAAAGGGCTTTGATTTTAATCAGTTTTTGATTTGTTTTTGGCTGAAGTTCAATTGAGCACATGTCAATTGAAGTACATCTCATGAGCCAACTAAAATTTTGTGCACATTTTTTAATTGAAATTTGAGTAGCTTTCCACTCTTTTTCCCTTTCTCCTTTAATTTCTTTTGTTTACTTTGACTTTTATTTGACCCCTTCTTTTTGAATTAATTTCCCCCCATTTTTCTTTTAAGTTTAAGTAAGGTACAGTGATTGTATTTAAGTGTACTGACACCTGAGGTGTTACAGATGATAGCCGATTTGCAGTTTCTGGACGAACCGGTCAAACCGGTTGACGTGACCGGTCTAACCGCCCAGACCGGTCTAACCTATCAGATAGCAGAAAACAGTGATTCGGCCATGAAAGAAGCCGAAGATCAGGATTGGAGAGTTCCTATAATCTCCTATCTTAAAGATCCTGGTCGTGGTGCAGAAAGAAATATTCGGCGTGCAGCATTCAGGTATATTTTAATTGATGATGAGCTTTATCGTCAAACTGCCGAAGATTTGCTTCTCAAGTGTTTGGACTCGGATCAGGCCAAGATTGCTATGGGAGAAGTTCATGAAGGTATATGTGGTACTCATCAATCAGCTCCTAAAATGAAGTGGTTGCTTAGGAGAGCCGGTTTCTATTGGCCTTCCATGATTTCGGATTGTTTCAAGTATTATAAGGGATGTGAAGAATGTCAACGGTTTGGAGATTTGCAATTGGTACCTGCTGCATCGTTGCATCCTATCATTAAACCATGGCCATTCCGAGGTTGGGGGTTGGATTTTATTGGACAAATTAATCCTCCATCTTCAAAGGGGCATCACTTCGTGTTGGTTGCTACGGATTATTTTACTAAGTGGACCGAAGCGGTTCCTTTGAAGAATATGACACATAGAGAGGTGATAGAGTTTATAACTGAGCATATTATTCATAGATTCGGTATTCCTTAAACTTTGACTACGGATCAAGGCTCTTCATTTATATCAAAGGAGGTACGTGCATTTATCGAATCTTACAAGATCAAGTTGCTCAATTCATCTCCATATTATGCTCAGGCCAATGGACAGGCCGAGTCAAGTAACAAGATTTTGATCAAGCTTATTAAGAAGAAAATAGAAGACAATCCTAATAGGTGGCATGAAGTGTTATCCGAAACATTGTGGGCTCATCGTATATCTCGTCATGGTGATACCAAGGCTTTAAAGGAGATTATAAAGGACAAGCTTCGGGTTGCTAGAGCTTACAACAAGAAGGTAAAAGATAAATCTTTTCAGGTTAGGGATTTAATTTGGAAGACAATATTACCTCTTGGGATGAAAAGCAATAAGTTTGGTAAGTGGTCACCAAGTTGGGAGGGTCCGTATAGAGTTGTTAAAGTTATCTTCGGGAATTCCTATATGATGGAGACACTGCAAGGGGATCGACTACCTAGAGCTATCAATGGGAAGTACTTTAAGAAATTCTACCCAAGCGTGTGACAAGATGCATGAAGAAAGATGGCCGGTTTATAAAAATTGTCCTTAGCAGTATTTTTAGGCCCTAGTATTGTATAGAATACTTCTGTTTTGCTTTTTAGCTTGTAAACTCACTAAAAAGCAGGGGGACATATGTTGACAGCCAAATTTAGCACCTGCCGAGGCCGACCGGTCTGACCGGTCGGGTCGACCGGTTAGACCGGTCTGGTCTGTACAGTCCGAGTAGAATTAGGTTTTTTATAAAGAGTCCTCATATAATCCTACTCGTGAAGGGGTACGTCTTCCCCGGCCTATAAATATAAAGGCTAAGGCCGATTGAGGGAAATACCCAATCGAATCAATACAAAAATCGCATTACTTTTTATCTCTCAAACCCTAGCCTTTCCAACCCTAGATTGCTTTCTTCCTTCGTCTCGACGGCGTTTGAAGACATTCTCAGTGGCCTGCCGACCTCAGAGCAACCCTACGTTCACGAGCTCCGACGGGGTCCCTCCCGAGCTCGTTGTTCTAGGTTTCCGGCGACGCCCTGCTTGCACCGGTCAGACCGGTCGGCGGCACCGGTCAGACCGGCCTGCCAAAGGTTTCGCGGGTGTTGATCGTTTTGACGATTGTCCGCGCATTCTAGCGCATTCGAGTGTGTTGGCGCAATTCTGCATCAACAATCCTATACGCAGATTTGAATAAACTTGCGTCCCTCTAAACGAGCCTTGGTCGCAATGGTTTAGAAAAATACACAAAGAGTTTTCTACTGAGAAATAAGCGAACACCCTCGGTTTATGAACCCTACATAACAAGCACTGCAACTGCAACCTTGCCACCATGGAGTCTCCTTTCTGAAAAATACGGGATTCTGAACTGCGAACCGTACCTCAGATGTGTAAGCAGCCACACCCTGCCCGGCCCCGCGCGATCGCCAATTCTCCACATACTCGTGCGCTCGGAGGAGTTCGCTCGAAGGACTATGTGAGCGCGTCCAGTGGTAGATGGTAGCATGAGGTGCCGAGGCACACGGTTCGCTGAAAAAAAGAGGGAGGAGGTAGGGGGCAGGGCGCAAAAGCTATTTATCACGCGCGCGATAAATGATCATCATATCGCAGAAACGCGCGACGACGGGGGAGGCCGTCCCTGGCAGGCGAGCCCGCACGTCACTGTGCTTCTTCCACCTTTGGATGTGCGCGAGGGTTATGGCCGCGGGGTTGGGGGAGGGGGGTGGCCCGGGTCCGGGGGTGGTAGGTGGGGGGAGCGGCCACCGGTGAGGTCGCCGGCGGCCGGGGTGGTGGAGAGCGGCGGCGGCCTTAAGATCTGGGGTTGCTGGGTGGCGGCGGCGGCGTGGAAGGATCCATGGCCACCAGACCTAGAAAAGGAGGTGGGGGGGAGGAATCGACCGGCGGTGGGTGGTGGAGTGTGGGCGGGCGGCGAGGCGGCGCGGCCGGGGTGGTGGGCGCCGGCAGCCGGGCCAGGTCTCGGGTGGGGCGTGGCGCCGGAGAGGGCGGGGGAGGGCGGGGATGCGCCGGCGGTGGCTGATGGGTGGATGGCGTAGCGGCGAGAGCCGCCGACCGGGGCGGAGGACGAAGAGGCGGGGGCGGAGGACTCGAGGCGGGGTGGAGAAGATGAACAGGGCTTCTGTGATGGGATTCGGGGGAATCGCATAAAGCGATGAATAGACCCCCCGGGGGGGGTTAATTGGATCCGTGCCATTACAATTCTTCGAGTTCAGTGATCTACTATTACAATTCGTCTATTTTGAACCGTGCTATTACAACTTTACATTACTCCAAACCATACCACTACGTACCCCTTCAGTGTGTTTCTAAAAAGTTTTGGACCAAAATACCCCCATATTCAACCTCTCATCTCCTCCTTCCTCTCTCTCTGGCGAGCCACCCCCAAATCGCGCCGTCCGCCCAATGGCCGCCCCGCTGCCGCCATGCCCCGCGGCCTCCCAGGGCCCCTCCTCACCCTCCTACTCGCCGCCGACATGCTGGTTCCCCCAGCCTCCGTCTCCCGCTCTCTCTTTCTCTCTCCCGCTCTCTCTTCCTCCGGCCGCGTGGAGCTCGCCCGAGTCCCCTCGGTTTGCCGCCCAAATCCTCGTTGCTCCGGCCTCTTTCCTTCAATCACTCGCGCCTACAGCTCCGCCACATCCCCTAGCTCCTTCCTGATCCCTCCATGCCGAGCTCCGGCCACTGGCCGGCTGGGAATCAACGATTCCCCACCCGCCGGAGCGCCACCACCCGCCATGGCCACCTCACCATCGTCGGCTCGCCTCGGCCTCACTTCGCTCGAGATAAGCAGCAAAGACAAACTGCCATACCCCCGCGATGCTCATGCTTGCGCTAACTCGGCGCGTTCGCCGCCACCGTGTCAGAAATGCGGCTGCGCCGCCTTTGGCCAGCCCGCCAACGCCGCTCACTCACTGCGGGCCGCACGCACAGAGCCCTAAGCCGTGCGGCCGTGCGCGCCGGCTCCGCCCTACCGCGCTGGCTGCAGTGCCCCCCCCCCCCCGCCGCTGGCCTCCCCTGCTTGCGCCCGAACTGCGCCGCCGCCCGCCATGCCCGCCGCCTAGCTCCTCCACGCCGAGCTCCACTTCCGGTCTTTCTCCGCCCGAGCTAGACCCCAGGGCCGGTTCCCCACCTCCCACCAACTCTCCCCGGCCTGACCCCGCTCGCCCTCCCTCGTTGGAGCGCCGCCGAGCGCCGCTCGCCACGCCACTCCACGCGACGAGTTAACGAGCGCGGTTCACGAGCGGGCCCCGCGCTGGTTCACGAGCAGGAGCGCGCATGACGAGGGGCAGGAGGCGGGCGAGCGGTGGAAGTGCGGGATCGGGCAGGAGAATGGGCGGCGGCCGTGAGAGAGGAAGGTTGAGAATGGGCGCTGGGAGTGGGAGGTTGAAGATGAGGGTATTTTGGTCCAAAATTTTTTAGAAACATACTGAAGGGGTATATAGTGGTATGGTTTGAAGTAATGCAAAGTTGTAATGGCACGGTTCAAAATAGACGAATTGCAATAGTAGATCACTGAACTCGAACAATTATAATGGAACAGATCCAATTTAAAAAAAAGCTCGACTGGATCGGCACGGATCCGAAGACCTGTGCCCTGGCGCCGTGGCTCAGCTTGGTGGGCTGCATAGTCTCGTCTTGGTTGGGGTCTTTGGGCAATTGGGCGGGCGGGCTGGATTATAAATGGGCCACTGGATCGAGAACTGAGAGTTTATTGCAGGGCCGAATGCACCGTGGAAGTTCGATCGGCTTTCCATCGGAAGGGGGAAATAAAGATAAAAAGTTTCGTAACGGGAGTATAAGAAAAAGTTTATGAGGTCCTTAAAGAAAGTTTAGATTATCTCCAACAATTTCTCAATAAACATCTCCAAATAAGATGGTATTGGAATATCTCAATACTACTTTTATATATTAGTGGGAAATATACTTTTACAGTTCGCTAATAATAACCTTATCCCAATAATACAACTAACATATTATAAGAGTTAAATTCCCCGAGAAGAGTTGGGATAAAATATTAGGATAATTTAATAATAATCAGAGATTTTAGAAACCACTAGAGTATATTATTTTTCTAATATATAATACCTATAAAGTTAGTCCCCACTAAGAGTCATTAACTCTATTTCTCTCAATATGCAAGCTATCCACGTCATCATCCACTAGGACCAAGAGTCCCCACTAAGAATCATTAACTCTATTTCTCTCAATATGCAAGCTATCCACGTCATCATCCACTAGGACCAAGAGTCATTAATTTTATTTTTCTCAACATGCAAGCTATCCACATCATCATTCATTAGGACCTTCTATTTATGCCTTCTACCAATTTTCTGTGCACAACCACAAGTCACTATTGTAAGACATCAATTCTAGCGTAAATAATTCCTCCACCACAACAAACACACCTGAAAGGAGTTGAAGAAAACCACATGGCGTCACTACAATACGAAGAAACCCAAAAATTGTCCCTGCAATCGAGTTTAAATAACTCCACTCCACCTTCGGCCTGCCTTGCCCTACTCGACACGGCTGTAGCTAAGGGCACTGTCGACTTCATCTTCGGTAACGCCGCCGTCATGCTACAGGGCTGCAACCTCCATGCCCGCCGTCCGCTCCCCAACTAGAGCAACATCTAGGAAAAATGAGATGAAATGCCTTTGGTGGTGTTTACGCTCATCTTCAAGGTGTTTGATTTTCAATCTCCTTTTTTATGGTTTTCTGATGGGGAGAAAAAGATGTGGGCAAAGAATAATATAATAATAAGAATACAAGGATAAGAATTAAAGGGAGAAAAAGAAAAAAAAGAAGGAAAAAAAGGAGAAAAGAAAAAGGTAGAGAAAATAAATAGAAAAAAATAAAATATGAGAGAAAAAGAAAAATAAAAAGAAATAAAATGAAAAAAGTCTCATACTTTATGATGCTATTTTGTCGTTAATCTTTTATTTAGCTAAAATAATTTTTCATTTATGTTTCAAGTCCCGCAGCAACGTGCGGGGAATCCCCTAGTATTATCAATTTACTGGGGAAAGAGAGACTGCTGGCGGTCGATTCTATCATCGTTCTCTCATCAGCGTCGTTTGTGTCTTTCGTATGGAATGTTGACAACTCTTACAACAAGCACCCAACATGTGCAGTTAGTAGTTAAAATTTTATGGTCACGGGTAAGTTGTCGCAAAATTGCTCTCCTTCACATATTCAAACAATGCAACTAGTCGCTTTTTTCATATTTGTCTGTTTTACTCATCTACATTTTGTTCGACTCAAATAAATATTTTGTTCGATTCAAAAAAAAAATCTCAAACAGCAAGATATGCACAAAATCTTTCTACCCCTAAGTTTTAATTATTTGCATCCAAAATAGCCTTGTGAGTCATCTGCGGATAGGATAGTCAACAGTCAAAAACCTAACAGCCGTTTGTGCCGAGTGGGATAAGAATCAGAGTAACTAGAAGCACTACATTCTCCGCTCAAAAAAAAAAGCATTACATTCTCAAAGTCTCTTGCGATCAGCTCCGCCGCCGCTGCGTCCACCCGCCGACTTTGGATCTGCCGCCGCCGCATCCGCCGTGTGCATGTGCGCCGCCTCCACCGCATCCACCGCTCGCAAGCTGGGTTGGGAGGGGGAAAGTGGATCGGAGAATGGAGAAGGAGAGAGAGGGAGAAGTGGATCGAAGAATGAAGAGAGATGAGAGGGAGGGGTCTCGGACTGGGTTGGGTTTTTAGGGTTTGATAATAATTAATTGAAGCTATTCTTATAATTTATCCGTCTCGGAAAATATGTGTATTTCTGGAGGCGGTCACATTTATAATAACCGCCTCTGTTAATGGATTTTGCAAGGCATTTTTTCGTAACCTTCCGGTTAATTAAATGGGACCGCCTCGGTTAATGTTGGACATTAATAGATGTGGTTATTTTTTGTGCCTGTCTCAGAGCTGTTAAAGAAAGATCGCTATTAATCAGTTTTGATAGTAGTAATATTAAACCTATGCATTTCCGGACGACGATAGTATAGGTTTAGACTAAGGTCTTATTTGGATTCCATAGGGGAAAAAATTAATTTTAGTTCGGATTGAACTTTAGGTGATTAAAGATTAAGTAACTAAACTTTAATATGCTTATTTGGATCTATGGACTAAATTTTAGTTAGGACACATGTACAAAAAAATGTCATTTTTACTGTTGGATTATATTGTTATTGTGCCTAGACGTGCATAATGAGAGATAGTTTAGTGTTTTTGAATTCGCATGTTGGTTCAGTTCAAATTAGATGGGTTTTAAGGACTAATGGACTAAATTTTAGTTAGGGTTAAACTAAACTTTAGTCCATAACCTGTTTGGATAAATTTTAGTTGGAGTAAAACTAACTTTAGTCTATAACCTGTTTGGATGACTAAACTTTACCTAAAATTTAATCCATAGATCCAAGCAAGCTCTAAGAGCAACTCCAACAGCTTAGTTAAATCAGACTAGCCAAATGCATGTTTAGCTAGCCATTTAGCTTTTTTAAGGATGGGCAACCAACAACGTCTCTAATCTTCACTCTACATACTCCGTCCCTATCCTGCTTGACACCGTGCTCCGGCGGAGCTCGACGCCGCGGCCGAACTTGACGCCGAGCCTTAGGTGGCCGCGGTGGGCGAGGTTGGTCGTCGCGACGCACTCCAGCCACATCCTCTCCGCTTCCCGGTCGCGGACGGCGCGGTACATGGCGTCGCCCCGTTCCTGGAGGCCGGCTTGCAGCAAGGACAGGGCACAGATGTCCCGGTCGACGCCGCCGTGTCCCTGCCCAGCCTCGAGGCGAGCTTGTTGTCTAGCACTGCGTGAGGAGATGGTGAGGAGGCCCCGCGTTGAGCAGCATGGTGAAGGCGTCGTCGTCGCGGGCTCGCGGCAGAGCTCGATGCCGCGACCGAGCTTGAAGCCGCGCTGCAAGCGGAGCTCGACACCACAACCAACCTCGACGTCGCGCCGTAGGTGGAGCTCAAGGCCGAGCTCGACGCCGTTCGGAGGCTACCACCACCGAGGGGCGCCGCCACCAAGGGGCGCAACAGCCGAGAGGCGCCGTCGCCGCGGGAGGGACGCTGCCGCCATGAGCCGTCACCGTTGAGGGGCGCCGCCGCCATGAGCTAGCAACGTGGAGGGGCGCCGCCGCCATGGGCCGCCACTGAGGAGCGCAGCAGTCGAGGAGGCGGGCGAGGCGCGCGTGGCAGAGTAGCAAGCGGATGGGATTATGAAGAAATGACGAGCAGAGGAGGCTCCATACCGAGTCAGATAGTGATGGGAGCATTTGGAGAGACTGTTGGATTCTATTTTTATCTCTGTTTTGCTACTTTTAGCTAGCCAACTTATTTTGAAGAAGCTCTTAGAGTTGCTCTAAGTTATGAAAAACTTAGGTTCACTTTGAGTTGGAAAATGAAACACCCTTACACCCTAATGGTTAGATCCTTCTATTTTAAATTACATTTGGATCATATTAAGTGAGCGTGCTACTAGCAATTCATATACCAAGTACGAACTTAGAAACGTCATATATCTAAACTACACAGCCGTTCGCTTGGTTGTAGCTGGTGGCTAATGCTAATTTGTTATGAGAGAAAAGTTTTACTGACTGGCTGATGCTGATTGTTGATGCTGATTTTGTATAGGAGAAAAGCACTGCTGAATGATTGTCTGACAAGGCAAGCGAACAGAGTGAAACTATTTGAAAAAAGTCTATAACCCCCTTAATTATTTATGGTGGACTATTTCACATCCAAACTATAAAATTAGAATAAAATAGGATATTCTACCCTGAACTGGTCAAATAATTCCCCAAAGTCAGTGGCACAATTTTATCTTTATTTTTTTATTTATTTCCGCTGAATTTTTGAAAAATTATAGTAAAACTATAGAAAGATGACTTTTCAAAAAATTTACGGAGCGCAACTAAACACCCCCTTAATTGAAATAATTTATAGTTGCAGCTTCTATGATCCAATTGTGATGAAATTTTTATGGTTAGCAAATTATTGTATGCTTGAACTGTAGTCATACTCGTTGAATCACATATAAGTTAGTTAAATTTATTTAGATTTATACTTATTAAATTAAGGGACGAAGTGATGCACATGGAAAGTCAATCTCCTTTACCCCTCCCTCGAGATGAGAAAATCCCTTTGATTGATTCCATGTCAAATGTTTGTCCGGTTGCACGAGATCAACACAAAAATTGATGGCGAGTGTGTTCGCTTGGCTTGTCAGCTAACCAGACAGCAGTATTGTTCTCTCATACTATATCAGCACCAGTCACTGACTATCAGCCAGTCAGCAATACTATTCTCTCATAATAAATTAGCACCAGCCATCAGCAACAGCCAAGCAAACACAGCGAATCGCCGTACCTCCTTACGTGATTTGTGAGTTGTGAGTCTAAGGATGTAAGTGGGTAACCGATGATATTTTTTTGGTCAGCTAACTAATTATGATGACATATCATTTTAGTTCATTTCTCCTATTAAATTATTTACATATAATACCATTTCTAGTTTATTTTATCAACCTTTTAGGTCAATCTAGACACAAAAAAATCTAACCTGCAATCCCTAGCTGTTACGGACTTGCCAAGGCTTCTTTACCGGCCGGGGCTTGCCTGTCCCCTTTTGGTGTCCCGATTGGTGTCTCCTCACACGTGGAGCTCATTGGTACTGTTTCCTCCCGGAGCTGGGCCCTTTTTTTCTGCCAACAGCCTGGCGCTTGAGAAAACAGAACGGTTCCGGGTCCGTCTGAAGGGAAACGGGCACCGAAAAACAAAAATTTTCTACTCATATCCAGAAATTACTACTGTTCACACGCAGGTACTGTAGCAGGGTACTGCTCACTCGTGAGAAAAGAGTAGGGTTAGCCTTGGGTGCCCCCTTCCCCTTGCTTTTATAGCCCCTGGGCGCTTCCTTAGGTGGGCTCCTCTTGGGCGCCTTCTTTGGGCCTGAGAGGCCCATTAGTGCACCTAAATCTAGTCTAATTTGGATCTCATTCTTATTAGATTTCTTTTCCTTAAGTGTGTGACCCTATGAGCTCACAAGCGAATAGACATGGCCCGAGTACTCTTACTCGGCCCAAAGCAAGACATGTCAACTCCTATATGCACGCAAAGATCATATCAAACGAGCTGTCACAATGTCATATACATGCTGTTCTTTTTGCCTCATGATATTTGGTCTAGCTCCAAGCCAACCGCTTTTTCTCGATCCTGTGATTCGAAATCCTTTGTTAACTCTTAACCCCCAGCATGGCCATGTATTTCCTGATCCGAATCACTCGAGGGGCCCAGAGATATCTCTCTCTTGCAGAGAGGGGCAAATCCCATCTTAACTGACCATGTCTCACAGCATGCTTCTTGACAGACCCAAAAGCCACCTTTATAACTATACAGTTACGGTGTAGCGTTTGATGGCTCCTAAGTAAGTCGGTTCACATCTTAAGTACATACGACGATCTCAGGTCTTAGGACACAGCGTACATATTGTGTAATGAGAAGTCATCATCTCGTGTTGGGTCAGTTCAGTCTCATGTCTCACATGAGACCACATTTTTAGTTTGACATCCCCATGTCCATGACTTGTGAAACATAGTCAATCAACTAATACATGTGTCAGTCTAATATTCATGTGTGTCCTCACATGAACTCCGACTAGGAACATTTTAGAATATCCATACAAGTAAAGAGTTTCACAAATACTTCACCTAAGCATTAATCAATACAAGTTGTCATCCATGGATATTCAAAGAACACTTTATTAATCATGAATAAAAAAAAATATGATTACCTCTAGAGTATATTTCCAACACCGTCACCCCCGCTCTATCTGGCACAAGGCATCAGGACTCGATTTAGTGATGGGAACTTGAAGCTCGAGGGCAACATGCTCAATTTGGGTTGCGTGATCTTGGGCAGTAAGAAGTTCGATTTGGGCAGCAGCAAGCTTGAACTCGATGGCAGGCACCAGATTTTTGGTGATTGAATCCTCCCAATTCCAGCTGCTTGAACTCAATTTTTTATGGTGAAGAAGGTCTTCATTCATGTTTCTCTGATTTTGATTTAGGTGGCCTAGACCTAACAGATTCGAGTTGTAGGTTCTCGATTTGTAGGTTCAAGGTACTATATCCACCCAAACCAAAATTACGCAGCAATAATCAAGGTCCTGAACCCTGGAAACTCAAATCGAAATTAACGCAACAAGAATTGATGTTTCAACCATCAAAATTGTACTTTGCACCACCAAAATCTAGAAGCCGTAGCAGAATTCACGGCCCTATCCACCTAAATCGAACCAAGCACTAAAGAATTGAGGCTCCCGCTACCGAGCTCGAGCTTCCTGGATCCCAAATCAAACAGGAAAGAGGAAAAACATAGAACGGAATGACACCGTTTTCTCTGATGGCAGTGGACAGAAAAGGAGGGCCCAACTCCTGGAAGAAGCAAATGGATGCCCTCCATGTGTCCGGGGACACGCATGGAGACACGCAAAGGGAACAGGGAAGCTGCAGCCTTCTTTACCCAGCGCTACAGTTACACTCCATTAACCGGTGCTGATCCCTGGGACCCGAAGATAGCACAAAGGAAAGCCTAATATCACCTGACATGGAGGCCCCATACGTCATACAGTTCGCCTGTATAGTCTACTAGTAGTCTTAAACCCCAATCAACTTACAAGTCCTCCCCCAAGGCCCCAACCCTGCCCGCGGCTGCCCAGTCCTTGGCCGCCGCAGCACACACCACACCACTCTGCCTGCGACCCATCTTCCCACGCCGCCGCCGCCACGCCAACGCCCCTCCTCCGCGATATGGGAGCGCAGGAGACGGCGGTGGAGGAGGTGCTGCGCACCGCCGCCGCCGAGGTCTCCACCTCCTCCGTAAAGCGCCGCCTCCGCCTCTTCCGCCACACCCTGCCCCCTCTGGTCGCGAAGGCCTCAGGTACCCATCCCACCTTTGCCTCCGCTCTCCCCTCTCGGGGTGGCTCTCGTGCAGTCGTCTGCGTGTTTTGGTCTCCATCCCGTTCGCCCCAGCTCGTTCCCGTGCTCCTACTTTTTCCAGCGAGGGACTCACTGGTCAGGGCTCTGCGATCGGACGGACATTTGGCGGCGGATTCGCTTCGATTTGCGCGAGCTGGATCTCCTTGTGGATCGTGACGTTTCGCGTGTCTGTTTGCATGCTCAATTCCGCTCAACTTGCAGTCGATCGTAGCTCATTAGCTCCGCCCTCTCGTGCTTGTGTGCAGGTGTGCTTAGCAGCATGTGTCGACTTTCGGTTGAGAATAGCGTGTGGCTTTGCTCCGCTTCTATGGTCATTTATGGTTTTTGATTTGATGCATGCCCTAGCCCTACTCGACTTACCTCCTGCGATCTGTGGTGTTATTGTAGTTATTGAGATCATACATAGTCAGCACCAATTAACTGTGCAGTTTCTGGAGTTACATTTTGCTGTATAGACCCAACCTACCTGGTCTGCATGTGGGTTTTCAACATGTGTATGGAACTTGTAGACAAGATAATGATGCTTGTACTGTCTGATTAAAGTGATTGCCTTGCAGTTAAGCTAATGACTTTCATTGGCTGATTATTAGTTTGTTTGGTTGCACATGATGTGTTGCTGGTTGCTGTGGGGCTATTCTATGACTGCTTCTGTCGCGTATCCTATATTGAGCACTGCAAGGCATTTTAACCCATGTTAATGGCCTATTCTATCCTAGTTCAACAGTTTGAGTCAGGAATGAGATTTAGCAAATGTACAGTGCGGCCTGAGCGCCTATTGTGAGATACATATGATCCCCATGGGCCATGGCAATAAAGCATTATTCTGCTCATACCAGGATTCATCATGCAGAGCATGTATTAACACCTATGCTACAACTAGACTACTAGTCATTATCCTATACTTTAGCTATGCTTCAATATGATTTTAGTCAATTGTTTATCTGGATATATGCTATGGTTGGGAGTTACTACCACTTGGTTCTAGAGCTTAGCCATATGCCTGGAGAATTGCCAATATTTTGCATCCAGCATCTTGTAGCATTAGATTTAATAAACTTTGAGGAATACATGTGTGAATGTTATCATGGGGATATATTATCATGTCATTAGGGCACCTAACTGAACCCTCCTCCAGATCACACTTTTGCCAGTGGTTATGTACTTATGTTTCCAAAACATTCAAATGTATTCACAGTCCACAGATCTTAGACAGGTTATGTGCCACTATTCCAGATGTTTTTTTGGGCGTCGGGTGAAGTGTGTCCCTATTTTTCATGTGATTCAAGCTTATATACTTTCGCAGCTCATTATTCAATTCTTACTGAGGAGGTCATTATGCAATTATTTTTCTTAAATTACATTGTTTTACATGCAGAGTCACCATCAGATACTGCATTGTTAGTTGATCTCATTTTCCAGACATTGCCTATATATGACGATCGGGCATCAAGAAAAGCAGTAGATGATATGGTTATTCAGGCTCTTGGTGAACCCACCTTCATGAAGCCCATTGCTGCAGCACTTGTACAATCTATGGAAAAGAATCTAAAGGTTACAAACCCCCTTACAAGCTTCAAGCTTCTCAGATGGTCACACTTTCTTCTGAAATGGAGCCAGTTTGCCACACTTTCAAAAGGCGCCTTTTCCAGACTGGCCAATGCACAAGCTGTCTTATGTCAAGTCCTAATGAATGGGTCCTTTCGTCGGCGGCGGACTTGCAAAGAGTTATTCATTCATCTTTTCTCTGAGGTAATTATTAACAAGTAAATAACTGAAGAGCAAGTGAGAATTGTCTCCTTCCCATATCTTATCTTGTTCCATTTTACAGCCTACTGGAATATATAAGATGTACATAGAGGAGGTCAGAGATTTAAGGATTTCTATGAGGGATTCTCCTGCATTCTTAAATCTAGTACTGGATTTTACCATTACATCTCCATCATTATCTGCTGAGTACAAGGTAAATCTTTAACCTCATGTTAGTAGTCAAGCAATTATGTATTCACCCAATATTTTGACCTAATTTGTTGAAGCCTTTTGTTGATTCTCACATGTGTTTGACAATATGTTGCTATTGCCTTTCAGTCAATGTTCCTTGATTTGTATGTCAAAACCATCTTGAGTTCAAAAGACCGGCCACCGATAGCAGCCACTGAAGCTTTTAAGCCTCTTTTCTTGGAAATTGGGCATGAGGATTTTAAGAATACTGTTATGCCGTCATGCATAAAGATGCTGAAAAGAAATCCTGAAATCGTACTACAATCTATTGGATATCTTCTAAAGACGGTCCGTTTAGACTTAAGCAAGTATTGCATGGAGTTTATGCCAGTTGTTCTGCATCAAGCTCGGCATTCAGATGAAGAGAGGAGGATTAATGCTTTGAATATTATAGAAACACTAAGTGAGAAATCAAGTGATCCGGATGCTCTACCTTCAATGGTCAATGCTATCAAAGCAATTTTAGGAGGTATTACTAGTTTCTATTTTCGAAAAATTGTTATTGACCTATCATGTTAGGTTGTGTTAATGCCTAACTCCTGGAAAATTGGTTTTGGCAGGCTCAGAGGGGAAACTATCACTTCCATACCAGAGAGTTGGAACGATAAATGCTTTAGAACAGATATCAAGATCTCCTCCGAAGCAAATAGGCAGACTTGCTCCTTCAGTATCTACTTTCCTTCTAACTTGTTACAAGGATGATGGTAAAGTTCAGCAGTTCCATTCTATGATCCGTAGCCATATATAATGGCACCAATTCTTAGTTTATCTATCTTATGACAGGTATTGAGGAGGTGAAATTGGCAATTCTGTCAGCATTAGGGTCCTGGGCTTCAGTATCAGCTGAAGCTGTCCAACCAGATGTTGTTTCATTTATTGCTGCAGGCTTGAAGGAGAAGGACACTTTGAGGAAGGGGCATCTGAAATTATTACGAGTTATATGTAAAAAGTCTGATTCTTTGACAAAGGTAAGGGAGTTGCTTCCAGTTTTTATATAGAAAGAACACCTTGTTTACTTCATGTTTTCCTCTTTCCCTAAGGAAGTGTCATTTGAGCGAACAATAAATGCTGGCACTAAGCATTGGCTGTTATTAACTATTAATAAAATTCTTATTCTCCAGGTTACTTCTTTGTTGGATCATTTGATTCAGTTGTCAAAAACTGGCTTCAGCAAGGCAACACAGCGGTTGGATGGAATCTATGCATTCTTTGCAGTATTGAGGCTTGCTGCTGTTGATACGAAAGCAGGTTTTCTACTATTTCGTGTTTTATCCAAGTGCCAAGTTTTATATATGCAAGTACATTTTTTCCTTAAATATGGTTTTGATGAATATGCAGATGGAACTGTTCTGAAGGAGAAACTGTGGCTACTTATTGCTCAAAATGAACCCTCATTGATCTCCTTACAGTTGGTAATTCTATTGTTATTTGAATTTCCATCAAGATTAGTTTGTTATCCAGCAAAATGACACAAGACGTGGATTTACTTCATGCATCTCATGTACCTTTTTCTTTATTTTTTTAGAATATATTGAGTTGGTACATTATGGTACCTGCTTTTATATAAATTGTGCTTGGAGAATTTAGTGATTAGTGGTTGCAAAAAGTCTGGTACCTTAGTGTAGTCATTGGCATTAGTTCTTCTGATTTTCAAGATCTTTCGGTGCTAACCCGAAACTAAAATTCTTGTATTAAGGTTTACTTAAACACTTTTTTCTCCTTGCAGCTTCCCAAACTAGCAGATGATGATTGCTTAGCTGCCGTGGATCTTCTTCAATCACTGCTTGTAGACCATCTCTTCAGGTCTAGCACTAGCCTTTGCCTCATTAAACTGGGTGTTATGTGTTAGACAAGTACCTTTTGTTTTATGCTGTCTACTTAATTCATCTTTTGTGTTGCAGGGTTCGGGAATATTTTTCTATCCAGGCATTGCTACAGGTAGGGCTGCAATGCTCTAAATTGTTGATTCTTGACTTTCTTATCTTCAATGAATATACACATGCTTTACTTTATTACTGGAGAAGTATTCGCCCATCATATGTCAGCTATATGCCTGTTGTGTGCATTTATTCATTGTCGCTCGGTACAGGTGCTAATATATCTAGCTTGCCATCCAAGTTGGGAAGTCAGAAAGGTAGCTTACGATGCTACGAAGAAAGTCCTCTCAAGCTCCAGTGGTCTGGCTGGAGATACTCTATTCTTATTCACAGATTGGTTGTCATTAGTTGGAGAGAGACTGTCAATGTTGAAACAAGGGTATGCACCTGTACTATTGATATCAAATGCTTACCTATTCTTGATTCTTTGTCTTCCCCTTCCAATGTGTTGTTACTTCTTCTTCATCTGAATCCTCAGAACTTGCCTATCTTGTGTGCTGACACTTCTCTTTTTGAATCAGTGATATGGATAGCTCTTCGGATTCACAACTACCATTCATTCCATCTAATGAGGTCCTTGTCAAGTGCTTGTTTTTGATTGCACCTTATGCTGTTGTGCATAGTCCGAGATCATATTCTCGACTTATATTGTGCTCCCACCACCCTTGTCTTTCCGGCTCTGCAAGCCCAGCTGGTGTATACAAGGTTTGATGAATCTTGCTAGCTGTCTTCTGTTGAATTGTTTTTGTGTCTGATTGCTTTTTGTTTATCAAATTTTCAGAGGTTGCAAAGAAGGTTGAAACAACAAGAGATTCTCTTTGTTGACTTAATTACTCCCAACATTTCTGTTATCTGTAAGGTAATTCTGAAATTTGGATATTTTTTAAGGGGTTTGCTTTAAGACCTGTCATATGTTATTGTTTCTGTTTGTTTGCGGTGCTACTGTAGCAATGCCATTAGCATGTAATTGTCATGATACTTCGTTAAGTTATCAAAAGGTGTTGAAGAGGAACATGTTAGCAAAAGTTTGCTATGTAGTTCATTTTTTTCATCACAAACTATGATTGGGTTGTTTAGCAGTAGCGATTAGCCTTTGTAGGTGCACTTTCAAATCTGCGTGATCATAGGTTTTGATGCAAGTTTATTATAGTCTTGGTCTCTTGGGGCATCTTCCCAAAGTTAGCATTCATATAACATAAGGCAACAATTTCTAGTTTCTTGTGAGCATGAAAATCAATTGAAAATTTGTAAAAGGGAAATAAAATTCCAAAATAGGTTGTCTCTGGCGAAGTTCTGGTGGTCCTTCATCAATTCCATATCTGCTTGGTTTATGGTTTGCAGTATTTGACAATTTCGTTTTGTCGGATGTTGTGGCTGAGAAAAGGTGAGCCATGCCTGTGGCTTCATCATGCCTACATTGCTCCAGAATATTTTTTGAATGCTACTATATATTGCTTGTTGAGGAAGTTCCTTTCGGACATAAATTGTTTATTGTGCAATTTTTAGGATTTACTTACCATCCAGAATTTCCCTGCTCATTGTTATCAGTTTTTGGGTCAATAACCAGTAGTTTTTCCTTTTCAGGAATTACTCTCACAGGATGGGCTATTTAGTTCCAACAAGCAAATACAGAGTGCAGCATTATGTTCGCTATCGACGCTGATGACAATTACTCCTAACGATACGTTTCTAGAATTTGAGAAGGTTATCTTGTTGCCTCGTTATCTCAAATGGAGCTTGTCATATCTTTTTTCTCACAGTTAATTTATGTTTCTGTTTATCCAGCACTTCATAGGACTCCAGGAGCGCACTTTGCATGATTCCTTCTCAGAGAATGATATTAAGGTGGACTTTGTGAACTTATTGATGAAATTCGATCTCAAATAAAAAAATTGGAAGTCTTTTTGTCAGCGCATCGCAATAATTTAGGTCATAATTGTCCTGATTACCCAGTAATGATGTTAACTTATTTTTACTAGCATAGTTAAATTACTGTTTTTGCTTTGGACATGCATGTAAAAGATTTTTTTTCGCTCTTGCAAAAATGATTTCTGTTGCTGCTTTTGTTCCATAAGCTTTGTCACCATATGTTGCAAATAATGTCCATACCATTATTCTTTTTTGCCCCTCTAGACTACTCCATGTCATCTTCTCAAACTATACAACCAATGCATTAGAATATGGAGATATATTATATTATACTAATGTTCTTGGATACCACAATCTCTGGAATAGCCTAAATGCTGGCATACAAACAATTTTTTATGTGATATTGTTAATTCATGTGCAATGAAGGTCTAATATTTGTTGCTTTTGTGCCTTTATCAATAGCTTTGTAGTTCACTAGAGTTCTTTTTGAGGATTGAGAGTCTTACAGGTCTTCTAAATCCAATGTAGATATTCTATACTCCAGAGGGGCAGTTGTCAACTGAGCAAGGAGTTTATGTTGCCGAGGCTGTTGCTTCAAAAAATACAAAACTTGCAAAGGGCCGTTTTCGTGCATATGATGACCAAGATGTGGTAATTTATTTTGTTCTTGCAAGTTTTTTTAATCTTTTTATTTGAATTGCAATGAATATGTAGCTTCTGAGGCTTCGCTAAATAATCTACCAAACATGTAATCTAGTTGAGACTTGAGAGTCACATGCGTCTGGCTTGCTAGTAACCTAGTCCAGATGTTAAGTTTTGTTGTTGCTGTGATTTGTAGGACACGGCTCGCTCTGTTGTCCCTGCAAAGACTGAGAAGAGAGAATCCTCAGGCACTGGCAAGCGAGAGACTGGGAAATCTACAAAAAAGAATGGTACTTCAAGCTCTTAGTCTTGACACAAGCTATGTATAGTGTGTTGGTGAAAATTTACGCTTAATATTTTTTTGTCAGCTCCTGTTGATAAGGCTAAGACTGCTAAAGAGGAGGCCAGAGAGTTGCTCCTGAAGGAGGAAGCATCTGTACGTACGAAGGTTGAGCAAGTGCAGAAGAATCTCTCCTTAATGTTGGATACTCTTGGCGAATTGGCTATTGCTAATCCTATATTTGCTCACGGTCAACTGCCATCTCTGGTTAGCATTCTTTTCTTCCCATTGTAGCTTGTTTGCATGTTCACTGTAGTTTTGTCAGAACTTTATCTTGATATTGAAGACTGCTAGATAGAGGGAGCAATATGCACTTCTAGTAGAGTAGTAGTAGTATTGAACAGTGGACACATCTTATTGAATTCAAACACAAAAAGCTTTGCAAGAAATTGCATAAATGATAAGAAGTGAATTGAACAAAACTTGATCTCTTCTTTTATGCCTGTACCTAGGTTTACTTTTTTTTTGAAACGTGTGAATAGATCACAGGTGATTTTGATTTGTTATTTTGTTGTGATACTGGTTATTACGGACAATCAAATAATGATATCTAAGCATATGTGAGTATGTGACAACTGACCGCCAGATATTCAGTTAAAAAGCAGTATAAATTGTATCTTGTGATCACTGTCTCATAGAGCCTTGAAGAAATCTTTTAGGTTCCTGTGTCTTTTTTTGGCATGTATGACATGGTTATTAATTGTGATGCTTGTTCTACATCTGTGTTTATCATATCTGTTGTGGCTGAATGCAGGTAAATTATGTTGAACCTTTGCTAAGTTCTGCAATAGTAAGTGATGCTGCATTTCGTACAATGTTGAGGCTTGCTCGATGCACAGCACCTCCTCTTTGCAATTGGGCTCCTGAGATTGCTGCTGCGATCCGTGTGATATCTGTCGGTGATTTTGAAATGGTTTTGGATCTTATGCCTGTAATCATGGAAGAAGATAGCAAGAAGAAGCCATCATCTGGCCTTTTTGAACAAATAGTAAATGGGCTGACAGCTGCATGCAAAGCAGGACCACTTCCAGCAGATTCATTTACTTTCATCTTTCCGGTATTGTTCCACTTTGTCTTTAGTAGATTGACATCTGTTCCACTTGATCTTTCCCTTTCAGCATTTATTTCCCCTGTTCCTCTTATTATTATTATTTGCTACCTTTGGTTCAGATAATGGAACGGATCCTTCTGTCTTCAAAAAAGACGTGTCTTCATGATGTTGTGCTTCACATACTATCTATGCATCTGGATCCAATACTACCACTTCCTCGTCCTAGGATGTTATCAGTTAAACATTCTTACTTCTTTCAGACTTAATGATTTTCCTTGTTTTGTTGTCCTAATTCACATCTTAAATGTTTCTGTGCACTAGGTTCTTTATCATGTGCTAAGCACTGTTCCTGCCTATCATCCTTCAGTTGGGCCTATGCTGAATGAGTTATGCCTGGGTCTAAAAAGCCATGAGTTAGCACAGGTGGTTATTCTGTAGTTTGTTATTGAGCTTGTTTTGTTTCATCTGGTTCTATGTTCATACACTTTTCTTTTTTCAGGCTCTTGTTGGTGTATATGCTAAAGAAGTGCATGTTAGGCTCGCCTGTTTACATGCTATAAAATGTGTCCCTACACACTCAGTGCAACGGGATCTGCAGGTGTCAACAAGCCTCTGGATTGCTGCTCATGATCCAGAGAAGGTTTGTCAGCATCCCTATGAAATTTGACATGGAACTGTTCTATTAATCCTTTTTATGTTCTTGAAATATGAACTTTTTTGTTGTTTCTAGAGCAAGAAATGATGCTTATTTGCACTTTGCACATGTACCTTCTCTAGGTGGTTGCTGAATTAGCAGAAGAGTTATGGGACCTCTATGGTTTTGATATAATCACTGATTATTGTGGTATTTTTGATGCACTTTCCCATAAAAATTACAATGTTCGTGCTGCATCTGCTGAGGCTCTGGCTGCAGCGTTGGATGAAAATCCCGACAAAATGCAAGTAAGTATCCAATGGTGCAAATTTCCTGTTCTGCATTTGTACTCCCTCCACAACTATATAGAATAATCTAGGATTTTGCAAGACAACTAAGGCATTCTTACAAAGTAGCATGATACCCACATTTAAAGACTGTCTTGGGTTAGTTATTGCTCATGGAATTTCGTATTACTCTAAGGACTTGAACTGGACTTGGACCACTTAACTAGGAGGCTATATAAGGAAAAATTGTAATAGTACACATCTCGAAATCATAGTCATAGAATGTGTATTTAAAAAATTGGAACCTATATTGCCATGTATTTGGGTACAGCCTGTAGTTGTGCTACCGTGTCTTTTATTTCATATTCAAATCAAACTTGAATAGAGCCACCTTGATCAAATTATTCTAGCTGATTTGGAGTAAATTTCTGATTATGGTGTCGTATTATGATAGGATGCACTTTCTACCCTTTTCTCTTTGTACATTCGTGATCTTGGTCCTGGTGGTGAATTTGGAGATATGCACTGGCTTGGAAGACAGGGCATTGCATTAGCACTTCACTCTATTGCTGATGTTTTGGCTTCTAAAGATCTTCCTGTTGTCATGACGTTTCTCATATCACGTGCCCTGGTAAGTAGTTTCCTTCGTTTTTGTGGATCTTATTACTGCAGTGCTGCGTACATTCAATTTTTAATGCATCTTACGGTGAACTTACAGGCTGATCCAAATGTTGATGTTCGTGGTCGAATGATTAATGCTGGCATCCTTATTATTGATAGGCATGGAAAGGAAAATGTTCCTTTACTATTTCCTATTTTTGAGAGCTACTTGAATAAAAGGGTAAGAACTATTTTCCTATTGATAATTGTACTAATACTATTTAATTATTGTGTCTCTTTCATTTCATATTTGCTACATAATCCATATTTCACAGGCATCAGATGAGGAAACGTATGATCTTGTGAGGGAAGGTGTTGTTATTTTCACTGGTGCTCTGGCGAAACATCTATCAAAGGTGCAGATGGATACCGAACTGTCTTTATTTAAAACATGCATGCATTGTACTAAGTGTAGTTTGTAACAGGACGATCCTAAAGTACACAGTGTTATTGAGAAGTTGTTAGATGTCCTTAACACCCCATCAGAGGCAGTTCAACGTGCTGTCTCAGATTGTTTGTCCCCACTTATGGTCTCCAAACAGGTGAGCTGTCTTTTGTACCATTGGGTTCTGTGCTTGCATTGATGATTTTGTACCTATTTTTATCCACTTTTTATGCTTTTCCTTTTCTGGTTCATTTTATTATCAGTTCACTTCTTTGTATTACCAGGAAGAGGGTCAAGCTCTTGTTTCTAGACTCTTGGATCGGATGTTGAAATGTGATAAGTATGGCGAGCGACGTGGTGCAGCCTTTGGCCTTGCAGGGGTGGTTAAAGGATTTGGAATTTCTTCCTTGAAGAAATACGGTATTGCTGCAATATTGCGGCAAAGTTTGGAAGACAGGTTGGTTATTAGTGCTACTTCGAGACTGTGAATAGAATCAGTATGCATTCACCTGTCACAATGTTAATTACAATTCTTGGCCTAATTATGTGCTGCAGCCATTGTATTCAGTTTTCATGTCTTGTTATTTTCTAGGCATTTGGCTTTAAAGGTTTGGGGCAGTTCCTTTTTCTCTTTTATGGAGAGCCTAGTGCCTTCATTTGCACCATAAAGCTGGAAGTTGGAGGCATAGTGCCTATGAGCCTATCTAATGCATTTTTGCAACATGGGATTGTTTCTGACATGCCGTTTTCATCTTATGTTCTCACCTATTATTTAATAAAGCATTCAATGTATTTGCAATTCTGATCGCTTGTCATTGTAGCACTAAATTTTCCATTTGCGAGCAGAATGTCTGCAAAATCTCGTGAAGGAGCTTTACTTGGATTTGAGTGCCTGTGTGAGAAGCTCGGCAGACTATTTGAGCCGTAAGTGATGCACATTTTCACTTGAAAATTATGGTCTGATTCAAGGTGACTTATTATGTTTGCTGTGTAGGTATGTCATTCAAATGCTACCCTTGTTACTTGTGTCTTTCTCTGATCAAGTCCTGGCAGTGCGTGAAGCTGCTGAGTGTGCTGCTCGGGCAATGATGTCTCAGCTCACCGGTCCTGGTGTTAAGCTTGTCCTTCCTTCACTTCTTAAGGTATCAATATGTTCAATGCTATCAAACTGTAAATTTATTGCATCCAAATGATCTATAGGGTACAGCCATACAGCTGGTCAGTTCATCTTGTTATATTTTTATTTGACCTAACCACTAAATCGTCTGCTGAATTTTTAGGCCATTGGCACCAGTAATAAACTACTAGTTGATTCCATTAACTAGAAAGAGCAGAACATCTTCATGTTCCCTTATCATTTTATTGTATCCAAATGATCTATAGGGTATCCCATTGTTTTATTAATTATACACATTCCAGAAATTTTGTTCCCTTATTCTCATTTGTATTTGTATTGACCATACCTTTTTATATTTGTTCTTTAAAAGTAGATGAAATAGATATTCAGATACTTTTGACAGAATACAATACTAGTCACATCCATTCTCTAGAAGTGTCATACAGTGATTTTATTTGGATGAATATCATTAACACGTTTTTCCAGGGTCTAGAAGATAAAGCATGGCGCACTAAGCAAAGCAGCGTTCAACTTCTTGGTGCCATGGCATATTGTGCTCCTCAGCAACTGTCTCAGTGTCTTCCGAAGATTGTTCCAAAGCTAACAGAGGTTTATGATGTTATTCGTATTTTGAGCTTAGCTGCTTATATAACCATTACTTTCCTGAAACAAAGCTGCTTATATAACTTAACAATCAAGTTTTATATATTATGCAATATATTTTCCAGGTGCTGACAGACACACATCCCAAAGTCCAAGCGGCAGGACAGACAGCTCTCCAGGAGGTAATGTTTGCTCTTATTTACCATGACTGTATGTTATTATGCTTTATCTTTAATGGACTCTGCTTTGTTTTCTTTTGCCAGGTTGGAAGTGTCATAAAGAATCCTGAAATTTCTGCACTTGTCCCTATTCTTCTGTCAGCTCTGACAGATCCAAATGACCACACGAAACATTCACTTGACATCCTTCTTCAGGTAATAAGATCTAAGATAGTGTTCACCCAAACTGTTGACTTTCGATGCTTGCATCGCTTTGCCAATTAAGAATTCAAAGATTGGCTATTATTGTTTAGGTTTACATCTTCTATCTTTTTTGGCAGACTACTTTTATTAACTCGATAGATGCACCATCGCTTGCATTGCTTGTGCCTATTGTGCATAGAGGACTGAGGGAGAGGGGTGTTGAGACTAAAAAGAAAGCTGCTCAAATAGTTGGAAACATGTCCTCTTTAGTTACAGAACCAAAGGATATGATCCCTTACATTGGTTTGCTCCTACCAGAAGTTAAGAAGGTAAGTTCTCTTCCTACGTTTATAGCAGTTCGTTTGTTGCTTCAATTGACTGTAGTTTCCTTGCTTGCTATGCTTTGTTTGACTATATCTTGCAGGTTCTAGTTGATCCTATACCTGAAGTCAGGGCAGTGGCTGCTCGAGCTCTTGGGTCTCTTATAAGTGGAATGGGTGAAGAAATCTTCCCAGATCTCGTGCCATGGTTATTAGATACTCTTAAATCAGATAATAGTAACGTTGAAAGATCTGGTGCTGCCCAGGGACTGAGTGAGGTCGGTTTTCTTTTTTACTTGCCTTGAGCGCCTTCTTTTCTGTAATATTGTTTTTTTTTTTGCCTAGCAGGGTGTTATGTTTTGTTGCTGCCATTGTTTGATCTATTGGTATCGCATTTTTTTTATTAAAGTTGAGTCAATTGAATGGATGTTAAGGCATAAATGCTGACACACATACATACTTTTCTCACAAGCTATGGTAAAATAGGGATTTGTGTGTGTGTGTGTGTGTGTGTCCAATCTGAAGTTCATTCTGCTCAATATGATTGTCACATATTCCTGGAAATGTTTAAGTCTTGATGGTTGCTTGTGTGATGGATGACTGGTGCAATAAGAAAAGTCTCCTGTTCACATATAATTTCCAGGTTTTAGCTGCTCTTGGCCAAGATTATTTCGACCATATTCTTCCTGACATCATCCGGAACTGTTCCCACCAGAAGGCTTCTGTCCGCGATGGACATCTTACACTTTTCCGGGTAATTTCTCCCAAACTTTCCTGTGTTATCATATGACTATATGCCTGTAACACTCTGTGTTATTGATGACTGCTATATCAATTTGATAGTATTTGCCAAGGTCTTTGGGCGGTGTTTTCCAGAACTACTTGCAGGCTGTTCTTCCTGCTATATTAGATGGTAAGATTGTTCAATATCTATCATTCTCAGCTCTGCACTTGTCACATTGATTCTCTTAACCATTTACTCTTATCAGGGCTTGCTGATGAGAATGAATCTGTCCGTGATGCTGCACTTTCTGCTGGCCATGTCTTTGTGGAGCACTATGCAGCATCGTATGCCATCCTCTTTGAATTAATTACTGATTTTATTTGCAGCTTATTGATATATGATGGATTTTTCTTTGTTGAATAGGTCCTTACCGCTTTTACTTCCTGCTATTGAGGATGGGATCTTCAGTGATAATTGGCGTATCCGACAAAGTTCTGTTGAACTTCTTGGAGATCTTTTATTTAAGGTTGATGCCTCATTTATTTAGTACTGAACTCAGGTATTAGTTATGTTACATCATCTGCTAATACTGCTATCTTTAGGTTGCTGGAACTTCTGGGAAGGCAATCCTTGAGGGTGGAAGCGATGATGAAGGTGCTAGTACAGAGGCTCAGGGACGTGCAATTATTGAAGTGCTGGGAAGGGAGAAACGCAATGAAGTTCTTGCTGCCATTTATATGGTCCGTTCTGATGTCAGCTTGACTGTCCGGCAGGTATATACTTTATCCCAAGACATCATTAATAGCTATTCTTTGTGTTTCTAGTACACCACTTCTCAGCATTCCATGATAGCCCTTGTTCCAATTTTTTCCCCCCTATATCTCAGGCTGCACTACATGTCTGGAAGACAATTGTAGCAAATACTCCAAGAACTCTGAAAGAAATAATGCCAGTACTTATGGACACACTGATTTCATCTCTTGCATCATCTTCCTCAGAAAGGCGTCAGGTCTGACCTATTTAATGTTCTGTTTCGTACCTGTGGAGATGTATTGTATTTTTAATTTTTCTTTGTGTTGTCATTTTGTAGGTTGCTGGGAGATCACTTGGTGAACTTGTAAGGAAGCTTGGTGAGAGAGTTTTGCCCTCTATTATTCCAATCCTGTCACAGGGTCTCAAAGATCCAAATGCTAGCAGAAGACAAGTAAGTTTCTTAATCAAATACGTCTGTGAAATCTTGCAACTGCATTGACCTGCTCATGCTCGCCCTAGAATGTGCCTGAAATAGCCCAAAATGTTTTCACCATTTTCTGAATAACATAATGGTTTTCTTTGTATGTTTCCTAATATAACATTGTGTTATTTTTGGTTGAATGTATATGTGCAAAAAAGTATTTTAAAATATTAGTAGTAACCCCATCCATGTGCCCAAACCCTGTTGGTGGCTACACCTTTTACTTTTACCGGTTCTAATGTGTTGTTTACTCTTTTGCTACTTATTGGTGAGGTTTCAGCTGTAGCTGATCCAAACTTGCTTGTGCTTAGATCATTAATTTGTTGTTGTTATATCTGTAACTTTATTTAAGGCTTGCTGGACCAGTTTGTTCTTATTTCCCCCCATATCTAGACCTTATCCAGGAATACTCCATCCAAGAAGTTCAGTAATGTCATAGAACTTTCATGGTTCCACTTATGTTTACAAGGATGTTTTATTTTTAAGTAGATAGTAGTGAAAATATTAATATTGTCAAGATACACTTTACTATCAAAATCTCTCCTCGTCCAGATGTTCTGTTCGAGAGACCCTACTTTATGTGTTTATTATTTTGAACTTACCATTTATTTTGTTTCATGCAACCCATTTCTTCTCAGGGGGTTTGCATTGGATTGAGTGAGGTTATGGGTAGTGCCGGAAAACATCAGCTCTTAAGTTTTATGGATGAACTTATCCCTACTATCCGTACTGCTCTATGTGATAGGTATGCTTTCTTACTGGACCTTTTTGCTGTATTTATCTGATGTCTCATTTAGCCGTATCTCCCTGTAACAGCACCCAAGAGGTCCGTGAATCTGCTGGGTTAGCGTTTAGTACTCTGTATAAGGTATTTGAGCTGAACCAAATCTGAATATTATGGATGATTTTCCATTTTCTTCAACATGTTCACATTATGTAGAGTGCTGGACTGCAAGCCATTGATGAGATTGTCCCCACATTGCTACGGGCTTTGGAAGATGATGATACATCTGCAACAGCCCTTGATGGTCTGAAGCAGATTTTAAGGTCTTTTTTTCCTCTCTTTTTTTGGTTCTCATTAGTTTGGTGAAACCAGATGTCTTACTTGAACTCGACACAAATATTGAACTCGTGATCTGATTTTGCAGTGTCAGAACTGCAGCTGTTTTGCCCCATATACTGCCCAAATTAGTCCAGCCCCCCCTCTCGTAAGTTGGCCTCTGATATTGTATTCTTTTTATTTGTCTTCGGATAACCCTGTTTTATTTACAAATTGCTTTATTGGTTCAGTTCATTCAATGCCCATGCATTGGGTGCCCTAGCAGAGGTTGCTGGACCAGGTTTGAATTCACATATTGGAACTGTCCTCCCAGCATTGATTCTTGCTATGGATGATGAAGATGCGGTGAGATGCATTCTAAACACAACCATCTTGTATCTAGGCATCTAACTAGTTTATTATTCATTTAGTTCTATCTAGGAATGGTAGCCGTATGTTCTCTTGTTTCTTACATTTTTTTTCTCTCCCATCTGTACAGGATGTACAAAACTCAGCCAGGAAAGCTGCTGAAACTGTTTTGTTAGTTATTGATGAGGAAGGAATTGAAACTTTGATACCTGAGCTTCTAAGAGGGATCAATGACAGTCAGGTTATTGTTTGGCCTGAGTTTTTTTAATTTGGGATTTTTAACAATATTAGGCCTTGCTTTTATCTCTTTTTTGTTCAAGTTTTTAAACGTATTATTTGCGTGCAGGCATCAATGAGGCGGGGCTCAGCCTATCTAATTGGTTTCCTCTTTAAAAATACTAAATTATATCTGGCTGATGAGGCTGCTGATATGATGTCAACCCTAATTATTTTGTTGAGTGATACTGACAAGGCTACTGTATCAGTGAGTAGCTTCCATACCTGCAGCATGGTTCCACTTCACTAGTTCTTCTGAGACTTATTCGTTTATGATGATCAACAGGCTGCTTTGGAAGCATTTTCAAGGGTTGTTGGGTCTATTCCAAAGGAGCAGCTCCCAACGCATATAAAACTAGTGCGTGATGCTGTCTCTACAGCCAGAGATAAAGAGCGTAGAAGGCGAAAGGTGCTACTTTGACTTGGAACTACTAAAATTTGTTTTATGCATGCATTGTAGCCTCCTAGCTCAAAAGAAGGGAGGAAAAAAAATGTACCCAGTACCCACTATTTTTGAAGTTGCTCCAAATCTTTGAGATGGTGTTTCTATCCTAGACTAATAGTTTCTTGTCCATTTTCAGGGTGTGCCTGTTCTCGTGCCTGGCTTATGTCTTCCTAAAGCACTGCAGCCTTTCCTTCCCATATTTCAGCAGGTATTTATTTGTGAAATTTGTAAGTGTACGAATATTTTAATTTCCAGAGTAAGAAAAAGCAGCACAAGATTAGGCTAGTCTTGTTTCCTATTTTGTCATCAATTTCAGGCGTGAGCACATCTGATACATCTTTCTGTTGAACTCCAGGGTTTAATTAGTGGGACGGCCGAAACAAAGGAACAGGCAGCTGAAGGTCTTGGAGAGTTAATTGACGTGACAAGCGAGAAAACTCTTAAGGAAGTTGTTGTGCCAATTACAGGGTATGGCTTTGTCTTCTTAAAATAGGCCCTATTTTATGATTGACTCCATTACAACCATGAGGCATTTGTTCTTTGAAAAATAGGCCCTGAAATGGTATTAGTGACCATGAAATGAACTAGATTATACATTTCATAAGCATATTTCATTGTCGCATGTTCTCTGTTTGGTTATGCGTCAAGTATTGATGCATTAAGCTGGTTGCATATATATAATTTCTTGTTGGAATAATCATTTTCTTTAACTTGCACCTGTCTACTGCTTCACCATTTGTTCAATTCAGGTCATATATTTAAGTGGGCAACATATGTACCACAATGTGAATAGCATCGTCACATTATTGCTGCTAAGTTGTAGTTTTTGCTTTGTTAACTTGCTGTATACTTTGAACAAGGTAAGTACAGGGAAAAGAAATTGTAGCTTTTGCTTTGTTAACTTGCTGTATACTTGGAACCAGGCAAGTAAAGGGTAAGGTACTTGTTAACTTGCTGTATACATGGCTTCTGAACCTTACTAACTATACTAGATGCGAAAAGCCAAAAGCAGAAGCTACCCTGTGAACAAAACAGCTCTCCAAACATTCTGTCAAACCACTATGTCTCATACTTGCTTCATTCTAAGTTGAATGATTTTTTGGATGTATGCAGACCTCTTATTCGCATCCTTGGCGATCGGTTTCCATGGCAAGTTAAGTCAGCCATCCTATCAACACTGACGATCATCATCACGAAAGGAGGAATTGCACTTAAGCCCTTCCTTCCACAACTTCAGACTACATTTGTAAAATGTTTACAGGATACCAATAGGTCAGTATTTTCTTCCTTTTCTATGTCCCTTCCTGTTATGGATTTACCTACACATGTGAATATATTTGAATTGCAGGTCTGTCCGTACGAGGGCTGCAGCTGCCCTTGGAAAGCTTAGTGCACTTAGCACGCGGGTGGATCCATTAGTTAGTGATCTTCTGTCCATGTTGCAGGTTGTGGATGTTCTATCTCTTATCCTTTTGTGTTTGTGTAATACCGCTGTAAGTTTAAAAGTTATTTAAGTTTTTCTTTCTTTCTTTTTTCAGTCAGGAGATGAATCTGTCAAAGAAAGTGTGCTTTCTGCCCTTAAAGGTGTTATCAGACATGCTGGGAAAAGTGTTAGTGCTGCAATTAGATCTCGTGGATGTGATCTTCTCAAAGATCTGCTGCAGGCTGATGCTGATGATGTCCGCTATTGTGCTGCAAAAGTGATTGGCACATTGTCTCTGGTAATTATAATGTTTACTTTTCATCTGATACATCACTCTTTACTTGTCCATTCATGATGTATCATAGAGTTTGATGCTATAAGAAATAATGTTTCACATTTGTCTCAAAAGCCTATAGTCTGCTGACTCTAAAATAAAAAGGTGAATTATTTTCAAAATGTAACTCAATATGCATCCCATGTACTTGTTTTTAACAAAAAGATTGTCAAGTGATAATTCCCATTACAATGAGACAATGGTTTTTTTATATGTTTTTTTGGTTGAGATAAGAAGGAATAAGAAGGAATGTTACACAGCTGCTATTCTTCCCCAAGTTTATTTGTTCATTTTTTAACTGATGAGTGTTGCGACAAAGAAACAGAAGATGACATAACTTGATAGCCTGCAGCAGTTATAAGCTATAGTCCCTCTGTTCTGAAATGTTAGGCATTTTGTTTTGTCCTAAGTCAAAATAGTCTAGGTTTGACCAAATTATAGAGAAGAATATTAACATCTAACACATCAAATAAATTATGAAAATATATTTCATAATGGATCTAATTATTTTCATTTAACATTCAAATATTATCAACTTGGTCAAACTTAGAACAGTTTGGCTTAGGACAAACCAAAATGCCTTACATTTCAGGGAACTATCATGTTCTCCAGTGCACTCATCACTCATGAATGAAGTTGCCATTGTTGGATCTGTGGAGATCCATTCTCTTTCATGCATTTCTTAGCCTTATTTTCACTATAATTTTGCCACATTTATCGACTGTGATATTCATCCATGCTTTCTTTACAGTACATGGAGGAGACTGAGATTTCAGATTTGGTGCAAATCCTGTTGAACCTGAGCACCTCACCAGACTGGTGTACCAGACATGGTGCTTTGTTAGGATTCTCATCCATATCAATGCATTCTCCATCAAAATTGTGCCATTTGGCATCCTTCCCATCTCTTGTTGATCTTCTGAAAGATTCTCTTAAAGACGACAAGGTATTGGATCAAGTTGCAGGCCTTGTCTGTTTTAACTATTATTCGGTGCTATGTGTAACTCATCTGTGTTTTGTGAAGTTCCCTGTTCGTGAAGTTGCCACAAGAACTCTAGGAAGGATACTCTGTTTTCAGTTACAGTCAGAAACCGGTACCTCGCAGCTGGTTCAGTTGCTTGTCTTGGCCTTGCGTGATGATTCAAGCGAAGTTAGGAGGAGATCTTTGTCATGTCTCAAAGCTGCTGCAAAGGTTCATAATTGGAGCCTCTATCTTATTGTTCACTGGTGACTTTGTTCTTGGTGTTGTTGTGGTAATTTAGTGGTTCCTTCTTGTAGATAAATCATTCAGCTCTTGCTACACATCACCAAATATTGGGCCCGGCAATTGCTGATGCTTTGAAGGACTCTAGCATGCCTGTACGTCTAGCAGCGGAACGCTGTGCCCTTCATGTTTTCCAATTGACTAAAGGTACATCCACTTCTTGTTCTTTGTTTTCTACCACCACCATGTCATCTATTCCTTGTATGGTGTTCTTTTTCTTATGAATTTATGGTAAACTTTAAGTAGGATTGTGGTAAAAACTTTATAGAGATTGCACACCCGTTTTCTAATAAGAACTGAAAATAATGATACTGCCTCCTCTTCCAGGGCCAGATAATGTTACAGCTGCGCAAAAATACCTTGGCATGACTAGCTTGGAAGTTAAGAAAATCGCAAAGCTGAACGAGGAGAGGTATGTGTAGTTCGCTTATTAACCTCTACAGCTTGTGATGCTTTGTCATCTTTCATAAAGTTGGATCGCCACTTGAACTTCATGTTTTCCCATTGCAGTGATGGAAGTGAGAGCAGTGATGATGACAAGAGGACATAAACCCTACTCACAGCAGCCTTCTGGGCAATCTTTTCTCAGTTGCAGTCATATATATGATCTTTACATATAGTTAGCTACATTCATGGTGTGGATGAGGGGGTCGTTTTTTCTGTGTGACCCTTGTGAAAATCCTTTTTGACAACATATAGTAGCAGAGGAAGACACATCGGCATTGTTCATATCTGACTGTTGTGACAAAGCAACAGTATTTACTTTACGTTATCATTAGTCTACAAATTCTGGCTACCAAGTGTTTCCTGGGACATTCTGAGTTTGAACCTGTTCATTTCAATTGGATGCACAAATTTCGAGCACTCAACAGTTATGTTGCAAACAATCTGATTTCAAGCACTCGACAGTTTTTTTTTCAAACAATCTGATTTGCTGGTTCTAGCACAATCATCTCAGTTGTACAACAAAGCACGCCAATAGTAATAGCCACACACATAAATCCTGAGTCCCTGTTTCTACCATCTCTCGTCCCCCTCCCAGTTGTTCTTCTCCTTGGGCCCTGTTGGCCCTTCCTCCCTGGACAGCTCGTTGGGCATCTTGTTCAGCATGTTCTCCGCTCGGCCCCTGATTCGGAGTGGCAGCCGCCCGATCATCCACTCCATCCGTTTCCTCGACTTGTACACCACCGTCGGGCCCCACTCTCGCATGAACTGCAGCCACTGCGGCTCGGCGACGGCGCCCTCGCCCAGGTGCTCCGCCGCCACGATGCGGTACTTGGCGCTGGAGTCCACGAACAGCCGGCTCCGCGCGGCGTCGTTGCGGATGCCGATCCCGAGCGCCGCCGAGCCCTGCAGGTACACGCCGGGGTACGCGTAGCTGGCGTGCCCGTTCCTGGACGAGTACACCACGGGGCGGTTGCCGTCGGTGTACTCCAGCGCCGACGCGTCCACCCAGTGCCCGCCGCTGTGCTGCGAGTAGTACAAGCCCATGAGCTCGCCGGTGAGGTTGCTGACGCGGAGCGTGAAGTGCTCCCAGTCCCCGACGTGCCGCCCGGTCTTGCCCAGCGGGAGGCTGATCGGGCCGAGCTTGAGCCGCGCCGGGCCGTTGAACGGGCAGAACACCCACATGGCCACGTCCGTGCACGCGCCGCCCATGGCCGGCTTCACGTGCGCGTAGAGCTCCGCGCTGTCGATGTTGCCGCGGCACACGGCGCGGCCCCGCTCGCCGCCGGGGACGTCGATCCAGTACTCCCCGTCGTTGCACCCGCCGCCCGGGAGGTTGGACCCCTCGCCGTCGACCTCCTCCCCCGCGCCGTCCCCGCCCCTCTTGTACAGCGCGGCGCCGTTCTTGAAGAACCAGGAGACGGACGACGGCAGGTACACCTCCTTGGGGTGGAAGAACAGCGTGGGGCCGTAGTGCCGGATCACGGCGTGCGCCTGCTCCAGCGTCGGCATCGCCGACAGGTCGAGCTCGACGTTGCTCAGGCACGCCATGCCCTGCTCCCGCGGGGCGGTCCCGTCCGCGGCGCAGCAGAAGGTGCCCGCGCCCACTCCCTTGCCCCACATCCCCCGGTGCACCGGCCTCACGCCCCGCACGGCGAAAGCCGGCGCGCAGGACTCCGACGACGACGGCGGCCGCCGCCGCGCGAGCTGCAGGTGGAGCAGCGACCCGTGCGGCTCGCACTCGTCCGTGAGGTCCGCGCGGACGCAGGCCACCTCGTCCAGCGGCGGCTTCTGTGGCTCCGTCGTCACGAGGCATCCGAGCGCCCTGTAACCCTCCGGCGGCACGGGGACCCAGAAGTAGGCGTCGCAGAGGCCGTAGCAGGAGCCGGCATCGCCACGGGTGCCACTGCCGACACCACCGGCGCGGAACTCCCAGACGAGCGAGTAGTCCCGCGGCGCGCAGAGCGGCGGCGGCTGGGCCGGGGCGCCGGGCGGGCGCGCCCCCGCCCTCGCGACGAGGAGGTGGCCGTGGAGCGGGCGGCAGTTGGGCTGGCAGTAGTGCCCGAGGAGGCAGAACCCTTCCGGGACGCCGACCGGCCGGTAGAAGGTGGTGCTGCTGCTGCCGCCCCGCCACGTCGACGACAGGGTGCAGATCTTTTGGAACGACGTGGCCGCGGCGAGCTCCAGCTCCCCTCCGCCGATGCACATCCTCCCGCGCGCGAATCCCCCACCTGCAAGAATGCCATGCCAAATCCATCCATTAACCAACCAATTAGCAACGGTAACCATCCCTCGCGGCCTCGCCCTCGCGGGAACAATCTAGCGGCATTCGCACGCCCGCGGAGGCAGAGTGCCAGAATCCAATCCAGAACAAATGGAGGATGTGCCGCCACTCACCTGGGGGCCACGCCGGGAGGGGTTCGGCGAAGGAGAAGACCTCCGGCTCCGGCTCCTCGAGCGGGCGACCGCCCACGCGGACGTCGCCGCCCGAGAAGCAGCCGCCCCACCGCTGGCGCATCGCGTGCCGGCTGGACACGAACGGGACAGGCTCCGCGCTGGACGGCCGGCAAGGCTAAAGACCGGGGGGCACGCGCCTCATCGGCTCATCAGCCAGCGGCGCCAAGCAGCCGAGCACCACGATCCGGCCCGCGGCCTGGGGAAGGGCGAGGGCATTTTCTTTCCGCCCGCGCACGGTGCTGGATTTGCTTCGCCACAGGGTTTTCCGTTTGACGCTCGCCGCCTCGACCCGAAAAGGCCGGGGCCGGGGGGCCCCCGCGCGCGCCAACAAGAAAAGGACACGGCGCCTGCCACCTGTGGATTGGAATCCGAATCCTCCCGACGCGACTTTGTCCGCACGGCGCCCACCAACCAGCGCATCGATGGCCGTGTTTGGTTATTGACAAAATTTTTTGCGCACGTTTTTCGAAAAGATAATCTGAAGTACTAAATAAAATCTATTTGCAAAACTTTTTTAAGAATGAGTGTAATTTTTCGAGACGAATCTAATGGCGGTAATTAATTAATAATTTGCTACAGTGATGCTACAGTAACCATTCTCTAATCGTGCGGTCAAAGGCCTCATTAGATTCGTCTCGCGATTTACACGGAGGATTGTGGAGGTGGTTTTATAATTAGACTTCGTTTGCTACTCTAAATTTTTGGTCAAAAATGCTACAGTAAATCCATGAATTTTAACCAAACACGGCCCATGCGGAGTGAAGGCGATGGGGACGCGGGGGTCGCGCGCTGCCGACGACCCGACGTGCCCCTCGGTCCGGCGGGACCTCACCCGATTGGTCCGCGCGGTGCACGCCGGTGGCCCGAGCCGGTGGACGACATGCTGCCGACAGGCCCACTACTGCAATCAAGTATAGCAGGTGTCCGGTTGTGAATGGATGGTGAATGGTGAATTTTAGCAACGCGAAAAATGGGCAAATGGAAGGCGAAACGGCTGGTACGGGCAGCGTTGTTTGGTTTGCTCCGTTGCCCGAGTGTACAAATTTTGATCAATAATTAAAAATACTAAATAAAAATAGTTTACAAAATTAATTTCATAACATCTGCTCTATTTCGCGAGACGAATCTAATAAGACATTTGACCGCACGATTAGAGAATGGTTACTGTAGCATCAATGTAGCCAATCATCGATTAATTACCGTCATTAGATTCATCGCGCAATGTTATATCCATCCGTGAAATTTTTTTGCAAATAAATTTTATTTAGTATTTCATGCATAGAAGATTCTTTTTTAGTGCAAGTAGCACAAAAGCAACCAAACAGGGCCGCAATAAAGCGTTCGGCTTCGAGGCAATGGTACTGATGGCATGTCAATGCAGTTCAGATGAGAGACTAGAGGGTATAGCTCGACGTAGGGGTGGTAAAGGATTTTAAAATTTAACTTAGATTATCTAAGGATCGAGCTCTAATTTTATAATTTTAAGGTAGAAATATATAAGGATCAAATTGAATTGTGAAGAGACCACTAAGTCTATCACCTGTTACCACCACTTCTGAAACGAGGGTGAGTGAGGCGCATGGCGGTCCGCAAATGTTAGGGATAACGAGCGCGGGTGGCAATCGACCGGTCGCACAGGACCCAACAACGGCCCACTGCCATCACCACTGGCTGCGCCGACGAGGTAGGGGAAGGGGGGAGGGGTGGAGAGGCTACCGGGGGTAGACGGTGGGGGGAGCGGCCGGCGGCGAGGTCACCGCCGGTCGGGGTGGTGGTCAAGGTAGTGGCTTTAGGGTTTGGGGTTGCTGAGGTTTGGGTGATTTCCATGATCTACGGCTATAGAGGGAAGGTTGTGGACGGTGGTAGTCCGACGGCGGTGGCGGTTCGGCCAGCGGCAGAGGCAAGACAGCGCGGCAGCATTGCTGGTTGGGCATGGGACTGGATCCCGTTGGGCGAGGTCGGCGGCGGGAGTGAGAAAGAGGCTAGGGTTGAGGATGGGTGCCTAGTTAGCACGGGCGACGGAGGCACTGGACGACGCCGGAGCCAGAGAGCGGCGGCGGAGGTGCGGGAGCGTGGCCAGCCCATGAGCGGCCCACAACGGAGGAAGAAAATGGAGGAGGCTGTGACGGATCGGATCCCAGTCACATTTGTGTCTGGAAATAGCCCCCTGGCGGCCGGCGTCATGGTAGACGGCGGTGAACCAGACGCAGCGCCCGTTTTCGAGCGAATAGCGGCCGCTAGCGATCTTGAGAGACCTTTGGCCCTTTGGGCCAGACGGTGATGTCGCAACTCGCAAGCGGCGAGCGTCGAGTTTTTTTTATTTTTATATTATTTTTTATTCGATTTATCAAAAATATATATCCAATTTTTTTTTGAAAAAATGTCACCCTGCCGCCGGTTCGTTTGGCGGTAATGAGATACCGCCGGATGAACCGGCGGTAAGGGTTCTAGCCCACCGCCTGTCAACATATCGCCTGTTCATCCGGCGGTAAGAGGCCAGGCCAATGGGCCTCCGTGGGCCGGTAACTTACCGCCGGTTGAACTGGCGGTAGCTGGCGCTTACCGCCAGATGAGATGCGGTAAGAACCTACCGCCGGACCAACCGGTGGTAAGGCCCCCCCTCTTAATCCCGCCCGCCCGCCGCCGCCCGCCAGCCCGCTCACTCCCCGCGCCGCCGCCCGCCAGCTAAGCGCCGCTCGCTCTCGCGCGGCGCCGCCCGCCAGCCCCGCGGCCCGTCCGCTCCGCCGCCCGCGTCGCAGCTGGTGAGGGTCGGCCCCCACGCGCCGGGGTTTGCGCGGCCCCCGCTCCCCCGGCCGCGCGCTCACCCTTTGGTTCGCGCGCCCACTAGTGTGTCAGGTATATTTTTATTTTTAGTTTTACTAATAATAATTTGTAGATTAGTATTAGAAATATTAGTGATTTAGATATAGTTTTAGATGTAGAAATAGTTTTACTAAATATTAGTGATTTACGTATAATTATTTTTAATATGAAATCATAGAACTTGAAATTGAAAATATTAGTTTATAGACGAATATAATTTCATATATAAATATTAATGAGTCCAAACAGACATATTAGTGTCATAAAAATATTATTAATTGATATTATATTTGTCGAGGGATTTCTAGGGTACCCACAGCCGGGTGGCGGAGCGCACCCGCCTATTCCCAGAGAGGGAGTACTCGGGGAGGTACTAGGCGATTGGGCTGATCTAGTTCTGAGGCGTGCACACAAGAACACACGATCTAAAGTGGTTCGGGCCGCCGGAGCGTAATACCCTACGTCCACTGGGAGAAGTTTTGATCTCTGTTGTGTATGAATCTATCCTCTGCCGGGCATTAGCTCTCACCCAGCTTGAGTCTTCTTTCTAGCGGGCGCCCCCTTTTATAGACCAAGGGGGCGGATACATAGGACGTTGGGGCCCCGACAGGTGGGCCCAACGTGACTGCGCAGCATACTACGCAGAGTATTCAGATGGGTACAGTGTTACGGATCTTTCCTCCGATACGCTCTGCTAGCGCTACAGTGGTCTTCTCTTGTCCCGTCACCAAGGTGTCCGTTGGGGGAGCGTAGCTTGCGGCGTAGCCTTTGGAGGCTATTATGTAGGCGTCATAATGGGCGAAGCCGAGCCGTCGTATCCGTCTGTTACGGCAGACTGGCAGGCGCGGCGTGGGCGGCGCCAGCAGCTCCACTATCTTGGTAATACGCGATCAATAGTGCCTCCTGGTCAAAGAATTGCCTTGGCTTCCACCGCATCAATGCGGGTGTCCACCTACCACAATAAATGCAGTGGTGGGTGAGGCTTAGTATGGAGACCAAGCGGCCTTGAAAAGTCGTGCTTGTAGACACGTGTCGCTCCGGACCACCCCGAGGCAGGACGTCGACTTCTTCCCTTAGCGAGTGGTCCGGTTACCATACAAGGGGTCCGGGACCCTATGAGGGGTCCGGGACTTCCGCGGGGGTCCGAACCCCTCGGGAGGTCCGGAGCCCCGGCTGTTTGGGCTGCCCGCCTCTTCCGGGACACGCGTCGTTCCCGGACCTTTCCCAGCCGTGAGGCAGGTCCGGAACCGTCGCCGAGAGATCAGGACTCCGGACCACAGGGGTCCGGCTGTTTGGACGTAGTCAAGGATAACTACAAGGCTCTTGCCTAGATACAGCAAGAAGGGGTACCCCAGTCCTGGGGTACCGACAATGGCCCCCGGGCCCACCTCGGGAGAGGTACGAACCCGCGGGTGGGGCCACTATCGTGATGTGTTTCTACGTAACCTGATTACGCTGGTGTGCTCATACAAAGATCGGGTGCTCCGGACCCCTGAGGCCGGTACACCGGTTGCCAGGTTCAGGCCCTAGAGTGCTCTCCGCAGGGCGATGAAGGTGTAGGCTTAGGGTACGGAACCAAGCTAAGCGGCTACACAGACCTCGGACCGCTCAGGGAGCAACACCACCTCCTGGACCTGGCTCTTGGCGACCGTGGCGAGCGGTCTCCGCCGGAGCGGGCCACCGGAGTGGACTTGATCGACCGTGGCGAGCGGTCTCCGCCGGAGCGGGCCACCGGAGTGGACTTGAGGCGACCGTGGCGAGCGGTCTCCGCCGGAGCGGGCCACAGGAGTGGACTTGAGGCGACCGTGGCGAGCGGTCTCCGCCGGAGCGGGCCACCGGAGTGGACTTGAGGCGACCGTGGCGAGCGGTCTCCGCCGGAGCGGGCCACCGGAGTGGACTTGAGGCGACCGTGGCGAGCGGTCTCCGCCGGAGCGGGCCACCAGAGTGGACTTGGATCATTGCTGACGAACCAAAGGAAAATGTCACCGGACCTCACAGTAAGGTGCAAGAAACCAAGCCTTATACTAGAAGGGAGCCCGGGACCTCTAAAGACAGCAGTCTCGGATACTAGAGTACTTGTAACAAGGTAGTGAAGTACGTAAGCTTAGGGTACATTACTAGGCTAAGCTACGCGGAGCTCCTCTACCCCAGGATACGAGTACCACTTCTCCAGAGCAGGTCCTTAGGGGTCCGGACTGCCTTCCAGCTAGAAGGGGCGTCCTCACCTGACTTCAAGCCGGCAACTTAACTTGGATCGCCAACAAAAGAAAAGACTCTGTTTGGGGGGGAGAGACGGTTAACCAAGAAATAGCCAATCAGAACGAATGAATGTAATTAGAGTGGTGGCGAGACAAGACTAAGAAAATAACTCTCCTTTATTAGTGTGGTTATCACGGTATACATCAGAGGTCGGGATTACGAGGTCGGACCTCCACCGCTCCGGACCGCTTTTTGCCTGTTTGTGTGATAGGGCCAGAGGACGGGTTTACAAGGTCAGACCTTGACCGCTCTGGACACACACATAGGCGCCATGTTATTACAAAGGAGGACTCTCTTAATCTTTTCTTAGGAGTAACCTACGGCTGCATGCTATACAGCGTGTTCTTCTTCGGTTGGAAGTGGTACGGCCACTCCTAAATTCTTCATAGTCGTCGGAGGCGACGGCGCCCTAGATGTGCCTGAATTGCATCATCCAGTATCACCTCGGGAGCTCGGGGGGCCACTCCTTGCCTAAGAGCTGTCATATGCTTAGGTAGCATGAGACAAATTCTTTGGCTTTGAGTGGGAGAGGCCCCCCTACCGCCGTCGTCGTCTGCCGATGGAAACCAGACGCCCTTGCGCAGCAGATGGACCGGACGTGGAGCGCGGAGAGGTGCGGTCGCTCGCCGGCTTGTCCTTGGTGCTAGCGCTAGGGGTCCCCACGCCTAGCGACGGGGCCTTGTCTGCAGCAGCACCGAGCTACGCTGAGGCGGATCTCCGGTGCTGGCGACGGCAGGATGACACGGCCAACTTCCTCCGGGATAGCCGTCGGCTCCGGGCTCCATGTTGAGAGGAAGCCTTGAGCCGACGTCATGCCGCCGGAGGGGAAGGATGGCCGTTGCTTGAGAGAAAACCTTGAGCCGACACCGGGATGGCGCGGGGAGGCACGCGACAGGCGTCGCCCCCGCGCACCACCGTGCCGGCTCTGAGGCGTCGCAGTGGCGACGCACAGCAGGCGCAGCTGCCGTGCACTGTCGCACCGAGGGCGCTGGCGCCCCAGTGCCACAGCATGCGGCGTGGGTGACGCCCTGCCTTCCTTCATCTTCTTGTTCGTCATTGCAGAGGATGAAAACGGCCCCAGAAGCCTGAAGATCCAGCCAGCGCCTGTTCCTCCCCACGGACGGCGCCAAATGTCGAGGGATTTCGAGGGTACCCACAGCCGGGTGGCAGAGCGCACCCGCTATTCCCAGAGAGGGAGTACTCGGGGAGGTACTAGGCGATTGGGCTGATCTAGTTCTGAGGCGTGCACACAAGAACACACGATCTAAAGTGGTTCGGGCCGCCGGAGCGTAATACCCTACGTCCACTGGGAGAAGTTTTGATCTCTGTTGTGTATGAATCTATCCTCTGCCGGGCATTAGCTCTCCAGCTTGAGTCTTCCTTCTAGCGGGCGCCCCCTTTTATAGACCAAGGGGGCGGATACATAGGACATTGGGGCCCCGACAGGTGGGCCCAACGTGACTGCGCAGCATACTACGCAGAGTATTCAGATGGGTACAGTGGTTACGGATCTTTCCTCCGATACGCTCTACTAGCGCTACAGTGGTCTTCTCTTGTCCCGTCACCAAGGTGTCCGTTGGGGGAGCGTAGTTTGCGGCGTAGCCTGTGGAGGCTATTATGTAGGCGTCATAATGGGCGAAGCCGAGCCGTCGTATCCGTCTGTTATGGCAGACTGGCAGGCGCGGCGTGGGCGGCGCCAGCAGCTCCACTATCTTAGTAATACGCGATCAATAGTGCCTCCTGGTCAAAGAATTGCCTTGGCTTCCACCGCATCAATGCGGGTGTCCACCTACCACAATAAATGCAGTGGTGGGTGAGGCTTAGTATGGAGACCAAGCGGCCTTGAAAAGTCGTGCTTGTAGACACGTGTCGCTCCGGACCACCCCGAGGCAGGACGTCGACTTCTTCCCTTAGCGAGTGGTCCGGTTACCATACAAGGGGTCCGGGACCCTATGAGGGGTCCGGGACTTCCGCGGGGGTCCGAACTCCTCGGGAGGTCCGGAGCCCCGGCTGTTTGGGCTGCCCGCCTCTTCCGGGACACGCGTCGTTCCCGGACCTTTCCCAGCCGTGAGGCAGGTCCGGAACCATCGCCGAGAGATCAGGACTCCGGACCACAGGGGTCCGGCTGTTTGGACGTAGTCAAGGATAACTACAAGGCTCTTGCCTAGATACAGCAAGAAGGGGTACCCCAGTCCTGGGGTACCGACAATACTACATAGAAAACCTATGAATATATGTCAGTAATAGTAATAGAAATTAAGATAGATGTAAATAGTAATAGAAATTGTAGAGAAATAACTAAGATAGATGTAAAAATAGCAGAATTATTTATTAGCGTTGATTAAATTCTAAGGACAAGTAATTATTGTCGTAAATATTGGCAGGCATGTGATATGATTTGTATTTTCAAGTGTTCTATAGGTCAATGTCACAGGACAGTCCTAATAATACCGATCAAGTGCACTAATTAACACTTAACTCAGACCAGAATTACTGCACTCAACCAGTACACTCAGACCGCCTGCTGTAACCAGGATCGGTTGCACATGAACTCTCGCCAAAAGACGAGCACAGATGATTACCAGCGATAAAAGCAGTTTAAAGACATTTACAAACCGAGTTTAACAGAAGCACCAACTTAAACTACAACAAGTGTTTACAAGTCAGTTTTACAATTCAAAACTCAGAGTTCAAACGCAGCGGAAAACAATTTAGAGTTGAAAACAAGCTTTAAAACAATACGATAGATAACGTCGACGACAGAAGACGAACTTCACATCTTGCCCACTGATGTGAGGCTCACCTGCCTTCACTTCACGGAGAAGACGGGACCCACTCAACCGTCCAACCTGGAGGAAGAGGCTGACCACTCCAGGACACACTAATTTCCTCGAAGACTTCCGGAATACAACCTGCTCAAAAGATATGGCAACAACAAGCCTGAGTATTCTAATACTCAGCAAGACTTACCCGACCATGGGTATACTTAGCCCATTAACTAGATATGAAAGACTTTTTGGCTCTGGAGTTATTTTGCTGAAAAGCAGCTAGCACTGAATCCTTACTTTCAATATTTTAGCGCCAATTGAGTTGACCCCTATAACTTAGGTTTGCCTAGTACTCTAGAGCATACATGGTTGATCACATTATATTTTCAGCTTACCACAACCAACATTCTCAGCTCAGACTCATTCCACTTCTTTACTACGATGTGACAGAGAGATCAAGGTTCTCATATCCGCGAGTCACGGCGAATCGATTCGATTTAACCTTGCAAGGTGGACCTAACCAACACGGCACGTATATGCCCCGTCGGGCTATACACACCAACCCTTCACATATGCACACCGAATAGGCGAACTGCCCTGCGACCCGGGACTGCTAGCCCCACCGATACCAACGAAGGGTCAGCCATGAGTTTGTATACTAGCTCCACTGGTGAAGACAGTATCAAGTCCGCCTACCGGGGCACATATGGTACTGAGCTTACCGGTTTCGACTACCTCCTACTCCCGGCATGCGGTTACTACTGTTCAATCCTCGATCAGTAGTGCCAACAACGGTACGGTCCTCAATCGACACAGGCGGAGGCTTACTTTCCATAACTTCCATATCCATAACCAATGCATCTCCGCCCGGTCTCCATTTTTCCTTTCTTTTTCTCAAAGATTCATTCTCCAGCAACTTTTTCATAAGTAACCAAACCTATATCTCGCGAGTGACAGGAATCACTCGTCTTCTACCGAATCCTAATTAAGTATTGCAGTACGAACGACCTGTATACTAGTAGAGTGACTGAGGAAACCTAGGGATCATGCATCTAAGGTTCCAATCAACTCCTAGAAACTTAAATGCACAATAATTATATAACGATTATTGAATACTGAAATTAAGGGTAATGCACCGGGGCTTGCCTTGCCAGCCAGCGGGGTTAGCAACTTCTGGATCTGGCTCGACGGCTGCTTCAGCTCGTGGTTCCCCTGCTTGCGGCTCCTGGATTGGCTCAGCGACCAACTCGTAGACGGCTTCGCTCGTGACGTCTACACGTATGAAAAAAAGATGCCATGCAAGACTTAAAATGGTGAAATGAAATGATGCAGGGCACTCAGAATGCAATACGGCAATTAAACGAAAGAAACAATTGGCAACGATTTATTAGAGATTTAATTATGAACAAGCAAATAGAACCAAATATTTCTCAAGTGCAACCTATTTTGATCCTAATGCAAGAATACATGGGCTAAGCTGGAACCAAACCACTGTTAAAAAGGTACATTGCGAAAAAGAATTTACTTCATAACAGAAAAAGTAAAACTGTGGCTAGGAACTAAACACTTGCAAATTCTTAACCTGCAGATATGACATAGTAACAAACTTTTACCAGCATGGAAATAAATTGGTACCACATGCAAGAAAAAAATATATTATTAACAAATATTGCGAAAAGAAAACATTTATTTTGCCCCTAGCCATAATAAATCGAGCATAAAAGATTTGCAACCTACACAAAGCTTCTACACATGGAAATTTTTCAGTGCACTACCCGTTCAAAGAGTAAGCTACTGCCAAAGTTTCACAATTTTCAGAGCAACAAAACAGCAGAAAATAAATTAAACAAGCTTAAGCACAAAACAAAATCTAATAGGGGCAAAACTGACATTTAACATGCATGGGTATTTTTTCCTCTGAAGATCTTGATTTAAGTAAACTAACAAAACTTAGTTTGCATTTTTAGCATTTTTCCTTATTTTTTTATGTATTTTGCAAGCTTCACATGAAATGAAACAAATTCACACGACAAAACTACAGTAGCAAACGAGCAACACAGTCACGCCATGGCCACCAGGGCCATTGCCGGCGGCGTGGCGTGCTTGGTTTGCTGGCTATGGGCCAAGGCGGCTGCGGGGCAGGGCAGCACGGCGGCCAGGGGAGCTCCGCGGCCCCAAGGAGCGCGGCGGGGGCGCCCGGGCTCGCGCAGGAGCAGCCCGCGGCGTGCGCCGGCGGCACAGTCCGGCGACCACGACGGCGCGGCGGCGTTCCGACACCGGCGGCGCGGGATTTGAGCGGGGAAAGGGATGGGGAGAAGGAGGAGGTCGCGAGGAACCTCACCGTGCGCTCGAATCGAGCTGAGGAGGGCCGGGAGAGGGAGCTCGACGGGAGGGGCGAAGCTTCGGGCGGCAACAATGGTGGCCGCGGTGTTCTGGGCGCCGATTTGGCCGGGGAGCGGCTCAATCGAGCTCGAGAAGGGGTGGTAGAGCTTTGGGGCGAGGTAAATCGGCTTGGTGTGCGAGCAATCGAAGCGGAGCGGCGAGGGTGGTCGGAGCGACGAACGGCGACGAGCTCTGCTCGTGTTAGGGCGCGGCTGCGTGCTCCACAGGGGTGAGGAATGGGGAACGGGGAGGCGAAAACCGGCACGACTCCGTGCGGATAAGGACGGTGCGGGAGCACGACGGGCGAGGTTCGTCGGCACGACTCCGAGAACATATGACGTGCGTTGTGTGAGAAGCGAATGTCCTTTCGGGGTGTATGCTTCTATGGGCAAGTGGCAGGATTTCTGGGAGGTCAAAAAAATTGTGGAGCACACATGCCTACTTGAGCAATTAGAACCACAGCACCGCAACCTCATTGCAGGTTTCATAGCTAACTACATGTACCCTTTGATTGTGGACAATCCTAGTTATGAACCTAAGTCAATCATTTGTGCTGTTGAGGAGGAGTTTAAATATAAAATTAGCTACAACAAAGCTTACAGAGCGAAACTGAAAGCGCTGCAGAGGAGGTGGGGGACATATGAAGCTTCGTATCACAATATGCCGGCATTGCTGCACACTATATGTCTTAGAAATCCTGGTAGCTACTACGACTTGAAAACGTATCCATGTGCCCAGAAGCCTGGAAAGCAGGTACTCCAACGGTCGTTCTTGGCCTTGGGTACTTGCATTGAGGCGTTTCCGCACTGCTGGCCAGTCAATTGTATAGATGGGACATTTTTGACAGGAAGGTATAAAGGCACAATCCTCACAGCTGTTGCAGCTGATGGTAACAGACAATTGTTGCCTTTGGCAATTGCCTTTGTGGAGAAAGAATCAGGGGATACTTGGTATTGGTTTTTGCAGAGGGTGAAGCAGATGATTGTCAAAAATGTAGAGAACGTGTGTTTGATTCATGATCGGCACAAAGGGTATATTACAAGCAATCGATGACATACAGAATGGTTCTACTGAGCGTAGTAGGACTGCACTTTGGCCGGACCTAAAGAGTAGGTGGTGCATGAGGCATATGGGGACAAACTTTCATAGCCAGTTCAAGAACAAAACCCTTATGAAGCTATTCAAGCAGTTATGCAGCCAGAATCAGGAAACGAAATTCAACTTCCTATGGAAAAAATTGGATGAGCTAACAAAAAAGCAAACGGCGGAGCTAGCGAAGAGATCTGTCAATACAGAGGAGGACGACCAGGTCTCACTTGAAGACGTGGGCTTGGACGGTCCGAATGTCAGGCGCAAAAGGAGAAGGGCAATTAAGACATTCTCGGAGTGGATTGAGCACGAACCAAAAGAGAAATGGGCTTTACTGCTTGATGGAGGTGCTAGGTACGGTTTAATGACTACGAACCTAGCCGAGGTATACAATTGGGTGCTACGTGGTGTAAGATCATTGCCACTTGTTGGGATCGTGGAGTTCTTCTTGTATCGCACTTGCAAGTACTTTAGGGACCGTTACGCTGTGGCACAGAAAGATATGGTCAATAATCGCAAAGTTTACGGATACAAGGTTACGGAGCATATGGAGGAAGCTTTCAAAAAGGCCCGTTTACATCGGGTGACTCCAGTTGGCTCTATGGAACGTCGGTACGAGGTGATGTGTAGGGACAAAGGCCGAATGGGGGGCCGGCGTGAGAAGCATGTGCAGGAGTGTGTTCTCCGTCCTGATGCTTGTATTTGCTCATGTCATAAGCCAAAACTGCTGCACCTGCCGTGCACACATGTCATTGCTGCCTGTTTTGAAGCTGGTGGACTACAGGCTCCTATGTATGTCTCAAATTATTTCATGAAGGAAACTATTTGGATGACTTGGAGGCACGAGATTTATGGGTTCCGCATCCTGGGAGACTTCATAACTGATCCTGGACACAATGCAACTTACATTCCGGATCCAGATCCAGAAATGTTTCAAGGGGTGGGCCGACGCAAGAAGAAACGCATTAGAAATAACATGGATCGATCGGAGGCTGGTCGAGATGTCCGCCTCTGCTCGAAGTGCCATGAGACGGGTCATACGTACAAGGATTGTACGGCATTGAGTTATGGTGGCCGCACAGATGGAGCGGGCCCATCAGAAGCTGCTCCAAATCCGGCAACGCAGGCAACGGGTCGTCGTGGCCGGCGTCCTAACAACGATGGCCTTATGTGATCGATGACGATTGTCATTTGTGTCATTCACTATTGAATCATGTTCAATGTTAAATTATGTAATATTAAGAACTAATATGTCGTAAACTAATTTCGTCTTGGCGTGCGAATATTTGTTGTAATATGTGGCGCAAATGTATGTTCAACTTTGTTGCTGTAATTGGAAATTGAAGTTATATGATATATAATTTGTTGTGCATCATTTATTAGTTTATTACGTTATGTTTTATTTAGTATTTTATTAAAAATTTGTTGTATTACTTAATATTGTTATTTATGTTCTGGAATTTTATTTAGTATTTTATTACGTTAATGTTATTATGCTTAATATTGTTATTTATGTTCTGAAATTTTTTGTAATAAATCTTATTATACAGCTATGGCGCACGAGGAAGGAGCCACCCCTGAGTTGCTCGATGCTCTCGTCGACAAGCGCCACCGGTCGTACATGTCTGCGGTCCGTGGCATAAGCTTAGGGACGTTTCGGGCTCGTGTGCCCATGACGACGATGTCGATACACTGTCGCTGGGTTCCTAGGTACGGGTTATATTTGTCACATATTTTAATTGTTTCCTTAACCATTTGTTTTAACTTGATTTTCATTTTCGCGATGCAGGCTACACGCTTCAGTGCTTCTCCCAATTGCGCGACTTGTGGAGGGAGATATGGCTGACCATGCACGTCGACCTAGACACAGGGCTCCACGGTTTCAGTTCGACATGTCCCTCCTCGCGGCACTTCTCGACCGTTGGCGTCCGAAGACGCACACGTTTCACCTCCCGGACGGTGAAATGATCCCTACTCTTCAGGACGTGGCGATGCTTCTAGGCTTGCCGTGTGCTGGACGAGCCGTGGGTGCAAAGGACGTGGGACTCTTGTGACGCGACGACCTTTTGGCTCGGTTCGCCGGGGTTCAGCGCAACGAGCTAGCGTTGTCGTACCGGCCCTTGCCTGCGAACCACGCACACGGACCGACAAAGAGGTGGCTCCTACAGTTCAGTGTGAGTACATAAATATTGATTCTTTCCGTACTTATATTGATACGTATTTGCATTGACGACTCGTACCATTTTGAAGGCGAACTATATGAGGGCAGACGCAGACGACTTTACGGTTGTCAGGCACTTCGAGGCCTACTTACTGTGGCTGTTCGGCTGGGTCATGTTCTGCAGCTCGCAGGGTGACTCGTGCCCCAAACAGCTCATTCCTTTAGCGAGGTCGATAGCTGATGCTCCACTTCACGAGATGCCACAGTTCTGCTGGGGTTCTGCCGTTTTGGCTGCGAGTTACAGGGGTCTTTGCACGGGCGTGACGAAGGTCTCAGCAGAGGAGCCCATTTTTGTTGGGTGTCCTCTACTGTTACAGCTCTGGTCGTACGAGCGCTTTCCCGTCGGTAGGCCAGAGATGGACTTCAAGCCGTACGTCCAGCTGTCCGCAGACCACGACGATGTCGACAGACCTACGATGGGTTCGTTGTGGTGCCTCAGGAGGGTACATTACATCGTTTGTTTTACTTATTGTTACATGCCTGCACAAATGTACGATTTAGCGGTTAACTTATTTTTTCGTTATGCAGCCTTCTTGGGTCGGCGTGCAGATGAGGAAGTCGTACCACGACTTCGTGGGACAGTTTGACGCTCTTGTGGACACGGACGTGAGGTGGACTCCGTACACTGCAGCCGACATTTACGCCCGGGCACCGAGCGGTCTTTTGTCCTTATGCCTGCTAGATCACGAGTACTGGATGATGAGGAAGCCGATCCTTTACGACATCCACGTCGAGGAGTACCACGTTCACCGGGTTATGAGGCAGTTCGGTCTCTAGCAGCAGACCCCGGTCCCGATTGTGCACTCAGTGGATGCCCACATCCACAGGTACCGAATAAATAGTTCTATTAATAATTCATTTTTTTTTATAACCTACCATTTAGCATTGAATCGCTCAAGCTTTCTATTATAGGTGGACACGTCAGGGCCAGCCACCAGGCTCGCGGTGGGCCGACAAGGTCCGTCCTTACGTCGATTCTTGGGCCGCGGCCCTCGACGACGTCGTTTTCGAGGATCGGCCGCACAACGACGAGGCGTTCGTGGACTACCTACGGTGGTACCTGCCGAGGACGCGCACACGTGTCGTGCACGTTCCACCAGAGGCTCGGATCGAGGCCGCAAGGGTGTCGGAGACGTACCCCGTAGTTCGAGACCAGAACTTCGCCATAGCGGTACGTTTCTCTGATTAATTTTGCAGTATACAAAACTGGTTTCATATGATGTTACTACTTTCTCGGTACAGTACGATGTCATACGAGCGATTGAGTCCGAGGCTTCGTCGAGTATGGGCCAGTACCATGACATGACGCCCGCCCAGCACCAGAGCACGCTGCAGAAGATCGTCGATATGTGCAAGCGATTCCGACGAGCCGTGACCTGTCGTGAGGACGACACCTTCCTCCCACCTCGCAGTTCGGGGCCGGTGCCTATTTCCGGTCCATCGTCACGACGGTCTGCACCCGCGGCACAGTTAGGTCCACCGCCACCGTCACCTGACACGATGGCGACACCTTCGGGTTCTGCAGTTCGGCCCACATACGTGCCACGACCGGCACATTTGTACTCGGCAGGTAAATCGTACTCTAACCTCGTGTCACTTACAATACCGTATCATGTAAAACTTTATTCATTAACCTGTACTTCTTATTCGTGTAGCGCCCGGCTCGTCGTTGTTTCCGTCGATAGATCCCTACGGCACCGGATCTTCGTCTCTTCGTCGTCCAATACACGATTTAGGTACGTCTAAGACCAGTTGTTAATTTGCGATAACAAGTACATTTTTAATTGAATATTGAAGGATGGAAGTTTGTGAATCAGAGTACCGGCAGGTGGGAGGGACAGACGACGATGAGGAGATTCAGGAGGTGGACGACCTCGCGCAGATGGAGTGGGTGAACACGTTCTTCTCTTCTGCACCGATGCATGAGGTCGTTGGCACTTCACAGCTGGGGGTGCCCCACTCGCGACGCAGGACTACAATCAGGTGGAGCAGACGCCTGTTCCCGAGCAAGGTCGTCGGTCCACTCGCCAGACCATCCCGCCGGAGCCACTGACGTACTTGCAGCACCACACTAGGGCGGGCCAGGCTGCAGAGCGACGTGGCAGGAGGAGAGGGGGCAAGCGCGGACGCATCTAGTTTACAGGTTGTAGCTTGTTAATTACTTTATTCCGTCATACTATGTTATGTAGGCCTGTGCAGACTATGATTGGATGTGTCCATTACGTACCATTATGATGAGTAGGCCGGTGCAGTGTTTTGGATGACGGTATATGTCCGTGCAGTGAAATTATGACGATTAGGTCGGTGCTGTGCAGTGTTCCGGGCGATGGGATATGTCGGGGCAGTGCAATAATCACGAGTGAGCACTGTGGACCGTGCAAGTGCTGAAGTCATGAGCAGTGAGACGTCGTGTCGTTGTTTAAAGTGGGAGGAGTGAGCGGTGTTGAGCGTGCGAGGGTACAAATCAAGAGCAACGAGAGGTCATGTCCGTGTTTAAAGTGGTAGGAGTGAGCGCTGTGGAGCGTGCGAATACTGTAGGCTTTTCATGTGCATTTACACTCCACACTCCGGGTATCAGACCTTTGTGCGCCTATAAATACTCACCAGTTTGTGAACTCCCAGCACCACTCAAACTCCAAAGCTCATTGTATACCCAATGTCTGGAGGTGGGTCTAGCGGAAAGAATTACTACGGTTTTGGGAAAGGAAAAGGGGGAAGAAAGGGAGACCCCATAATATGGGAGGGGCCTCTTGGACCTGATTCCTTTCCGGAACCAGTGTTTGAGTTTCCGCCACAGCACAAGAGTGAATTTACCAATGAAACTCCTCTTCGACAATACGATAACCGTAGAGAACCGTGGCCAAAATGCAGACATGGTGAGGACTGCTTAGTGCAGATGTGCACCGACGGGATGGATGGCGGTCGGCATTTCTTCAAATGCCCACACGCATGGGTAATACTCGGTTGTTTTATTTCTTTATCTTCATTGAGACACCTTACATGAAATTTATTTTGCAGTCTTCAGATGCTCCAGAAAACTGTGGATTTACCAGGTGGGTCGATCCTGCACCAATTGATTCAGTTCAGGAGTTCATCGAGTACCTCCAGATAAAGATCTTTGATCTGGAGTGCAAGGTGAACCATTACGAGGAAGTGAGTGAGGGTAACAAAGACGACGAAGATAATGATACCAGCAATGCTGCCGCTTAACAAGATGAACCATGCACTATTCCTTACTACAACTGCCCTTGTCACAAGAAGAAGGGCCCTGCCCCTCCGGCACCACCGTCTGCACCACCTGCAATGGGTGGATACTGCGGAGAAGGCTCAACGCAGTTTGCTACGTGGGGGTACGGCTATTAGGACTACCTAGTGCTAGTGACGCATCATTGTATTTGTTGGGTTTTTTTAAATTACCTAAGGCATGTTAGCTTAGATCAGAATATGTTTACCGTAGTTGCAACGGGTTCTGTCATGCCACTGCATTTCTGCTGTGTGTTTCATTAACGTTGTATTATGATGTAATTCCTATGGTTTACATTATGACGATCACGCCGGTACCGTGTAGTGTTCCAGGCGATGGGATGTGTCAGGGCAGTGCAATAATCACGAGTAGGTCGATGCAGTGACAGTACGACGAGTTTAAAGTGGTCGATGCGATGAGTAGGTCGATGCAATAATCCGTGTTTAAAGTGGTAGCAGTGAGTGCTGTGGAGCGTGCGAGTACTAATGGTACGAGCAATGAGAGGTCCTGTTGTTGTTTAAAGTGGAATGAGTGCGCGCTGTGGAGCGTGCGAGTGCAGAACCGTGGACGACTGTGGAGCAGTGAGAGGTAATATCTATGTTCAAAGTGCTTGGACATGCAGGCAGCCCTGCGTGTATAAAAGAGCACCTTTCTGTCGGGAAATGGAGGCTAATTTAGCACCCTCTCCTAACGATCCCAATAGATGTATTACAGATTGCAAGGTTTGGCCGAAAGGTGTAGAGCCACCCGATTGCTATTGCCAAATGCGTTGTGTTCCGAACATATCTCGTGATTACGAGACTTTTGGCTAGAGGTATTGGTGTTGCAAGAATATCAAGGAAATCCAAAAAAGAGTGTAGCGGAAATGGCCTCTCATGCCATATTTCAATATAATATTTTGGTGATTGATATAGACAACACAACACTTGGACTAATATGATTGTTAAGAAAACCATTCTCAGGCTCTTCGGTCCAAGGGACAAGAATTGAGGCATTTTGCTATCATCGGTTAAACCGACGTAGGGCAAAATGAACTCACCGGTGTAATCACAGAGAAGGTCTGCGGGCTAGGGTTTTACACCGGATTAACCGACGTTGAAGAAAATGCATACATCGGTGCATTGACAGATGAAGACAGAAAATTCTATACACCGGTTAAACCGACGATTACATATTGATGAACGTCGGTGCAGTTGTCCAGAGAGTTAGTTTTTCAGTAACTACACTCACCGGTTAAACCGATGTTTCTATTACATTAACCGGTTGATTACGTCGGTCGATTGAGGTAGCCGTTGAAGTATAACGTCTAGTTGGAAAATGCACTCACCGGTTAAACCGGTGATGACAAAAAGTTGAGCGTCGGATCAACCGACGTTAAGGGTTTTTGTCAGCCTTTTTCCAACGGCTAGTTTGGGGTGTGTGGGCTATATATATACCACCCCACGGCTCATTTGAGAGCGCTGGAGACCAAGGAAGTATACAAGAGCCAAAGATCATCTCCAACCACCATAGAGCTTCATTGTACATCATATAGGCTTAAGCACACTTGTTAGAGTGCTTAGTGCTTGATTAGGGATTAGTTCTTGCGAGAGCTCACTTGAGAGAAGTCTTGCTGCGGCAAGCAAACACTTGTACTCGTCGTGTGACCCTCCTACTTGGTGTGGAGAGGCAACGACACTTTGTGCGGGGAAGGAGACCCCTCTTGGTGAGAAGCTCCGATAGTGAAGATGGTGCCGTGGTGACGCTTCGAGATAGACGGTGGCGGTGACCTCGTCTTGGTGACTTGGTGGCACTTAGCCTTTGCTTGCCGGGTGCCTTGGTGGCCAACGCAAGACGGTGATCAAGCGAAGAGACTCGGCATCACACTTGTTCGTGTTGGACAAGTGGCCGTGGACGTAGGGAGGGACTTTGGTGTCCTAACCGAACCACGTTAAATCATGTGTCTTGGTGTCTTCACGGGAGTTTGCATATCCTCTCCCTTACCGCTTTAATTACCGCATTACGTTTCCGCATTTACTCTTTCTTACTTACCTTTACTTTCCTAGTTAGTTTGATTAGGATTGGCTATAGGTTGCAAATCTTTTGGGGTAAGTAGAGGGTAGCATAGATAAATCTTAGTCATAACTAGCATGTGTAGGACGTGTTAGGTTTATCTTATGCAATTAGATTGAGCCCTAGGTTAAAAAGCGATTAGCGACCCTATTCACCCCTCCCCCTCTAGGGTCGGATACCCCGGTGATCCTTACAAAGAGGTGCAACATCACAGGTATAGATTAATTTGTAAATATGCTTTTGTTATTTTTATTAATTTTGAATCGTTTCTTGTTTGCAAAAGTACGCTGGTGATGACACGCATACTCATTGGTGTCATTTCCATGAGTGGATTGACACGTGGATCACTCATCGTGATCAGCAGTATATAGAGTGGTTGAAGAAGGTGAATGAAGATTTACGCAAAGGCGAGCGTGCAAAAGCAGACATCGCGGGACGTGATAAGGGTACTGCCCGTGAATGATTGATGTTGTACTGTTCCGTCTGAATAAATAATGTAACGTTTGTTCGAATTACCTAAGACATGTTAGGTTTAGTCTTGGACCTCGTTATTGTAGCTTGCAATAGGTCCTGACATGCCATGTCATGTGTTCTGTGCGTTGAATTGTGTGGACCACTATTTAATTTGTGTTCAATGTATGAACGGTGGTTGTTTTTTATTGTTTTTATTGTGTGTACTGGCCGATATATGCCCATGGAGTTGTCATCGCGTCGGTCTGAAAAGTTTATTTGTAGGGCAATGCTTCTGAAAAATCTAGTTATAGCTAGTACAAATTACACAATGCAGATTAATTTGACATTGAAATTACAATAACAATTGCACTGGCATGTACATGGAACACGCTAACGTCGTGTTCCATCTAGACCTAACATGTCTTAGGGAATATGAAATTCGAACATTACATGATAGTCATCTACTGAGTGCACCGAGGATACTTCCCCTTCCTAATAGCCTCGGGTCCCGCCTCCTTCGCACGGCGGGGCCTCTCTCGCTTCCTCTCCCTATCAGCTTCACGCTCCTCCGCCTGCCGACGTTCCACATCTGCGAACCTCTTCTGGATCTCTTCTTTATCTTTCTTGCGCTTCTCCTCCATTTTTTCCTCTTGCAGCATTCGCTGCCACCTTTCCGCAGCTCACCTTGCTTCGCGCTCAACGTGTTCCTTAGCTTCGGTCGATTGCTCCGTGTCCAGCCACTGTATGAAATCACAAAGAGGTGGTGGACTCTATTTCCAAGCCGAGTTAGAATTAACTTACTGAACTCCGAAGACGCAAACTAGATAGTGCGAGGTGATACCATCGCTTTGTCCTTGCCGTAGCGCTTTGGCGGATCGTACTCGTAGTTCTCACACATGAAGAACCTCCTGCCGAAGTCATCGCCCAAAACTTTGGACTCCATCAGCTTGCACAACGAACCGCAGAAGCACATTGGAACCTACACTCCTTGAGGCACAGGTTCTCTAATCTTGTTCCACGGAATGTAGGTAGAACCAGAGAAAGACATGGTGGTCGTGCGGGGATGGCTAAAGACTTCGTATGAGATGGCTATTGACTTCATATGAGATGGGACGATGTTCTATTTATAGATGGAGGTATTTGGTCTATAGGCATGGTTCACGCATGTCTATCGCCGTTTCAAACGGCGGTAGGTCCTCCCACATTTTTAATTATAGTGGGGGTGCAGAAGAATCTGATGCAAGGTGACAGGACATCGAAATCGTAATTGAAACTCATGAATATCTCATAAAAATATATTTTCACATACTATTAGAGTTAAATCTAATTTGTATAAATTTTAAAAAAAATTCCCTAACCTCCGCTATCTCTATTATTTTTTGAAATATCTCTAAATGTAAAGAAAATAATTACAGTTCAGACAGCCTATAAAATAATTATACAATTAATTACAGCAGTGAGAGCATATAAAATAATTAAAAAATTGTGGGAATACCTACCGCCGTTTCAAACGGCGGTAGGGCGCTGGCCGTCTACAGGGCGGCTATAGCCGCGCTGTAGCCCGGCGGTAGCACTTACCGCCGGTTCGTTTGGCGGTAAGGAGCTACCGCCGGATCAAACGGCGGTAAGTTTCATGGGCCGTGGGCCAAGGATTTTACCGCCGGTTCATCCGGCGGTAACTCCTTACCGCCAAACGAACCGGCGGCAGGGTGACATTTTTGCAAAAAAAAATATAGCGACATATACTTTTGATAAATCGAATAAAAAATAATATAAAAATAAAAAAAATTCGCGAGCGTCGAACGATTGGGCCACATGCCGACATGCGTTGCCGTTTAGGCCCAGGGAATGGGGAGATTGTCCTGAAACGCGGTGAATGAAATTGTCCTGAGTCACAGTCTCACGGATGCAGCCAGAGTTACCAGACTCCGGGTGCGCCTGTTCATTGTGCAGAGGGGAAGCACAAACACTTTCACCGCGTTCGGCAGGCTGGAGCTAGAGGCTGGAGCTGGAGTAGTGTAAGAGAAAAACACTATTATCTGGCTGGTGGCTGGAATAGTATGAAACGGAAAACCTGTAGCGCTGGAGACCAGCCGAACGCAGTGTTTGCAAACAAACGGCTGACAAGTTAGGCTGTGTTTAGTTCCCACAAAAACCCCCACAAAAACATCACATCTCCATCACTTCGAAATATTAAATATAACAAATAACTCATACATGGAGTACTAAATGTAGGTAAATAAAAAAAACTAATTGCATAGTTTTGATGTACGTTGCGAGACGAATCTTTTGAGCCTAGTTAGGTCATGGTAGGACAATATGTACCACAAACAACGAAAAGTGCTACAGTATGCTACATTGTATTTCTCCCCGCACTACAGTGCATTTCAGGGGAACTAAACACAGCCTTAATGACAAGAAATCGGCCGTGTAGTCAGACTCGAGCATTGTGCAAACAATTGCTAGAAACGGCAGATCATTTAGGAGTATGTCCATTTGAGCTGGAACCTGGAAGTATGGAGCGGAAGAAGGCATGTGGGCCGGAATTTACCAGCTGAAGCTGATGAACAAAATGCAGATCCAAGCTGCCTCATTTTTCCTTTCAAAAAAAACTGCCTCATTGAGAATTTAAAGATAGCTATGTCGGACAAAGGGCATATGAAACAAGGATCTCTATGAAATATTTATGAGCCAAACATTATGTCCGCAAAGAGATCAACAACATAACCAATCCTAGTATAAAATCAGGCTGCACATTGTCACAGCCTAGCAGCAGGTAGTTCAAGCTCATTTGTTCAGTCTATGCAATAAATAAGTTAACCTTCATGTTCGCAGATCATCGATCCAACAGAAGACCGGTGAGTTGTGGAAAATAAATTTGACACACCTACTGGTACAGAGTCTATAACACCTTCTTCCCAGGGCGACCATGCTATTCCTTCATCCAGATTCACTCCTCTCAGAAACAAACCCGTGGTGGTGGTAGGCGTAGCTGCAGAGAAATATGGTTGACAGATCAGATAGTGAGGTATAAAAGCAAAAGGAAAATTATTGTGCATACTGCATAAGAATAAACAACACTATATGAGCATTTTCTATTGTCACAATGTATTTTCTGAATTGCTGCTCTTATTACTGATGCCCCTCGAGATATTTTGGTTAAGTTTAGTTCCACATTTCAAGCACATGACTAATAATAGCACAGATGCTCCCCAAAGTAGCTAAATTCACTCCATGTAGTTTTGAGATTAATGATGGCGTCCTAGAATGAATAATACACTGAAAAATAAAAAGAACTAGAAAGGGATGTCTGAAACTGAAAAGGGCTGCACAGGAATGAGGAATGCTATGCCAGGACCCCAAAACTTAAAAGAATCTGACTCTGACAAACTCTTAGTTCACCAAGGCAAATATGATTCAGGCTATCCGCACTCATCATTCTCTATTTTAATTCTCTAAAAGGAATATTATATCCTAGTCATCAAGATTCTCTCCTCTATACCCAATTCTCCTACACTCATCATACTCTATATATCATCCTCTATATCAACTACCACCGATAGTACCCACGCGTCATACTCTATTTCAACTCTCCCTCCCTATTTACTCACTCTCCCCATCCACTCTCTCTCTCCTGATGGGACCAATGGCAGGCGTGCGGTCGTTGGTGAGTGAGTCTGGCGTGGGGTAGCGGACCTCCTGTACTGCGCCAGATTTAGCGGAGGGCGCGGTGTCCGCTTGGGTACTGGATGTCACCGCGTACGCCGCTGCAGCACGCCTCATCCGCTATTTGCTACTGCAGGATCAATTTACAGTAGCCAGTGCGGGTAGTCTCATCAATTATCGTTCTCAGAAAAAAAAAGGTTCATCAATTATCTGTAGTTCAGTAGTACTTTGTAATTCAAGAGCCTCAAACAAGCAAATCCTAATCAACAGGCACTTTGTGCTATACTGCTATCTAAACAAATCACTAGCAACAGCTTCACCTCTGCACTATATGGTGAAACAGTGATCTGCCGTATAGATGACCAAGAGACTCAGAAGTTATAGTGTTGGCACAGTGTTCCTTAGGGCAGGAGAGGTCTAAGTGCATCATCTAATAAGTATGTGCCATGCAAATTACTTAACAACTATGTATAACAAAAGGAGGAGGATATCCTGTGTGTCATGACAACAATCATGCTGAAACTAGGAATTGGTCACACTAACAAAACGCAAGTCAATCAATCTGAAAACATCAATCACTTATCACCCACATCCAAATGTATCCAAAAGGTCTGATATAACAATTTTCATCAGGGCTGAGAATTATGATCTACTAATAATCTTTGTAAGACACTAGAGATCCGAATTTTAGCGCAATCAGTAAAGCGTACCGACGAAATTGAAGCAAAGAGATCGATCTGGTACCTCAATTCACTTTCGGATCGGGCATGGGGAAGAGGCCCCCGCCGGCCGCAGCAGCCGCGCGTGGCGGCGCGAAGCCAAGCAGCTTCTGGAGGTTGGTCCGGATGCTCATGGAGCAGAGGAAGTAGAGGAAGACCATGGAGCAGTCGGTGGGGTCGTTCCCGGGCAGGCCGCGGTGGCTCATGCGCTGGACGAGCGGGACGGGCGAGAAGGGCAGCTTGGCGACGGCGCGGCCCTCGAAGAGCGAGTTGAGCAGGCCGAAGACGACGAAGAGCACGGCCGCGACGACGGCGCCGGACTTGAGCTTGGCGAGCGAGAGCTCCCGCGCGGCGTCCTTGAGGCTGGTCTCGACGCGGTCCATCTTCTTGGCCCGCGACGAGGCGGGCTGCGCGGAGGAGGACCCGCCCCCCGCGCCGGAGGAGGCGGAGGAGCCGGCGCCGGACTTCATGGCGTCGAGCTTGCGGGAGTGGCGCTCGATGGAGGCGCGGAGGGAGTTGTAGGTGGCGGTGCGGTAGATGAGGAGCCAGGAGATGGCCTCGCAGAGCACGGCCGTCGCGGCGGAGATGGCCACCACCGAGAGGCTGTCGCCGTAGCGCAGGGAGGAGAGCGCCGAGGCCATCCCCGCTTCCGGTTCCGGTTCCTCTTCGGCTCCTCCGCCCGACGCGATGCCGCTGGTCCGTCCGGCAGGGGTGGGATTCTGCACGGGGGGAGTCGGAGAGAGAGATCTCGATTTGGCTGCGGAACGGGACGCGCCCGGGATCTTCGGGGCTTGACGGCCGCGGGGTGGTTGGCTCGGCTCTGCGGCGCCCTGTTGCCTTGCTGGCGGCTTGCCTGGCCGCGGCCGCCGCCGCTGTGTGGATTCTGTTCTGGCGATGGGGGACTATTCGGCGAGATGGGTGCCTGACGTGCGGGGCCCAGTCGAGGCGAGTCTGGCGCGCCCTCTTCTTGAGTTCGTCGGTTCTGCACGTCCAAGCATTTGAGTGAACTATCATCATTTATGTAATATCGAACTCTGGTTCCTCGCTAGGATGGTCCAGTCCATAGCTATAATTCTCTAGACTATATCCTAGGGTGCTCGTTGAAGCGTGTTGTCTGTAACAAATCTTTATACCTTAATCACAAAGATACACAAATCTTTTGCGTATTCGATAAAGAAAAAACTAGTTCCTGTACTAGGCACTTTCAGCGTGTATCAATTCCACCGAGCAAGCAGCATGCTCCCTGTCAAGTATAGGCAATATTAAGGCAAGCAACATCGTCACCCAACGTTTCGGCGGGGAAATGTCAAGGCAGAGTGCCTCGTCACTGACCTGCATTTGCATTCTCTGAACTGTTCGAGGAGAATGAAAATCAAGAGAACACTAATCCTCTCAAGTCATCGATTAACCGAACAAGGCTTTGCTCGGAAGCAAGATCAGCAAAACCACAATGCACTGTGCCCTGGAGTCACAGAGATGCCATTGATAAGAACATCGCTGGATAATGCCACGTCCTTTGTTTGTTCCGAACATTTGAACCACTTCTACCATTAGAAACGAATAAATATGAGGTAATCCTTACATTCTCCAAATTTCTGGTCCAATGACTCCTCAGACAAACAAAAATCAATGAAAAACGAATGTTTCAATCATCTAATGCGGCTAAAATCGTGCAATATTGGCTGAAAAAAAAAGGTAACGACTTAAACACCATATAGGTTTGAAAAGATGAGAGGACACCCAAACACCCAACCGTAGCAAAATACAAAGCTTCTACCGAGATTGCTTGGATTAATACCTAGAGCGCAACATTTCTAATATGAAAACACCAGCTTTCATTTCTAATTTTTTTCATCTGTTAACGGCATATTCTTATAACTTATTATCATTTGTTAAAGTGTGATACAAAATCATTATGCACAACTTCAGCTCTGTTTAGATGGACTAAAAGCTTAAGCTAAACTTTAGTCGGGACTGAATATCAGTTTGCTAAAAAATTATTTGGCTAAAATGAGCCATGTGATGTTTGGATAAAGGGCTAATAAGAAATAGCTAATAGATTGCTGGAAATCTATTTAACCCAAATTAATCACCGCTCGATCAACTAATGGGCTAACAAGTAGGGGAGTTTGCTAAAAGTTAGCACATATTTTAGCGATATGTTTGGATCAGATGATACTAATTTGTTGTTGGCTACAAATTAGCAATGGAATCCAAACACCCCCTTCTATTAAAGCCATGCATTTAGCACCAACAGGAACCTTCGTTTTCTCTTATACTTCTTTTTTCCCCCGAGAACATGCGTGGGCATGCATTTCATGCGCAAAGGGTAACCAGCCACACAATTCAAAGACCACAAGCTTGAACACACCAAACGCGAAGTCCTATCCTTGTCGAGGGACGAGCCACCACCTAAGCTTGGAGACAAGAGAACGACCACGGACCACCTCAACTTCAGAAGCAATGAAGCATGTTACCGCCGCCGAAAGACCAAAATAGATACGACCGAATAACCAACATTCTGCACACAAAAGAGTAAAGACTATCGAAACCAGCCGGCACCATGTCGATGAAGAATTCCTTAAAGACGATGCCTTCAACAAGGACACAACAAGGACACAACTAGGTGTGGTAAAGGGCCTTGAAATTTAATTTACATAATTCAAGAGTCGTGTTTTAATTCTATATAAATTTTGAGCTAAAAATATATAAGAGTTAAATAGAATTGTTAAGAAATCACTAGGGTCATGGTCCATTATCACCCCACAACGCATAAGCACGCCACCATTTCATTCTTGAGTTCAGGACATCCAGAGATCCGGTTTTCACCTAAGGAACCAGGGTTAGGGTCATCACAATGCCGCCAACAAGGCGAACGGCATCCAAGGATGTCGCCTGCGTCAACCTAAGCAAGGCTTTCGCCTAAGATCCATTGACCCATCCTTCATCCCTAATCAGAACAACGGAGAACCCAGCTGGAGACAAATCAGACAAGTGAGGCCACGGCGTCATGCGAGGGTGAAGGAAAGACAGCGTTGCTCTTGTACTTCTAAGTAGATCAAATTGTATATTTGTATTCATGTAAAAATATTTTCTTCAACTTAAACCAGGTCTGAAGGGTCATAGCGTCGTAGGACCGAAGAGATTATAGGGAGCAAACACAAGTGAATGTTCAAACAATTTGACTAAAGCAAAACTAACCCCCCCTCCCCCCCCCCCCCCCCAAAAAAAATTCTAAGGAGTATGAGAATTTCTTTTTGTTCTTTTCCAAATACACTATTTTAAGATAAAAAAGAACTTTTCGAATTATCCATGTGAATGCTTTGTGTGTAAGGGGGGGAAAATACCCCGCCTGAGAAAAAGGGGAGCATTCCATTTCATACCCGGGCAAGCTGTCTCGCCACGTCACCGATCCGCGCCTCCGAACTCCCAGCCAACCACAGCCCGTCTCCCACCCAAACCCTAACGCTATAAAACCGCAGGCGCCGCCCGCCCCTCCCTCCAACACATCTCCAGTCTCCACAGCGCCCCCAGCCTCGAAGATTTCAGAAGTTTCCAGACCCCACCAACGCGAAGCGGCGATGAGTTCCTCCGGCGGCCGCGGGAAGGCGAAGCCGGCGACCAAGTCGGTGTCGCGGTCCTCCAAGGCCGGGCTCCAGTTCCCCGTCGGCCGCATCGCGCGGTACCTCAAGGCCGGCAAGTACGCCGAGCGCGTCGGCGCCGGCGCCCCCGTGTACCTCTCCGCCGTCCTCGAGTACCTCGCCGCTGAGGTAACCTCCCGATCCCCGCTCTCATCCAGCGCCCCGATTTTTCGATCAGCGCCGATCCGATTCCCCCGTTTTGAATGGATGGTTTCGTGGGTTTTCTCAGGTGCTGGAGCTGGCCGGGAACGCGGCGAGGGACAACAAGAAGAACCGCATCGTGCCGCGTCACATCCAGCTGGCGGTGCGGAACGACGAGGAGCTGAGCAAGCTGCTGGGAACCGTGACGATCGCCGCCGGCGGCGTGATGCCCAACATCCACCAGACGCTGCTGCCCAAGAAGGCCGGCGGCCACAAGGGGGACATCGGCTCCGCCTCCCAGGAGTTCTGAGCGCGTCGGCGGATGGCGGTGATGTTTCTTCCGGATTTTGGGATGTTTGGGAATGAGTTGGGATTGATGGAACTTTGCTGGATGTAAACAAACGCAGTGCGTTGGTTCGCGAATCAATGAATAGAAGAGAACATTTACCATGATTTATTCTTTCTGAAATGGCTCTGCGTTTTGCATTCGAATTCGATTTGTTTATCATACTGTACAGGATGGTGCATTTATAAATCGGTAGACATGGTTGATTGTCAAGTTGGATATACTTGCAATCTGCATCCCTCTGGTAGCAGCTTCGAGCAGTAATGCTGGAGATTTTTGAGAGGTGATGGCACAGGTGCCAGTCCAGGGGTCAACCAGTCCCTCTTTGCCCCTTGCAAAGGAGATCAAAGATCACGTACTGGGCAGCGATGCTGAAGTTTGTTACTGCTGTTCTTGTTGTGTTATGCTGTTCTGTATGACGACTCTTGAGAATCTTCAATGTCAGATGACACACTGACATTGGCCTTGTTTGGATCCGTAACAATCCTAGCGCGCACGCTTTTTGAAACGTGAATATCGTATGCATGGTATACAAAATAAAGTCTATTTGCAAAAAAATTTTAGGAATAGGTGTAACTTTTCGCGACGAATCTAATAGCGGTAATTAATCAGTGATTGGCTACAGTGATGCTATAGTAACCACCCTTTAATCGCCTCATTAAATTCTTTAGGGTCACTAGCGCGGGGTTCTGAAGTTGGTTTTGTAAACTGATTTTGTTTGACACTGTAATTAGTGGTCAAAGTAACACGGGAAAAAACCAAACAAGGCCATTATGTTCTGTTCAGTACATGGTCTGAACCAAATACAAATATCCTTGCTGTTCTATTTCATTGCTTGTTCGGATCATTGTGAGCGTTTTGCACTTACTGTATGCAATCCATGAAGGTGATGCAGGCTGATCGTTTGTTTCTAATGGATACCGTATTTGCACGACCCAATCTCTCTGTTGGACAGTGCAAGAGAAGCACTATGGTGTACCTGAATCTGGTTACATTATCTATTTACATGTACCTGAATATCTGCAAATGCACAAGATCAGCATTCAGTTCCTAATGCTAAGGACGTTGGCCAATGTTTGTCAATCCATCATAAGATCAGTGAGCCTGTAATGTCTAATGTGGTAATGCCCTTGCCAGTTCAGCGTAAGATCAGATTTTTTTTTAATCATGATGATCATGCGCGCTCTTGCATGGCAGGTTATGTGTATAGCCATGCAATGCAGAAATGAAACACCATAAAGCCAGAAGTTTCTGAAAGCGATGTAGGAATTGTCAAGGAGAAATGCAATACTTGCACACAAAAAACTCCAAATTATGAATTATGAACTTCTGTTCAAATGGACACACTATTTACTGGGTCCAAATTCTCCGTTGAACAAACAGAGAAGCATAAGGAAAGTTGTCCTATCTGATAATCAGGAAATTATCTATTTGCCATATATCACGAAAACTGTGATTGCATTACCTTAATCGCTGATCACCAATCCAACCTACTAAACCAATGTGCTCCCTGTGCGAGATCGGCTGTCAGTTCGTCTTGCTAAACCAATGTGCTCCTTGTGCGCGATCAGTTATCAGTTCTTCGTGCTAAGGATGTTGGCCTTCATGGCTTCCAGCTCCGCCATGTTTTCGATGGCGCCAGAGGAGAAAGACGGCTCTGGGATTGGCTCCTCCACCATCTGCGACAGCCTCACGAGGCTCCTGGTGGCCAGCAACGCGGGCGCATCCACCGTCTCGGCGGCCCTCCAGTACAGGCACTCCGCCGCGCGGGCTGCCTGCGCCTTCAGCTCGTCGGAGCGCATCGGGCCCAGCAGGCAGTGCGCGACGATCCGCAGCACCGGCTGAAAGAGCTCCCACGGCCAGCGGCACGCGCCGCCATTTCTCCGCGCCGGCGGCGGCGGCGGCGTCCGGGCGGGCGGTAGGCGCGGCTTGTCGCCGCCGTCCAGCATGAATGGACGCACTATTTACTGGATCCAAATTCTCCGTTGAACAAACAGAGAAGCATAAGGAAAGTTTGTCCTATCTGATAACCAGAAAATTATCTATTTGCCATATATCACGAAAACTGTGGTTGCATTACCTTAATCGCTGATCACCAATCCAACCTACTAAACCAATGTGCTTCCCTGTGCGAGATCGGCTGTTCAGTTCGTCTTGCTAAACCAATGTGCCCTTGTGCGCGATCAGTTATCAGTTCTTCGTGCTAAGGATGTTGGCCTTCATGGCTTCCAGCTCCGCCATGTTTTCGATGGCGCCAGAGGAGAAAGACGGCTCTGGGATTGGCTCCTCCACCATCTGCGACAGCCTCACGAGGCTCCTGGTGGCCAGCAACGCCGGGCGCATTCCACCGTCTCGGCGGCCCCTCCAGTACAGGCACTCCCGCCGCGCGGGCTGCCTGCGCCTTCAGCTCGTCGGAGCGCATCGGGCCCAGCAGGCAGTGCGCGACGATCCGCAGCACCGGCTGAAAGAGCTCCCACGGCAGCGGCACGCGCCGCCATTTCTCCGCGCCGGCGGCGGCGGCGGCGTCCGGGGCGGGCGGTAGGCGCGGCTTGTCGCCGCCGTCCAGCTTGCTCTGCGTCCCCGCCCAGGCGACGCAGAACTCACAGAAGTCCATCTTGGATGAGATCGGCATGTGCGCGAGCTTGCTGTTGTAGAGCTCCAGGACCGCGCCAACGATGCGGGCGCGTCGCGTGGCGCGCATGGTGCCGTGCGGCTCCAGCGGCGGGGAGAGCACCGCGACGTCGAGGTCGGCGGGCTTGCCCTTGGGCGGCCCCTTGGCGTCGTGGTACGGGCTCGGGTTCGCCAGGTTCGGGAGCGACACGGTCTCGGCCTGGCCGGCGCCGCGCTGCGCCGCGGCGTGCGCGTACAGCGCGAGGAGCACGGCCTCGAACCCGGCCAGCGGCTTCCGCGACACGGCGCGGCACATGTACACCCCGGCCAGCGTGGGCACGAAGCGCAGCACCGCGAGCTGGAGCTCGGGGACGTTGGCCCGGAACGCGTCGTAGAGCCAGCGGCAGAGGGTGTCGTTCCCGGCGCCCGACCCGGCCCCGCGGAGGCGCCCCGTCACGGCGCTCGCGACGTCGGGGTCGTTGAGGAGCGCGGCCGCGGGGTCCTCCGCCGCGGCCACGGGGCCCGGGAGCGCGCCCCCGAGGATGCCCGCGAGGGCGTCCAAGGCGTCCTTGGCGCTGTGGATGGGCTGCGGCGGCGCGTCGTTCGGCATCGTTGCAGAGAGGAGAGGGACGAGGACGAGGACAAGAGGGTGCCACGGTCGACGACGTAGAGAACGGGAAGGGAAGGCGGAGAGATGGGAGGGATAGGAGAATTGCGCGGGCGTGCGCTGCTTCAGATTTGACCCGGCATGCTCGCGCGTCACGAGAGCGAAACAAGGGTCGTGTTTGGTTTTTTTCATGGGAATACTGTAGCATGCTTTGACCGCTAATTTAGAGTATCAAATGAAGTCTAATTACAAAACCACCTCCACAACCCCCGTATAAATCGCGAGACGAATCTAATGAGGCCTTTGAACGCGCGATTAGAAGATGGTTACTGTAGCATCACTGTAGCAAATCATCAATCAATTACCGCCACTAGATTCGTCTCGAAAAGTTACACCCATCCCTGAAAAAGTTTTGCAAATAGACTTCATTTAGTACTTCATGCGGGTGTTTGTCTTTTTATATAAACTTGACAGACGTTTAACCAAACACAGCCAGGGACGTGCTTTTGACCAGCTTGCATGCCGCGATGGAAGGAATGAAATTCCCTATATAGCACTAGATAAAAATCCAATTTCATATATGACATTGAAAATTTTTACCTTCCTTAGCAGCGTGTTTGGTTAAACCCTGAAAAAAATTTCACCTAGGGAATTTTCAATGCATGAGGTACTAAATGAATGCTAAAACCTTTTCACATGTGAGTGTAGTTTAGCGTGACGAATCTAATGAGCATAATTAATCTATGATTTCCAACAGTAATGCTACAATAACCTTCCTCTAATCATCTGCTAATCGTGCGGTCAAATATCTCATTAGCTAGTACATGCTTTAGTACCATAGTTGTGGAGATTATTAGACTTTATTTAATACATGTAATTAGTGATCAAAGTGGCGAAAAGTTTTCGTGAAATTTTTTTCAGCCCCATCCAAACACTGCCCTTACTTGACACCATAATTTATATTTCATTCCTTTCTTAGCATTTCCGTGAGATCCATTAGCCATTCCGTTAAAATTGTATCTCAATCTATCAGACATTTGTTTTGTGGACCAAATGCCCCTGAGAATTTCTACCCAGCAGCCCCAACTCATCCCGACGAATCTGCGCTCGATCCTCCCCAACCCCTAGGCATTCGGGAAGCGGTGAGCAAGGATGGCGCAGGCCTAGGGACGGCGCGAGGCGCGGCTCGTTGGGCATCCCCGCTGGTATGGGGAGCTGCGAGCTGGGCGAGCGGATCGCGATGGCTGGCGAGAGCGCCCGACGATGGCACAGGGGCTGGACGTGCGCACGCAGCAGGCTCGCTCTCCGGTAGTCCGGTGGATCTTCCGGGGTTTTTTTCTCTCTCTCGAATATGATCTTCCGGCTTGGATACGGTGGACACGAAACCACGAAGAAGCAAGGCACAGGTTCTCGAATATGATCTTCCGGTCTGTATGAGTAATTTCTTCATATGCTTTGTTGGCGATAACTTAATTGTTAATTTTACTGAGACTACATTTGGATCACTATTTTTATTTTTGAGAGAGAGAACAAGAGGCGCAAGGCTCCTGCTGATTAATATATATTCAAATCTCTACTTTAGTTACCCGTAACCTCTATAGTATCCAAACAGGGTCGATGAGTGTCAGCCCAGCAGAGACAAGCGGGTTTCTCAGGCTGTTCAATCAGCAAATGAGTAATCTCATCTCTGTGCAATGAGCTGCAAAATAGATGGATTTTCTTCTTGTGCTCGCATTTGTTAAAGCTGTCACAATTCCTGAAACTTTAGCAGAAAAATATAATGACTACAACTCATAAATGTACTGCACTAAAGTAGCAGGTAATATTATCTCTATGTCCATAGCCATTTGTAGAAAGCATAATCTCTATTCGACAGTTTTCCATTAGATTGTCTCCTTCTTACAATTCCAACGAACCCTTTCCAATTTCTGTTTACCTCGCACATACTCTATTAAGGGAAGAGATCAAGTAATGATTGAACACTAAACAGATAAGTAGAATCTGAACATAAACCATTTTACCAACATGAAGGGTAAAATGCCAATCAAGTTAATGTTTACAGCTGGGCAAACAAAATTTAGGGTCGAAAAAAGTGGGACAATAGTTCTACCAGCTCCAATAGCATAGACATTGTCGTGGGCTTTAGGGGTACCCACAGCCGGGTGGCGGAACGCACCCGCCTCATCTCTGAGGGAAAGTACTCGGGAAAGTGTTGAGCGATTAGGCCAATCTAGCTTGGGGGCAAGAACACAAGAACACTCGGGTTTAGAGTGGTTCGGGCCGCCGGAGCGTAATACCCTACGTCCACTGTGAGGTGTATTGCTCTTGGTATGAATGAGTCTATCCTCTGCCCAGCCCGCCTTTTCTTTTGGACCTGAGTCCTTCTCTAACAGCGTCTCCCTTTTATAGAGTAAGGAGGATGTGTACACAGACGTTGGACCCCGACAAGTGGGCCCAACAAGGATGTATACTATACTGAATAGACACTAATAGTGCCACAGTGATGGAGAATCTCTTGCCGGATACGTTTCATCGTCATGTAGACTCTCTGACCGAGGGGGGGGGTCTTCTCCTGTCCCATCGTCGAGGCGCCCGTTGAGGTAGTGTAGGTTGCGGCGTAGACTGTTGGGTCTACCGCGTATGCGTTATGATACTCCGTCGCCGAGTCGTCGTGTCTATCTGGCGTAGCAGACTGACGCGCGTGGTGTGAGTGGCGCCAGCGGCTGGACTGTGCACCTTGGTAACGTGCGACCATCAGTACAGCCTGACAAAAGTCTCCTCGGGCTCTGCTGTGGTAGAGCGCACTTAACGTCTCCCGCATTGAATGCGGTAGGTGGGCAAGTCTTTTCGAGGAAGCTTGGCAGCCGCACGCGTACCCGCGCCTGCGGACACGTGGTGTTTCCGGACCCCCCCAGGCGGGTGTCTGTTCCCTCTCCGCTGAGGGGTCCGGATAGTATTTGGGGGTCCGGATAGTATTTGGGAGGTCCGGCTGTCCTGGCTGAGCGCTCCGTTCTCCGGGACGATACCGGACCCGTCCTGAGCGAAAAGCGGGTCCGGGACCGTTGGTCCAGTGAGATGGTGTCAGACCCCAGGGGTCCAGCTGTTCAGCTCTTTAGGATGTAGTTATGGATAACTACGTGAGTCTTGGCACAGCAAGAGGGGTACCCTAGTCCAGAGGTACCGACAGACATTCTTTGGATCACTCATCACCTCATGAGTGACATGATCACTGTTCTCCTAGACAACCAAATACGCTTGCCTCAAAAACTTAGCAAGCGCCAATCAGTTTCCTCCATTTGTTGGATCTTCAGAAACTTCAACCATAATCGAGCACATTAATCTTTATAACAATATAATAGGTCATAGATCAGGGGCCAGATATTTACAATTACACCCTAACTTGGATCACGATTATGGATCAGGATCTGAATTAGAGGTTATAAGAAAATATTAAGGGTCTACCTGTAAAAACTCCGGGCTGGCGACATGGTTTTTTTCCGGCGAGGTCGCGCTGCCGCCGGTGACCTCCGCTAGACCCGCCGCTAGGTCCGACGAGTTCCCGCGCAAATCCTCTGACTCCCGCACCCCCTCGCGTGACGCCGAAGGCGCTCGCTCTTCTAGAGATGCCGCGGTGGCCTGAGATCGCCGGACCTACAGCTCAGCGTGCGGCGCCTGCGCGCGGACGGCGGGGCCGCTGGCGCGGGGTGGATAGAGCACAAGATAGAAAGCTCGGCGCTGCTGGCTCGGCCCCTCTCCTTGTCGCATTCCACTTGCAGGTTGCAGCGACGAATGGCTGGTGCTCGGTCGACGGCCGGTGGTGCTCGCGGCTGCGCACTAGCTGATTTCCTTATTCTGTCATCAAGGTTGCAGAATGCATCTGCACATACACTCCGATCAGATCCTAGCAGAGCACGCATAAACACTGCAAAACCATACGGATTTTCCAACGAGAGTAGTTTCTTCCTCGAGTAATCTCGGCCTCAGCTAGGTGTTCATGTAAGTAACAGGCGATCATACCATTTATTGATTCAGTAATCTCTTCAGTAATCTCTTGTACAAGAAGCACAGACAATTCCACAAATGAAAAGGCCAGACACCCGCTCCAAAATCCATCAAGAATGGTCGGCAGCTTGGTGAATTCGATCTCATCGCTCCAATATCTTTGTTGTATCTTAACACTTATTAGAGTTAAAAGAGTTTTGAAAAGTTCTTGATCTACTTTTAAACTTTTTTTACGTATCTAATTTTGGACTATTTGGATACATGAGCTAATGCTGATGTAATGACCACTTTTCCTAATAAATGCATCACTGCTGCTGGCCCGCCACGCCCACGCCCACTTAGGAGTTGAGGGAGCCGTCGCCCTCCATCTCCATCGCAGGAGGTCGACCACGGTGGCGGGCGGGGTGGATCCGACGAGAGCAAATCGACGGCGACGCGCTGGTCAGTCTGGGTGGCGTTGGCGGCGCGGATGGAGGACCTGATGGAGGAGGCTCAGGGTGGTGGAGGTCGCCAACGGCGGTGAGGGAAGAGCCGCCGCATTGCAGGATGGAGAACGTTGCTGCGCTGCAGGAGGGGGATGGGGAACAACAGATGACGGCCGAACGAGGGATTCGTGGGGAGGGGGGACAATAATTGCTCTATAGGGCCCAAAATTAGCCTCATTAGCACCCTTAGGAGGGGTTAAGGATTTGGCGTGGGCTAATTCAGTGTAGCCCAAAATGATCCCATCTGTTTAGATATATGATGGTTAATTTAGTCTAAAAGGGGAGGGCTAACCATTATCCCTAGCATCCAAAGATAGGCTTTTCAGTTCTCGATCCAAACATGGAGGCAAAAGTTTTTTTTTATGAAGTAATGTGTACCTTGTAAAAGTAAAAGTTCAAAATAAAACCACCGGTCATTCGTGCTGGCCCATTGCTTTGCAATTTGCAAGCAATGCGCACTCCAAAATGCAAATCGGACGCTGTTAAAAAAAGGGAAATTTGTCTACAAGACATTGTGAAAGTGTGATTTTGTGTGCAACACATCACAAAATTGAATATTGTCCATAACACACCGCGAATGTTTGATTTGGTCTGCAACACATCATAGCAATTATAATAATCATTTTCAGTTGAATGAAGATGTAAATAGACTATTTTGCCCCTGGGCCCACCTGGCATCCTCTTCTTCTCCCATCCTCGCGTCTACCATGAAGGGCAGTTAGGGGCGTCTTCTTCTTCCGACTGCACGCGCCCGCGGCAGCCTGCTTCGCCTGGCCGCACGCCGCATGCTCCGCCTCTGCCGTCGGCCGCCTGCTCCGTCCGGCACGCCGGATCTGGAGGGAGCGCCGGTGCGGGGAAGGAAGCAGCTGCTCCCGAGCTTGAGCAACCACGCCGGCGGAGGGAGCCTGGGAGGGGCGGCCGGAGGAGGGCCAGGGCCGGCGGGCGGTATGGCCGGTGAAGCCGAGCTGCGACGAGCTCCAGGCCGGGCCGCGTGCAGGAGAGGGAGGCGACGGCGGCGAGCTCGGGCACGAGCGGAGCCGCGCTTGGGCGCCGCCGTGCCTGGCCCCCACGCCGCCCGCACGAGCGCCCTCTCCTGCCAGCCGTCGTCCTGCCAGCCGCGCCGGGACGCGAGCAGGGCAGGGGAGGGGGAGCTCGACGCCATGGAGGCCCTCGGCCGGCGAGGGAGGAGCAGCACGCCAGCCCGGCCACCCCGCGCCGCCGCGGCTCCCGCCCCGCACGCCACCGCGCCATGGCCTGGGCGCACCACGGGCCTGGGCGCCACAGGCCGCGGGTGGAGGCCGCCCCGCCACGCCCTGGCCGGCGCCGCATGCCGCGGGCGCAAGGGCGGGCTCTGCTTCACCACGACGGCCACGACCATGACGGTGCACGCGTCGGCGAGGATGCTGAAGTGCGCGAGGGTCCACGGCGGCGCGGGCCAGAGGTGGCGCGGACCGGCGTTGAGTGGCCACGGCGAGGCGCGGGTCGCCGCCGTAGGGCGCGAGGTGGGGCGGCCGCGGAGGCCGCGATGGCGCAGCAGGGAGGAGACGGAGGGGAAAGAGAGAAGAGAAGGGAAATAAGATGACAAGTGGGCCCAGGGGCAAAATGGTCTTTTTACACCATCTCTAAGTTAAAATTGATTATTATACTCAGCATGGTGTGTTGGAGACAAAATTGCAATTTTACGATGTGTTGGAGATAAATTCAACTTTTACGGTGTGCTTCACACAAAACCAGTCTTTCAGAGTGTCTTGGACACAAATTTCCCTTAAAAAAACGGACGCCGGACGGGCAGTCCGGAAAAAGGAGTTAGCTGCCGGTACCAAGACCCCACCAGTCAGTGAGACATATGGCGTTGCTATGGGCACCCGACGCCACATCCCCGCAACTTCACACCGAACAGCAGAGAGGTAGGAGAGCACAGAGAGAAGAGAGGCGGAGCACTGGTAGGGGCAGTCGGCAGACGGGGCCGCGCTCCCCTCCCCATCTCCGGCTGGTCTCGCCGGGAGTAAGGGAAGCGAAGCCGCCGAAGCGGCATGGAGCCCAAGCCGTCTTCGGCGGCGCATGGTGACGCGCCCGCGGCCGAGGCCCCTCGACGCCGCGGCGGCGGCGGCAAGCGCAAGTCGTCTGGGTCCTCGTTCACGCCGTCGAAGCGGCAGGCAAAGGAGAGGAACGCTGCCTTCCACGTGCCCCCGCACCTGCTGCACAGCGGGCCGCTCACGCGCGCCGCGCGCCAGTCGCCGCACAAGCTCGCGGGCGCGCCGCCGGAGCCGGGACCAGCGTCGTCGGCGGCCCCAGCTGGGGATGGGGTGAGCGGCGGGCAGGGAGAGGTCGGTGCGATCCGGGCCGAAAGGGAGGAGACACCGGCAGCGGAGCAGCCGCTGGTGGATGAGGTGTTCGAGGCCGTCCGATCCCGCGGCGCCAGCGTCCATGTGGTCCCTACCTTTGCTGGTGAGTCCTCTGCGCCACGAAGACTGATGTGATCTCTCGGTTGGGGTTGTGAATTGTGGATGCTCGCGACCAATTGTCCAGTTCGCGACTTGGTAGAGGATGTTGGGCGGAGTTGTTCGGTAGATTAGTCCACTGGAAACCATCCCCCTTTAGCTTATTGTTGTGCAATTTGAATGGTCTTGTCGAAGACCAGCTCATTTTTATGCGTAGTTTGCTTCATGATGTGTTAATTGCATGTGTTTTTGGTATATGCGTAGCTTTATTTGGTGGCATACTGCTAATTTAAGTAGTTAACTGATTGAACTTAGAATTGTATAACATGCTGTTAATTGAAGTATTTAACTAGTTTAATTTTTAATTTGTTATATAGCTTCATGCTGCTAATTTTAGTAGCAGTAATTTGCTTTTGAGTTTTCTGCTGCTGTGGGGACTGATCCATTTTGCGTGCTTCTCATTGTGCATGTAACCAAGGGAATAGCTGTGATAACTGCTTCTTTGTGTCCAGTCTATGTCCCTGTATGCATTTTCTAACTCTAAAGATGAATGCATATTATCTAACTTGGACATAATCAAGGATTTGTAACATGTACTGCAATAAATAATGCCATCTTGCAGCCAATTTTCATTCCATTTTGAGACTTTTGTTCAGAGTTCCATGTAGTTGCCAGTTTGGCAGTATCCTCTATGTACTATTTTAATACGTTCTCTGATGGAAACAATAAAATGACTTGTTAGAGAGTAAAAGAATTTGATAGTTCAATAATTTTCCTATCTCGTGTGGTTGCAGTTGGCCAGTGACTACTTCACACCATGCTAATCAATATAACTCCTCATTTCTTCTACTGCACAGTTTCTAAATATTCAAGGCATATTAGCAACCCTTTCTATTTCTATAAGATTGTATTCCAACAACACCTTAATGTAATTCATGGTTTTTGTCTACTCAAGGCATTATAATCTTTTCTTTGGGTGGAATTAAAGTATTTCACATATAACTTACCCGAGAAAGCATTCCACTGTTTCATGGTGAGCTTCAAGGTCCCACCTTCAACTGTATCAGTCATGGTTCTTGCTGTCTTCTCTATGACTCTACTCATTGTTTAAAGCAAATTTTGCTTGGGAACAAAAAATTACAAAAAAATAACCCTTTCTTCCACAGGATGGTTTTCATGGAAAGAGATCCACCCGGTTGAGAAGCAGACCTTGCCTTCCTTTTTTAATGGCAAATCTGAGAAGCGGACACCTGAGATATATTTGGCGATTAGAAATTCCATCATGATGAAATTTCATGCCAATCCTCAGTTGCAGCTGGAGTCCAAAGATTTAGCCGAGTTGTCATTCGGGGAGATCGATGCTCGGCAGGAAGTCTTGGAGTTCTTGGATCACTGGGGCTTGATAAATTTTCACCCTTTTCCACCAGCTGGACAAGAGGAGAGTAAGCCTGAGGAGAGCCAAGACAATTCTCATGATGAGGAGAAAGCTTCTTTGATTGAGAAGTTGTTTAAATTTGAACCGGTTCAATCATATATGATGCCTTTACCCAAGAAAGAAGATGTGGGAGCTCCACCCCCTCTGCCTAGCTTGTTTCATGATCCTGTACTTCTTGAAGATGTAGTTGTAGCAGCTGAGCCTTCTGTTGAGTACCACTGCAACTCCTGTTCAGTTGATTGCTCGCGGAAGCGCTACCACTGTCGGACCCAGGTTTGGATTTTTAATTCAGTACTGCAGTCCCTTCTGAAACTTTGCTGTATGTCTCATCACATTTGTTAGCACCTATATATCTGCACTTTGGGTACACTTATTAGCACTCGTTCGGTATAGTATATGGAGATGCATGCTGTATTATTTATAGGCCGATTGGAGTTCTTGTGTACGTCTTATTTTCTATCAGTGTTGTTTTCTACTCCTTTTCCCAAATTGATTGGCAACAGCTATATGGCGTAAACAACAACCATTAGATCATTGGATATGGAATTTGGATGCCATTAACCTGCCAAAATGCTGATATATCTTATGCATTGCAGAGATCTATCAACATTAACTTGATGCGACTTTAATACTTCTCTGTAGCCACTACTACTTAGTGCTTACCTTCATTCTGAAGTCAACCTTTTCTTGTTACTGCTATTGTTTAAGAAAGAAAGAGTTATGTTTTAAATCCGACGATCGGTAGTATTGATCTTTCATTCATTTCTACAGGCAGATTTTGACCTGTGCTGTGATTGCTATAGCGAAGGAAAGTTCGATCCAGGCATGGCCAAAACTGACTTCATCCTCATGGATTCTTCAGAAGTTTCAGGTGCTAGTGGTACTAGCTGGACTGATGAGGAGACCTTGCTTCTTTTAGAAGGTTTAGAAATTTTTGGTGGAAAATGGGCCGAGATTGCTGAACATGTTGCTACTAAAACAAAAACACAATGCATGTTGCACTTCCTTCAAATGCAAATCGAGGACCGCTTCCATGATGCCGAAGATATTAATCAAAACATCCCAGGAAATACAGAGCAAGTCACAACTGAGAAAGGCATTGCTGAAACATCTGAGAAAATGGACGCTGAAGATAAAGCGGAAGGAAAAGATACTGCAGATGAGAAGGCCTCAGAGAAATTAGAGGGCAACTGTGAAGGAACGAAAACTGAAGATGCAAGTGTTGTCGAAAATAAAGATGCTCAGATCTCAGTTAGCAAAGATTCAGCTGCATCTCCAAACATTGAAGAGCCAAAACAATCATCTGATGAGCAACCTACTGTAAAGGAGAATTCTGCTGATGTCGACACTTCTGGTGAAAAACTGTCGAATGTTGCTATTGATATCCTAAAATCTGCGTTCGAGGCTGCTGGTCACAGCCCAGAATACGAAGGTTCATTTGCTGATTCAGGAAACCCAGTTATGGCACTAGTAAGTTCTTTAAACTACTTGTTGTTTTTACTTATTTGTACAGTATGTACTACCCAAGGCCTAAGATATGTCTCTGCAGGCAGCATTTTTAGCTGGCCTCGTGGAAGATGATAGCGCTACCACTTCATGCCGTAGTTCCCTAAAAGCTATCTCTGAGGTGTCTCCTGCGCTCCAATTAATTAGTAGGCACTGTTTTATTCTTGAGGAACCACCAAATGATCTGAAAGACATTTGTGTTAGTGTAAGGTAAGCAATGCTTGCAACTATCTTACACAGAAGTGCTCGCAAGAGTTTTCTGACAATATAAATAAAATTTGCAGTAATAAAAATACAGATGGTGATCAAACAAAAGATGAGGAGATCACTCAAAATTCAGTTGATACTGAGAAAAAGGAAAACAATGAGAACAAAGATAATTCTTTATCTGCGGAAAAGCATAATAATTCATCTATCTCACAAAACAACAACCAAGAATCAGACGGTAAGAGTGCCTCACGTGATGATTGCCCCGTAAAGGAGGCCAAAACTAATGATGCCAAGGAGTCAGGTGATTCAACTGCTACTGCGGATAAGAGTGCAACCGACAATACAAAAGGTTTGATAAGTTCCATTAAAGGTTCAGTTACTCCAGATAATATGACTGAATGTGGTTTATTAGCTTCACCAGTGGTTCTTGCAGGAAGTAATATAGGTGCAAGTAACCCTAAACAAGTAAATAACAAACCAAATGTCGAGGTGGAGACTCCTGACGATTCATCTTTAAAAGGGAAGGACCGGCCCAATAAGACTGAAGATGCAGTTGCTACACCAGCCACCCAACAGGAAGATAAGCAAAGTGAAACATTGGAAAATGGCAATATGGGAGGTACTTCATCTGTTTTTTCTCATCGAAACTATTTGTATGAACTGTAAAGGATAACCACGCATTTTCATTCTGTTTCAACTAAAACTTCATTATTGTTTGCTGTTTTTTTCTATAAAATAGGTAGTTCATGGCTTTTATTTACTAGTATGGATGACCCACTGGTGACTATTTGCCTGTACAATTCACTAGTGACTGATTCACATGTTAAGCATATTGCTGACTTTAGTGGCTAAAATTCTATATTTTACAATATATCCACCATCATTTGCTAGCCTGCCAGGCTGCCATTGGATTGAGCTTTATCTGGGCTGCCGTAGATAAATTCAGAATTATGTGCCTTGCTAATTGCTTTGCTGGTACTGCATGAATATGTTCCTGATTGAATATAAACACCCAATGAATAATTCCATTTTCCAAAACTTTAACGAAGTAAATCTTTTGTTGCTAGTATGTGTTTAAGTATAATCAGTCAGCCCTCCATTAACAAGCAAGTGCATTTGGGGTTTGTGTGTGTGGGGTAAATTTTTTTAAAGTTCCAGAATATTTCATCTTTCTCCCCATGAGTTTGGTGATTACTACAATTACATCAGTTATTGCCTCTGCTATTTGTCCACAATTTTCCAAACATCAATGACATCTGTTACATACATATCCTCCCAACCATTTGGAATACATATAGCAAGTTTTTACCACAAAAGCCCTGACTTTTGTGTATGGAATCACAGTGAATTGAGCACATTAGGGGGAAGGTCAGAATTCTGGAAATGGCTCAGTCTCCATCCTTTATCAGCTGATGACTTCCCTTGCTCTATGCTGTCTATCTTGCAGAACCTAACGAAGAGAAGGGCTCTATAGTTACCGTAAACCAGAATGATTCCATAACTAGGCTCAAACGAGCAGCAGCCACTGCTATATCGGCAGCTGCTGTGAAAGCTAAATTTCTTGGTGATCAGGAGGAATATCAAGTTCGAAGGTTGACAGCACTGATGATCGAAAAACTGGTAGTGTGAAAATTCTGATCATGGAACCGTACCTGCTTCATTTTGTGTGTTCTACTACTTATAACTGTGATTGTTAAATATGATTATTCATTTCATGCAGTTCCAAAAAATAGAAGTGAAGATGTCGTTATTTGCTGAGATTGAGCAGGTGGTCCTTCGAACAAGAGAGTACACAGAGAAGACCAGAAAAAAGCTCCTATTGGAGCGAAATGCGATAATTGCAGCTCGCATGGGGGCATTGCCATCTAGGCCAAATCAGCCTGGTGTAGCTGGACACAGATTACCGCCTGGATATGGCAACCCCGCTGTACGGCCGCCAAATGCAATGCCGCGGCAGAGCAGCTGAGGAAATCCAGATTCCAGACTCCTAGTGACCTATACTTCATTCTTTTAGAAGCATACTTGAAAGACTCAAACCTACCAGCTTGTTGTAGCATTTTTTAGAAAGTACATTGTACAATTGTCTGTATAACTGCTGCCATGAAAATTCACCATTTTTCGCTTGAATTTTCGATTGTACCCGCTTCTCGGGACGCAATAGCTCCACAAAGATTTTAAACCTTCAGTCAGATTTGATCTATGTTGTAAAATAGAGAATAATTTTTATCATATTCTGTAATTGGAGTATGCTTCCATTCCATCAGATTTGATCGATGTTGCATATTGTCAGATATGCTACTGGTAGCTAGGCTTCACCTGCGTAAGCTGCATTTGCGTTGTTTGCACCGTGGAAACTTTCAGGCCCTGTTTAGATCTATAAAGTCAAAATACAAAATTTTTATAAATCACTTACATGGTGTACTAAATGTAGTCGAAAAATAAATCGCATTACACAAATGGACTGTAAATCGCGAGACGAATCTAATGAGCCTAATTAGAACGTGATTAGATATTAAATTGCTACAGAAATCTACAGTAAACATGCTCTAATGATGGATTAATTAGTCTCATTAGATTCGTCTCGTAGTTTACAGACGAGATCTGTAATTAGTTTTGTGATTAGTCTATATTTAATACTTCAAATGTTGAAAATTTTCTTCTAAAAATCCAAAAATCCAAAATGCAAAGTGATCTAAACAAAACCTCAATATACATGTAAATTTCTCTAGAAATCTGACAAATCTTTCAGTTCAAACTATGAACACATCTTACGATGCTCTCACGGAGTCACGGTAGCAGACGACGAGCTGAACCGGATACTGAACTCCGGTTTCTCGCCGGTCGGCCCCGGGTTTCCAACGGTCAGAATGCCCATTTACTCCGACGCAGCCAGCCATCGAAACGACCAAAGGAGGCCACAGTTTGAACGCGAGGTCGGCCGTTGGCTTTTCACCCGGTCCGCCCAATCTGCGCGGTAACAGAGCACAACACGCCACGCACTATCCACCAGTGCAAGCCACGTAGACCCGTTCCGCTGCGGTTTCACCTGTGACCTCCATCATGATCCACATGTCAGCAGGAGACGGTCCATTGGACCCGATCTATTTGAGGGGGAGGCCGTACCATCCCCTTCTGCCGAGATCGAGGCAGGCAGGCGCCCGTGCTTCCCATTTACGAGCCACCCCAGAGAACCAAGCGGTGGCTGCTGGGACCTGTCACCGACACGTGGGGTCGCGCGGGTGGACCCAGGATGGCAGTGGGGAGACAGCTCAGGAATGGCTGTACACGTCCTCTTTGGAAACGCAAGTGAAAGTCCAGGTCGCCCAGCAGCAGAAACGCAGTTTGAAAAGCCCCACGGCCTAAATTACGGAAATACCCCCAAGCACGACCCGCTGCGGACGCGGGCCTACCTGAGGAAATATGCCCTCGGTGGCAGAAGAGGAAATACAAGGAGAAATCGAGGGCCATTACGCCCGCCGCTCCTCGAACTTTCCCGCCTGAAACCCTCTCGCCTCCCAAAGCCCTCGCCGTCTACTAAAAATAAATATTAAGGCCCCTGCTCGTGCTCTCGTCCTGTTCCTCTCCCCACTCCCACCATTTCTCGACTTCCCCTGATTTCTTTTCTTCTGATAAATTGTCTGTGCTTGGGGAAGCATCAATCGAGGTATTTTGTTTTCCTCTTGAAGTTTCTGTTGTTCGGATGTTCATCCGAGAAATGGCATTTTCTTTTTGGTCTGAATCTCCACTCTGAGAGTGCAGATTCTGCATGTTTGTCGGACTCTCCTATTTTGAGTTGCTAATTTGGTACTCCTGATTTAGGGTTCTAGCTCTTGGTTTGAGGTGGTACTAATCTGATGAAGCTGTGATGAAATGGGGTTTAGGGTTTTAGATCGATCCATGATTTATTATTTTAGATCGATCGATGATTTATTTTTTTTAGATCTTTCGATGATTTGGGATTCTTTTCTGAAACATTTCGGCAGGGCTTTATCTGGTGGTAGACCCATGGTAGAAGAGATGGTAGTCGCCGTGGCGAACGGGGTGAAGGCGGAAGTCGCCCCCGCCGCTGCCACGGCAGATTCTCCTAAATCCGTTCTGGAGGACGAGGTTATTTTCTGGCCTGCAGATTTGTGCATTTTGCGTGCCCAAGCTTTCCAAACATTTCTACCTTTTGGCCTGAATGTAGTTGCTGACACCATATTTTTGTGTAAAATCAGAAAATTTCTCACCCCAATATCGGGAACGCCTCCCTTGCCACTGAGCCAACTAAGCAAGAGGAGGAGAGCTCGGATGATTTTGTGGATGCAAGCTCGTCCCTGCCTGTGGACCTTGAAATCAATATTGCTAGTGTGCACCCTGTCGTGGAGGAAGAGCAGCTTCCGGATGACCTTGAAATCAATATTGCTAGTGTGCACCCTGTCGTGGAGGAAGAGCAGCTTCCGGAGCCTGTCAAGGAGGAGGAAGTTGATGGTTTCTTGGATGAAAGTTTATCTGTGCCTATTGATCTTGAGGCCAAGAATGGCGATGCATCCCTGATCACAGAAGCAATGAAGAAGGAAGAGGAGCTGCTTGAGGAGGCGCGGATTAAGGCAGAGGAAGAAGAGGAGACCAGGAAGAGGGAAGAAGCTGCAAGACTTGCTTTTGATCCTGAGGCACGGTATAGCAAGTTAGATGACTTGCTGTCGAAGACACAACTCTTTTCAGAGTTTTTACTTCAGAAAATGGATCAAATCGCTGATGTATGTGTCTCTCATGGTGCTGGCAGTTTTTATGTTTATTTGCAATAGTTTTTTTTCTTCTTTGTCGTCAATTAATGCCATTACCTGGTTGCTAAGCAGGAAGTTGTTGAACCTCAAGCTGAAGAGCCGCCGGCAGAAGAAAAGAAGAAAGGACGTGGCCGGAAGAGAAAAGCTAAAGCTGTGCCCCAATACAATGATGTGAGTGCAGGATTCATTAAATTATCCCTGTCTTTTATAATTTTTGAGTTTAATGTTTTCTATAGATGGATTACATGGATGTTACATTGGACATATAATTACTAACTACAATAATATGTCTCGTCTGCTCACTTGGACTTCCACCAGTAGGATGTTAGTTTTTTTTATATGGAAATTACGGTAGGGATGGTGATGTGATGGCCACGTTTCAGTTGTAGCATCTTTCTGTTATATTTAATAGACTCTAAAAATATATTTGAAAGCTGTTCAAGGATGGGTTCATTACACGTACATTGCATGGTTTGTTTGATTTAGACTTCTTGATTCCTTCTGATCTAATGGGCATAGAGTTATGGAACTTTTACACATATGTTCTGGTCTTCTGGGGATGATCTAACAAGCAAAGAAGGGTCAGCAGAAAATTAATGTTCACAGAATAAAGCATTATTTTTTTGTGTCATTTCTGTTCTGACATCCATAAATATTAAATAAAATATTTTTCAGAAAAAGGCTAAGACGGCAGTGGCAGCCATGCTTACAAGATCTCGTGAAGAACGCCTCGCTGATGATTGTACTCTCTCAGAAGAAGAAAGGTGGAACAAAGAGCAAGCCAATCTTGTGCCTTTAATGACTGGTGGGAAGTTGAAGTCATACCAGATAAAGGGTGTGAAGTGGCTAATTTCATTGTGGCAGAATGGGCTCAATGGGATACTGGCTGACCAGATGGGCCTTGGGAAAACAATCCAAACAATTGGATTTCTTGCTCATCTGAAAGGGAAAGGAATGCACGGTCCATACATGGTAATCGCTCCTTTGTCCACTCTCTCGAACTGGGTGAATGAAATCTCGAGGTAATTATCTTTAGGCATTCTTTTAGCATCCTTAACATTGATGTTCTAATGATGAGACACTTGATTCCAGGTTTGTTCCATCTGTCACTAGTATCATTTATCATGGAGATAAAGTGGTCCGGGCTGAGATAAGAAGAAAATTCATGCCTAAAACTAACGATGCTGTTAGCCCTGATTTTCCGATAGTAGTGACTTCATATGAGATGGCCATGTCAGATGCAAAATTTCTTGCTCACTATAAGTGGAAGTATGTTGTTGTGGATGAGGTGATGGGAAAAGCAAATTTCATAAATTTTTAACTTTGTATGGCAGTTTTCCCTTTTTTGTATTTACATTTAAGTTATATGATTTCTACAGGGGCATCGTTTGAAAAATTCTAAGTGTAAATTGTTAAGGGAGATGAAGCGCATACCAATGGATAATAAACTCCTTTTGACTGGGACACCCCTTCAGAACAATCTTGCAGAGCTGTGGTCACTACTGAACTTCATTTTGCCTGATATATTCTCATCACATGAGGAATTTGAATCATGGTATGGTTTGCTCAATCACTTCATCTGGCAACCAATACCATTTGATCTTCTTATACGTGTCCCATTTGTAGTTTCAGCTTCAGCATTTTTGCACTCATCTTACTGATGGCAATCTTGATGCCTTCTTGCCTTGTATTAATACTGATTGTTATTTAATCAAACCTTCCAATGTACCATTTTGGCTTTGCTTTCATTTAGCTTGCTCTGCTATTGATAACTCTTATAATTTTCCTTGGTCATTGTTCAGATTCATATAGACTGTTTTGTGGTACCCAAGTGAATTGTCGGTTTCAATGTACATAAAAAGATTGTGAATTCATAAAGCCTAATAAATGCACATGTTCCAATTTTATGCTTGGGATGTTTTGTTCATAAGATTTTTACTTTAGTTGAAATTAAATTTCATGGGTTAGCAGACTTATGTTTGCTGATTTATATTGTGCATCTACACGTCATATCTTCTGCAGCCTCTGTTAAATGTCGACAGAGATTCACAATGTATTTTTTGCCCATTAATATTCATTCGGAAATGCTACTTTCTCAAATTCACTTATGGTTCCAAGTAATATTCCCATCTTCAGATAACAACTAAATAGCTGGATTATATTTGTTGCTAAGTATTCCATGCATTATGTTTGATTTGACTCCCTCTGCCTCAGTTGTGGTGACTCCTGTCTTCTTGAAGGTTTGATTTTTCTGGAAAAGCAAGTGAAGAAAAAGAAACTGAGGAGAAAAGAAGGGTTCATGTTGTTTCAAAGCTTCATGCCATTTTGCGTCCATTCCTTCTAAGGCGGATGAAAGAGGATGTAGAGCAGATGCTTCCACGAAAGAAAGAGATAATCATTTATGCTAACATGACTGAACTTCAGAAGCGAATCCAGGATCACTTAGTTGAGAAAACATTTGATGTCTACTTGAATGAAGAATCAGATATTGGTATTACATTTACATATGTTCATCTGCAGACTTACAGTACTTCATGCGTATAAATGAATAACCCTGTATTCTGACAGTTTTTTTTGTCTTTGTACTGTAGTGTTGCGGAGGCCTGGCATTAAGGCAAAGCTAAATAGTCTTTTTATTCAACTAAGGAAGAATTGCAGTCATCCTGATCTTTTGGAAGCTGCATTTGGAACAACAAGTTAGTATACTTCTCATTAATAATTCTGGGCTTGTTTGCTGATCTCTCTTTACATTATCATGTATTTTTGTTTGCAGGCCTGTACCCACCTGTTGATAAGCTTCTAGAGCAATGTGGCAAATTTCAGCTTCTGGACAGATTACTAACTTCGCTACTTGCACGAAAGCACAAGGTATATGGTTTTTCCTCTTCTTGCGTTGTGTTTTAGCTGTGTTTATATCCAAGCACACATTAACTTTAGTTCAACCACGAGTTTGTCCTTTTTTTCCTTCTAATATTGGATATTAACTTTATTTCAACCTTTATATATTTGTAGGTTCTAATATTTTCACAATGGACAAAAGTTTTGGACATTATTGAGTATTACCTAGATTCAAAAGGCCTCGAGGTTTGCAGAATTGATGGTAGTGTTAAGTTGGAAGAGAGGAGGAGGCAGGTAATTTACTAGCCTATGCAAGTGTATTGCTATTTTTCTTTGAGTATCTAAACTTTGAGGAATTGCATTATGCTTGGTTGTATTTTGCTGGGATTTTGCAAATGTACAAAATTTGGAATGTGCCATGGCACAACCATTAGTGACTTCTTACTTGTGTTAGGTCTTGAGTTCGAATCCTGGTTAGCGCGATTAAATAAAATAATTGTTGCTTGCTCCTATTCCACGTCTGAGGTTTGAGGAAGCTTCCACGTGAGGGGGAGTGTTGGAATATAAGTGAATTGCCCACCTCTCTCCATCAGCTTTAAGCTTTTGGGTTGAACTGGTCGGTGCATGCAACTCAATAACTTGCACTGTTCTGAAGCCACTTGTTGAATTGCACATTCTTGGAGTACAACTGAGAGCCCTTGGTAATCGTATTCCTGGTGATTGACATACATAGTATATTGTTGTTTTCATGATACTGCCTGTGTTTCAGCATGATCGTTTAGCTAATTGTTTAGTTGGTCATGGCATCACATTTTCCCTGCAGCCATGATTCCTTGAAATTCGATGATGTAGAACAGTTTCTGTCATTTGGTGAACACTAAAAAAGTAGCAAGCTGCATTTTACTGCATTTGTGTTGCTCCTTATTTGCTTCTCGGTTATTGTTTGTCTGTCTTCACTTCATAAAACTCATTTGCGCTTTTCCATCACAGATAGCAGAATTTAATGACTTGAATAGCAATATGAATGTCTTCATTCTGAGCACACGGGCTGGTGGGCTTGGTATCAACCTTACTTCTGCTGATACTTGTATCCTATATGACAGCGACTGGGTAATATTCTATCTTTAGTGTTGTACTCCATGAACCAAAATGTTCTTATGTTGGCTTGTTAAGATGTGTTCTTGCTGACTACATTCCTGGGCTCTTGGTTATTCATGCAGCTATGTTTCTCAGTTACCTACTAGTTCTAATTTGCTGTATGTTTTCTTCATCGTTCAGAATCCTCAGATGGATCTACAGGCCATGGATCGATGCCACCGGATTGGTCAGACACGGCCAGTGCATGTATATAGGCTGGCAACATCACATTCTGTTGAGGTACGGTTCAGTGATCTGTATTTTCAGATTTGTTGCTTGGCCTACTCTCAGGTTTACTCACTTTTTCGACATTGCAGGGGCGGATCATCAAGAAAGCTTTTGGGAAGTTGAAACTAGAGCACGTGGTGATAGGGAAGGGACAGTTTGAACAAGAGAGAGCAAAGCCTAATGTCTTAGAGGTAATAGCTTCATACTAACTCCTAAGTATATATAAAGCTAGCGACAATTTTTTCTTCAGATCCGCAACACCAAAATTTTGGACAGCAAACAAAGTAAATGCGAATGGGAAAATAGTCACGGATACAATTTTTCCATGTTAATGCAGGAAGGGGAGCTGCTGGCACTGCTCAGGGACGAGCAGGCCGAGGAAGACAAGATGATCGAGACCGACATCAGCGACGAAGATCTTTTGAAGCTGATGGACCGGAGCGACCTGTCAGGACCGCCTGGTGCTGCTGACGCTGTGCCACTGATCCCTCTGAAAGGCCCTGGCTGGGAGGTCGTGGTGCCCACAAAGAGCGGTGGCGGCATGCTCTCGTCGCTTACCAGCTGAGCGCCGGCGCTGTGTTTTGGCTGCATATCAGGCGATATTTTGCACATATGCCCCCGAAAACACTGTTGAAAAGGGGTGTTGCGCCTGCAGCAAGTAGAGTAGGCGATGTTGTGCTATAGGCCCCTGGAAGGCTGGAATCTGCGTTGTGACGTGAGCTGTGTGAGCTTCTGTTGCTGCATTTGCTGGTGGAGCCTGTAGCCCTCGAAAAAAGGTTTGTACGCCTTTGAAATGCAGCTTCCACTGAAATGCAGGCGTTTAAACTGTAATGCCTTAGGGCACTTAAATACGTTGGCTCTTTTGAATTCACTTGCAACTGCTGGGAAATTTGAAAGCCAGGGCTCATTGCTACAAGGCTGGGAAAGGTAAAACGTGTGCAAGTGATTGCTCAAGCATGGCACCCCGGCATGCGGGACGCTTCCTGGAACACCACCTGCGTCGCCACCAAGCTTTGCGACGAACTCGCTGGGCGTCGCAGGTCTCAACCGTGTGCTCCAGCTCCGTCGACCAGTACTCAGGTAGAAAGGAAAAGTCTGGTTTATACCTTCTAATTATCGCAAAAGTTTGATTTTTAACCTTTAACTACGAAATCGGACAACATACGTCATCCAACTGTCAAAATCGGGCAAATTTGGCCCTGTGGTGGTTTTTTATTTTGTGAGAATTAAAAATATTCAATTTTACACTAAAAAATTTATAAGTAATTCATTTTAGTAAAAAAATTATGAAATGGGTATCAAAAGTTTTTTTAAAATGTAACATATCTATTGTCACATGACTTGTGAGCTATTTAGATCTAATTTTTTTATGCTCATAATATTTGGCTACTTGCGGTTATGTCTATTATTTTTAATAACTAAGATTCAAATGGAGCAATAATAGATATGTTATATTTTTAGAAAAATTTTGGTACTAGTTTCATATTTTTCTGATTTAAAGTGAATTAGTTTTGATTTTTTAAATCTAATTAGATTTATTTAATTTTTTAGAAAATGTAAAACCACCCTAAGGGCTAAATTTGTTTGGTTTTGACAGTTGGATGGCCTATGTTATCTGGTTTCGTAATTAAATGTTGAAAATCAGATTTTTGTGATAATTCGATGGTGAAAATTAGACTTTTTCTCATGTAGAAAAGATACCTATCGGTGAACCAAATGTTAGCCTTGTGGTCGCCCCCGATCCTTGATCTCGCGCTCGTGGCAGCGTGTTGGGCCGTCGGGTTCGGTGGTTACCATCGTTTCTGCCAAGTCCGTCGCCAAACAATGACCGGAAAAATCCGTGGGCACGAGGAAGTGTGACTGGGTGACATGCTGAATCTGAGTGAAAAATACGACCACCAAGACCAAGGATATCAGAAAGAGTACACGGGCTATATGCTTGAAGCCGCGCTGGGCAATCCTATTCTTATTTTTTACCTTCAGATTCGTATACAACAACTTCTAATTTTCCATAATCCCACCTATCTTCCAAACAATAAGTTAATGTATTTCCTAGAAAATTAATCAAAATGAAAAAAAGAAAGATAACTTAGAGCAAAACAAAATGATCTCTATTTTAAAATGGAAAGAGTACCACAGACACATATAGATCAATAACCAGCAAGCAACATGAGCGTCCTTGCCAATCTGCTGGTAGCATGAATAATGAGAAAATGAAATGCTGCTTCCAATATTTGCGGCATGCAGCCATGTTCCCGCTATAGACAACATGTATGCATCCAAATGATTTAGTAGCTCTTGGGTCTCTCGGTTCACCGGCACTCGGCTACACGAATACTTTCATGCTGATCTAGTATAAAATTTTAGTGAGGACCTATCAGTGTATGAGCTATCGTAACTTCACAAAATAAAAATATATAGGCTAAATTCCACAAAAACTAGAGTGAAGTCTACTAGAAACTAGCTAGAGTACGAGTGGGGGCATATGCCCTTGCTTGATCCTATACGGACGTACGGGTGCCCTCATTTGGTATGAAATTGACAGATTAATTAGTACTTAATGATTTTCAACAACTAGCTAGCTACTTCTCTTCTCCTCGCCATGTCATCTCCGGAGGCTACTCTACTCTCTATTTATAGCTCTACAGCTCTTGTTGAGCTAACATATAATGTACACTACGGGATTCCATTTATTTGCCATGTGTCTGGAGCACACGGCAAAAGACGAAATATACACGGCAAATTCTTTGTCGTGTGGTACACATGACAAAGAGCTCATGGCTTATAAAGGCCGGCAAAGAGCACCTTTGTCGTGTGCCTTTTGTCGGACACACGGTAAAGTTAGAGATGGCAGCGGATCGGGTTCGGTGCGAGTATCCGCGGGTTTCGGTTTTTCGGGTTTCGGGTTTGGTGTTGGTTTTTCGCTAACGGTTTTCAGGTTCGGGTTTGGTTTCGGGTTTTGGTTTCCACCCGTGGATATCCAATGGATATCCGAAATAAATTATTTGGAATTAAAACTCATGTTTTATAATATGTTAATGATAATTTGTTTACTTAGACTATTAAATTTATTGAAAGTTGAGTCATGAAAATATTTATTATTTGTTGCCTCTTGTTTATACATGTGAATATGTGTATATTTATCTGCGGGTTTCGGGTATCCATTCGGGTTTCGGGTATCCGCGGGTTTGGTTTTGGTGATGGATTTCCACCCGAATCGGTTTCGGGTTCGGGTTCGGGTTACGATTTTGGGTTTCGGTTTTGGGTGCACGGAGACTCCACCCGATCCGAACCCGACCCGTTGCCATTCTTAGGTAAAGTTTGCCGTGTGCTTTGGTCGACACTCGGCAAATATTTTCGAAAGGATTAAAAAAACAAAAAATCTCGCGGCCGTTGTCCTGGTCGCCGCCGTCCATTGGTCGCCGCTGCCGCCGCTCCACTGCCTCCCGGCGCCACCTAGCCATCGGCCCGCGCCGCCGCCGCCGGGGACAGATTCGGCCGCGCCGCCACCCGCCGGGGGCGGATCCGCATCGCCGCGCCGCCGCGCCGCCGCCCCGCCTCGCGACGCCGCACCGTCGTCGCGACGTCGCCCGCAAGTGATTCAAATTTGAACCGCAAGTTTTCAAATTTGAATCACTTGCGGTTCAAATTTGTCGATGTCCTGACCCGATGGTCCGGCACCAACTAGTGATGATGCTGCGTGTTCCTCGTTCTAGATGGTTGATGCAAGATGCAACTCAGTAACGCACGGGTTTATCCTGGTTCCGGCCGTGGGGCCGTACGTCCAGCAAAGGGGTGTGCGAGAGCACTGTACTGTCTTGTACCGGGGGTGCCTGTAGTAGGGGTACAAGCGAGGCGAGAGAGGGAAGGAAGCTCCCAGGTCTTTGCTAGAGGAGGAGTTGATTGAGGCGAGTGCCAATATCGGGGCTCAGAAGAGCGTATGTGCACATGTGTGTGGTGCTGAGTGTTGTGTTCTGCCGGATGGATGTCGATGAATCCGCCCCTAAGATAAAGCCCGCCTCCTTCTTTTATAGACACAAGGAGGGGCGTAGTACATGCACAGGAGATCGTGGAAGTCGTCGTCTTCTACCCGAATCGCGGGGGTGCAGTGGTCAAGCACCATAGAAAGTATACTGCGGGGTATGGCGTCTGGCGTGACAGTCGTCCTGGGCGTCGTCCTTGGCCTTGCGGAGATCGCACCGGCGTCCTTGTAGCTCCAGCGGGCGGCGTGGTCGTTGCTGTAGGGGGTACCGTCCTCCAGGCGTGGCGTGGCGACGTTTCGAGGGTCCTGCTGGCCAGGGTCTTGTCCTGGTCAAGGCCGGAGCCGCTTCCGAGGGCCGTGCCCATGTCGTTCGAGGGTTCCGCGTAGGGGAAAGCACGAAGGAGGTACGGAGAGTTGGCAGCACAGTGGCTGGAGCAGTGCCGAGCACGTCTTGCACTGCGTCGCCACAGCGTTCGGAATGGCGGAGCAGTGACCGGAGTTGGTGGACGGGACTCCGGTCACAGCCACTATACGGAGTGGCGTCCTGACGCCGTCTGACCCGGGCGCTGTGGAGGAGTGGTTGGCTTTAATGCCTCCGTACGGCGGGAGAGCGGGCGGATGGTGGTTTGTCCTTTCTGTCGAGGGGTGGCCTCGAGCGAGGTGGAGACGTGGGGCGCGGTCGAGGGTCTCGGCGCTCTCGCTTGCGCTGCCGAGAGGTCATGTTCGTCGCGGCCCTCCGAAGATGAAGAATGCGTTCTCCACCGGGGGGAACTCGTCATCTCCACCTTTGTCGCCAGCATCCTTCTTCTTGTCCTCGTCGCGATGCGCGACACGGTTGTAGTACTTCCGGAGCATCTCACACTGCTCGAGGGTGTGGTTGACCAAGCCCTTGTGGTAAGGGCACGGCTTCTTGAGCATATCGTCGAACAAGCCGCCACCGCCTCGAGGGGGGCCTCGAGGTCCCTTATGGTCCGGGGCAGCGACAAAGGCCTCGTCGGAGTCCTCCGCCTGTCCCGGTCCGCGCTGGTTCGGTTGGGCCGGCTTCTTTCCTTTCTTCCCCCGCTTTTGCTTCTTGGCGGGGGCGTTGGTCTTGGCGCTGCTGCCCTCTGCGACCGCATCTTCCTTGCGCTTGTTTGCCTTGTCGTCAAAGATGGCACCGACTTCCTCCTCGCCGGCGGCGTAGTTGGTGGCAGCATCGAATAGCTCATTGGTACTGGCGGGACGGCTTCGCGCAAGCTCGTGCACCAGGTTCCTGCACGTCATGCCTTCGAGGAAAGCGTTGATGACCTCGACGTGGGTGATGCTGGGGAGCTCGGTGCATTGCTTGGAGAAGCGCCGCACGTAGTCGCGCAGGGACTCATTGGGCTTCTGCCGACACCCTTTGAGGTCCCAGGAGTTCCCAGGGCGCACGTAAGTGCCCTGGAAGTTGCCCACGAAGATCTTGACTAGGTCGGCCCAGTCGTGGATCTGGTCCGTGGGCAAGTGCTCGAGCCACGTTCATGTGGCGTTAGCGAAGTGAAGGGGGAGGTTGCGGATGATGACCGCGTCGTCCGTCGCACCGCCCAGCTGGCATGCTAGGCGGTAGTCGTTGAGCCAGACCGCGGGATCGGTCTCGCCCGAGTACTTGACGAGGGTGGTGGGCTGTCGAAAGCGTGGGGGAAAGGGAGCGGTACGAATCTCCCAGCTGAACACACGGGTGCCCGGAGGCTCCGGTGACTCGCCCCTGTCGTGCTCGGGGTCGAAGCGACCACCCCGTCGAGGGGTGTATTTCCTGCCATTGATGATGTTGCTGGCGTCGCCGTCACCGGCGTGTCCGCGCGTGTCGTGGAGTCGCTCCTTCGCGGGAGTCCTTCCGATACGGCCATGCACCGAGGGTGCCTTCGCCCCGTCTACTGCGGATGCCTTGCCCTTTCCTTCCGGGGGAGAGTGCACCGAGGCCTCGCGGCCCTGGTGTGCTGTACCTCTGACCTTCGGGACTGTCGAGCGCATGCGAGATCTAGAGCTCTCAGCCTGCTGCACAGTAGCCTGCTCGATGAGCACCTGTGCCTCGTGGCGCAGGTTGTGGCCCGAAGTCGTACATGGCTCGGGCATTGCTTGGAGTAGGTAGGCAGCAGCGATGAGTTTCTCGCTGGCCGTCTTCAGTTCCGGTGGTCTGGCGACGTTGTCAGCTAGGATCCGTTCCCGGGCGACGCGCCCCCCTGTCCGGGCCTGCGCGCCACGCGCGGTGCGCTGCTGCTCGAGCGCAGTGCGCAGCTCCTGTGTCTGCCGGCGCTGCTAGTCGAGCCTGGCTTGAACATCCTTGAGTTGCGCCAGCTGTGCCTGCCGCGCCGCCGAGCCTGACGAAGAAGAAGGGGTCGCGACAGGCACCACTGCTTGGTTTGCCTGTGCGTTTGCCCCGTCGTTCCCGTCATTGCCCGGAGCGTCGCCGATTTGCCCGTCCGCGAGCTGAACCATGAAGCACTCCCGAGTGGGATCGTAATCCCCTTCGCTGGAGTCCTCGGAGCAGGTGAGGCAGTAAGCCGCTGCGAGCTGGAACGAGCGGAAAGCGTCGAGGTCGCGGACCCCGGAGTAGTCCTCGGCCTCCTCGGCCGTGAAGTTGTCCATGAAGAAGTTGATGTCGTCGGCGATCGAGCCCGCCGTCTCGGGGTAGGAGTGATCAGGAGATGACGCGATGAGGTTGCGGATCGAGAAGAGGTGATGACCCGGCAAATCCTCGTACTCGGTGAAGTTGGTGCTGGATGAAGAGGCATAGGTGGCAGCGTTGTGCATCCCAAAGGGAAAGGGCGACGACGCAGTCGCACCCTCCCTGGGAGGCACTGGGGCTGCAGTCGATGATGGCACCGGCGCAGATGGCGCCGGAGCACGTGATGACGAAGTGGTGGCTCCATCGGCCGCGACACTGAGCCGCGACATGACAAACTCAACCCACGTGGGGGAGCTGAGGCGTGCCGCCCCATGCGCGCTTGTCGCGAGCACTGGCCCGAGCGCCTGTTGCGCCGGGCTGGTGAAGTCGGAGTGTCGGGGTTGCATCTGGGCGAAAGGAGCTCCATGAGGTATCCGTTGCCGGTTGCCCTGAACTCAAGACTCCCGAACCGAATCTCGTATCCCGCTGGGAGCGGATCCGAGGCGCCCATGGGAAATGGGTTGGATCTGCCCGTCATCCCTGGATATCAAATGGGAACAAAAGAGAAATGTCACGCAGCTTCCCCTACCTGGCGCGCCAACTGTCGGTGTCCTGACCCGATGGTCCGGCACCAACTAGTGATGATGCTGTGTGTTCCTCGTCCCAGATGGTTGATGCAAGAGGCAACTCAGTAATGCACGGGTTTATCCTGGTTCCGGCCATGGGACCGTACGTCCAGCAAAGGGGTGTGCGAGAGCACTGTACTGTCTTGCACCGGGGGTGCCTGTAGTAGGGGGTACAAGCGAGGCGAGAGAGGGAGGGAAGCTCCCAGGTCTCTGCAAGAGGAGGAGTTGATTGAGGCGAGTGCTAATATCGGGGTTCAGAAGAGCGTATGTGCACATGTGTGTGGTGCTGAGTGTTGTGTTCTGCCGGATGGATGTCGATGGATCCGCCCCTAAGATAAAGCCCGCCTCCTCCTTTTATAGATACAAGGAGGGGCGATGTACATGCACAGGAGATCGTGGAAGTCATCGTCTTCTCTCCGAATCGCGGGGGTGCAGTGGTCAAGCACTTTAATACTGCAGGGTATGGCGTCTGGCGTGGCAGTCGTCCTGGGCATCGTCCTTGACCTTGCGGAGATCGCGCCGGCATCCTTGTAGCTCCAGCGGGCGGCGTCCATGTTTTCAAGTCGTCCGATTAATCGCGATTAATCGCGATTAATCGCCCAGGTCGGTTCTCCAAGTCCGACCAGCACCACCGACCCGACCAGAGCGACCAGAAACCTGGTCGTCCGATTAGTCGTCCACTAATCGCGATTAGTCGGTCGACCAGGGCATTTCTCGACCAGGGCAGCATGAAGGTTTCTCACTTTCTCCTAACAACTTCATTTTTTTGTTTCAGCAGCAGGGATTCAGCAAGAAGAATATGGAGTTTTGGACAAGAAGCTGGAGTTCTGGAGAGCAAATATCAAAAGTAAGTCACCAAAACCTGCAGAATTGCTTGCTGTATACTATATTGTATATATATATAATTATATATACACTATATAGTATATACTGAACATGTAGACATATGGACGATTAGGGAACGACCAGGCTCGACCAGGCTCGACCAGGTCGACCTGGTCGTCGACTAATCGCGATTAATCGCCTGGTCGGTCCCTAGGCGACCAGGACCGACCAGCCGATTTGAAAACATTGGGCGGCGTGGTCGTTGCTGTAGGTGGTACCGTCCTCCAGGCATGGCGTGGCGACGTTCCGAGGGTCCTGCTGGCCAGGGTCTTGTCCTGGTCAAGGCCGGAGCCGATTCCGAGAGCCGTGCCCTTGTCGTTCGAGGGTTCCGCGGAGGGGAAAGCACGAAGAAGGTACGGAGAGTTGGCAGCACAGTGGCTGGAGCAGTGCCGAGCACGTCTTGCACTGCGTCGCAGGTTCCCACAGTGTCGCCACAGCGTCCGGAATGGCGGAGCAGTGACCGGAGTTGGCGGACGGGACTCTGGTCACAGCCACTGTACGGAGTGGCGTCCTGATACCGTCTGACCCGGGCGCTACGGAGGAGTGGTTGGCTTTAATGCCTCCGTACGGCGGGAGAGCGGGGCGGATGGTGGTTTGTCCTTTCCGTCGAGGGGTGGCCTCGGGCGAGGCGGAGACGCGGGGCGTGGTCGAGAGTCTCGGCGGGGAGCCCTCGAGCGAGGCGGAGATCACCCCGTAGGTTTGGGGAGCTTGGATGGGCCGTACTGTGTATGTGGGCTACGTATTGGGCTTCTTTGAGTCCTTTCCTTTCTTCCGGATTGGAAGGAGGCTGTAGGCCTTCATGGGCCCGGTTACCTAACATGTGTTTGCGTTTTTAGGGCAATTTTAGTCCCCTGGTTAGGGGGCCCCTAATCATGGTACCCGATAAAATTTGACTTAATTCAAAAAATTAATATAGCCAACAAATACAAAAAATATACCAAATTTTAATATGAAGTACCACAAGTTATATGTAGGGAGTAGAAAAAGTTTCGAGTTGGAAGGAGAAAATAAATTATTCTTTTTGCCGTGTGCTTTTTTTGGCACACGGCAAATCCATGCTTTGTCGTGTGTTTTTTGGCACACGGCAAACTATTGACTTTGGCGTGTGCCAAAGAAAAGGCACACGGCAAAGCATGGATTTGCCGTGTATTTTTTTAAGCTGGGTGTTTTTGTTGTGGCACACGGCAAAGTGGCTTTTTGTCGTGTGCCCGATAAAAAGCACACGGCAAACAATGAAACACAAGGCAAACATAGATTTTCCGGTAGTGGTGCAAACCAAACTTTTTGTGCAAACATTAATCTGGACCACCGGATCAACATCCAAGGAGGTGCGCAGGGTAGTAAGAGGCGGAATTTGCAAAAATGTGATTAGAGGTGGGTGGTTAATTGTAAAATTACCCAATCCCCCATGCCCCTAGATGTTGATCCGATGATCCAGATTAAAGTTTGCATGGTTTGCACGAAAAAGTTGATTTGCACTTGATATGTTCCCGTCATGCTGTGTTCTCCCTCCAAGCCATGAAATGGAGTAATAGGGTGGATGGATGTATGCCTGATGTTGTACCCTTTTCGAAAATCATTAGAGTTTGGCATTCTTATCACAGTTAAATTTGCTCATCATTGACTCAGCTATTTGAAAGTCTATCTTGTGAACTGAAGCTTGCTTTACTTGCATGTCCACTCAGTGACTAGCTGACTGGATTTGGAGAAGAGTGTACTCATGGCATTGAAGCCGGACTGCACGGTGCTACACAAGAAGCTGAGCGTGGCAATTTCATTGGCCGAGCAGGAGAAGCAAAGTGCTGAAAATCAGGGCTCAGGTTAAGTTGCTACCGTTTCTTGTATAACCGTGTATAATAAGCATGTTGTTGGTTTGACATGTGCAGTGTAATGTAGCGACAGAAATGTCATGCTGATCTTAGATGACGTTCACCAATTTCCTTCATGACGTTGGAGTATACTGGTAGTGCCCTTTGTGACTTCATAGTTGTACTTGCACCATTGCACTTGTTTTTGAATCACTGTCTGTTTTGTGGGTGAGGCTGCACAACATCATGGGCCTCTGTCTTGACTAATGACAATCCCAGTGCGAATCAGGATGTCCTCCTTGCCTAGCGGAGTGCAACAGCAGCGACTTCTGAGACACTGTAGTGGTCAGTGAGATTTTTAGCTTGGCCCCTCAAATGCACAGCTTGAGAAATGTGCTACAAGTTTATGTTTTCCACTATACGTAACTTTTGTTGGAATATAAGTGAATTGTCCACCTCTCTCCATCAGTTTAAGATTTTAGGTTGAACTGGTCGGTGTATGCAACTCAATATGGTTGAACTTGCCCACCTCTCTACATCAGTTTAAGCTTTTGGGTTAATCATCTTCAGACTGAGAATGCAAGTCTGAACCCGTGGACAATCTGAAGAGAAAATGCCACATTGTCTGTGCTTGCTCCGTTGCTCGATCTGCAGAACACCCGCTGCTGTGGAGCATGCCTGCTAGTCTTTTCAGACGATTCCCCCAAATAATGTAACACAGATCGATGCGAGTATGTTCGACGTGTCATTGGTGGAAGGTGAGCAACACCTAACGGTCTGAACGGCGAACGCCGGCGGTGCTCCGCCGAGCCCAAGGCTCAGTGCAAGGTGGCATTCATGGGCACCTGCCATGGTTGTCGTCGTTCGAAACACCGAGCACGATATCGGCATGCATGTGCATGTCGAACGTGCGTAGCGCACAAGACGTGCGCGGCATAGCGAGTTAGCGAGTGCGACTCAGCACGATCTGAATGAGCCGGCGCTCCGGCGAGCCACCACATGCAGCAGAGACGAGGGTGTTGCGACACAACTACAAAAGGGGTGTTCGGTGTTCGAGTGCCGGAGCACAGCTCTTCGTGGCCCTCGGGCCTTGGTCATGATCGGTACAGTGCAAACGAGGAATGCCACACAAGCTGACCCCTTTCAAGAGGGAAAGGAGATAGGAGAGGGAGGCAACAAAGTGCCGGGGCGGGGGCGGCTCTCCGGCGAGGCATGACATGCAGCCACGGTGGCGTTCCGGCGACAAATAGGGAGGACAGTATTCGAAATGCCACCCGAGGGTGGACGGTGTTTAAAATACTGTCCACCCGTGGGCTCTGGTACCATTTTACCCATTGGATCTGACTCATGCAGCCCAGATGGAGCGAGGACTCGATCGTCCTTGTCAGCCTGGCGCGTCCGGCCCATGGCCGGGAGCTGAATGCCAAAGCCCGCAAGCACCATGGCGGAGGTCGGAGGCTAAGACTGACTCCAATAAGACAAAGCAAAACGAGGAAGGCATTCGGCAGTTTGCATCACACACACAAAAAAAGCCGATCTCCAACAGCGCAGCGCAGCGCGCACCGCCCCCTCCCACCGCCACCCCTTCCTGCCGGTCTCCTCCCGCCGCCGCCCCTTCCCGCCGGTGGCCGCCCCCTCCCCTCCTCCATTTGCCACCCGCGCCGCCCCTTCCCCTCCTCCCGCTGGTGGTCGCGGCCGCGCGGCTGACGCGGAGGCACCGGCGCCACCCCCTCCCCTCCCCGCCCGCTCGAGCTCCGGCGCCGCCGGCCACCTCCTCCTCCGGCCTCGGTCCGTGGCTCCCTCCCTCAGCGGCTTGCTCCGTCCGCAGATCCACGTGATGCTGCGGGCGAGCTGCGCGCCACCACGGGCGGGCGGGCAGCCAAGCTCCGCACCACCGCGGGCCGGCCACGACGGTCCTTGGCGGCATGGCGCCGGCGGCCCTCCTCCCTCCCCTTCCACCACCGTGCCACGCCGCCACAGCCCTGCCGCCTCCCCTGCTCCGCCGCGCCAGGCTCTAGCTGCTGCTGCTCCGGCCCGCAGCCGCGCCTCGCCTCCTCTGCCCGCGGCCGCGCTCCGCCTCCCTGCTCCACCGCGCAGGCAAATGCGTAAGAGGAGAGAGGGAGCGCATTTTTCCATTGCCTCTCTCCTCCGAGGCATTTTGCCTCTCCGTGTGCCTCTCTTTGTTGGAGACGCGGACTTCCACTACAGTAGCCAGTGGCGAGGCAAAATGGATTTGCCTCCCCCGATGCTCAGTTGTTGGGGTCAGTCTAAGGTCTGGCGCGCCATTGGAGCGTGATGAACACGTCAGCAGGCTCGTTGGCCGAGGACGTGGATGCCGCCGCCGCCGTTTGCCCAATTCCTTCGAGGACCAGCCCTTGCGCGCTTTGGTCTGGGCAATCGTCTGTGGGCCACCGGCTCGTACCTCCTCGTCACCGCTGGCGCGAGCTTCCTACTGCTCTGAGTTCCTTGGCAAGTTTGCAACACAGAATCGAAGTGCACGGTGGGACAGGGAGCACGCCTGCAGCAACGGCGTTCTACTTTGCAGCTAGGTTCAAACTTGAGTTGAGCTCTTGGTTCAGATTTTACACTCCTTTCCTCCGCCGCCGGCTGAATCGCCACCATCGCCGGGCCGCCACCGCCACGGACCTCCTCCTCTAAAGCTGCCGGTGACCATTGGAGCTCGAAACTCGAAACCTTAACCTCCACCGGCCACAGCCTCAACCACCACCCGACCGTCGCCCCCCCCCCCCCCCGCGCCTTCCACCTCCGATTCCGTAAGCGGAACCTCCACCCCTTCCTCTCCCCCTCCCCCTCCCTTCCTCTAGCTCACACTTCTTCGGACAACGTGAGCAAGAGGAGGAGGGAGATCGGGAGGCTCCCATGAACCACACGAATCTCTAAAATGGATAACATCAGATGTATTATAGTATTGGGCTATTGGCGCAGTCGCCGCCGCCGCCGCTCGGCCTTCTTGGCCGTGTTTGGTTCACGCTAGAGAATCCTAGTGCACGCCCGCATGAAGTACTAAATGAAGTCTATTTGAAAAAACTTTTTTAGGGATGGGTGTAACTTTTTGCGACGAATCTAATGATGGTAATTAATCGATGATTGACTACAGTGATGCTACAGTACCATCCTCTAATCACGTTGCCAAAGGACTTATTAGATTCTTCAGGGTTTCTAGCGCGGGGATTCTGAAGTTGGTTTTGTAAACTTGTTTTATTTGACACCCCTAATGGACGGTCAAATGTGTTCCAGAATTTCCCTAGCTCAAACCAAACAAGGCCCTTAGCGCACGAGTAATCTACAAATGGGCCGAGCTTAGAGTTACAAGGGTGGCCGTCGGCCCGTATGCATGTGCTGGCTTGTGGGCTTCGCTATGCGCTTTAGTTTGTCACTGGGCCATATGGAAAATGAACTGGACGACGACTGCTGAATGACCTCTATTCGACTTTTTTTTATTATTTCACATCTCTTTTTTAGGGTATTCTTGTATTTTAGCACATCTTTGGTGCCTCCTCTCCGGACAGATGTATAGTACAGGCATTTGCCTCCGCCGTCAGTTGCAAGCGCTATATTTGCTCGTTTAAATTCATAACCTGCTGCCAAGAGTTGCAACTTGCAACCACGCCTCTAAAGGCTAGCGCGAGTAGAAACACAAAGAGATGGCACTGGACAGACTGTTTAACCATAAATAGATATTTGCCAGTTGGCCCTATTGCCGTCAACAAAGGCAACTTTCCACTTCTGCATACCCAATCTTTTTTGCCTGGTGTCTCCTGACGTCACGCAGCAGCAGGCACTTGCCTGCAATAGTGACATGAGACATCTCTGAAGTGTCAACACCCATATGGCTCATCTTACCCAGTAGAAAAGGAAAACCAGAAATTAAAAATAAAAAACTCCCAAGTTCCTGCACCTTCAGCACCCACTTGCAATTGGCAATGCACGGCAAGCCTCTTACCTGTCACCACGTCCATGCGCGTTGCGCAAAAAATGATAGGCGTGTGCCGTCGTACCACTTGCTGGCTTGCTGGTAGTGGTAGGCAGGAGTTCATCCCGTCCGGCACACTGCATATGCGCAGCACGGCAAGCAAGACCATGGCGGCCATGCCGACCCTTTCCTAGCGGCCTCCCAAAGTCCTAGGCAAAGATATGATGGCCATCTTCCCTTTCAAAAATTTTGCGCCGCGAGAATCATGCTCCATAAATAATGAAGCTTCTTTCTTCTAAAAATACCGCAAAAAAAGGACTGCCAAAAGAAAAAAAAAAGAAGGATCTTCTTTTTTGCATCGAGTTGAAAGCTTAAGCCCCCAACATCCTGACACCGGTTTCTCTGTTCGAAACTTCTTGGTGCGGCCGGCGTGACTGGGATCGCCAAAAAAAAATCAGGCTTGCCATGTCAATGTACACGCGTCACCATCCTATAGCTGTGACAAAGCATGTGGAAACTTTGAAAGGATCCAATCAGTAGATACGTCAGATTACCCCCAATCAATCGACAAGATTACTCCACGATTACTCACCATGTTCTTTGTATAAACACCCTACAAGATCACCTGTGGTCCATTGCCATCCTTTCACAGGCTTCCTCCTTCTACCCCTGCTTGCTGCACAGTTCAAGACCGCCGGCCGTTCTAAAGACGGAACGCGAGGGCGGCTTTGTTTTCAGCGGGAGCGGAGGGACTTTAGCGCTTTGGTCTTCTGCTTTTCCACCCGTTTTCGCGAAAGCTTTGCGCGGCCGGCCTTGTTGTTGTTATTGCTCCGGAAAAGGCTGCGGCGAGAGCGCCCGCCGGGTGTTCCTTGCCTCGTTCTCTTCCTCGCTAAGCAACCTGGGGGTGGAGGGCCGACCAGGGCTGGGTCGCCGCGCCTTGCCGGGAAAAGCGAGGGCCCGAAGCCCGCAGGATAAGAAGCAGCAGAGAGCCGGAGGGACACGCGGAGTCCGTCCGATCCGATCAGATCGTGCCTCTCCGTTTGTTTGTGTGAGGGAAGGGACAGTGGTCAGTGGAGATGGCGGAGAGGGGGTGGGTCGTGCTAGCGCTCTTGGGAGTCGTCCAGCTCCTTCGTCTTCCTCTCGCAGGTGAGTGTCTTCTTGTGTTCGACTCTGTCAGTTCATCGCAACTCTGCTCTTGCTGAAACACTCGAGGGCATCTTTCTTTTTTCCTTTTCTTTTTCTTCTTTTGGGGATTTGGGTTGAACGTCAGTTCATCGGGGTTCTGTTCTTTGCTGAAACATCAAATGTTGGTTACCAGTTGCAAAGCTGATTCCCAATTCTCAAAGAGAAATTCAGCATAGCTGAATATGCTAATAGCCAGCTATTCCCTCCATTTCAAATTATAAGTCATTTTAAAAATCTTGGAGAGTCAAAGTTTTTCAAATTTGACCAAATTTATATAACAAAATAATAACATTTATTTATGATACAAATTAAGTATTATTAGAATCTTTGTTAGCTATATTTTTATAGTATATCTAATTGATGTCATATATTTTTATATTTTTTCTATAATTTTGATCAAACTTTGAGATAGTTTGACCCTTTAAAATTTTTGAAATGATTTATAATTTAATACAAAGGGAGTACAAACTACTCCAGCTCCCAACTCGGATAGCTGGATCTCGTCTTGTGCCCTGCGACGCTCTTCTTTCCCCTCGTCAAGCCACTGCTTCTCTGGACTCCTCCATCAGGCTTTCCCTGTTCGTTGTCGGACAGCGAAAAAATGCCCGTGTAGAATACAGCCGTGCTGGCATTCTCTGGAGCTTTCGTCTGAGCCACATTCATCCCACCGTCAATGTGTCAACATGGCCGCGTCGCGGAGTCACCGGTCGTCAGGACATCATGCGACGGCGACGTGTAGCGCCGGGCAGTGACGCGGTGACACCTGCCTGCCTGCCGCTACTGACATACAGATACAGTTCGCAGGTTTGTTTGGCGTGATTAATAACCGGTTTGAATTTTTCGCATGGGATTTCGGTTTTGACATGTGATTTTTGAAAGTTTAAACCTTGCCTCTTCATTCTTCACCTCGTTGCGACAAAATTCAGTTAAATCTTTGTGCACTGAATTTCTACATTTGCTCAACTGCTTGTGTTCGATTTGACTTCTTTTGGATTTTTTGAAAAGAAAACTTATGGAGATGTCTAATTTTTTTATGAGATTTGCCTGCATTCTTGTCGTTAATGGTTGATGTGCAGTTGTGCACAATACGCTGACTAGCTGGCAAACGTGTCTGCAGCGCCGCAATCCTTCATCGGCATCAACTACGGCGACGTGGCGGACAACCTCCCACCGCCGTCGTCCACCGCGCGCCTCATCCAGTCCACGACCATCTCCAAGGTCCGCCTCTACGGCACCGACCCGGCCGTCGTCTCCGCCTTCGCCGGCACGGGGATCTCCCTCCTCCTCGGCGCCGCCAACGGCGACATCGCCAACCTCGCGTCCTCGCTCGCCGCGGCCGCCGCCTGGGTCGCCGCGCACATCCCGGCCTCGTCGCCGGCGGTCTCCACTGTCTCCGTCGGCAACGAGGTCCTCTTCGCCGACGCGTCGCTCGCCTCGCAGCTCGTCCCGGCCATGCAGAACCTGTACAGCGCGCTGCCGCCCAACTCCAGCATCAAGGTCTCCACCGTGCACGCCATGGACGTGCTCGCGAGCTCCGACCCGCCGTCCTCCGGAGCGTTCAAGCCGGAGCTCGACGCAGCGCTCAACCCGGTCCTGGCGTTCCTGAGCAAGACCGGCTCGCCGTTCCTCATCAACCCGTACCCCTACTTCGCGTACCTCAGCGACCCGCGGCCGGAGACGCTGGCCTTCTGCCTGTTCCAGCCCAACGCCGGGCGGCCGGACGCCGGGTCCGGGCTCACCTACACCAACATGTTCGACGCGATGGTGGACGCCGTGCGCGCGGCGCTGGACGCCAAGGGCTACAAGGACGTGGAGATCGTCGTCGCCGAGACCGGGTGGCCGCACAAGGGCGACCCCGACGAGGCCGGCGCCACGGCGGAGAACGCGCGCGCGTTCGTGTCGGGCCTCGTGTCCCACCTCCGGTCCCTGGCCGGCACGCCGCGCGTGCCGGGCAAGTCGGTGGAAACGTACATCTTCGCCGTGTACGACGAGGACCTCAAGCCCGGCAAGGGGTCGGAGCGCTACTTCGGGCTGTTCCAGACCAGCCTCACCGAGACGTACCCGACGGGGCTGGTCCGGAACGGCACGGCCGGGCTGGGGCCGGGCATGGCGCCGGCGCAGGCACCAACGGCAGTGCAGCCAGCGCCGGCGCTGCCAAAGCCAGGGCAGCAGCCGCAGGTGGGGGTTACGTTACAATACAAGCTGCTGCTGTTTCGTTCGCTTGCGAATTTCAGAGTTCTGATAGAACGCTACCGTTGCTGCAGGTGACTCCGGCTCAGCCGGGCTCGGCGGCAGTGGCTGGGCCTGCTGCCGGCCCCTGCACGCCGGGGACTGCGACGGCGAGGGGAGCTGCCGTCGCTTGCTCCCGTCATAATAGTTCTGCCGAATCGTCTCGCACTTTCTCGGTGCTAACTATCATTGCTGGTCTTTTGTTCACAGCTTTGCAGATGTTAATATGACCTTTCTCTTTAGATTTTAGAAGCTTTTCCCAGCCAATGTATTGAGGCAACTTTTGTATTCCTAGTGTGTGGCTCCTTCACGATCCAAGCACGTCAACTTCACGATCCAAAGCAACACGTCAAGATTTCAATATTCAAGTGTACGATAAATGCGTTGCCATCTGTCACATTGTAAAAGGGCAAATCATCTGAAAAAGTGACTCCACGGAGCAACCGTCCACATCAATTGAAATATGGTAAGATCAGGTGTCAAAGAATGAACAGTTGAAGACATACACCAACGGGTGTGCTGGAATACAAAAAAACAAATAAACAAACAAACAAACGGAACCACCAAACCAAACCAGTGTGTAAACAAAACATACACACCGAGCACTGAGCCGACAGCAAAAACAACACTGCAGCCCCGGTACAGTGCTGCAACAGACCCCAAAACTGCTACAGATCTCAGCATACCATCATCTTCAAACATGGCAATGCCAGTCAAACAAACACACACAATAGCAGTAATAATCATTGTATTTACGCTCCAGAGTGCGAAACTGGTGACGTGACAAATTGCCCATCCTTGAAACTATGGATGTACTGCTGAGGCAAAGCATGCTCCACCTACATGAGATCTCAAGTTAGGTACAAGCTTTTGATTGTTGGTACACTAACAGAACAGTAATACGGCTATCCATCCCAAATTACCGACTTCCAGAGTGTCAAAAATCTAGGCTATTAATCAAAACTGCTAATTAAATCACCAAGTTAAATGCAATGCATTGGTAGCAAGTACCAACACTTTACATAATACAGGGAAAAAGAAATATGGCTAACAAGGTGATGAGGAATGTCAGGAGGGGGGAGGGGGGAGGGGGGGCGGTGACGAAGCATATTCTAGCATCTTAATTCTGGCATCTAAAACCAACTTTCAAAATCAAATCAGGATTAGGCGATTTACTTGGCCATCCACTCTATTTCTTCCTAATTAGGAAGTATTTCTACAACAATAAGTGTCTGCACTCTGCAGATCTAATGCTCTGCAAAATGACATGTTGCCACATTTATTCTATTATTTCAACACTTGACAATCATCCAAAGGTACAAATGTAGGGAGCAGATCTTACCCAATCACCATCGGTAGCACCACTAGGAACCATCACATTGATTTCACTAGATTTAGCAGAAGTAATTGAAGCTCCCAGCGAATCTTTGCTCAAGTATAATTGACATCCAGATGTGTTGTCGATTGATATTGTCGGTGCTGTACCCTGAGAGTAAAAGACAAGTTCAGTTGTTGAAAAAAATGAAAGTAGAAAATGTAACAAATATATTTAAAATAGTTTGTGTATTAGAGGAAAGAATAATTAGCTTGTGTTCTAAATTATAACCAAGATTCTGAAAGGCATTTTAAGTCCTTAGAATTGAAGAATTCATTACAAATAAGAAAGCCATCGCATCATAATTCAGGAAGCTGTGTGAGTGATAAAAGAGGGGAAAGAAATTAGAGATCATAAATAGGCCAACAATCATCAAACACTTTCCATACAATAGACTGCCTAGACACCTGCTCAAAAGGATAACAGAGTAGCTGCCGAGGAAACAATGTGAAAAAAGATCCCAGAAAATGAAAAACAAACAAGATAAATACATGCACACGTAAAATTAAGGTATTACAAAACATTGAATACCTGACATTGGACCTCAACGCCATTGCAGTTGACAACCTCAAAAGCTGCTACAACATCCTGAAACACACAGTAGTAGCTTAACTTAGTGTTGCCAGGACCATAAGACAAATTAGCTGTGAACCTCTTGGCCTCGAACAAGTTACTAACCTTGAAAACAATTCCAAATTTAGTGCATTTGTCAACAGTGATATTGTTAACCTTGCCTGCAAAAAGCTTATAAAATTGTAGTTACCAGAACATAGAGAAAGGTGTACATCCAAACTAAAATACACATTACCATTTACTCGAAGGACGGAATCCTTGCATCCGTACACATAGATGGATTGTCTGGAATCACAATCATCAATAGCAAGGGTCTTCTTACCAACCTGATTCTCAACTACCCATCTGTCATAAGTTACAAGGGATGGTACACATATTAACACACATGGACATCATATGGTAAACACGTAAGTACATGTTAGTAAAAACAAGGGAAGTTGGAACAGGGTGGTGTATTGTTTGTGTGCAGGTATTGCTGAGTGAGGGATGCTTGAGATGACGGATGCAATCAGGATATGCAAGTGAGGGATGCTTAAGATGCAACCAGGAAATGCAAGTAAGGTGTGCTTGAGATGACAGAAAGACTGTGTTTGGAGAGTGTAATGAGGTTTAAAGAACACTAAGAGAGCTAACTGTCTACTCTACCTAAATAACCCTTAGTAATTAACTTCATCCATCACCTTCCAATATTCCATCTTAAAAGTTCTGATACAATCAAATAAATAATCTAATCAAACTATCAAACCATTACACCTGACCAAAAAACGAACAGGTTAATTTAAGCTCCACATCCTGTTTCCTATTATGCACAAAATCCAAGGACCCATTTTGGTGCACATCCGTGCCAGCTCGCTACAGCAACCAGACCCAGCAAACAAAACAATATGTTATCCAAACATCGACATGGTTGGGTTTGGACGTGGACACCTGGTAGCTGTTGTTACAGGTTACCAATCATTAAGCCCAATTTCTTAGATAACATACTAGACGGTGTGCCATTTTAGGAACTAGCAAAACTCACTTGCGTCCCATCTGAAGTTCCAGCTTTGGGGGTCCAGACTTGAAGGAGAAAGACCCTGCACGAGAGGTCTTCTCAGGAGCTGCAGGAGGAGCAGCCGAGCTGCTGACAACACCGCTTCTATCAGCACGGTTTTTAGTTTTCATGTCATCGGTAACCTTTCGCAACCCTGCACAAAAATAATGTGGTTTAATATGTTTGTTAATAAGATCTGAGAGTAACAAGGGAATCCTCATATCCTAACAAGTGTCTCCATCTACCTGCAGTCACAGGTTTGGAACTAATCTCTTGAAAGACAGCTGACATCCCTTGTTTAGGCTGTGAAGATTTCGGAGACTTCTCGGTGGTAAAAAGAGGCGCTGAAGGAGGAGCCGGTGGAGGAGGAGCCTTAGCTGCTGGTGCTTTAGGTGTAGGAGCAACAACCTTTGGTTGGGAAGCAGCAGCACCTCCAGCGGGACCCCAGACAGGACCAAGAGGATAATGCTTCTTAACATAATCCCGCAAACCAGGCATGTATAGATCCTTCAGTGCTTTAGCCCACTCAACATGATCAGGGTCTTTGTTTCTGTACTCCACAAGAACCTAAAAAGGGAAAACAATGATGTAATGCTACCTCAGCCAGAACATTGCAAAGATGCAATTGCTTCATGGTAGAATAAAAAATTGAATTGCTAAGAGCATAGAGCATTGCCTACCCCAACTTGCTTGGGAAAAAGGCTATGTTGTTATTGTTGTTGTTGTTGTAAGAGCATAGAGCATTGCAGTAAATTAATCAGCAAAGAAAGCATACGATAGTGATTATGTGTACATAAGCTGTTCTAGAGTTGCGCCTTAAGAAGGATGCAGTTATCTTTTGGTGCTAGTGCTACTGAATTTTTCCTTTGAAACATAACTTTGACAGCTACTTTCTAAATTTAAATCTATAACCCATATATACAATATACTAATAAAATCTTACTTCTATGAAAGCGCTTCTAAAAAAATCTACAAAGATAAATTTTCATATAGTCAATATTGTAACTTTAAGTATATTAATGGAGTAAAGGTGCTTTTAGAGTTTATTTATATTAATATTTATGAAAGGTAAGAAAAACTTAGTAAGATAAATTTTCATATATCCAACATTGATAAAATTTAAGAAAATATTAGTAGGACAATGTGTTTTCCTGGGTTATGTATGTGGCATATTTTCGATAGTGTTATTTGAAGTGGCAAATAACCAAATACACATTTCATATAAAATGGATATACTAGATAAACAAAAACTTCCCATCTCTGCTGTTGCTAGACTAGACATACTTGGTAATCTTTGAATCATAGTTACATAAATATGGCCAAGAACGCTGCCATTTGAGAAGTATTTAATAGAAGCTGCATCAAATACCTAAAAAAATTAATTAGCTGGTACCATAAATGGCATAACCCCTGCTAACAGAAATGCTAAAGCATTGTTTGAAGAAAATTAATATAGTCACAACATGTTCTCATTACATCCCCCTTGTCCGATATGAAATGAACCTGTCCTGAAGAAGTGTGATAATCTTTTCAATAAAATGCTGGTCTAATTTTAACCATATGAATATATGTCCAAGGTATAGTATGGAAGAAAATACAAACTGGTCACAGAAAAAAAAAGCACACCTTATTATTATAGAACTCAGCCATCTGCCAGCTTTCCTCTACATGAGCGGTTGGGAAACTCATGCCTTACACAGAAGGGAAACCAAAATGAGTGGCATATTTTGTGTTAGATTGAAAAGATTAAACCCAGGTGAACAAATCTACTAACCGCAATCCTTCCCTAAGAATGCAACCCAAGCCAAAGCAGGGAGACTGTCAACAACACTCTTTAAATGGTTGAAATAGTCGGGCCTCCTTCCTTCAGTCATTGCAGTTGCTTTGGCGATAACATCACTTAGGGGCTTAAAGAAGTCCTGTGCATCAGCCATTGATGCTGGTTTCTGCACAAAAAGAAAGCTTAAAATGCTCACTGATTGTAGTAATAAGCATCCCATTGTTCAGATCCACCGATGCCTGCATAGCTCGTAATATGTACGAAATCAATCATTGAACAGTTCAATGCTAGAGAAACCACTCCAGCAGAATGATCTTATCAAGCCACTACTCGTGATCAACAAAACCTGGATTATACTAAACATGGCCCCCAAACATGAGCTCAATGGTCGCTCCCCCAAAATCCCACGTATCTCATGGGCAGAACACCCGGAGATCTACGCGCGGAGCACATTCGACGCAACCAGATCAAGTGAGGACGGAAGCGCGCCTGTCCCGTACCTGGAGCTGCTTGGCCTGGACGAGCAGATCCTTGGCGACGGCGAAGGCCTCGGCGAGCAGCTTGGTGGCGTCGAGCACCTTCCCGCCGATCTTCTCTGCCGCGGCCGTGAGCCGCCCGACTGCCTCCGCGACGAACTCCTCGTAGGCCACGATGGCCGGATCCGCGGCCGCCGGGACGTCGAGGTCGCGCGGGGCCGCCGACGCGAGCGAGGCGCCGGAGGCCACGGCGGCCTCCAGCCGCGCCACCGCCGCCTCCAGCCGCTCCACTAGCGCCGCCTCCATCGCTGCTGAGATCAACTGATCAAGCCACGCGGATGTGTCCCTCGAGGCCTCGATTCCCCTCTCTCCCCAAGCACTCTTCCTTCCTCACCGTGCACGCGGCGTGCGTCTCCCTGACGCCGCTTCCTACCAGCTGTGGCGGCTTTATGGCTTTGCGTCTTCTCGGCTCGCGGTGTTTTTTTTTCCGCGTTATTATTTTTTTCTTTTTCCGGCGACAGCAAATACATGAGATGACGTAGTTATTTTATTATCGAATAATTTCAGGAAATACCTGTACCTCCCGTTGCCCGCCATAGCTGTACGCCTGTACCGTGCAGATCAGCTGTACTCCCTCCGTCTCAAAATGTTAAAATTTATCCCACAAAAGAGTGCTATTTTGACCCAACTACTACAAAAGACAAGAGTTTTCGAAGACTTTTTAAAAAAAGACAATATATTATCTAGATCCTTCTTATAAAAGACAAGAGGTATTTTGTTAATTTTAAACTATGTATTGGTTTGCATGTTTAGCCTTAGAATTGTATTTATTTTGGGACGGAGGGAGTATGGCGTAATTGGTTTGTACGGTAGGTGCACGAACATGGTTTGAATCGATCGATTTGCACGGTTTGTTGGAGCAGGAACTTGTCTGACATCACTTGGGTGCTTGCCTCTGAGAGCAAGAAATCAAGAGTGTTACGTGCCCAGAAGCCCAACAAAGGTCACCGGTCATCACTCATCACTCACCGCCACGACGTTTGGACTTCCAGCATCCAGCACCGGCACAAGATCTTTCTTGTGCCCTTTTGGAATCGATGAGCTGGTCGAGCTGCCGAAAGTCGAAAGGTACCATGGACTGACCAGGGGGGGTTGCAACAGCGCGGCTTTCCGATTGATCGTTGCGACCAAAATTTTGTGCTGGCCACCGGCAGAAAACGTCGGTTGTGTTGCTTCTTTTTCTTTTTCCTTTTGTTTATTTACTGATGAAATGATCTCATGTGCTCCTGCTTCACATGAGTGATGAGTCCATTGGACTTATTGGTGAGTTTCTAGTCCCCAGCGCTGAGTTCGTTTGACTGTGGTTGATGGTTGGTGCTGATTTGTTATGAAAGAACAGTACTGCTGACTGATTAGTGACTGATGCTGATTTAATATGAAAAAACAGTAATGTTAGTTGGTTGGCTGATAAGCCAAGCAAACACCGTGCATGACTCAACTGATAACGCTCCGCTGCGATGTCGCTTCTGTTTTTTTTTTTGAGAGAGAGAGTGGGCTTCTGTTGGACCTTGGGCCGGCCAGACAAACGCTGAGGATGGCCTGCCAGGGGCCCAAATGGATAATCTGTTTGAATATCGATTTGGGCCGAGCCCAACTGAACTGCGCGGCCTTCTGGTTCATATAGCTCCGCTGTACTGGCAAATCTGACGAGCCGAGCAATTCAGCTGCTCTCATGCAGCGTGTGTCTGGCCGGCCCACAGGTTTAGCGGCTGGCGTGTGTTCTTTTCTCTTTCATTTGTCTACCGTGTAGCAAAGGTTACCGCTAGTAGGCCCGAATACGATACAAGTAACAGATTGTCTGAATCGAGACCACACAGACACAGGGGCTGCTCCAAGCATCCACCACGTGATGGGTCCACGGCAGCATACGCTTCCACATACAGTACATTTATACACGTACCGTGCGTAAGAGTACTATACTACGCTCTACCGGACCATTGCCGTCGCCCGATCAATCATACACGCCCTTTGCGTACAAGACGACAAGTCGACACCCGTGACCGGTGAACGAGACAAGACGGACCACTAGAACCACTGCCTATCACCAGGGAAAAAAGAAGAGGAAGAGCCACTAGCCCGTAGCCCCGCACGATTTCTGTATCTAGGTAAACAGCTAGCAGTAACCTGCGTGCACTGCAGATGACGCCGGGGACACGCTCCCTGCTACGTGCAAGCGGAGACAAGCGCGGTTGGAGCATTAACCTGCTCGAGGAGGGTGACTCATCGACCACTAGATCGGGACTGATGGTATACATTTGAAGTATTAAATGTGAATTAATTATAAAATAAATGATTTTAAACTACGAGACAAATTTATTAAATCTATTTAATTTATCATTAAATCATATGTTACTGTAGCAGTTTAATGTCTAGATTCGTCTCGCAATTTACAAGTAACTGTGAAATTAGTTTTTTATTTTATTTATATTTAATTTTAAAAGTAGATCGTAATATTTGATGTGACATTTTTGAAAATTGAATTTTGAATCTAAACAAGGTGCAAGCGATGGTCAAGTGCCCCAAGCAACGTGCTGTGACACCCAGGAAAAACCACGGACGGTCCGCTAGGGATCGGTGGACGGTCCGCCAGAGTAACGCCCAGATATTTAGCTGGATGTGGGCCCGGTCGTCATCTCCTCCTTCCTCATTCCCACCTCAACCAGAGACGAGCGGCTCGTTTGCTCGCGCCGCAGTCGCCTCCTTCCGTTGATCTCCCTCCTCCGGCCACCATACTTCGATTTCTCGCGCGAGCACCTTCCCCGGCACCTCCTCCACCTTCCCCAACCCCCAGCCCAGTTTCTCCCGGCCGGAATCGCCCCCGCCACCGCCGGTCACCATTGGAGCCGCTTGAAGCTTTGCTCCACCGTCGATCCGCTTCTTCGGTCATCCTTCGCTCGAACCGACCGCGGGAATGGAATCGTGGTGAGTCACTTGGGCCCCCTGTCCTCTTTCCCCCTCATGTTGTGCGCCGCAGGCGCCGGTGAACTGCCACCGCCGCCGCCGCCGCCGCCGCCGTGCTTACTGCCGCCTGTCGGGTGGTTTGCAAAAGTGAATCGCGGACGGTCCGCCTAGGAGGGCCGGACAGTCCACAGGTCAAGTTAGAAGTTGTTCAGAGAAGATGTTGTCTCTGGTGTTCTCGTAGGATTGAACTGCAGACGGTCAGCTATTGGAGAGCGGACAGTCCGCCGTAGAGTTCGAACTTTGTCCAGAGACGATGTTGTCTCTGGTGGGTTCCGCAGGGTTGAACTGCGGACGGTCCGCTTTTGGAGAGCGGATAGTCCACCGTATAGTCTATAATTTTGTCCAGAGACGTTATCGTCTCTGGTGGAATTGGCAGAGTGAACTGCGGATGGTCCGCCAAGTAGGGCTGGACGGTCCGCAGTAGAGATTAAAATTTTGTCCAGATGCGTCGTTGCCTCTGGTGGTATTGCAGAGTTAAACTTCGGACAGTCCGCTATATTAGAGCGGACGGTCCTCCGTATAGATTGAAATTTGTCCAGAGAGGTAGTTAGTTCTGGTGGGTCGGCAGAGTTGTACTGCGGACGGTCTGCCACTTGGGCACGGACATTCCGCAGGGCATTCCAGTTGAAGTATAATAGTTGCATCATTGAGCTGCACTCAATTATTTCATATGCATTCGTGTAGCATCCGCCATTGAGGACGTCGTGTATGAGGTGATAGCGGCACCACAGGAGCAGCCGGATCGAGCCCAGGGGGAGAGGCGTGAGAACCTGGCCCAAGGCCCGTCTGACTCTAGCTCTGAGCAGCAGCCCGAAAGACAAGCCCCGGTGCATGTCCTATTATTTCAAATTATGACACATATATATGTCTCTATTACTTGTGTATTAGGTTTAGGAATTGTTTGGAACCCTAGTTGCATGATCCCTAGGTTTCCTTGAGTTTATACTAGTATGTATAGGACGATATAAATGCTATGCTTAATAATTCTCGGTAGAAGCCGAGTGATTTCTTGTCACTCGCGAGATATAGGATATTTAGAAGTCGAGTAATTTCCGGTTACTCGCGAGAATTAGGATATATTTATATTCCAGTACATGAGATATGGAAGTTGATATGGAATTTGAAGACCGGACGGGAATGGTGATGATATATAGGTATGACAGCAGAACAGGGTTCCTGGTTGTCTTAGTCCCGTCTGTGTCGATTAAGGACCGGCCGTTGTCGGCAGTGCTGATCGGGGATTGAATTGTACTAACCGCATGCCGGGAGTAGGAGGTAGGGTTGAAAACGAGATGGGAAAATCCCGTCCCGACCGGCACCGAATCCCGTATTAATTGACCGTGTACCGTTTCGGCAAAAAAAAACGGGAACAGGAAAAAATGGGAAATTTTGGCGGTAATGGGAACGGAAACAGGAGAGGACATTTCTGGACCGTTTTCGCGGTTACCATATTACATACAGAAATTCCCGGCGGTTGTTCCCGTTTTCAGCCTGCATGCCAAATTCAGCCCAGCGGTCTCCCGCCCTCCCCACAACTCCCTCTCGGCCCGGCCCAACAGGCAACAAGACCCCTTCCAAATAGAAACCCTAATCGTGTCCTCCACCACCACCAGGCCACCCCCACCGGCCACCACTCCCTACCTGGCCGCCGCCCGCACGCCCGCACCCCGCCGCACCACACCCCGCAGTAGTCCTCCGCCTCCGCCTCCCATCCCAGCCGCCGCCCGCCACTCGCCAGGCGCCCGTGCACCGCCGCACGGCCGCACCCACAGTCATCCCTCCTTCCCCTCCGCCTCCCCCACCCATCCTAGCCGCCGGCCGCACCGGAGACCCGACCGAAGTCCCTGCCTCAGCCTCCCTGGCTAGCAGGCGCTACGCCAGCGCCAGCGCTGTGCGCGCCCGGACGCCCAGTGCCCCTGCGTCCCCGAGTGGCCGAGTCCACGATGACCCGACCCCTCCGGACATGGAATCGACGGCCGGCGGCGCACCAGGCTCAAAGAAGCCACCGACCGGATGTGTTTCTGCTTCAGCTGCTGGTTCGTCGGCATCCCAGCGTCGGCTCATCCTAGAGCCGCCATTGCCATTGGTGGTGCATACCACCAATCTTGCTGCTCCTACTCGGACTCTAACATCAGCTAATTGATGAGTAGAACATGTGAATCTATTAATCTGTGTTCTGTGGACTGTGTAGCATACTGGTACTGTGATGCTTATCAGAGGGGGGAATGCGGTAGTAGAGGCCTAGAGGCTAGAGCGTATGCACTGATGCTTGAAAGTTGTGATCTGTTGCCTGTTGGCATGTTTTTTTTAGGTTTCGACCTTTGAAATTTGAACTGTGTCGTGTCGTGTCGTGTCGTGTGGGTCATGGTTTGATGGAGACAGTGGGACAGTATGTTTGTTGCATGCATGTGTCGTAAGTTGTAACCTATGTTGCCTGTTGGCATTCTGTCAGTTATGTTCCTATCGACATTATGTTCATCAAACTATCTCATGACAGTATGTTTGTTTGCATTTGATTGATGGTTGGTTGTAATCTATGTGTCGAGCTAAATGTTTTGAGTCGTTACATGTATGATGTTTCCATCTTGAGTTACCGATTCCCGATCGTAATCGACATATTCCCGACCGATATGTTCCGTTTCCAATATCCTGTAATATCGGTTCCGTTTTCCCGTCCGCTTTTCCCGTTCCCGTTTCCGTTCCCGGCAAAAAAAACAGGAACAGCAACGGTTTGGATGTTTTCCCGACCATTCCCGGCCGTTTTCAACCCTAGTAGGAGGTAGTCGTAGTACCGCCTTGCTTCGAAAGTACAGGACTCCATCTCACCTCCTGGGGTAGTTGAGTAGTCGCAGAGAAATGGGGATGCATGTATTACTTTTGGTGGTCTCATGTTGAGCTCGGCTGACCATATGATGGTGGGGCGGTCCTGTAGTTCGAGGCGGGGAGGGGAAGGGTTGGTGCGTGTGGTCCGACGGGGATTATACGTGCCGTGTTGGTTAGGTCCACGTTAAATCGAATCGATTCGTCGTGTCTCGCGGTTATGAGGGCATTGATCTCTTTGCTGCATCGTAGCAAAATGTTAGAATGTGAGTTATATATATATATAATGTTGAACATATTGAATTATTCTTGATTGCACCACCATGTTTGCTATAGTTTGTTTATGCAAATAGTAGATTAGGGTTAATTTGTATAGAATCTGGAGCTAAAATATGGAAATTAAGGACTCACTTTAGTCGCTGTTTTCTGCAAAATAACCATCAGCCAAAGGTCTTGCATGTCTAGGTATGTGGGCTAAGTTATACCCACTGGTCGGGTAAGTCTTGCTGAGTATCAGTTGCTCAGGGTTTGTTATTTACCCTATTTCAGGTTTAGGAGCTAATTAGGTGTCATATCGGTGGGCTCGATGTGGCGTCTTGTCTTCATGTCTCGGTAGTTCTCGATTGATTTAGTTTGTTTTATTTATTCTCTATTAAAAATGCTCTGTAAGTTAGATTCTTTTTTGCTGCTATCTTTTCGTTTGTAAATTTTAAATTTAAAGTTGTTTTGTAAAAGTCTTAACGTAGTTTACTATTTTTGTAAGTTTATATCGTGTGGTACCTTCTGCGCTCGCCTTCGTGCGAGACTTCTGGTGTGTTTCGATCGGTCGGTGGGTTGGAAACAGCCTGTCAAATTACACTTAATTAAGCTAATACGTCTGATGTGTTCAAATGATGGCGATTACGCTTAATTAAACATTTTAACTTGATGAGTCTGTCACACGTGCCAACGCCTGACGCGCCGTTGAAAACCTTGTCACGCTCGCGCTGGTTTGTCAACCGCGCGGCGCCCACGCACGGCTCCAAAACTTGGAGAACTGATCTCAGCGACTCAAGATCAGCAACGTTTGCTTGTACGACCAGGATTACTGGATTAGGAACGAAATGAAATTCCTTGAGAAATATCAGGAATAATCCAGGATTAGGGTAGTAGTGTAGTCCGCGGCAGCCGCGCGCGTCTCAGCAGCCGCACGTCTTCGCCGCAGCTTTCGGCCCCCAATCCCCCATCTCGTCGGCTCGTCGCCCGTCTTCGCCGATGGTGGAGCCAGGCAGCCGCACGACGGCGTCGCGACGAGGTCTGAACACGACGGCCGACTTTGTCGCGCACCCGGTAGTTGGGAGTCCCGGAGACCACGAGACTAGTTAGAGCCACGCCACGCCACGCCACTGAGTGGCGCCGTGCGCATCCCGGACAGGGACGCGCGCGCGCGAGCCAGAGCACCTGACCGACCGGGAGACTTGCGCTAGCGAGCGCGGGCGTCGACGTCGCGCCAGCCGGGTTGGTGACGGCGCCGAGACCTGGCGAGGCGACGGTCGGCGACTGCGACGTCCGCGCGCGCCCCCGCACTGGCGGGGCGCCGTGGCCCTGGTGTGAAGGCGCCGCTTGACCTCAGCTCCGCTTTTTGGGGGGCTTCGGGGCGGTGGATTTGCCTCCGTCTTTGGGGACTTGCTGCGCTCGGTGGTGCGATCGCCTTTTGTCTTTTCTCGGGCAACCTTTTTTTTTGGATCTGTCTATCTGTAACTTGGGTGTTTTGGAAGGATTAAACACCCAAGCATTTTGGTTTGCCTTGACACTTCAAAGCACTCAGATTACAAATCGAGTGTTTCTCGGGAAGCTAGCACCCGATTTAGAACCAACATACTAATGGTACAGGTGCAGCTGCTCCTGTCGCCTAGTGTATTGTAGTTGTGACAATTTCAAATTTTATATTTCACATCTCAGACATCCAATTAGACAAATATATATTCTCAAATTTAATCAAACACAAATCACATTGACAGAGAAGCATATACGATAGCTATACTCATGTTTCACAGAACTATGATCGGATAGCCATGAGCTTGTTCAACCTCACAGCACTAGATTACAAACAATGCAACAGGTACCCGCTGACACCAGATTTCATATATATTCACAAAGTGCAGCACCACAAGGACACTGTATCAGCACTAGATTACAAACAATGCAACCGGTATCCGCTGACACTAGATTTCATATATATTCACAAAGTGCAGCACCACAAGGACACTGTACCAGTAGGTACACTCCATCAACTAGCATGTCCCGACAAGCTTTCATAGCTGGAGGCCGGCTCGATGGATAAAAGTTTCACTTGGATCAAAACACTGAATTTGGATCCTAAGTCAATCCAAACAGATGCAATGAACAAAATTCAAATTCATATTATTTCTATGACCTCTCAAAAAAATAGATTGAATCTTAATTGAAGCTCAAAAAATGCAAATATCAAATAAAAAACTCAAACACTCAAAATATTTCTATGGTTAGTCAAATAACATAGTTTATCTAATGAGTGAAACCCCACATATGCAAATGGCAAATATACATATTCATAATCATAAATATAACTTGGGTCCTAAATGAATCATGAATGTACATATGAAAGAAGATTATTTCTATGGCCAGTTAAAGTATACATAGTTTGGCTTGATTGAAAGTTCAGAACCCATAAGATGCATACGACAAATTTGCAAATATAATGGTAACATTGTTTCTAGCTTCAGTCAATTGCCAAAAATAGTTTGGGTACTTAGTGAAACATCACAGATATGAAAATAGCAACTAATCATGGGCCAACAAAAATTAACTTTATACAGTTTTTAGGAGAACCATATACTTTGACATAAGCATATGCCTATGAAGTGGTAAAATGTTCTGGCAGGTCTACAGGTACCTATCTCCCATCTGAAGAACCAAAGACAAAAAGGCCATATAGAGTGATCCAGAAGGCAAAACAAGTGGCCTAACACCAATAAGCCCATGTGGAGTGATCCAGTAGGGATCTTCCCTATTGTTTAACAAAAAATGACCATGTAGAGTGACCTTGGAATTTTTAGGAGCAAACAGATCAAAGTTTTTAGAAATATTTCTACAGATTCCAAATATTTAAATTTCTAGGGGCCTTACTAAAATCCAACATATGGAGACATCGAGCTTCTGAATTCATAGTAGGAAAAAAACTAGGCTGATCCAAATGGGAAGTAGATGTGCAGCAAGTACTTTTACTATAACAAAGTTAACAAATGAAATTGTCCCATATTAAACCAGAGGGGATCTCATAGCCCTTGCAAATATATGGATCTGTTACACCACCATTATATAGGAATTACAGTCCTCAAGTCACTGTAACTTTTATATGATCCAACTGTAAGTTCAAAAATAGAACTGTAAACATCTATATAATAACTAACTGGATTTCGTAGTGTAAGATTTAAAATTTTCATATATACATATGGATGTACTACTTATATTTCCATACATCAAAAAGATAGATACAAGATCTTCATATTCTCGTATTAGTAATGCAAAATTATATAAAATGAATAAGCACAAGTGAATAAACTAATCCAAGGTAATGAGTAGCCAATAACTATTGAACACTTCAATCTTGAATGCATGAGATTGCAAAAAAGAAAAATGTGCCACTAAAAAGAGTGAGCTGTTGCTCCTATTGACATGCACAAAAGCACAGAACAGGATGAACAATTCAAACTAAAACGCTGAGATAGAGGTTTGTGAAATGATGCGGTCTGATGAACAAAATGATCAAGCAAATCAAATCAGATGGATGCTAGCAACCAAAAATTCACAATGAAATGATCCAAATCCACAAGCAAAAACAAAAGAAAATAAGAGAAGAAAGGGGAAACTGAAGAACCCTGGAGTGGATCAAGCAAATCGAATAGATCAGATGCATGATAACCTCAGGATATCAATTCACAACAAAAACATTAAATCCGCTCTGCATAAAAGGAACCAGACAATTAGTTAGGAAATAAAATTATTCAAAATTCAAAATAAAATGGCAGGACCATTTTGAAATTCAAATACATATTCAAATACATAAAAGGGAAAATGGTTAACACCTTGATTACACTTAGATGACAGTGTAATTAATGGTGTAAATATAGTAAGTGCTAACTGTAAATTTAGAAATTAAAATTTTAAAAGGATTCAAACCTAAGGAGGTAATCATTTACACCTAGATTACACTGAAATGACAATGTAACTAATGGTGTAAAAATAGTAAGTGCTAACTGTAAATTTAGAAAATCAAATTTTAAAAGGATTCAAACCTATGTGGGGTAATTATTTACACCACAACTACATTGAAATGATAGTGTAATTAATGATATAACAATAACAATTAGTCAGATAAGACCTTTATCCATGCACTTACTATTCTCTGAAACAGAATCTCATTTTAGACTATAAAATTATAGTCACATAAAAACTACATCGAAATGATAGTGTAATTAATGCATTGTATGAATCAGATTAGCATACTTTGTAACGATAATGAAAAAACATAATAGAATTCATGCTACACAAAATTTGCTAAGCATACTATTGCAGGAAGCCTTCTGATATGCAAGGGATTTATGATCTTACCCAATCTCAGGAAGGCTAAGACAATGCAAGACTTGCAAAACTGTAGGAAATAGTGCAAATATCATAACACATGTATCATGCTGACAAACTAACACCAATTGGAAATGTAATCATATAATAGGATTGAGCACACCGTCTATCTGCAAGACTATGGATATAAAATGACTATCAAAGTGAACAGACTCATACATAAAGGTGCATAGTAAAATCTCATTAAAATATTAGGCAAGAAACTACAAATGTTCCCAGGAATATGAAGAAAAAAGTGTGACCTACAGAAGCAGCCACCCCTATCTAATTGACTCACGAACATAAACATCGGCAAGCATTCCTACTAATTAGATATACCAACCTTATATAGATAGAATACTATAAAAAGTCGATTCAGTTGACTGCCCCTCCAAGGACGGGGGGATCACCATTCATTCAGGCCCCCAAATAACCTAGGAAGCAATCGATCCCCAAACTGTGCAGAAACCAAAACACGATTCAACCGCTTATCACAGATAGGGGCAGATCTGACAAGCGAATCAAACATCTAAACCAACAAATTGCATAAAAATCACCTGTGATTCATCACAAGTTCAAGACAAATACACATCGCATTGGGCGCAGCCCTTGAAAATCCGCAACTGAAACTATATCGATTGGGAGAAAGGGGGATCAGACACATAAGATCAAAATGGAATCAGCCAAAGAACAAGCAGAAAAGCAGAGTTGAATCAACGAACCCTAAAGACTGATGCCTATCGCCGCTCTCGAGCGGTCGAGCCGGAGGAAGGAGAAATGAAACGACGACTTCAGAATGAACGTGGTGTGTTGGGTGGAGATCCTGCCATGTGGGACCAGCTTATCGTCAAAAATAAAATACACAATAGATCAGCGGACAGCTGGATGGATCGGACAGACAATAGCAAACAAAACCAGCGATCAGACGGTCACAAAATCGAGTGCTGAGACGGACAGAAACACTCGGGTGTGCTTTAGCTTTTCCCTTTTTTTATCGCGGGTGGTAACGAACGGAAACCACGAGTCGTCGCGAGTCACGAATGCACAAAGTGCTGCGCTTTGCCGATTTCAGGAGGGAAAGGACGTAAGAAAACCACAAGCCGGCGAAAGAAAAATAAAGCGTGCATAATTCACCAAAATGAGCTGTGTTTAACCCAAGCGAGTAAGATTGCGACCGAATTCATCGAGTGCCAAGTAAACTTGCGAACTGGGGGAAGACCAAATCATGGTGCTCCTTCGCTCCCCCCCCGCCGGGGTCGTAGGCGCAAAGCTGATTCTACAGTCAACCGTGAGTTTCTAAACTCACGGTCGACTCCACCGACTCGCGCTAGCACCCACGTGGTGGGCCCCGGCACCCACGTGATATCATTCCCCATTCCCAGCCGAACAAATATCCTTTCCGTCCGCCTCTCTCTCTTCCATTCTCTCTATTTCTCTTTCAGCTCGGCAAGCTCCGCGCCCTCAGGGAGCGCGCGCGGAGGCGAGGCGACGGCGATAGGGGAGCTCCCCCGGGATCTCGCCCAAGGCGGCGGCGGCGAGCTCCGCCCCTCAGGGAGCGCGCGCGGAGGCGTGGCGGGCTTCTCGGGAGGCGCGACGGCGGGCTCCGCGAGCGGCGGCGGCGCAGCGGACGGAGGGAGCGGTGCGGCGGCGGGCTCCGCGAGCGGCGGCGGCGGAGCAGACGGAGGGGAGCACCGCGGCGGCGGGCACCTCCGCCTCTCTCCGGCGGCCCCGGATCCGCGGCGGCAGCGGCTCGCGGGCTCCGGATCCACGCCCCCCGGCACTGGGGCCGCGGCGGGGAGGCGGTGCGGCGAGCTGCCGCGCGCCAGGCAATTTTTTTTTTGCAATTTTTTTCTTTTGATTTAGATGCAATTTTTTTTCTATAAGCATTTTTTTTATGCAATTTTTTTACTATTTTTTTGTTCTGAATGTAAAATTTTTCTTTTCAAAATTTCTCAATTTTGTCTCTCAAATTTTTGTTCTAACTTTTTTGTCAAAAAATTTTCTCTCTCCAAAATTTATCTTACAAAATTTTTTCCAAAATTGGAAAACGACAAAAAAATTACTAAAAATGAAAAAAAACGATCGGGAGATCGACCGTAGGGAGCCCCTCCTACGATCAACCGGAAATTAACGAGACCCGATCGTAGGCCCGGACGCATGCTTTCCCTAGCTCGCGGGAGGTATAGTCGCCGCTCGAGATCCACGTCCCAACAGCGCAAACGCTTATAAAAAAACCACTGTTGACCGGGGGTTGGTGTTCAGCGTACGTAATTTGGCCTTCAAAGTCGCGGCACAATCATTTTCAGGCCCCGGTAGACACGTCACCCGCACGACCGGCGCACGTGTAAAAACGATCAGGTTACGAGGGCGCACACTCGTTTTTTTTGTGTGTGTGTGGGAGGACCGTAGGACTAGGAGCGAGATCGATCGTCCGTGGTGCGTGCTTTAGATAAGGGGGCTCATCTCTCCTGGTTCCGATACGGCTAGACATGATGATTGCCTTGCCACGATCGTTTCCCTTTGCTATTTTTTTTCTAATCATGTGCTTCAAACAATGTAAACAAGTGGTTACCAAGTTAATCTTCTTTTCTTCTTGGCACAGTGTGAGCTTACGGGCGGCGACTGGTGTGGTTACATTGCCGTCCTCGTACCGTCGTTGTCGTCGTCAGCGTCGGCAAAACGTTATCCGGCTGGCGTCTGCTCGTGGAATGCGAGGAGGAGAAACTGGAAAGGGGCAGACGGCGCCTAGATTCGTGTGCCGCAAAGGGTACGGGAAAAGGAAGCCGACAGATCTCGAGACAAGGGGGACGAGAGATTGCCCGCCGGGGCCTCGCGTCGCGCGCGGCTGACGTCGTCGGCGGGGCCGCTTCGAGCGTCGTTCGCCCGCGAGCGGCGCTCGCTCTGGACTCTGGAGCATCCCACCGGGGTCCGGGGACGGCCGGCCGGGCCGGGAACCTGTCCGGCCAGCTCCGGCCGCGGCCCCTCGCGCGCGGACGTCGTCGCCGTGCGACCGACGGCAAGGCAGCAGCGCGGGCAAGATCATCAATGCGACGCCTGTGAGGCGGTCATCGAGCCCTTTGCACAGTGCGCGCACCATCTGTGTAGCGTGAACACGGCATGACCGGGAGGAGCCTCCTTTGACGCTTCACCTCGAGCTCGTCCTTGGAACAGCGTCGACGTGGGGCGCGGCAGTACGCCCAGCCCCGGCACATCTCCATGTCCGTGATGGATTTACAGGATCGGAGACCCCTCCGTTTCTTCTGCTGCACGTGTAACTCCTTCACGAGCAAGAGTGGCCGTGTCCGTGTGGTTTCCTTGGAGTTTGGCTGGACGCGAACGAGCAGGAGCTGGCCGGCCTATCACCAGTTCGCAGCTACGGCCAGTCCGGAATTCGGGGGGCAGAAAGCGGCCGCGCGATGGCCAGAACTTGTTTGTTCCACCGCATTAACTTCGGGGTTATGACCCCGGGTCCCGCGCCACGTAGACCCAGGACGAGTAGCGGGTAGGCGTGTCAGCCGATCAGACGTGGCAGGACAGTCAAAGCCCTGTACCTCGCACGTACGGCCGAGCCGGGAGGCGCTGTCCCGGAGCGTCCCTCCCTTCCCTCCGGCTCCGGCCCTCCGCGCAGAGCGCCGCTGCGCCAGTGCGGCAGCGCGGTGGGGGCCGCCGACTGCCGGGCGCGAGGCCGTCAGGAACAGTGGGAACCGCTCGGTTACTTCTCACGCGGCGGCGTCCCGAGGCAGCAAGGCCGGGCGCGGCACGCCGGCGCGGGCCGCGGCCGCGGCCACGGCGGGAAGAAGGGAGGAAGGAATAGGATGGCCACGCCGCCACGATCGCGCGCCGTGATCCGGGCGGGTCCGCTGCCCGGCCCGGGCGTGCGCTGTGCGTACCACCTCTGGCTGGGTCCCATTGGCAGGTGGGGCCCAGTTCCGCGTTGTCCGGGGTGGCAGGGAGCGAAACGTCACGGACGGGTGGGCGCCAGTGTGCGGGAGGAAACGGTCGTCGTGTTGGCGTGGCAGGGTGGTCCCACCGGCCCCGTTGTTGGTTTGGAAGATCTTCTGTGAAACCAGCCGTGCAGTGGCAAGTGGATAGGCAGCTGGAGACTGACTGACTGACTGCAGTCTGGATCGGCGCGGCGTCCGGCCATTTCACCGTTTCGTTGTCCCTTGTGCCCGGCACCAGAGCCACAATCGCTACTCCACCGGGTATCCTGACCGGCGCACGAACAACTGGTGCAGATGATATCTGGTATCTGGACGAAGAAAACTAGCAGCCCACCTGATTTTGGAACTGGTGTGAAGTGTGATGTACACTGTCTGATGTTGCTCCGAAAACACAGGATATTTGCGAATTTGTTTCTCTTTGTGGGAAAATCTCTTCCTACTTGTCAAAGTTACAAGTCAAGGTTATTGATTATTTTGAGATGGGTGACACTAATTTGTTCTTGGCAGGAGGAGGATTGAACATGCGCAAGAGCATGAAATGATGAAAAAATGTTGTTGTATTTTTCTTTTAACTATGGTGGCATCGCATCGCCTGTTACCTGTTACCAATTTAGCAATGATTCATGAGCAGTACCTTCCAAGTTATAAACAAGCGTGACATCTATGACTTATGCTAGATTTACCGTTTTACGGAATTGTTGTCGAGAAAACAACTTAATGTATCCGATTTGGCAATTCAATTAACTTTTATATGGGTTATTATGTATGTTGTTGTTGTGTTTGTTACTCTCATACATCATATGTTTTAAAAAATACAACAAAGTCACCATCCGTAGCCAAGATAAACAAGTTATCCACATACCAAAGGTAATGCTACTTGGGGTTTCCAATGTAGACACCATTGACTTATGTAAATTATCGAAATGCTAAAGCGCCATAATACCATGCATCTATCAGGCCAATTCTTATGAGAGATTTCATATTTATATTTTTTAAATGCCAAACAAGAATACGTGTATATGACTGATGGTTATGGTAGTGCATGACAATAATGTGCTGTTTTTTTTTTGTAAACAACAATTTTTTATAGGAATAAATGTGTTAGAAAGAATGACCATGTGGTTCCATGCAGCGGAAACCCCTCTCTTGTCTTTTTGTTATTGATTTGCTACATCATCACATATGCTGAATGAAAGTATAAATGAGAGAGTAATACTACAAGTACAACACATTTGTTTATATGAAGTGGGAGCATTTATAATTAGCAAGGGCATAATCAAAGGGAACAAGTTAGTGAAGTCTCACTAGTACGGAATATATGAAAACAACATTTGGGTATCCAGTTTAGACAAAAAATAATTTAGATCTGCAACTGGAAGGAAATTAAAATGGTTTCACTTCATTTCATTGAGATTTTTATTTTGCACCCAAACAGTTCTCAATACTGGTTTGGAGCTACAGTGACAAGCTGAGTTCTGAAATTTCCCGCCGCGGAAGATCCTAGCAAGCCATACCTGAACACTGAACAGCGCAGTTCAAGGCTTCAAGCCTAGCCGCATCACCCTCATCACTCGCACCCATTTTACCGTTGGGGCCGTCCGTCCCGGCGAGCGGCGGCCACCAAAGTGGAAGCCACCGCTACATACACACACTTGCACAGTACACTACTCTACTCTACGCAGGCAGGTACTCCACTCTAGGATTCTGTACGCCTGAGGACACACCCGTAATTGCGCCCTGCACAGTGCCTGCGAGGGAGCCACCACAGTGCGCCAGAGCCCACGCGCTCACGCCCTACTGTTTTAAATCCCCTGCCGCCGCTCACCTCCGCCGTTCCCCCCCTCTCCCCTTCCCTTCCGTTCCCCACGAACCCGCACCGCCGAATCCCCCGGCCCCGCCGCTCCCCACCCACCCATTCCGCGATTCGCCCACCGGAAACGGCGGGGAGCGCCATGGCGTACATGTGCGCGGACAGCGGCAACCTCATGGCCATCGCGCAGCAGGTGATCCAGCAGCAGCAGCAGCAACAGCAGCAGCAGCACCACCACCATCACCTGCCACCGCCGCCGATGCAGCTCCCGCCGCGCCAGGCGCCGCAGATGCCGACGGCCCCGGCGCCCCTGCACGGCCAGATCCCGGCGGCCGCGCTGCCGTACGCCGGCGGCGCGTGGGCCCACTCGGAGCACTTCTTCTCCGACACGTTCGTCGGGGCGTCCGCGGCTGACGCGGTGTTCTCGGACCTCGCCGCCGCCGCGGACTTCGACTCCGATGTGTGGATGGACAGCTTCATAGGGGACCCGCCGTTCGCGGACTCCGACCTCGACCGCCTCATCTTCACCACCCCGCCACCGCCCATCCCAGTCCCCGCCCCGGCTGCGCCCCCCGTCGACGTGGCGGCCCAGCCCGAGGCCGCAGCTCCGGCGCCGCTCCCCCAGCCTGCCGCAGTGGCCGCGCCGGCAGCGTGTTCCTCCTCGAGCTCACTGGACGCGTCCTGCTCCGAGCCCGTCCTCCAGTCCCTCCTCGCCTGCTCCCGTACCGCCGCTGCTGACCCGGCGCTTGCTGCCGTGGAGCTCGTGAAGGTGCGCGCCGCCGCCTCCGACGATGGGGACCCCGCGGAGCGCGTGGCGTTCTACTTCGCGGACGCGCTCGCCCGCCGCCTTGCGTGCGGAGGCGGGGCGCAACCCTCGACGGCGTCGGACGCGCGGTTCGTCTCCGACGAGCTCACGCTCTGCTACAAGACGCTCAATGACGCCTGCCCGTACTCCAAATTCGCGCACCTGACCGCCAACCAGGCCATCCTGGAGGCCACGGGCACGGCGACCAAGATCCATATCGTTGACTTCGGGATCGTGCAGGGTATCCAATGGGCGGCGCTGCTCCAGGCACTCGCCACTCGCCCCGAGGGGAAGCCATCCCGGGTACGTATCTCCGGTGTACCCTCACCGTACTTGGGGCCGAAGCCTGCGGCCTCCCTCGCCGCAACCAGTGCCCGTCTCCGCGACTTCGCCAAGCTTCTCGGGGTGGACTTCCAGTTTGTCCCATTGCTGCGGCCAGTGCACGAGCTGGATCGGTCGGATTTCTCTGTTGAGCCTGATGAGGCCGTGGCAGTCAATTTCATGCTCCAGCTGTACCACCTTCTTGGCGACTCTGATGAGCGGGTGCGGCGAGTCCTTCGGCTCGCCAAATCACTTCGTCCATCAGTAGTTACCCTCGGGGAGTATGAGATTAGTCTGAACCGAGCTGGGTTCGTCGACCGTTTTGCCAACGCACTGTGCTATTACAAGCCAGTGTTCGAGTCATTGGATGTGGCGATGGCACGGGACTCGCCAGAAAGGGTGAGAGTGGAGCGATGTATGTTTGGGGAGCGCATTCGGAGGGCTGTTGGACCAGAGGAAGGCGTGGAGAGGACAGATAGGATGGCAGCTAGCAGGGAGTGGCAGACGCTGATGGAGTGGTGCGGCTTTGAGCCCGTCAAGCTCAGCAACTACGCCAGGAGCCAGGCTGATTTTTTGCTGTGGAACTACGATGCAAAGTACAAGTATTCACTTGTTGAGCTGCCACCAGCATTCTTGTCCCTGGCATGGGAGAAGCGGCCGCTGCTCACCGTGTCTGCTTGGCGGTGAGTCCTTTTTGGTCAATCGGCGTTGTTGTATGTAGCATTGTCATAGAATCAGGGAAGGAATGATTAGAATTGGTTTTGCATTGTATTAGCTTTCTCCCAAGATGATGACAAGACTAGATGGTATAATTGGGGAATTTAGTTTACTTGTTTGATGTCTGTTCTACTATATGATGAGTAGCTAGAGCAAATTTAGTGCTAATTGTATAGAAATTTAAAGCAGGTGGAGTAGATTGCTTGCTCATGTGATTTTCTGGTGACATTTGGCATACCGCTTGTGTATGAATGGGTTAATCATATTAGCACCTCCATCCTTGCAATTAGTAAGCTTATAGTGGTAAAACTAATTATAACCAATGTTCATTTGAACTATCATTGCAACAACCGATCTCATTTATTTGGTTGTAGCAGTAGTGTACTATTGAAAACGAAATTCTGTTCAGTTGTTCCTTCAAATGAACTTCTGTTCAGTTGGCAACACGGCTGATTTCCCAACCTAGTTAGTCCAGTTATTTCATTAATCATGTTGGCTACCTTGAGATTGTTTCCTCCCAGATCATTTGTTTCCTTGGTGTATGTTTTATTTGTATAGGTTCACCTTTTGCTGTGTGTTTTATTTGTATAGGTTCACCTTTTTCCTTCTTAGTCCTTTGTCCATTCAGAGTAACAAATTTCTGGCAGGACCCCTTTGTCTATTCAGTGTAATAATTTCCATCTTTCAGTTTCATGGTAGTGTTAGATCATGTCCTCAGTTCATGGTAGTGTCTATTCAGTGTAATAATTTCCATCTTTCAGTTTCATGCTAGCGTTAGCTCATGTCCTCAGTTCTTATATGCATATCTGTTTCTGCTTTACTTGAATTTAGTTTCTCAAGCATTTCTTCAATTTGTCTATTCAGCGTAATAAATTTCAGGCAGGACCCCTAGTCAATTCAACAGTGTAATAATTTCCATCTTGCAGTTTCAAGGTAGTGTTAGATCATGTCCTCTGTTCTTATATATGTACCTGTCTCTGCTTTACTTGAATTTAGTTTCTCAAGATTTCTTCAATGATAGCGGGCATTGTTTCTAGCTGCATATGGCTGTTAGCAGTTTGTTCTGATGCACGTCATGTACGCAACCATTTGTGTGAAAGATAAGTAATGCTCTAGTTATCCTATTCCAGCGTTGCTCTGTATCCTTGCTGTTTTGGGTGCGAGCTGTCATTTTCGTGCAATTTGTTGCTTGGCATTTTATCTTGATGGAGAAGGCAGCATATTTCCTTTCTGCTGATACTTTATCTTTTCTTCTAGGGCTAAAATTGCTACTCATCTTCATGACTTTTGCGCATTTGAGCTAGCAAACATCCTTTGCTTTCGAGAAAGGGATCTCAGTGCCCGATGTTAATTTCTGGTTCTTTCGGTTACCTGGACAATGTTGCTTCGGTTGTTCCCTTTTCTTGTATGATGAGAACGCATCCAGTCATAAGGACTCCCAGCAACTACTTGTTTGGTTTAGTGGCCTGCCCCAAGTTATAACAAGCGGCCAAGCAGTTACAGGAATCGAATTTCTATGGAAATCATGTATTTGTATTAGTAGTAATTTGATTAGTGTCAACTCGATCGCAATTTGTTTTGGATAATACAAGTTCGTTTTTTATATTAATAGAGAATACTGTGCAAGTTAACTGCAACTTAAGCCTGAAGGTTTTAACTTTATTTTGGAGACAAAAAAATCCCTGATTGCAACCTAAAACACAAGCGCTTGGGGTGGTGCACTGGTGCTGTCACGGATACGTTTAGCGGCCGCCTCCCAGTTGAGTTTCTTGCTCGCCAATGACGTTTTGAGGTAGAGGGCACTCCAAGCTGTCGGCAGGTCCCACGTTGACATCGACGCCGGCGATTAGCAAGCTGAAACATCGACGAGGCGATGCGTGATGCTAATCGCCATTAGCTGCCCAGTGCGGTTGTAATCATCATCGTCTGCTTGACGTTTCCTGCCCGTCCGATTCGACTGAAGCCGGCTGATCAGCGTTGCAGTTGCTTCGGTCTCCTGGGGAGGCAACCCTGTAACCGTAACCATCAGAATGCTTAGAGCTATCTGGGCTGTGAGCTCCGTCTTCAGTTCATTTAAGTGGTTGCACCAAACGAGCTGACCCTGGCTGTCTGGCGGAACAGTTGTTCCAGGAGGACGAGGAGTTTGGGCTCGGTATGAAGAGCAATCTGGTTGGCCTAGCCTTATGATCACTTGATCAGTGTCGCGCGGTCGACTGGTCGCGTAGGCCCTAGGTGCACTGTATCACATTCTTGTCCTCCGTTTTGGTGTTTCATGGGCGCATAATTGCAGTCCCACATGGTAGGATCACGGGATAACACCGGACATTCCCAGCGATTGTACTGCCTGTCGAGCCAGAAATGATGGAACGACAGAGCTCACCGCGACAGCATTGGGGTACGGTGGTGGGAGTTGCCAAGCATCGAGGGGTGTTGTTTTTGTCACTACATTGCTTTCTCACATGTTTTCACCGGTAGAAATGCATCGATCTTGAAGTCCCGGTGTTGTTTTTGTTCAGAAACTAGTTCCATGGCATCACTGATGATGATCAAACAATTCAGTGAGATGAAACGCCAACGAACCCACATATAGAGGTTGGGCCCCTTTTGCGCTTCAACTGGGCCATAGAATACTTATCGAGCTACTTTGGGCTGATTCCACGATTCTTACCGGCCCTTCCGCTTTTAGAGCCCAACCTCAACTTATTTCGCCAGCCCGCATCCCTAGCGGCCCGAAACATTTCCACCCTGGCGCTCCTCTCCCGGCCCCCGTGCGTGCAACACAGACCGCTCGTGCCACCCGCGAGGCCGCGACGCGACTCGCGTGAGAGATAGACCGGGGCGACTGACAAGACGCGTCCCTATCCGCGCCGAGGCCGCAGGCCCGAAGCCGCTCCCGCGCCCGGCGCGTGGATCGCTGCTCTACGTGTGCGCCCGCCGCTGGCGCGACGGCGCCACGCCTGCCTGCCCGCGGCGCCTTCCAGGCGCCCCCCGTACGTGTGCCCCCGCGCGAGGCGCCACCGCGACGGCGGCAGCGCCACGGCACGCGCGGCCGCTTTATAAGCCGCTCCCCTCGCCCGTTCTCCCGGAACACACTTCGCCGGGCGCGCGTTTGCTTCGTTGCCCATGTCCTCGTACACGCTCCGGGCGGCTAGCGGCAGCACGGGACTCGGGTTCGCGCTCGGCAGGAGAGGCGGCGGGTGTGCCGCGGCGCTGGGCCTGGTGGTGCCCGCCGCAGCAGGAGCGGCCCGCGGGAGGAGCGTCTCCGCGACGCCGGCGGCCGAGGCGCCCGTGCCCGGGGACCAGGGCGTGGCCATGGAGCATCCGAAGCAGCAGCAGCAGCCGAAGTCGAAGGTGCCCCCTCAGGACGCCGGGGGCAAGGGCAAGCGCGACGACATGCACAAGACCACCGGGTAATTTAATCCGCCGCCGTTTGCCTCCCCGTGCCTTGAGCTTCTCCCGGGCGCAGCGGAGCGTGCTTGATTTGACCTTGCGCCCCTGTGACGACGCGCAGGGACGTGATGAGCCACTCGTTCGGGGAGGGGTACTCGACGCGCTCCGACGAGGAGGGGTTCGGCGGCGTGTACGGCGGGAACGACCCGGTGGAGCACCCCGGCACGGAGATCCACCCCAGCCATCCCGGTACGTGACCGCGCGCACTGTTGCCGTTTGCTTGCGCCGCCGCGGAGGAGGGCTGGGCTAACCGGCTGTGCGGTCCTGTGCAGAGTACGACACGACGCAGGGGTCGGAGGTGAAGGAGAAGGAGAAGGCGCGCCACCTCAAGGACGAGAAGCACGCCACCTAGGCGGCGAGCGACGCACGTCTCGAGCCAGGCTCGTTGCCGACTCGTCGTTTAGTTTAGCTCCGAGTTTGCTGAGATGTAGTAAAAATTCTGTAATCTGTCTTAAGGACCTTTGGTGCTATAAGTTCTTTCTGCTCTTGTGTAAGATAAGAACTTGGGGGGTCTTGGATGGCCTTCCATGGCATTATCTCTGTTCCATTCTTCTCGTAATAAGAACACCCGTGACCGATCCTAATCAAGGACAGTAGGACACCAAGTGAGGATTTCATCTCACCATATGAAACGTGTCCTGTCGATCGAATGAACCCGACTCGCAGCGCTTTGTTTAGGCGATCGAAGATGGGATTCCATTGATCGATGTATCTAGGCCCAAGACACGTCCGCTTTGCGCCGTAGGCAAAATAGGATCAGAATTCGATACTCGTTGGGTTTGTTAATTTTTAGATTTAGAGCCAAAGCCCTAGTTTTATAGAAGCTGAAGGTTATGTTTATTCAGGGGCGTTCCGGTCAAACTGGGTCGAGTGTCCCGGCTGAACTGGGGTCTAGTGTAGTGAAACATTAAGATAGGTTTTAGTGATTTGATAAAATTAAGTAATAGTAACAACCAATAATTTAAACAATAGTAACAACTAATAATTAATAATAAAACATATATGATACATATACCTAATAATGCATATAGGATATTTCAAAAACTATTCTAAAAAACTTTATTTTTAGGTATTTTTGAAATAAAATTTTCAATAATGCGCTCATAATTAATTTTTCTCCCGCAGGTTATGGAATTATATTTTCTGATTGATTTCCCGACGAGACCATTTGCGAAGAACAAAACAAAATTAATAGATGTATTTTAATTATCGACATAATAAAATGATGAAATAAAAAACATGTTTTTAAGTCTAACTCGCTGTCCTGGTTGTGCACTGGCGTACGCCTCTTCGGCTGGGCCTCGGCTCTGGTGACCGCCAACCGGCGACGTAGGTCACTGGCGAGTCGACACCGCTAGCCTCGGCGAGTCCGCAATCCGCTCCGCCTGACGCCTTCGCCGTGCGCGAGGGCGAGGCACGAGTGTCGCGTGACGCGGCAGGAGACGAAGTGGCATAGGGGTGTCTTGCCTCCGCAGAGACGAAGCGGAAGGCCGGGCGTCGGGGCTCGGGGAGCTCCACAATCGGATATGTATATGATGAATATGTATGATTTTTTATTGTAATTTGGGTTTCTGTTTTACTACAAATTAGAATACAAATTTAGAAAAATCAAAGTCTACTATATTACCATATATATGGTGTATTTATATTTTGGGGCCCTTTCTCGCACTGTCTACATGTAACACCCCGGATCGTGAATTCGGATCTTCCGAGTGAGATCCGGATCATCCGGACCTCCCCAGGCTTATCTACTCCCTGGGCTCTTCCCTCGCTCACGCCGGCGCCCCGGCCATCTCCGGCCGTTGTTCGTCGATTCCTTCTGCAAGGACCTCCACAACCTCGTCCCGCAGCTCCTCCACACCTCCCCATGCCTCGCTTGAGCTCTTCCCTGCCGGAATCGGCCCTCCATCGCTGGCCGCCATGGGAGTATCGCCCGAGCTCCGCCCCTTCGCGTCGATCCGCTCCTTCGGCCCTCCTCCGCTCAAATCGATCGCACAAAGGGATTCGTGGTGAGCTCCTCATCTTTCCCAACCCCCGACCAAGCTTCTCACCGACCAAATCGACGGGAATCGACACTCCTCCGGTCGGCCACCATTGGAGCCGCTTGAAGCTCGGAGTTGCCGTCGATCCGCTTCTTTCGGCTCTTTTCCTCGCCCCCGACTGCACAAATCGATTTCCCGGTGAGCCCTCAACCTTCCCCGCCATTTTCCCTATAGTTCCCTTGCCGGAGCGCCATCACACGCCGCGCGCGCACCGCCGCCTCTTCAGGTTCGGATAATCCGGCCTAGTACCGGATCATCCGACCCAACCCTCTTTTTTTAAACGAAACTCACTCCAGAAATACCCAGGTTCGGATCATCCGGCCTAGGGTCGGATCATCCGTCACCTTCCAGTGGCAAAAAAAATACTATTTGGCCGGATCATCCGACCAAGGGGACTTAACGGCAATCCGAAGCCAAAACTTTCTGATGGTGGTCGGATCACCCCGCGTTGGGTTGGATCATCCGATCAGTACTGACCTTCAGTGCTTGTAAAATACGTAGAAAATTATAGAAAAATAGGAAAAATACAAAACCAGTTTTGTTAGCTTTGTATTTTTATTCTCTACATGGTAGAACCATGAAATGTGTTATTTGACAACTTTTTATGTGCAGTTTTATTTATACTAGATAAATAATTTTCTAGATTGTTAAATGCGTAAATAGAGTTAGGAATGTGCTAAAAATATAAAATCAATTGGGTTAACTTTGTTAGACTCGTGTAAGGTTTAATTATCCTCCGCTTATGTAGTTGTTTAGGTTTAGGTAATGGTGACCTTGCTTGTATTGCTGCACTTTTTGTTGCATCGTCCATGCATTTATACATATGTATTGTTGCACCTCATTTAGGTACGCTAGATGTACAACGCACGGACGTGAAGCACGCGGTGATGGAGCCGAACTACAAGACGGTGATGGAGCCGAACTACAAGACGGTTGTCGGTACCTTAAGACTGGGGTACCCTCTCTTGCTATGTCGAGAATCGCGTAGTTATCCGTAACTACGCCCTAAAGAGTTGAGCAGACGGACCCCTGGGGTCCGGCTCCATCTCACCAGACCAACGGTCCCGGACCCGCCCCGTGCTAGGGTCCGGGGACACCACGTGTCCTGCAGAAGGGAGCGCTCAGCCAAAACAGTCGGGGCCCCCGGACCTCCCACGGGGTCCCGGACCCCCATATACTATCCGGACCCCTCAGCGGGGAGGGAACAGACACCCCGCCTAAGGGGGTCCGGAGCCACCACATGTCCGCAGGCTCAGGCACGCGCGCGGCCACCTAGCTTTCTCGGGAAGACTCGCTCACCTACCGCATTCAATGCGGGAGATGTTAAGTGCGCTCTGCCACAGCAGAGCCCGAGGAGACTTTTGACAGGCTGTACTGCTGATCGCGCGTTACCAAGGCGCACATTACAGTCGCTGGCGCCACCCACGCCATGCGCGTCAGTCTGCTACGCCAGTTAGACACGACAGCTCGGCAACGAAGTATCATAACGCCTACGCGGTAGACCCAACAGTCTACGCCGCAAGCTACACTGCCTCAACGGGCGCCTCGCCGATGGGACAAGTGAAGACTCCCTTCGGTCAGAGTCTACAGTGCAATGAAGCGTATCCGGTAAGAGATTCTCAACCACTGTAGCACAATTAGTGTCTTTTTGATAGTAAAATATACATCTTTGTTGGGCCCACCTATCGGGGTCCAACGCCTGTGTACGCGTCCTCCTTGCGCTATAAAAGGGGGACTCCCGCTAGAGAATGACTCAAGTCTCAAAAGAGGCTTAGAGGCAGAGGATAGACTCATCCACGAACTCTAGAGCAATAGAACTCTCAGTGGACGTAGGGTATTACGCTCCGGCGGCCCGAACCACTCTAAATCCTCGTGTGTTCTTGTGTTCTTGCTTGAAGAGTAGATCTGAGGTATCGCTTGCACCTCCCCGAGAAACCACCCTCAGGGATTAGGCGGGTGCACTACGCCACACGGCTGTGGCCCTCCTCCTAGAGCCACAACAACGGTGTTCGGTGGATATCTCAAAAAAACGGAAGGACCCACTGAGTCAACCGAAGACCCGGCCCAAGGGCAGAAAGAAGGACCCAATGCCTTAATAGTATTAACACCAACTTAGTGTTACCCCCAAGCAAGCCCCAGTGTATGTCCTATTATTTTAAATTATAATTCACTATATATATGTTTATTTATTACTTGTGTATTACGTTTTAGGAATTATTTGGAACCCTAGTTGCATGATCCTTAGGTTTTCCTGAGTTTATACTACTATGTATAGGTTAATAGCGATGCCATGCTTAATAGGTCTTGGTAGAAGACCGGTGATTTCTTGTCACTCGCGAGACACAGGATATTTAGAAGTCGAGTAATTGCCGGTTGCTCGCGAGATATAATTATCTTTATACTTCAGTATTTGAGATATGAAATGAAATGTGGAAATGAATGGAAATTTGAGACCGAACGGGGAATATTGATGATATATAGGTATGGCAGCAGGACAGGGTTCCTGGGTGTCTTAGCCCCGTCTGTATCGATTAAGGACCGGTCGTTGTCGGCAGAGCTGATCGGGGATTGAACTGTTCTAACCGCATGTCGGGAGTAGGAGGTAGTTGAAACCGGTAAGACTAGTACTGCCTCACTTCGAAAGTACATGACTTCAACTCACCTCCTAGGGTAGTCGAGTAGTCGCGGAGAAATAGGGATGCATATTTATTTTTGGTGGTCTCACGTTGAGCTTGACTGACCATATGATGGTGGGGCGGTCCTGTAATTCAAGGCGGAGAGGGGAATGGTTGGTGCGTGTGGTCGACGGGGCTTATTCGTGCCGTGTTGGTTAGGTCCACCTTGTAAGGTTAAATCGGATCGATTTGCCGTGTTTCACGGATATGAGAGTCTTGCTCTCTTTGTCGCCTCGTAGAAAATGAGTTAGAATAATTGTGATCTATGATGGATACTACTTTGAATTAATATTGAATGATCCACCATGATTGCTTTAGATATGCAAATATTAGTTGATAGTCTATCTATATAAAATATGCAGCTAAAATATTGAAAGTAAGGACCCACCTATAGAGGCATTTCTGCAAAACAAACCGCTAGCCAGAAAACCGTGCATGTCTAGATAATGGGCTAAGTATACCCTTAGTCGGATAAGTCTTGCTGAGTATTAGTATACTCAGGGTTTGTTGTTTACCCTGTTTCAGGTATAGAAACTAATTAGGATTCGCATCAGTGGGCTCGATGTGACGTCCTCACATTTTCGTAGTTATTGTTTTGTTTTATTAGTTCTCAAACAAACTCCCTTCTCTTAGGTTATATTCGCTTCCACTGCTATCATTTATTGTAAGTAAATTCTAAATTTAAAGATGTTTTTGTAAATATTTATGTTGTTATCTATATTTGTGAAATTATATCATGCTAGTACCATCTGCGCTTGTCGTCGTGCGAGACTACTGGTGATGTTTCGATCGGCCCGTGGATTGGAAACAGTCTGTCAGATTACACTTAATTAAACTAATGTGTCTGATAAGTTCAAATGATGGCCATTACGCTTAATTAAGCGTTTTAACTTGGCGGTTCTGTCACAGTACATGGGCCTAAGGACGTTCCTAGTGGCGAAGCTATAGCAAACTAAGAGGAAATGTGCTTGCCTCGTGGATATATAAGATTGTTATGAGGTGTAAATATAAATATGGTGGAAATTTAAGTATAATCACTATTTTTTTATTTTTTAGGGGGCGCGTTAGCACCTCCTAATGATAATGTAGCTTCGCCCCTGGACGTTCCTAGGTTTGTTAATCTCTGGTATTGATCCTAATGGCTCAGATAGTCAGAATGGAGTCTATCCGATAATTTGTCTCATCTGTGTCAATCTGATAATTGTTCGGATTCAGATCGGTCTCTACAGTTCGGCTTTTGGATTTGGCCCTACCTAGTTTGGTGGTAACTGGATTGAAAAGGCTATTGGGTTGGTTCGATTGGGATTAAGGATTAGAATGGGTTGGTCTAGTCCGATCTGGTTTGCTAATGGTTCCAACAGAAAATATCGGTCCCATCGTCTCATCCTCTCGTCGCCCTTATCGGCTCGGCGGCTACAGGGTTGGCGGCGGGTGGCGACTAAGAACGAGGCGGCGTCCTGCTGCACGACCGCCTCGAGCACCTCAGCGGCGGCCGGATCCACTCCTTCCTCGACAACAAGTCCATGCGCCCCGGGGATAGGCTCGGGGGGAGCATCGACGAGGGCAGCAAGCAATGCAAGGTCATCGTTGCCATCTTCTCTAGGTGCTACTTCGACTCCGAGTTCTGCCTCCCCGAGTTCGCCTCCATCGTCGAGGCGCGCAAGCTCCTCATCCCCATCTTCTACGGCATCCTGCCATGGAGGAGTCCAAACACCACGCCAAGGACATCAAGCGCTTCCGCCTCACGCTCCAAGAGGCCAAGTACACCGTCGGCCTCATCTACATCCGGTTATCCTCAGATCCGCTATGGTTTCTTTTTGGACCATAAAACCGTCCGTTCAGTCTCCTCGGACTCACAAAACTGTTTAAATAACCTCACTGAGCGGTTTTAGGTGAGGTGGCAGCGGTTTTTTTTATTTTTCTTTTCTTTTTTATTTTGACTAAATCTTTGAAAAATCACAGTAAATAAAAAAACATAAAGGGGATAATCCAATTTTGTTGAACTCCACGTAAGTAGATTTATGCATTGAACATATTATATAATATACTTTAGTACAAATATTTTTCTGTAGTTTTAGATATATGATTTTCTGTAATTAATTTATAGTTATAGTCTCCATCATCAAATTACGAGGAAAATTTTATGGTGGTATAATCATTATATGATTGAGATGTAGTAAAAATTTTATGATTATTGAATCATGTATGACTGAGTTATTGATTTATCTAGGTTTAACTATAGATTGATCTAGATTTATCTAGGTTTATATAGATAAATCTACAGCTCAGTCAAACATGATCCAATAATTATAAAATTTTTACTATAGCTCAATCATATAATGATTAGTCCACCATAAAATTTTCATCATAATTTGATGATGGAGACTATAACTATAAATTAATTACAGAAAAGCATATATCTAAAACTATAGAAAAAAATTATATTAAAGTATATCATGTAATATGTTCAATGCGTAGATCTACTTACGTGGAGTTCAACGAAATTGGATTTTCCCTTTGATGATTTTTTTGATGATTTACTATGATTTTTTAAAGATTTAATCAAAATAAATAATAAAAAAAATTAGAAAACCCGCTGCCACCTCACCCTCAAACCGCTCATGGAGGTTATTTGAACGGTTTTGTGAGTCTGAGGAGGCTGGACGGACGGTTTTGTGGTCCAGGGAGGAAAAACAAATTCGGCTCAAAGTTGAGAGAAACAAAAATAATTTTTTTTCTAGTTTATATTATTGAAATGGTCCGGATCTCAAATCATTTGCAGGTTGACATCCGTGCCAAACTCGCATAATTCACACACCTTGACACATGGATTAAAGGTGAAGCCCATCCTCGTGGGCTTGCTTCGCTACGTCGGCCTGCCTCGTCTCGCCTGGCCCATTTGTCGAAAAAACAAAACCAAATTAAAACTAGCAGGAGCACTGCCACATCTGACCCATTTGTCTGGCGTTTGAGATTTCAATTTTCAGTCACCCGGTGCCTAAAATATATATTCATAGGGGCAATATAGTTGCTGCTCTATTTTTCTATAGATTTAGTTAAAATCAACTAAGGGTGTGTTTAGTTTACTTTGTATTTTGCATTTTTGCGTTTTTAGAGGAGAATCTTCAATATTTGAAGTATTAAATGTAGACTAATCACAAAATTAATCACAGATCTCGTCTGTAAACTACGAGACGAAACTAATGAACCTAGTTAATCCATCATTAGAGCTTCTTACGGTAGCATTACTGTAGCAATTTAGTGTCTGATCATGTCCTAATTAGGGTCATTAGATTCGTCTCGCGATTTGCAGTCCATTTGTGTAATGTGATTTATTTTTTGACTACATTTAGTACATTATGCAAGCGATTTACAAAAATTTAGCATTTTGCGTTTTGGAATCTAAACAAGACCAAAGCTGATTTAGGATAAACCAAATATGATATCTAAATAAAAATAGAGGAAGTACTAGCTTATTTCTCAATACTTTTTCTACCTTCACTAGAAATCCATCTCGCTTCCTCTAAGACACTGTATGACAAGTAACAGGCACCAGATGGAAAGCTCCAGTTTGTTAAGAAGCTATAATTGCTTCAATTGATTTTATAACTACTGTAGATTGTTCAATCGATAGAGGAAATTGTAGTGGTTATTTAAGGTTCCTGAGATGCAAGGATACCAATATTGTACCAATAGTATCTCATGGATGAGCTTATTATCTATGACAACTGTCATCTCACCTTGTTTCTTCTTCTAAATAAATTATTTAAAATACGCTCAATCATTGAACCAAGTATTTGAGTTGAAATGCTTCGCTAAGATAGTGATATGCCCCATCTATTTATATACATTTCGAACAAATTAATTTGCTCTATATAAAATATGTTTGAGATAATATGCTTAAAATGAGAAATAATACATTTAAAATGAAAGGAGTAGTAAGTTTTTAAAATAGGAACATATCATATGCAAACCAAATTTGTTGTGCAAACCGTACAAGCATTAATCTGGGTCACCGAATCAACATTCAAGAGGTATGGTGAGATTGAGTAATTTTACAATTAATCATCCGTCTCTAATTATACTTTTGTATATCCCTTCCCACTCCCCCTGCGCTGTCGTTTGGATGTTAATTCAGTGGCTCAGACTAAAGTTTACATGATTGCACCAAAAAGTTGATTTACAGTTCCCCTTTAAAATCTACTCCGTCTATTCAAAATTGGACAGCTTACGTTTTGGCTCTCCATGCTGACACTCCAATTAGACAATCATACCAAAGCTAAACTTATACAGGCTTCAGGCTTCATTATCCAGATGGATCCTCATCCTAATCTTAATCCATCCCCCCTGGCCCCATGTCCTCGCTTCCTCTTTTAAAAGCGCGCAACCGACGCACTCCACCGCCCTCCCTCTCGCCATTCCCGAAAAGCAAAAAATCCCCAAATCGAACCCCGCCGGCGATGTCCCTCCGCAAGCGCCAGCGGTCGGCGAGCAGCTCCCGCCTCACCGCCTTCTGCTCGCCGCCGTCCCCTCCCCCCTCTGCTTCTGCCTCCTCCCCCGATTCGCTCTCCTTCCCCAACGCCGACCTCCTCCTACGCCTCCACCTCGACCCCTCTTCTCCCGACGACGCCGACGTCAAGCCCGGCACCGACTGCGACCACTCCGCCGCCCCCGGAGCATTCCTCAACCTGCACGTCTCGTCGGCTTCACTCCTTCGCTCCCGCTACTTCGCCGCCCTCCTCTCCGATCGCTGGTCCCCGTCCCCCTTCGCCGCCGCGGGTGGCCGTCTTTCCCTCGCCGTGGCGGCGGCCCCCTCCTGCCCCCGCCCATTCCACGCCCACGTCGAGGTGCTCCGCCTCCTCCACACGCTCGACTTCGCGGGCGCCATCCGCTCCCCAGCCGATGCCCTCGACCTCCTACCCGTCGCGCTCCAGCTCCTCTTCGACGCCTGCGTTGAGGCGTGCATTCGCTTCCTTGAGGCGGTGCCCTGGTCAGAGGAGGAGGAGGCCCGCGTCATTGACATCGCGCCGCTCCTTCCCGCCGATGAGGCAGCCGACCTGCTCGCCCGGGTCTCCCCTTCCCCTGTCGCCCCCGGTCCCTCTTCCGCTGAAGGGGAGGTCGCCAGGTCGCCCTCCGAGGCCATGCTGCACGGCCTGATCCACTCGGCGATCCACGGCCACCCCGTCCACGCTGCCACCAAGGCTTTCGTCGCGATGCTCCTGAAGGACTACCCGTCGCGGGACTGCGTCCGCAAGGTGCTTGACGAGGCATTTCTGTCGCGCCTGGATACAGTAAAGGAGCTCATGGGCAAGTACGCGAGCCCAGACTTCAGGGTCGCGGTGGACAGTGACGAACGCGAGGCCATACAAAAGCTGAACCTGCAGTCTGCGGCGTTGAATGTGAAGCACCTGTATTGGCTCATTGAGAGGATGGTCGATCTGAGGGTGGCGGATAATGCTGTGACGCTGTGGAGTGATCAGGCTGCACTGGCTACTGATTTGCAGAAGTTGCTGAGTGATGCAGACATGTGGAGGAACATGACACCTGGGCTGCCGATGCTTGTGACAAGATGCACACTCAGGCTTGCCAATTCAGTCATCACTGGAGAGACTCTGGTACCTCGGCAGGTTAGCCTGCTAACGGATAATCTCGCTTAATGTCTTTTTATGCATATCATATCTTATGAAGGTAAATAACAATATTAAATGTGACAATTTGGTAAGAATATGGCTATCCCCATGTGATTTTTTTCTGTTACAAAGCGGTTGATGATAGATTGCATATATCGACATAATACCATGCTCTGTTAGCATGATTTAACTATCTGCAGTTTATAAGATATTTTAATTGAATGCTCCAATATTAGAAGACAATGATTTTGTGGCTTAGCATCTTTTTTCTCTCAATACATAGTAGTGCCCCAGTGTGTCAATTGTTTATAGGAAAGCTTAGAAAACCAGACATGACTTTCATAACATTTTTGTCTATATGACTCACCAGTCACCACAAGGAAAATAGGTTATATATTGTTAATACGAAGTAGTGCCCATCGCCCAGTGTGTTAAATTGTCTTGGGATTCTTAATATTGACCCCTAAATCTAATTTTGCTTAGGTGTTTGCTGGTGTAACACATAACTGAGCATAGACACCTTTTCTGAATAAATTGATTAGCTTCTATTTCATTTCATTTATGTTAAGTGTTATTCATGCGTTAACTGGATTAATAGATTGTGATGATCTATGTTTTGATGCGTGTTTCGGTGCTACATTAGCCACTTTTAGATGGTGTGGATTGCATTGCCATTATTTTGGCAATACACCTGTATATAAGTGTTTTGATGTTGATTTGGGAACTTGAATGTCTATTTGCGCTATTATATACAGGAGCGATTCCAATAAAGATTGGGTTTATAGCTATGTGCATAATATTGTTGGAATTAGGGATGGTAAAGAGCTGAAAGAAAGGTATCTTTCTAGGAGTTGGTAGGAAGAATCTGGATTGAATTCAGACGATCAGTGCTAAATTAACCAATTTTAAATGGGGATTGCCGTTATTTTTTACACCTGTATATAAGTGTTTTGATGTTGATTTGGGAACTTGAATGTCTATTTGCGTGATTATATACAGGAGCAGTTCCAATAAAGATTAGATTTATTGGTTTGTAAATAATATTGGAGTTAGGGATGGTAAAGAGCTGAAAGAAAGGTATCTTTCTAGGAGTTGGTAGGAATACTAGATGAATCCAGATTGAATTCAGACGATCAGTGCTAAATTAACCAATTTTAAATGGTGTGGATTGCATTGCCGTTATTTTGGTAATACACCTGTATATAAGTGTTTTACTGTTGATTTGGGAACTTGAATGTCTATTTGCGCGATTACATATAGGAGCAGTTCCAATAAAGCTTGGATTTATAGGTATACAAATAATATTATTGGATTGAGGATGGTAAAGAGCTCAAGGAAAGGTATCTTCCTAGGAGATGGTAGGAATACTAAACAAATCTGGATTGAATTCAGATGAAAAGCTTTAAGCTACCTGCAGAAAAGAGAAGATGGGGAAAAAAGGAAAGGATAAGTTAGGCCTAGATCTGATTTCGCAGATAAGAGGGTCAGTATTAATGAATGCTTTAATGCTTTATTGTTTTGCACTTATGCTTTAAGGAGTTTGATGTGAAGAAAGGCCTTGTATATAAAGCTTTAAGCTAGGTTGAATAGAGTTGGCCTAAAAACATTTGGCCAGATTGTGGGCCAACTATCAGTGGTTTCTTCCTTTAGGTGAATGTGGCAGATCCAGCTGAATATTTTTGATAGGCCAGCCTCGCAAACAAAAACACTCAGGTCTGCTTTCAGTTTTATCAACAAAGCTACACCATTGCAAATCTCCTAAACGATAGAACAGTATCTTGTCATCATAAAATGAAGCTTTGCCTGAAGCCCCCAAATTAATGAGATCCATGGATGCATTTATTTTTCTAATCTTAAGCAAGTTTACATTTTTACACCACAAAAGGCATGCCCCAGAATTATGCAGACCCTCCATCTTTTCATTACATGACTAAATATCTACATCATGACTGCCAGTAAACGAAGTGGTATATAGCTGCAGGTTATAATAGTTGGTTGTGCTGAAGAGGCTAATCTGCAGATTTCTACCCAAACCGTCATTGGATTGCAGAGTTTGTAATTTTTATGACTAATTAAGAAGTCCTATTTTCTCAGTTACTAGTATATGTTTGAGATGACAGGTCAAGATGTTGAACTGGTTCTTGATTTATTTGGCATGTAATGTCTATAATACAATCATGCCCCAGCAGCCTGTGCCCATGGATTGTTTTCTTGAAGGATAAGTCTATTCATTGGTTGCACATATGTTTCTTGTGTTATTGTTATGCACATGCACTTATATCCATCTCTTTTCCTTGCAATCAATGTTTTCTTCAAAGTATCTGGTTTGCCTCTCAAAGGAAACCAGGATAGAAGTTTCAGATGGTATAAATCTCGTTAGGGGTGCAAATTGGTAATCCTTAGGTAGGGTTGGAGGGGCACCTAAGGGTCACCAATTAACACCCCTAAATCTTATGGTTTGTTGCATGCGTACTGTTTATGCTCAATTCTTGGTACAAATTTCTCTTTCCAGTTCCATTCCATTTGTGAATTTGCAGTTTATGTAGCTACTGGCTAGTGTTTCCTGTGATCAACGTACTAGTACTTTGATGTCAAACTGAACCTGCAACATCAGTTCTTAAGATTTTATCTGAATGAATAATGACAAAGGCCTCTAGACAATAGCTTACAGATGCCATCTACCTCATGCATTTTAGATTTGAAGCTGCGCTTCTCTGTGTATCTGATGCTCTTCTACGGTCTGTCTATTCATCAGGTGAGAATGAAGCTCGTCCGTTGCTGGCTCCCTGTCCTAAATGTCTGCCGGAACATAGTCCAACCAATGCAGCTCCACAAATCAACGAACTGCCAAGAGCTGGAGGAGGTGTTTCTTCAGATCATCTCCACTCTGCCCGTCCCAGAGGCCCAGGAGCTGCTGCGCCAATGCCTTGGGTTTTCAACCCGCAACGTCGATGACTGCCCTCATCTAGTGGCCGCGTTCAAGACGTGGTTCCGGCGCGCTGGCCGGGCTCCTCTGGGCGGGGACAACTGAGACATGAGCGGATATGTCTGGCATCGTCCAATCAGTGCGCGCTTGCCTGTGCAGTCTCCCCTGTAGCTAGCTGTAGGCCTCAACCTAAATCCTCTGGATTTAGCATAGTGCTTGCGTCTCTATTTTTGTATAGTGTTTGATGTTTTCGCTTTTGACTGTCCGTGCTCCTTTTCACTGTCGCTCCGTGTTTTTAACTTAACACTGTTTGTGTGAATTTCACTCAATGTGCGGTGTTTTCGGTGGCAGTATTTATAGAGCACTGCAACTGGTTCTGAAATTTGGTGTAAACTTGCTGTGAAATAGATGGACACGAATTTTCCGAACACATTCGGGACTTAAGAATTAAAGATATCGAGGCCGTACTTCGGAAGCTGTGGAGAAAAGATGCTGCCTTGCATTTCTAGAAAAGATTATTACATTGTTGTCATACAGGCCAAAAGCATGCCATGTTTGTTAATTTTTCTCCATGCATTGGCATTGCAAATTGCAAACCCACAGCGAGACGAAGGAAAATGAAGAGAAAAACTGGACCAATGCACGAGTCAGAGACGCATCATGACCTTTAACGATTTTACTTTGACCGACGAGACTGCGAAGAGGACGGCGTACGCGAGCTCGCGCTCGCTAGTAGAAGCCCTGCACCGGCCACCGGCGGTCGGGGTCCGGCAGCCACGACGACCGCTTCTTCTTCTTAGCCTTGTCCTTCTTCCCGTCCTCGCTGCCGTCGTTGCCATCCTCGGAGCTCTTCGAGTCGCCGTCCGACGCGGCGCCGCACCCGCTGGCGGCCCCGGCGCCCCCCGATTTGTGCCTGGACCGCACGTACTCGATCAGCCTCCACGCCGCCGGCTTCTGCTGCTGCTGCTGCGTTGTCGGCGGCGGCGGGGGAGGCTGCGGCGGGGACGCCGCCGCCTGCTTTGCCGGCGCCTTCAGCTGCTCCGGCGCCACCGGAGCCGGCGGCGGGTTCTTGGCATCGTCACCGGGAGGGTCTTCAGGGAGGCGCGTGGATTGTGAGAGCCGCTCGTAGTCCGGCAGCGGCACGGTCTCCTCCGACGCGCCGTCCACGTCGCCGCCGCTGCCGCCGACGCAGTCCATGAGCAGCGAGTGGTGGTGGCTTCCGCCGGGCCTGCGCTTCAGCCGCCGCGCGCCGAACCTGGAGCCTGGCCTCCTGCCGCTGCTGGTGGCGTACCGGCCCTGCTCCTCCTCATCGTCCGAGTGATCCAGGATGTCCATATTTAACGAGCTTCTTGGCGCCGCAAACCATGCAAACTCTCTCTCTCTCTCGGTCTCGGATCGTCGGGAGCAGGGGTGGAGACAGGGGCCTAGCTGTATGGTTCCTAAATTTATATTGAATATTTAAATTTTAATTAAATTTTTATATAAATTAATATAATTAGCCCCCTTAATAATAATAAAAATTCTGACTCCGCCCCTGGTCGGGAGGATAAAATCCTCTGCAAGCATGGTGGTGGTGGTGGGGTGGCCTATGGCGACGCGACTTCCAAAAGGGGACGCATAAACTAGCAACAGGGGAATGAATAATCGGAGGAAAAGTTTGACGAGGAGTTCTCCCGTCCGGCCCGGCGGATCGCGTTGCTCGGAGCTGGTGGTTGACCTGGAGGAAGGCGTCGTGCTCTCTGTGGCGGGGCTGGCGGCATCGTGCACACACGGTCCGCTCGGTGGCGTGTCGCCCTGGACGAAGAGCGGGACCCGCTGGGCAGTGAGGGAGACGTACAGTTTGATGCCGGTGGCTGAGGCCGCCGCGTCCGTGGATTTTGACGGTGTGGGCCAGCAATTTGCGGATTTTTCTGGGCTCATGCTTCTAGCCCGTCATCGAGAAGAGCTTCCAAGTTCCGAATCTTCAAGAGGATCTTGCTTGATAGGAAAAAGTCTGATCTGCCTCTTCCAACTTTCACGAAAGTCTGATTTTCCTCCTCCAACTATAAAACCGGACATATGGCCTCCCTCAACTTATCAAAATCAGACAACTTTCCTCCCTAAGTGGTTTGAGACTGAGGTGATAGTGTTTTTGACAAATCTTTTTATTTTTCATACGTGCAACTTTAGAAGTAACAAAGTATCACCTAGAGAGCTCTCAAAATCATGATATTTCACAAAACGCTAAAACAGACCATGAATAATAGTACAATAATATGTGCAAGATTTTGTTGAATAAAATTTAAATTATTGAAATTTTAAAAGGAGGCATAATCAAAAAAATTTAAATTTTTATGGTACCCAAATGATTGGTATCTTTGTTTGGCACATGCTATATACATGTATATAGCATGTGCCAAACAAAGATATCACATCAACAAGGTTTTAAAGGATACACAATTATAATATTATCAAATTTTTAGCAATCATTTCGGTACCTAAAAAATTAGGAAAATTTTGGATTCTATGTCCAGTTGAAATTCAACAATTTAAATTGCATTCAACAAAATCTTGTACATCTTATTGTAATGTTATCCATGCTCTATAGTTTAGCATTTTGTTAAATATCATAATTTTTTATACTTTGTTACTTCTAAAGTTGCACATATGAAAAATCCAAAAAAAATTCAAAACCATTGTCACCTCAGCCGTAAGGGAGAAAAGTTGACCGGTTTTGAAGAATTGGAGGAGGTCATACGATCGGTTTTGTAGTTGGAGGAGGAAACTTAGACTTTCGTGAAAGTTGAGGGAGGCAAAGTAGACTTTTTTCTGCTTGGTACGGTGGAGAAGCAATGATCACTGCCGTTTCCTCAAGTAGGGTTAGCATCTCGGGAGATGCCCTAAATTTCGGTCAAATCCGTGATTATTTGACCGCATCCGTGAGTGGTGGGTCTGGATCGATTGAGCTGAAATTTCAGCTGGGAATTGCTATTCGTTCAAGACAACGCCTGTAGTGATGGTGTTTAACGAAATTACCATTTGAAGGGCATTCTTTTTTTTTTTGTGATACATAAGGCGAGGATATTATGACATGAAGTGCATTTTTATGGTTCTAGATTTTAAATCAAGTAGTAGTATGTGCATTTTGCAGCATGCGTCCAGTCAAATAATACGAAGGGAGAAAATATGAGAGTTTAAGTACTATGATTCTTTTGGCTGCACTTGCATTTTTCTTGATTTTGTAATCTGAATATTTAAGGGGAAATATTTTGTAATCTGGATGCAATACTCAACCGACATATTCTATTTAACTTCTTTTATATTGTTCGTACGTATACCATTGGATCTAGGACCAAACGCAAACTTTGGATGGCAAATTGGGTTTTGTATACCGATCGTGGTCCCTTCAGATGGCTCTTTGGGCAAACACATCGCCAGCAATTTTTACTTCTAAACTGATGCTCCAAATTTTAAGTACTTACTCTGTTCTAAATTATTAGCCGTTTTGGTCTTTTAAATAATATCAACTAGCAAAGTTGCCTGCGCAAATAGCGCAGGTAGCTAGATTGTTTTTTATACTAACATTTTCAAATTTCACTTGGAAATAAATTTATTAAATTATATTATTTTCATTATCATTGTTTCATTGAAGTGGCCCATACCAAGATACTGTTCTTTTATATCATCCTACTGTATGACGTGGAATGTGTATTCATTTTCATGATAAAGAGGAGATTAGTTGTCGAGAAGTATGGTTTTATGTATGAGAACATATCTGGTGGAAACCATAACTTCGTGAAAACTCATGCAAATTATGGCAAAAACCCGTCTAAATTCATCAAAAAAATCACACATATAGATAATATGATGATACACAATTTTGTAAAATATCTTGTCCAAACTTAACTTCATTTGTGAGATATAAAAATAACAAATTTCAAGCCAGAAAGCTGTCCAGATGATTTGTTAGAAATTTGTTATTTTTATATCACACAAATGAAATCGAGTTTGAATAAGATATTTTACAAAGTTGTGTATCATCATACCATCTACATGTGTAATTTTTTTTGATGAATTTAGACAACTTTTTTAGTATGGTTTGCATGAGTTTTCACGAAGGTTGTGGTTTGCACTAGATACGTTCCTTTATGTATTGAAAGCATCATAACTATTTTTTTCTTTAACTGTATTTTTTCATCATAAAATTTGAAGTTTGCAAACTCACAAGCTCCTCCACATGCTAACCACATGATTAATATTAATTTGCCTCTTGATTTTTTTTTCACTTTTGTTTACATACAAATTATGGTCGCTTCTATATTTTATTTCAAACATCTATTTGAAATACACTCATAAAAAATACATAGGGAATATGTTCTGAAGGTGCCATGTTCAATCTATTATCGATCACCTTCTTTGCTATGGAAGCTTGCATTCTATGACTCTTGGCTGGTTCTTCATCAGAATCATCTTTTGATTCCCCCAGAAATTCACTTAATTTCTTGGTATATACACGCACCCTACCCTACACCTTAGTATATTCAACAGGCTGAGCTGGCAGATTCCTGAGATATTGACGAAGTCAGCATAAAAGTCTCGCTGTTGACGGGCACATTGCCTATCACTGAAAGAATAACATCAGTTAAATTTGGGAATAAATCCAGGAAAATGTGAGCTCTAGTGCCGAGTCAAATTGAACCTGGCAGGACTGGTTCCATCACAAGGAACCTTACAGATGAGTGTTACACTTAGTACACATTAGGCTAGTCTAAACCGTTATATCTCTATAAAATCCAATGGTGCATGTACTTTTGTTTTTTCCAATTAACATCATAATTTCTACATGCTTTCAATGAACATTGGCTTCTTTAACATTACGGCCAAGTTAATTTACAACTGGTCCTGCGGAACAATCTTGCTGGAGTTCACGGTGACCTTTTGTGCGTGGAGATTGGTCCAACGGATCAATCTCGCCATTGTCTTGCTTTGGTATAATGTTTTCCCTTCTATATCTATCTAGCTTTCATATTGCTTTGATCCTCCTCTCTTCAAGCATCACGATCGTGGCACTCCCTCTGCTCACACTATTTATTTCCTTTTGTCCTGGTGGACGAACATGTCTTCTTGAAAGCTATGGATAGGCCATTATAACACGTTAATAAAAAAACATATATAACTGGATCATGTTTCCTTTTATGGGTTATGAAATCATGTTTCCTTTTATTATATTTATAATCCATATGATACTTTCGGTGAGCTATTTTGGTTCCTATTTTGGTTCCTACTTTGTATGGAAATCAATTTTCATGTTTTTATTTTTTAATTTCGAATTTATGTATTTATTGATCGTATTAGATATGGACTCTTTGAGTTAGTTTTGACCGTTAGATTTTCATAAAATCCAACGGTGTAGGTTCTTCTATTTTTTAGATTAACATGGGAATTTCTAGGCCCTCTCGTTGAATGTGGTGGCTTCTTTTAACACTATTGTATTAAGATAATAGATAGATTTATTTAGAAAAATCAAAACAACTAATTATTTGAAACAGAGGGAGTAGATTTGTCGTGAAGCATCATATATCATATCAGTACGTGGAAATTTTCATTTTGGAAACATTTGAAAAGTTCTATTTGGTTGTAAAGTTGTAAAACCAATTATTACTCCAGTACAACCAAAATAGAACCTTCAGTATGCACCAAATATTTGGTCCGTGATAATGATAACATCACATGGTTTTCGACATAGGAAACCAAAACGCAAGCTTTTAAAACCTCAAACGTCGAGCAAACCTTTTTACGCGGCGAGTCGGCGTCGATACATGCACGCCGGACATCTTCGCTTCTTTCACACGCCAAGACCCACAGAAACGGAAAGATTAGTCTTGGTGAACAGTCAACACACGCGACGACCGAGCCCGGGAGGAATTCCCAAGTCTCAACTACCTAGCTGATCAAATCAGTAACCGTAAGCTCCATGTTTGATGCCCAGAAAATGTAAAATGATTGATGATATCCAATTCGCCGCTAGCTAGTACACCACACTAGTAGCTCATCAGTAGAGGTTTTACCACTAGCAACACAGCGGATCAGGCATCTTTAAGGTAATTTTAATTTGTGAGCACTCGCGATCTTGCGCCATTTGTGATTGAACTGGGTCGTCGACGTCGACGTCGCCCTCGTCCTTTTCCAACCGGCAACGACCTTGGTGTATGCCTGTATTCCTATTTTCTTTTGGAGGGTCCGAATTGATCATGATTTTTTGGATGGACTAAAGTTTAGCTATAGCTAAAGTATGTTTAAATTTTGGGTGTGTCTCCACGTCAATTGATTGATATTTACATTATGTGTCAATCACCAGTTTTGGCCGTAGATTTATTTATAATCCATCCTCTGAGCACACTTTTCCTGATTTGAGCCTGCTTCTTAATGTTTTTTTTTGAAGCCATTTGGCGCACTTTATTGATCTTGGAACATTGTTACATCGTTCACCAAAGCTTCTAGGCTGTTCCTAGGGGGTTCATCGACCCAATTACATGTCAAATTCGAGGCCATTGCCATTCTAGCTAATTCATCGGCTACACAATTTATTTCTCTATTACAATGCTCTATTGATATCGAAATAAAATCTTGCCAAATCTGGGCGCATTCGTCGTAGATAGGAGCACTTGCTGTTGCAGACAGGCCACCTTGGTGGATTGTTTCCACGACTTCCGCGCAATCAGATTGAATCATCAAGCGTCGACACCCCACTTGATAAGCTAGTAACATTCCTTCTCTGAGAGCCATCGCTTCTGCCATGTGAGCATCAAGCACATTTTCGTAGTATTTTGCGGCAGCAGCTACGAACACACCCCTTGCATCTCTAATCACCGCTCCTGAGCTTCCTGTACTCCGTTCATAGTTATAACTAGCATCCACATTCAACAATAGAAAATCTTCTGGTGGCCTCTTCCACTGCGTTTTGATTTTTATATTCTTCTTCTCAGCCTTCATATAGTTCGTCGTCAGTGTAGCGATAGACATAGCAGATTTTGCCGGATTTTGAACAGTATCACCATGAACTTGTTTTCTTCTCTCCCACCAGACATACCACCCTCCGGTTAGAAATAATTCAGCCAGACCCACCTGATTCAGATGCTTAATTTGTTTTGACTGTTTAATTATATCAGCCAACAGTACAGACCCCGATCGATCCGTATCAGAGAGTCTGTTTAATTCCTCTGAAATGCCCAGCACTCTCCAAATCTCCTTTGATCTTTCGCAGGAAAACAAAATATGCTTTATATCCTCACATCCTTGTCGACATATAGGACAGCTGCTATCCTCTCCAATGTGCCTGTTAGCTAATATGCCACGACAAGGTAACAAGCCATGCAGAACTCTCCAGCCGAATATTTTTATTTTCGCTGGGACATTCAGCTTCCACAAGGTTTTCCATACTCTTTCTCCCCCTGAACTTCCCGCATTCAGATCCACATTGTTATCCCCAAATTTGTGGAGCCATTGTGTATGGTATGCAGAACCCACTGAAAAGTATCCCTTTCTGTTATAGTGCCAGGCTACCACGTCCTCTCTTCCTTGTACAAGAGGAATTTGCAATATTCTGTTTGCATCAATATCCCAGAACATGCTTTTTATCATCTCTTCATCCCATTTACCTGTCACTGGATCAATCAATTCATCCACTGTCGTGAGCAGGTTGTGACCCCTTGGGGTTAGAACTTTCAGATTGTGACTAGCCGGGACCCAACTATCTTCCCAGATGTTAATCTGTGACCCATCTCCTACTCTCCAAATGTACCCTTTTTTGAAACAATCCAGTCCCGCCAATATACTTTGCCAAGTGTATGAACTTCCACTCTTCTGTTTAGCATTTAATAATTTTCCATCCGGGTAATATCTTGCCCTTAGGACTCTTGCACATAAAGATTCTGGTTCAAGTAATAATCTCCATACTTGTTTGGCCAGTAAAGCCCGATTAAAGGTTTCTAAATCTCTGAAACCCATCCCTCCTCTACTCTTTGGGATACATAACTTCCACCAAGCTTTCCAGTGTATTCTTCTCTGGTCATCGTCATCACCCCACCAAAATTGTGATATGGCATCTGTCATCCCTTTGCAAATGTTTTTTGGGATTTTGAATACCATCATCGCAAAAACAGGTACGGCTTGAGCAATTGACTTAATCAGAATCTCTTTGCCACCCATGCTTAGTAGTTTTTCTTTCCACCCTTTTGTTTTAGAACGAACTCTGTCGATCAAATGTTTGAAGCAGTCACTACGATCTATCCCCACCAAAGCCGGCAAGCCCAGATACTTATCACTCAACGATTCTGTGACAATGTTCAGGGCTGCACACACCTCCTCCCTCACTGTTACTTCTGTATTTTCACTGAAAAAAATGCTCGATTTTGCATCGCTCACCAACTGGCCGGAATTTGCACAATATCTGTCGAGCAAGCTCTTCAAGTTAACAGCCTGATCCTTATTAGCTTCCATCAGGATTAAGGAATCATCTGCAAAGAGAAGATGTGAAACAACTGGCGCATTCCGGCAAACTTTCACCCCTTGTATCTCTCCTCTTTCTTCAGCACCCCTCAATAAACTTGATAATCCTTCCGCAACCAATAGAAATAGGTAGGGAGAGAGGGGGTCTCCCTGCCTCAAACCTCTGGTTGGGCTAAACATTTCAATTTCCATGGAGTTGACCCTGACTTTGTACTTTACAGATTTAACACAAGTCATAATCAAATCAACCCACCTTCTAGCATACCCCATTTTCAGCATAATTTTCTCCAAAAAACACCATTCCACTCTATCATAAGCTTTGTGCATATCCAGCTTAATAGCACAACAACCTTTCTTTCCACGTTTCTTCTTAATGGTGTGAATACTCTCATAAGCTAACAGAATGTTATCAGTAATTAATCTACCCGGCACAAAGGCACTTTGGTTGTCACTAATAACATCTGAAAGAGTAGCTCTGAATCTATTCGCAAGCATTTTGGAAATGACTTTATACACCACATTGCATAAGCTTATCGGCCGAAACTGAGATACCATGGTTGGATTTTTTACCTTTGGGATTAGAACAATTGTCGTATCATTCCATCCATCCGGTATTTTGGCCGAATTCACAGCATCCAGTACTTCCTTCACCAGGTCATCTCCCAATAGCTCCCAAAACCTCTTGTAGAAAATTGCGTGCATTCCATCTGGCCCCGGTGCCTTAAGATCACCAATTTGAAATAGAGCTTTTTTCACCTCCTCACCGGAGAAGGGTTTCGTAAGAGCTTGATTCATGTCGGATGTAACATTGGGCAACACATCTGACATTATATTCTGATCCACCTCCGCAACCTCCGACATAAACAGGTTCTGAAAATAATCTTGTACGATATTACACATTGCCTCCCCATCTTCTTGCAGCACACCATTACTATCCACCAGCCCCTTGATAGTATTCTTCTTCCTCCTTTTTGACGCATAATTGTGAAAAAAACTGGTGTTTCTATCCCCTTCCTTGAGCCAATTTGCCCTGGCTCTCTGTACCCAATAGATCTCCTCCTGTTCAAGCATAAGTTCTAGACGGACCATAATCTCTTTCTGTGCTTCACTGCTTCAGTATTGGCATCCGTCATGGGTCCTCTTCTCAATCTCTCTAGTTCTCTTTTTAGGTTGGCCATTCTTTTTTCAGGCTTCTTCAACACCTCTTTATCCCATTTATGCAAATCATCATGGACATCCTTAACCTTCTCTGCAAAGGAAGGACCTTGGCCCCGCGCCTTTGCTCTAGCCCAAGCCGCCTTTATCATCTCTTCTACAGTATCTTCCTGCAGCCACCTCGCTTCAAATCTTTTTACACCTCTTCCTCCTTGCATTGGCGCTAGATACTGTGTATCTATCACTATGGGTCTATGGTCCGAACGTGTCATCTCACTGTTGATCAACGTTGCTTGTGGATACAAGTTGGACCACTGTAAATTAGCAACTGCCCTATCCAGTCTTTCTCTGATTTGACCCCTCTGCCATGTATAAATATCTCCTGTAAAACCCATATCGTTTAGTTCACATTCTGACAGTACGTCATGAAAAGCTTGTAGTTGCCTCTGTGATCTTGGTCTTCCTCCTTCCTTTTTTGAATTGTACAAAATCTCATTAAAATCACCCATAATTAGCCATGGTGCAACCAAGTCCTGTTTCAGTGACCTGATCGCCTCCCAGGTCCTCGCTTTCTGATTCCAGTCTGGTTCACCATATAGCCCTGTAAATCTCCAACCACCCTTCTCTTCTACCACTATATCAATATAATATTTCGTAATATCTTTCCTGCTGATTTTGATCTCCTCCTTCCACATTAACAATAGGCCTCCACTCCTCCCATCGCTCTCATGCACCAACATATGATCAAAACCAGCCTGCTTCTTAATGTTTGTTACCCGTTAGTAAGCATATCTGGCGCACTTTTATTGTTCCAGACCTGTTATCAAGTTGGTGGGCTTTTGTTCCATTCGAGGCCTTTTAGCTTGTTGTATGTTGGTGGTTTTTCTTTGGCAAAAGTCTATTTTACCTCCTCCAACTATTACCAAAGTTTGATTTTCCTCCTACAACTATAAAACCGGGTATTTCACCTCCCTCAACTTTTCAAACCGTCCATTTTACCTCCCCCGAGCGGTTTTGAAGACTGTTTGCTACAGTAACCGTAGTTTTGTCTTTTTCTTTTTTAAAAAAATTTCAGTTGAATCTTTGAAAAATCATAGTAAATCACAAAAAAATCATAAAATAGAAAATCCAATTTTTTTGGACTCCACATGAGTAGATATACGCAGTGAATATATTATATGGTATACTTTCGTACAATTTTTTTACTGTAACTTTAGATATATACTTTTCTGTAATTAATTTATAGCTACAGTTTTCGTCGTCCCACTATGGTGAAATTTTTATGGTGAGCTAATCATTATATGATTGAGTTGTAGTAAAAATTTTATGATTATTAGATCATGTTTGACTGATCTATAGATTTATCTATATAAACTAGATAAATCTATAGAAAAATCTAGACGAATCTATAGATAAATTTATAACTCAGTCATACATGATCTAATAATCATAAAATTTTTACTATAGCTCAATCATATAATGATTAGCCTACCATAAAAATTTCACCATAATGGGACGATGAAAACTGTAGCTATAAATTAATTACAGAAAAGTATATATCTAAAGTTACAGTAAAAAAATTGTACTAAAGTATACCATATAATATATTCACTGCGTATATCTACTCATGTGGAGTCCAACAAAATTGGATTTTCTATTTTATGATTTTTTTGTGATTTACTATGATTTTTCAAAGATTCAACTGAATTTTTTTTAAAAAAGAAAAAGACAAAACTATGGTTACTGTAGCAAACAGTCTTCAAAACCGCTCGAGGGAGGTAAAATGGACGGTTTGAAAAGTTGAGGGAGGTGAAATACCCGGTTTTATAGTTGTAGGAGGAAAACCAAACTTTGGTGATAGTTGGAGGAGGTAAAATAGACTTTTGTCTTTTTCTTTTCATGTTGTCTGGTGGGGGCCTTTTGCCTGTTGTCTGATGGGGGCTTTTTTTATCATGTTGTCTGTTGGGGGCCTTTTGCCTGTTTGCTGGGGGCCTTTTTTGCCTGTTGTCTGCTGTGGGGCCTTTTCTGCCTGACGTCCCCCTAAACACACCATACCCCCTAACCGACCAAAGCTTAAAATCCAGCCCGATAGAAACTTTTTTGGAGGCCCAATAAAAGAACATGCAAAAACAAAATTATACCATTAGCCCATTACATAGTTTAACAAAATTGATCTAAAAAATACACAGAAAAAAGAGGCGCGAATGCATGCTATGGTAGCCGCCAAAAAACGTGATCTATCACAGCTCTGCCTCCAGCCCCAGACACACAAAAGGAAAAACAAATCTGCTATGTAAGCCTCGTGAAGCCATGGAGGAAAACCTTCCCAAAAGCAAGAGAAAGCAGCGGATGGAGATCTATTGGGGGGATCAACAAAAATATGAGCAGGATGCATCGGCGGGCAATGTCAGTTCCTCTCTCCCCCACCCACCCCATGTTATCCTCTTTGTGTTCCTCCTTCCAGCTGATGACTTAATGACCTCACGGGCACTTTCTCGAACTCAATTAATTAAAAAAGTGAATCTACAAAAAAAGATTAGGTGCTCTTGTCAGTTTAGTTAGGCATAAATCTGTAGAACATGGAAAACATGGTATGGGATGCTGACGTTCATTTTTTCTGAGATGAAGAAAACAACATATTTGACTTGCAAAACCATTGTCTATTTTGTACTTTGATGAGCAGTCATACTAATTTCTAGTTAGCTGTTACAGTTATATTAAGATCCTCAGTTTCAGCAGTGCTAGATGTGGAATTATTTTAGAATTTAGAAATTAAGATGTTAGATTGTTTACTTACAATGATGCCTCATGGTGACAGCCGCCCCTTTGTTGGTTCTGCTGATTGTTGTTCCAATTTTGTGCTTTAGGTGGGAAATTTCACTGCAAACAATTGGGGTAGAGGTCCAAAAGAGCATGATGTTCCTGTAGCAACCGGTGCTTTTATGTCAAACTCAAACATGATTATGCAAGAGAGGTATACTGGGCTCATGATGGAACAGATTAGAAACTCTCAAGAACCACCATTTTGCCAGCAACATGTTGAGGTATGCATTGGGTTGAGGGGAGAATCATTAATGAATATGATAGTATATGGTTACAATATACTACTATGGTTTTTTTAGATAAAGGAATAATCATATCCCGGCCTCTATATCGCAAGTTATATACTACTATGGTTAGTAAGAGACTTTTGAACTGGTGCTTGTAAAAAATAAATAAAGACAAACAACATACCACGAAATGATTGGAGGCAGGTAACATCACTTCTGGCGCATTCGATCATGATGACAATCCAGGATGCACAAATCCACAGAACATACGGGTGAGAAAAAAATAGGTGCTCCAGTTGCTGTGTTTTACATATTCATTATTCTTAATCATTTAGGTAGTGCATTATAGATATTTACAAGTGACGAAATCTTGAAAAATATAATACAGGGAAATGATGCTAGATATATAGATACGTGGAATTCAATACAATGTTCACAGGTTTGTGAGTGAAAAAAGAATAATATAGTAATGAATTCATGATTGTTTACAAACTACTAAATGATGAAAATTATACCATTGTGGAAAAGACAGTTCACATGTGTTGCATCCTGAAATAGGTGTACTCATCATTTCAAAAATTGGTGTGACAATGACAAAAAATAAATGATGAAAATATATTTCTTAGAGAGGCATTAAACAAAAATTGAAGTAGCACAGTAGGGTATGCAAGGCATACATAATCTGACAACGCAAAGTTGAAGCTCCCATTTGCAAGTCTGAAGCATTTCCCACATTTCTCAAACATATAAGATTGATTGACTTCATGGCTCATAAGATAATCCTATGTAAGAAATAGAGAGACTACAAATAAATATTACATAATCATATAGTTGAAAAGAGGGACAACAAAATCAACATATGTACCAAAGAAAGAGTAAATTTGAGGGACACATACGCCAACAGGTGAGAAGAAATAATATTTCCCCGAATCTTTTGGGTGTCTATCCTTGAACAACTTCCTGCAAAATGCGTTAATAACATGGATGTGCACAGATTTTTTATGGCTTCGACTCATTGATTTCCCAAGCTCGTCAAAGGTAACACGGACATTGTCATAGTTGATTACCTCCTTGCTGAAAATAATGCCAAAATGTAGAAAGCATTCTTAAAAGACAATATGAGTAACCAAATGCAAAAAATCAATCCGAGATAGCATATACTTGACAGCCGAAAAAATGTGGGTCGATTTGTTAACATGCATAGTAACAGGATACAAGCTGCTTGGGGTATTGTAATAAGACAGATAACTCAAAAGGCTACTTAGAGAAAACAAAATCTGGAACACCCACATACACACACACACACGCACACACGCACGCACACACGCACACGCACACGCGCGCGCGCGCACACACACGCACACACAAATAGTGATGCATTCTTGCTGGTCAGTAAACTAAGATTAATTGAAGTCTTTAACACACCCAATACTAAGAGCATTTCTACAATTTTCAGAGTTAATATCCCAGTGATGGACATGATAAGTGTCTCATTAAACCCCTCTCTTCCTCCTATTTCACAAAATACATTCGATGATGGTATACAGAAAGTAGTAGATATGGGTCAAATTAAATAAACTATAGTTCATACCGAGTGAAATTATAGAAATACTTCGTAAATTTGTGGTAACATTTGAACAAGGAACAAGCATTACGACATGCAAATAACAAGGAACCAACAAAAGATAATCTAGGATTCATCAGTTTACATTAAATAAGCATTACGACATGGCATTCTCAAAATCTTAAAGGCATGAAATGTAAGCGAAAATTCAGAAAGTGCATATACAAACAGATAAAACAAATGAGAGAGGGGGAGGATCCATCAATAAGAAGGCCAGCTCTCACATTGCCTGACAAAACCCCACCCAGGAACCGCAGCAAACTTGCCCCACAGTTCCCAAAAATCCTCAGCTGCTGCGAACATGCACAACTGCTCAATATATTAAGTGCCAAAAATGTCGCAGCAGGATGGATGGCTGCAGAAAGCACAGGTCCGAGAGGACCACTCTTGCTAGCCGAGTTCTGACTTCAGAATGAAGGAATTTTTTCCTCATTGTTAACTTAAATATTCAAGCTGACAATAGTTTGAAAGATGAAAAGATAGACAGACATAGAGCAGCTGTCCTCACTAAATTTCGGCAACCACATACACAAATTTACAAGGACATGAAACTCTTTTATCAAAGTCGTGAACTAGAAATGGAAGAGGTATGTGGGGAATTTGAACACAAAAATAGTCTAACAAACACGGCACAAAAGCCTGCTAGCCTGTAGTAGCTACTGAGGGAGGGGAGGATCAAGGATGATGAGAGTGGCTGGCGCATGAAATTGATGTGCCTCGGTGCAGCGCATCACGTCCCCTCCGGCTCTGGTTCCAACATCGGATCTCCGCCCCCTCCCCATCTAGGGTAGAAAACGGTCGGAATCGGTCGGGATAACCCCGTTACCATTTTCACTTTTACATTTTAATACGAAAGCGATATCGAAAACGAACACGAATACGAATACGGACTCACGAAAACGAACCAATTCGAATGGATAAGTGTCGAAAGCGAACGGTCTACGGAAAGGTAAAACAGAAACACCGACCCGTACGATCGTGCCCAGTCATCCAACAAACTCGACATGAGTACATAAAAATACATAGACAAATGACGGTTGTCGGTACCCTGTAGCAGGGGTACCCACTCTTACCGCAGCAAGACAGGACCCTCGTAGTTATCCGTAACTACGCGTAAGGACGGAGTAGCCAGGCTCCACCGGACAGGCTCTTCCCTCACCAGGCCAACGGCCCCGGACCCGTTCCCCGCCTGGGGATGGGTCCGGAGACGCCACGTGTCTCTAAGGGATGGAAGCTCCGAGCTGACAGCCAGGCCTCGGACCCCCCATAGGGGTCCGGGGCCTCCTGCGCCGTCCGGACCCCCCTTTACCGTGCGGGGGTCCGGAGACGCCACGTGTCCCGGGGGCACGGGCGCGGGCTCATGCGCGAGTCCTCCGCAAGGGGGACTCGCCCACTCACCACATTTAATGCGGATGGTTGACGCATGCTCTGCCGCCGCAGCACGCTGGACAACCTTTGACAGGCCCCGCTGTGCACCGCGTATTACCAAGGTGCACAGTGCAGCCGCCTGTGCCGCGCCCGCGCAGAGCCCGTCAGCCGCATTAAATGGATACGACGGCACGGCACTTTTCCATCATACCGCCTACGCCGCTCCCTACATAGCCGTTCAGCTACGTGGCAGGCGACGCCGCTGGCTACGACGGGCGCCGTTCCGACAAGACAGCGCCTAGACATGCTGAACAGGGAGACTCCAAGAGCAGGCAAAGATATCCAGAGAAAGATCTCCTTTGCCTGCAACGCCATAATGATGAACAGTACTATATTTTATACCGCATCGCTGGGCCCACTTGTCGGGGTCCGGGCAGCCATGTACGTGCCTCCCTTGAGATATAAAAGGGAGGCACTCGCTGTGTACAGGACAGCTTCGGACAAACACAAGCTCTCACACTCTCGTGGGGAGGCAATACAACACCCAGTGGACGTAGGGTATTACGCTCCGGCGGCCCGAACCACTCTAAATCTTGTTGTGTTCATCGTGTTCTTGAGGAAGATCGTTCTGGGACTAGCTAACCCCCGAGTACACACCCTCTGGGCTAGGGCGGGTGCCTTCCGCCACCCGGCCGTGGTTGCAGCTCCACGACATTTGGCGCGCCAGGTAGGGGATTTCTTTAGCTGGTCACAGTTCCTCTCCTCATCGTCCCCATGGTTCGTGTGGACGACGTAGAGATGACGGAGGGTGTGGCGTCCTCTACGCCACACGCTCCTCGTGTTCCTGCTCCAGGGGCAACCGTGCCTGTGGAGCAGCCACCGTCGGCAGCAGCGCGCGCTGCTCGCCGGCAAGAGTCAGGGCGCCCATCAAGGGCCCCCTCACAAGCTGCGAGCGGCGGAGCGCTGGCAGCGGCTAGGGAGTTGCTTCGCAACCCCCCGGCTGGGGCAGCCTCGCCAGACGCCCTGAAGCAGTGGCGGGATGACGTTGACCATCTCCTCCACCTGGCTCAGGCCTCCCCCAGTTCTGCAAGGACTGGGCAACGACCTCCGCCCGGCAATGCGGTGGTACCTTACCACCAGCGTCAGGGCGGTGCTTCGGCGTCCGTGCGCTCCCCTACCATGAGGGGTGCACGAACAGAAGACCTGCGGGCGGAGCTCAACCGCCGGCGCGCGGGAGAGGATGCCCGCGTCTCCGTTGAGAGGGCGCGAGAGCGCCGTCTTAACATTGAGGGCCGTAACCTCAACGCCGACTTGGATGTGGTGGCACCCAAGCCCCCAGTGAACGCCCGGATACAGCCAGGCGCACCAGTTGCCGGGGTGGGCTGCGCTGCACTGGCGGACCACCTCCGAGCGGTCGCATGGCCATCCAAGTTCCGCCCCCACCTGCCGGAAAAGTACGACGGTACCACTAACCCGTCGGAGTTCCTGCAGGTGTACGTTACTGCCATCGCAGCGGCTGGTGGTAACGGCGCCGTCATGGCAAGCTACTTTCATGTAGCCTTGTCTGGGCCAGCCCGGACCTGGCTCATGAACCTCACACCTGGGACGATCTAGTCCTGGGAAGAGCTCTGTGCAAGGTTCACCGCGAACTTCGCCAGTGCGTACCAGCAGCATGGCGTGGAGGCGCACCTCCACGCCGTGAGGCAAAAGCCCGGAGAAACGCTCCGGGCCTTCATCTCGCGCTTCACCAAGGTACGGGGTACCATTCCTGTATCTCAGATGCATCTATTATCACTAGCTTTCCGCCAGGGGGTACGTGACGAGAAGATGCTCGAGAAGCTGGCGACGCACGAGGTGGAAAGTGTCACTACGCTCTTCTCCCTGGCAGACAAGTGTGCCAGGGCCGCTGAGGGTCGTGCATGGCACTCAGCCCCCCAAAGTGGAGACGCCAAGGCTGGCGGCTCCAGTGCTACCGCTCAGGGCGGTGGCAAGAAGAAGAAGAACAAGAACCGGAATCGCGGGGAACTGCAATCTGGTGGACCAGTCGTTGTAGCAGCGGCGCCAGCAGCGATGCCGGCTGCGGCAGCAGCGGCTGGGGGCCAGAATGCACACGGCAAACGCCCTCGCCCGCAAGGTGGAAGCGGAGGTTCATGCCCAGTGCATCCCACCGCTCGCCACAGCGTCGCTGACTGCCGCGAGATCCAGAAGCTCGCGAAGCGGGTCAGTGGGCGGCGTGAGCAGTCCTCCAAGGACGGTTCATCCCCTTCTCGCCAGCGGGCCGGTAAGGAGAAGGCCTCCGACAGCGGGGCCGTCGCCGGGGAGAAGGAGCTGGGGTACCAATCCCCCGCTCGAGAGCTGAAGGGCGTCTACCACGACGACGACTCCGATTCCGACAACGGCGACCGCCGCAAGAAGCTGTATGTAATGTATGGCGGAAGCTAGGAGCTTGTCTCCCGACGGGATGTGAAGACCCTTCGCCGGGAGGTCCTCTCGGTGAAGCCGGGGGTCCCGAAGGCGGCGCCGCATCAGAGATGGATGAACACCACCATCTCTTTTGGGCCATCTGACTGCCCGAAAAATATGGCCGGAGCTGGTGTACTACCTCTAGTCACCGCTCCTGTCATATCCAACGTAAGGCTCTATCACGTGCTGATTGACGGTGGGGCAGGCCTCAATGTCATCAGCTATGCGGCGTTCAAGCAGCTGCAAATCCCGGAGTCCAAGTTGACTCCCTCTCGCCCATTCTATGGAGTGGGCCCACACCCGGTGTTCCCCCTGGGGAGCATCACACTGCCGGTCACGTTCGGGACCGAGGAGAACTTCCGCACAGAGAGCGTTCTGTTCGATGTTGCGGAAGTAAACCTCCCGTTCAACGCCATCATTGGCCGGCCAGCGCTCTACCGCTACATGGCCATTGCTCATTATGGGTATTTGGTCTTGAAGATGCCTTCTCTTGCCGGAGTCCTCACCGTACAGGGCGACCGCACCGCTGCCGTCGCTGCAGTTGAGACGCTGCATGCTCTGGCGGCAGAGGCTGCGCGTTCCGAGGAGGATCCGTCCACCTCGCAGCCCAAGGCGCCTGCAAAGGCTCCCAAGGTCCAACCGTCCGATCCGGACCATGTTTCCGTGAAGACGGTGCAGATTGGAGCGGACTCCACCAGGACCACCCGTATCGCGGGGAACCTGGAGGAGAAATAGGAAGACGCGCTCATCGCTTTCCTCCGGGCAAATGTCGACGTGTTCGCCTGGGAACCATCACAGATGCCCGGGATCCCCAGGGAAGTGATCGAGCACAATCTGAGGATCTACCCCGACGCCACGCCGGTGCGCCAGAAGCCTCGGAAGCAGTCCGTGGAGCGACAAAACTTCATCCGCGAAGAAGTCCACAAGCTCCTACACGCTGGCTTCATCGAGGAGGTCCACCACCCCGTGTGGTTGGCCAATCCGGTCGTCGTCCCAAAGGCCAACGGGAAGCTTCGGATGTGCATCGACTACACCAGCCTCAACAAGGCATGTCCTAGAGACCCCTATCCTCTACCACGTATCGATCAGATCGTGGACTCCACCTCCGGGTGTGACCTTTTGTCTTTCCTAGATGCGTACTCTGGTTTCCACCAGATTCAGATGTCTATAGAGGATAGGAAGCATACTGCCTTTGTAACAGTAGATGGGCTTTATTGCTACATTGTCATGCCGTATGGTCTAAGGAATGTCTTACCCACGTTTGTACGAGCTATGAACAAAACCTTCTGTAATCTGATTAGAGATGTTGTTGAGGTTTATGTCGATGACATTGTGGTCAAGACTAAGGTAGGGTCAACACTAGTGGAGGACCTGTCCCTCATCTTCGACCGGCTCCGCGCCACACGCACGAAGCTGAATCCCGAGAAGTGCATCTTCGGCGTCTCAGCAGGGAAGCTGCTGGGTTTCCTGGTCTCACATCGAGGCATCGAGGCAAACCCAGCCAAGATCAAGGCGATCGAAGCAATGAGGCCTCCTGGCCGCATCAAGGATGTCCAGAAGCTCACTGGATCTCTCGCTGCTCTTAGCCGCTTCATATCGAGGCTAGCTGAGAGGGCCCTCCCCTTCTTCAAATTATTGAGGAGGTCCGGTCCATTTACTTGGACCGAAGAGGCTGAACAGGCCTTCCAGGAGCTGAAGCAACACCTCACCTCACTGCCAGTATTGGTGGCTCCAAAGCCCGGTGAGCCGTTGTTTCTGTATCTTGCTACGTCTGCGGAGGCAGTCAGCATGGTGCTGGTCGCCGAGAGGGCGGAGCAAGCTCGCCAGGGGGACACCAAGGTCTCCCCGGCCAAAGATGGTGAGCCGGACCCGGACACGGGGGCCCGTCCGCCTCACCTCTGCCTGAAGCCCCGGGCCCCGCACAAGGGGGTCCGGACGAGCCTTGTGCCAGTGGGAGCCCGGAGCCGCTGGGGGCCCAAGGACCTGATGTGGTGGATAAGGGCGTGCCGGACCCGGTACTCGGGATCCGGACTGTCCAAAAGCCGGTTTACTACGTCAGTGAAGTCCTCCACGAGGCGAAGGCCAGGTATCTTGAGACGCATAAGCTTATCTATGCGATACTAATTGCGTCCAGGAAACTGCGCCACTACTTTCAGGCACATCGAGTTGTCGTAGTGACCTCTTACCCGTTAAGAGCGATCCTGCACAACTCCAACGCCACAGGCAATATCGCCAAGTGGGCGGCAGAGCTGGCAGAGTTCCAACTGGACTTCCAGCCACGCCATGCAATCAAGAGCCAGATCCTGGCCGATTTCATAGCGGAGTGGACTCCCTCCCCAAGCAATCCTGGGGGTCCGGTCGTCAACGCCGGACCCCCGGAGCCGGAAATCAGGGCACCAGTCTTCACCGAACCCCACTGGACACTCTTCTTCGACGGGTCCGCCCCGCGAAAAGTGGGCCGGAGCTGGTGTGGTCCTCATCGACCCAAATGGAGATCAGCTGAAGTACATGGTGCACCTTGAGTTCAAGGCCACCAACAACATGGCGGAATACGAGGCGCTGATCTTTGGCCTGACGCAAGCCCTCTCATTGGGGGTCCGGCAGCTCCTGGTGAAGGGGGACTCCCAGCTAATCATCAAGCAGGTCCGAGGGGATTGCAACTACAACAATCCCCAGCTCGCAGCATACCTCGTACACGTGATGAAGCTCGAGAAGGACTTCGACGCCTTGGAACTACAGCACGTTCCCCGCGAGCACAACTCAGCAGCAGATGATCTCTCTGCGAGAGCATCTACCTGGGCTCCCGTGCCTGAAGGTGTCTTCGAAAGGCGGCTGCAGAGACCTACCGCCCAGCCTGTCGAGCTGGGTGAAGGGGATCAAGCTAGCACCTCAAAGCCAACGGTCCCGGCAGCACTCCACCTGTGGTGCCCAACCTGGGCCGTGTGCCCTGTAGAGGATCCTGGTGACCTCTCAGAGCCACACCCACCTTCTCAGGGAGCTCCCGATGCATGGATCTCCGAGATACGGGACTACCTGAAAGATAACATCCTCCCTGATGACGATGTGTCCGCTGAGCGCATAGTCCGGTTGGCTAAACGCTACGCGGTGGTAGAAGGGGATCTCTACCGCCGTGGCGCCAACGGTGTCCTCATGCGGTGCATTTCCCAGGGAGAGGGCCGCGAGTTGCTCGCGGAGATCCATGGAGGCGAATGCGGAAGTCATTCCTCCTCTCGCACGCTTGTTGGCAAGGCCTTTCGGCATGGCTTGTACTGGCCAACAGCACTCCAGGATGCGGCTGAGCTGGTAAGGTCCTGCAAAGCATGTCAATTCCATGCAAAGCAAATACACACCCCGGCTCAAGCTCTGCAGATGATTCCGCCCTCATGGCCATTCGCTGTGTGGGGTGTGGATATCCTAGGGCCATTCCCCCGGGCTGTCGGCGGGTACCGGTTCCTCTATGTCGCCATCGACAAGTTCACCAAGTGGCCGGAAGTTACCCCTGTGGTGAATATCACTAAGAAATCGCCAGTCGCCTTCCACAGGTCCATTGTGTGCAGATTTGGCGTCCCAAGCCGCATCATTGCGGATAACGGGACCCAATTCAAAAGCAGACTCTTCCAAGAGTACTGTGAGGACATCGGCATCCAGCTATGCTTTGCATCCGTAGCACACCCCCGCAGCAATGGACAGGTTGAGAGAGCGAATGCAGAGATCCTCAGGGGACTCAAGACCCGCACCTATAACTGCTTGAAGAAGCATGGTGCCAAATGGGTTGACGAGCTTCCATGCGTACTATGGGGCAACCGGACCACACCCAGCCGAGCCACCGGCGAGACTCCGTTCTTCCTGGTCTACGGGGCTGAAGCATGCCTTCCCCCAGAAATTCACCTGGGCTCGCCACGGGTTCAGGCCTTTGACGAATCCATGCAGGAACAGCTGCGGCGCGACGACGTGGACTTCGTCGATGAGCGAAGGTGGCGAGCAGCAATCTGAAATGCACGCTACAACCAGGCGCTCCGGCGCTATCATCAACGGTTCGTGCACAGCAGGGAGCTCCGGGCTGGCGACCTCGTCCTCACACGAATCCTGAGCCGAGCAGGGCTCACAAACTCTCCCCCAGCTGGGAGGGGCCCTTCAGGGTTACAGAGGTATGCCGGCCCGGAAGCGTTCGCCTCGCCACAGAAGATGGGGTGCCGCTGCCCAACCCATGGAACATAGAGCATCTGCGTAAGTTCTACACCTAGGCAGAGCCGGAAATAATCCTTTCCTTTGTAATAAGATAGAGTTACCGTGCGGCCCAGAGCGGTTGGGGGCCACCCTCGTAAACCCGACCTCTGGCATCCATCGCACCGTCGGCTAACGCGCGGCCCAGAACGGTAGAGGTCCGACCTCGTAAACCCAGTCTCTGGCATCCATCGCGCAAGCCATGTACAACAAGATTGCAAAGGAAATAATTTCTCCCAGTTCTGTCTTTGTGTTAAAATTTAAATTCACTTGCCGATTCACAAAGTTTTTACCTCTCTAACCCCCGCGGGGACCTCTGCCCTTGTTGCTACAACTAAGATCTGAGCTGAGTTGCTGGACTGCCGTACAGATCCGGACCCTCTTGCTGCTGGAGAAGAGTCCAGACCCTTAGGGACCTACTCTGGAGAGCGGGTGCTTGTTTCCTGGGGTGGTCCGGAGTCCTGTGTAGCCGCTTAGCTGGTTCCGTACCCAAAAGCCTACACACTCCACCACCCTGTAACAAGCACTCTAGTACCTGGAGTCAGGTAATTAAGGGCCCGGACCCCGTTCCAGCTCAAGAGTTGGTTTCCTAAATCCAACACGGCATGCCCAGTCCTATAACTCAAAAGATCGAGTACATCGAAGTGATCTTGCCACTGCTGCGAGAGGCCTGGGATGATGAAGCCAGGTCCGGGAAGATCGTGCTGTTTCCCGGAATGGTCCGGAGCCTTGTGTAGCGCCTTAGCCTGGTCCCGTACCCTAAGCCTACACATTCCACCACTCTGTAACAAGTGCTGATCAACCTGGACCTGCGCATCTAGAGCCCCGGACCTTGTACCAGCCTGGCACTGGTCACGGACGAGTCCCACGGGCCTGTTACTAAGCTGTAAATTTGAAGTGGTACACAGGTTAAGCCCTGATTGGTGGTAGCCAGCCTCAAACCATTGAGCCTACCTACCAGGGGGTCCTAGCATCTGCTTCAAAGCCTTCATGCAGATCAAGATCCAGTCTCAGTGGTAGACAGACTCAAAACAACTGAGTCTATCTTCCAGGGGGCCCGGAGCATCCGCTTTGTTCCACACATCACGAACGGATTCTGCATGCGTCAAGCAGCTAAGTTGCGATATCATTGCTACTATATAAGTGAGCTTGTTTCTTTTCTTTGTAGTCCTGTATACTACATAGGGAACAAGGCGCTTGCTCGTCTTACAGACTATGCAGCCCAATGCCAAGGAGGTCCAGAGCATCTCCTACGGCTCACGTGGCAGACAGGTCCAATCAATTGAACCTATCCGCCAGGGGGCCAGGGCGCCGGGGCGCTGCATACCGCAAATCAACAGACAAACAGCTAAGTTGAAGTTTCTTCTACTTCAAAAAATTTCAGCTAATACAATGTTTGTTGCATAATGCAAAAGGAAAAAGGTACAATGCCCCGCTCAAGGGTCCGCAGGTTCCCGCTTGAAGTAGGCGGCAACGAAGTCAACGACCTCTCGCACGCTGTCCCGAGCGGCGGCCTCCGTCTCCGCTACAGGGCCATTGACCACGGGCGCCAGTGACATGGCCAGGTCATGGCTCCGGAGGCAGGTCAGGATGTGCTCCGCCACCATCCGGATCAGCTCGCGACCCTCGGCTTCAAGCTGACCAGCAAGGGCTGGCTCCAGACGATGGAGCCTATTCGAAGCAGAGCTCAGCACTGGGAGAGCGTCAGCTATCGAAGCTGGCGGCTCCGCCACCTGGATCGGGCTCATCCCCAATGGCACCAGTGCGAGGCTCGCTTCGGCCGCCCAGTCAGCGATCCGCTGGGCTCCCGCGCGCTGGTCCTCCTAGTGCTTCCGGACCGCCTCCTGGACCGCCTCTTGCACCCGGGTGTCCAGGGCCGCCTTGGCCACCTCCACCTCGCGAGACCTTTCCTCGAGCTCGGCCTCCCTCTCCTCCGCCTAGTCCCTCAACTTCTTGAGCGACTCACGCTGGCGCCCAAGTTCTTTCTCTATGCCGGTGGCGTGAGCCTCCCGCTAGGCGAGGGACTTCCGGCCCTCCTCCAAATCCGCCTCATCGGCAGTTAGCTGGCGGGCTCTCTCCTGCAGTTGTTCACGCCATCCCTGCAGAGTCACAGAGAAGACGTTGAGCTCCTGCCTCCGGACCTCGAGGTCCCCGCTGCGAGCCTCCAGCTCGGACTGTTGAGCTGCGAGGTGAGCCTCGAGGTCGGACCGCTGAGCAGCGAAGCCAACAACCTCCAGGGTGAAGTCCTGCTCCCACTGCGCCAAGGATTTCTCTCGGTTTGACACTGCGAACTCTCGGTCAAACACCTTCTTAAGGTTGGCTCGGTAGGCCTCTTGGTCCGCCTTGAGTTTTGACCGAGTTTCCGCAGCGAGGGAGGCTTCAGCCTTCGTGCGCGCTTCCAGGCGGGTGTGCCAGTCGGAGAGGCGCTGGCGCTCGCTCTCCAGGGCAGACCACTCCTGCCGGAAGGCCACCTCGGCGGAAGAGGTTGCCTCCTCGATCGACCGCCGAACCTGCAACAGCACCTGGGGAAGGGGAGTCGCATCCTCCTCCGGGAGTTGGAGCTGCAGGAGCCGCCGGCCAAAGACCACCTCCAACTCCTCCTCTGCAACCGGACCGGAGCTGGAAGTGGGGGCTTCCGCCTTTGCGGTCACTTTGTCTACGGCGCCCCCGCTGCCGTCGTGTCGGGCGCGAGCTGTGCCAGCTCCGGCGCCCCCGCGTGGCCGCCGTGTCGGGCGCCGGCCGAGCTCACCTCGGTGCCTTCCGCCGCCGCTCGGTCGGGTGCGGCCTTGTCCCAGCTCCGGTTGCCTCCGCCGCCGACGCCGTCGAGTGCGGCAGCGCCCAACTACGGTGCCTCCGCCGCGGCCGAGTCGAGTGCAGGCTGCGCAAAAGCTCCGGTGCTCCCCGCCGCCGCGTCGGTGCGGCTGCTCCCAGCTCCGGCGCCTCCGCCGCCGCCGCGTCGGGCGCGGCGCAGCCCAAGCTCAGGCGCCTCCGCCGCCGCGCGTCGTGCGGCTGCGCCCAGCTCCGGCGCCTCCGCCGCCGCAGCGTGGGTGCGGCTGCGCCCAGCACCTGCATCTCCACCACCGAGTCGGGTGCGCTGCGCCCAGCACTGGGCCTTCGCCGACGCAGGCCGGGGGCCGCGGCGCCCAGAGCCGGCATTTCAGCCGCCGCGGCATCGGGTGCGGCAGCACCCGGCACCGGCGTCTCCACTGTCGCCGTGTCGGGCGCGGCTGCGCCCAGCACCGGCGCCCCCGTCGCCGCCGCCGCGTTGTGCGCTGCAGAGTCTAAAAATGACACGCCAGTCAGCATCACGTCATACGCCACGAAGCTAGCAGCAGGTCGCCGTACCTGTGGGTACCGCATTTGCTGTCGCCGTCGCTGTCGACGCCGAGGCCGCCGACGCCTGGGCACCTGCCGATGTGCCGGCGAGGGTAGAAGAGCCGCTGGGGCGAGGAGCCCTGGTAACAAAGCAGAAAAGTCTTCAAAAAAGAAAACAGAGCACCGGCGCAAGGGAAGAGAGCAGGATGACACTAACCCAGAAGTACCGGGTACCCAGCGTCCCCGGAGCCCGGGCCTCTTCTCTTGCGGCTGCTGCTGCCCTTGCAGATGCAGGCGCAACCCGGGCTTGCTCCCGCTGCTGCTGTCCCTGTGGCTGCGGCATGGGCGCAACCCGGGGTCGCACCTGTTGCTGCTGTTGCCGCCCACGTGCCTGCTGCCGCTGCTCTTGCGGCTGCTGCTGCTGCTCTTGCTGCCGGCGGGAGGAATTCCTCGGCGGCGATGGTGGTGGTCTAGTCGCCCCAGAGGGCCCGTGGGGGCCGGCAGCCCGGGAGCTACCCTGGCCTGCGCCCTCAGAAGACCTCTGGCGCTTCGCGGTGGGCTCCGAGACCAGGGTCTCGTCGCCCCGGAGTAGCCTGCGCCGGCCCGCGTCGCCCGACGATGCACCGGAGCTGCCCTGTGCCCGGCTGGAGCCGGCTGCGGCCGCGCTGCTAGCCGCGGCCTGCTTCCCCTTCGTGGTGGCGCCGGGTCCCGCAGCGCTCAGCGTGGACTGATCCCCGGATGCACCAGGGATCCGGAGCCCGCGGTTCGCGTCGCCTCCGGTCTGGCGTGGGGCCAGTCCCCCGTCGTCCAGAGTCGGCGTCGGCAAGGTTGCCAGCACCGCCACCCTCGCGGAGTCCTCGCAGAGGGGGACTACGCTCTGCGGGAGGATCAGGTTCTCCGGGATGAAGGTGTCCCCAGTCACGTTCCGCACCAGAACCTCCAAGGCCTCCTGAGTCAGGTCACTCCCCTCACCGCGTTGGGTCCTGCTGCAGTCGTTGAGGCCGGTGAAGTTCCACGCAGGACGCGGCCGCTGCTTCAGGGGAGCGATCCGGCGCTTCACGAAGTCTCCGAGCACGTGCCACGAGGTGAGGCCGCTCTCCGCCAGTGACCTAATCTTGTCCAGCACGGAGTCGAACTCCGGCTGCAGCGACGGCTTGGCCCTCCAGGATGCCTTGTCGGAGGCGGGCCCCTCGGTCGGCAGGGCGAGGCGCTCGTTGGCTTCAGTGGTGGCGATCACCCAGTCCCTGCGCCACTCCTCCCACTTTCCGCCAGCAAGGCCGGGAATGTAAGGAGTCGCCAGGTCACTCCTCACCTGGAAGTAGTACCCCCCCCACCTCGTCCTTGCTCCTTCCGGACCTCACCAGAATGAAGAAATAGCGGAAGAGGATGACGCAGGGCCGAACTCCCACGAACATCTCGCATAAATGCACGAAGATGGACGTCAGGGAGGAGGGAGTGCGGCGTCAGATGCTGAAGTTGGAGGCCGAAGTCTTCCAGCAGCAGCAGCAGGAACGAAGAAATCGGCAGTCCCACGCCGGTGGAGATGTGCGAGATAAATAGCACAAACTCCCCGGCGCGGAGGTTGCCAAGGGGAACCGAGCCTGCTCGCACCCCCCAGCCGGTCTCCTGAGCACTCCATCCCAGCAGACGGCGCACTGTGTTCAACTCTCCCTCGGTCTGGTAGCGGCGGGGATGAACAAGGGACGCCATCTCTCGGTGGAGTAAGAAGCGACCTGTGTGGGGGAGAAAGGGGCGAGGAAAGCTCGAAGGCAAGGGGCGCAAAGGTTGGAAGGAAGAAGGCGAATGCGGGAAAGTAACCGCGGAATGCGGATTCATCCCATTATAAGCCCGATTCAACCGGCGCACTCCGGAACCGTCGCCAGAACCCAAGCGACGCCCGCGCCTGGAGTTAACCGCCCAGTCCATGACATGGGGGCCCAGGCCCACCTGGCGGGGTGAGCGGGTAACGAACAAGGGTGCGAAAAGACGGGATCTGAACCGTTGCCCACGCGCGCGCGGAGCGAGGCGGAAGCCGAGCTGACGTGCGCGCATTAAGCGCTGGCGTGGCCGAGCTTTTCGGGAACTGCGCCGGTGGTAAATGATCCGTTTACTCTGGCCGCAAGAATGCCGAGCGTCGCGCGCATGACTAGGTGTACCACTGTGCGTGGGGGCCACGAGTCCATAAGCCGTTGCGATGTGATGAGGCAGCGAATAATCCGATGGATGGTCAAGACCTCTGCAGCAAGAAACTTCAAGCTATGCAGAGCCAAATCGCAGTAGTGGCCCCACCTGCGGGTTCGTACCTCCCCCAAGGTGGGCCCGGGGGCCACTGTCGGTACCCTGTAGCAGGGGTACCCACTCTTACCGCAGCAAGACAGGACCCTCGTAGTTATCCGTAACTACGCGTAAGGACGGAGTAGCCAGGCTCCACCGGACAGGCTCTTCCCTCACCAGGCCAACGGCCCCGGACCCGTTCCCCGCTTGGGGATGGGTCCGGAGACGCCACGTGACTCTAAGGGATGGAAGCTCCGAGCTGACAGCCAGGCCTCGGACCCCCCATAGGGGTCCGGGGCCTCCTGCGCCGTCCGGACCCCCTTTACCGTGCGGGGGTCCGGAGACGCCACGTGTCCCGGGGGCACGGGCGCGGGCTCATGCGCGAGTCCTCCGCAAGGGGGACTCGCCCACCCACCACATTTAATGCGGATGGTTGACGCATGCCCTGCCGCCGCAGCACGCGGGACAGCCTTTGACAGGCCCCGCTATGCACCGCGTATTACCAAGGTGCACAGTGCAGCCGCCTGTGCCGCGCCCGCGCAGAGCCCGTCAGCCGCATTAAATGGATACGACGGCACGGCACTTTTCCATCATACCGCCTACGCCGCTCCCTACACAGCCGTTCAGCTACGTGGCAGGCGACGCCGCTGGCTACGACGGGCGCCGTTCCGACAAGACAGCGCCTAGACATGCTGAACGGGAGACTCCAAGAGCAGGCAAAGATATCCAGAGAAAGATCTCCTTTGCCTGCAACGCCATAATGATGAACAGTACTATATTTTATACCGCATCGCTGGGCCCACTTGTCGGGGTCCCGGCAGCCATGTACGCGCCTCCCTTGAGATATAAAAGGGAGGCACTCGCTGTGTACAGGACAGTTTCGGACAAACACAAGCTCTCACACTCTCGTGGGGAGGCAATACAACACCCAGTGGACGTAGGGTATTACGCTCCGGCGGCCCGAACCACTCTAAATCTTGCTGTGTTCATCGTGTTCTTGAGGAAGATCGTTCTGGGACTAGCTAACCCCCGAGTACACACCCTCTGGGCTAGGGCGGGTGCCTTCCGCCACCCGGCCGTGGTTGCAGCTCCACGACGTGTGTCGGTACCCTGTAGCAGGGGTACCCACTCTTACCGCAGCAAGACAGGACCCTCGTAGTTATCTGTAACTACGCGTAAGGACGGAGTAGCCAGGCTCCACCGGACAGGCTCTTCCCTCACCAGGCCAATGGCCCCGGACCCGTTCCCCGCTTGGGGATGGGTCCGGAGACGCCACGTGTCTCTAAGGGATGGAAGCTCCGAGCTGACAGCCAGGCCGCGGACCCCCATAGGGGTCCGGGGCCTCCTGCGCCGTCCGGACCCCCCTTTACTGTGCGGGGGTCCGGAGACGCCACGTGTCCCGGGGGCACGGGCGCGGGCTCATGCGCGAGTCCTCCGCAAGGGGGACTCGCCCACTCACCACATTTAATGCGGATGGTTGACGCATGCTCTGCCGCCGCAGCACGCTGGACAACCTTTGACAGGCCCCGCTGTGCACCGCGTATTACCAAGGTGCACAGTGCAGCCGCCTGTGCCGCGCCCGCGCAGAGCCCGTCAGCCGCATTAAATGGATACGACGGCACGGCACTTTTCCATCATACCGCCTACGCCGCTCCCTACACAGCCGTTCAGCTACGTGGCAGGCGACGCCGCTGGCTACGACGGGCGCCGTTCCGACAAGACAGCGCCTAGACATGCTGAACGGGAGACTCCAAGAGCAGGCAAAGATATCCAGAGAAAGATCTCCTTTGCCTGCAACGCCATAATGATGAACAGTACTATATTTTATACCGCATCGCTGGGCCCACTTGTCGGGGTCCCGGCAGCCATGTACGCGCCTCCCTTGAGATATAAAAGGGAGGCACTCGCTGTGTACAGGACAGCTTCGGACAAACACAAGCTCTCACACTCTCGTGGGGAGGCAATACAACACCCAGTGGACGTAGGGTATTACGCTCCGGCGGCCCGAACCACTCTAAATCTTGCTGTGTTCATCGTGTTCTTGAGGAAGATCGTTCTGGGACTAGCTAACCCCCGAGTACACACCCTCTGGGCTAGGGCGGGTGCCTTCCGCCACCCGGCCATGGTTGCAGCTCCACGACATTTGGCGGAAGGGCCAGGCTGATGAAAGCCAAGGCCCGGCAGAGGATAGATTCATACAGAGATCCAAACTTCTCCCAGTGGACGTAGGGTATTACGCTCCGGCGGCCCGAACCACTTTAGATCGTGTGTTCTTGTGTGCACGCCTTAGAGCTAGATCAGCCCAATCGCCTAGTACCTTCCCGAGTACTCCCTCTCTGGGAATAGGCAGGTGCGCTCCGCCACCCGGCTGTGGGTACCCTAGAAATCCCACCACAACGGTACATAGTCACAACCACAACTCACAACCGGAGGAGGGGCTGGCGACGACCGAGGACGACTGGACACCGGAGTCGAGGCCTCAGGGGACAAGAGCTAGAGAGGCGGCTGGTGATGGTAAGTGGAGGGAGAGGCGGAGAGAGGCAGCGGGCGAGGGAGGGAGGCGGGGACATCAAGGCATAAGGGGTTGGGTTTGAAATTGGTTAGGCTTAAGCTAAAAAAACGGTATATCCCGAATTAGTGAAAACGGGATATCCCGATCAAATACGGGAAATACGAAAATGATCGGAATATAGGTCAAACCGTTTCCGTCCCGTTTTCGAATTTGACATCCCGTATTTCGTATTGATTCCGAATTTGTCCGAAAATATGAAAACGGACCGGTAAAATGTAGAAATCGGAACGGAACGGGATTTATCCCGACCGTTTTCAACCCTATCCCCATCCACTACCGAATCTGCTTAGGATGACCCCAAGGCACCAGCCCCCCCCCCCCCCACCCAGCCCCGAAATGGAACCCTAAAATGAAATAACAGCAAAACAGAAGCTAAATCGGCTTGAATCGCACACAGGAGAATCAGACAACACCCACATTGGCTAGAAACGCACAAGGAGGATCAGAAAACACCGACAAATGAGAAAACCAAGGGGGAAATCACATCTGGTAGGTTCGATTGGTGTGGAGATTTACCAATAAAACGCGTATCGCTGTGTTGCCGCCGTCCACAAGGAGCACACGCCCGGCGCCGATTCACTGTCCCTCTCGCCTCAGTTCCCTCGATCTGGTGAGGAGAGGAACAAAAATCACCGGAAATCGCCGCGAGCTGTCTGCCACCTGCACCTCCCACCTCTATCCTTTCGATGGGGATGAAAACGAGAAGGCCAAACAAACAAAACAGAGGATGGGTCTCCACCAAAATTGAATCCGACCTGCTAAGCATTAACAGGCGTGAAACGTACCAAAAGCGGACCCGGTAGCATAATTTGCACACAAAGCAATCGGACGTGCCAGCAAGTTGATTGACGGATAAGTGGAAAATCAATCAGTTGACAAGGAGCAAAACTGCTAAATTTTACCAGTTGGTTAAAATTAGTCTTGTTTGAAGGATTAGGCTAAACTTTAGATGTTGTATTGTGAAAAGTTGCTTATACCCATGCACAAGCACGTGTTGCAAGATATTTTGCTCCTCGTTTGGAGGACTAATAGGCTAAATTTTAGTTGGAAGTTTTAGCTCATATTTAGCCTCCCTATTTGGATAATCTAGAGCTAATTTTTGACTGACTAAAAATTAGCACCTAATCCAAACAGACCCAGTGGGATGGTTTTACCACTTTATCCCTAATCTAAACTTTGTAAATAGTTCAGACCCCCTTCTTTATACATCAAACGAGGCATGGTTAATTCTCTTAATAGTGACCTATTCACTGAATGTGCATTTTCTGCCATGGCAATATGATCTTTCTTTTTACCGTCATGTAATCATGTCCCTATGGCTTATGATCACGAAACCGTGAGATAGCGCAGAACAATCTGTGTATTTCGCCTTTTTTTTAATTTCCTGGGTTAATCACAGCTGCTGCGGATCGCTGTCGCGACCGTGTAACGCCTTGAGCTCTTCTACCAGCCGTGTCCAGTCACCGCACGACGAGCCGCCTTCCGCTACCGCCGCGCGCGCCGCGGCGGCGAGCTCCTTGGCCCTGGCCCTCCTCGCCACGACCGCCTCCGCCTCGCCTTGGCCGTCTCCCATGAGCCTCCCCACGGCGCGCGTCACCGCGCCGGCTGGCACCAGGGCCTCCAGGTCCGCCCCGCGCGCCACCTCCCGCACCCTCACGCCCACGCGGAGCACCTCCATGAGGAACGCCTCGTTCACGAACTGCTCGGAGCGGAGCGGCCACGTCGCGAGCGGCACGCCGGCGCACATGGCCTCCAGCACCGAGTTCCAGCCGCAGTGGGTCACGAACCCGCCCACCGCGCGGTGCGCCAGGATCTCCGCCTGCGGCGCCCACCGCCCGGCCACCACCATGCCGTGGCTGGACGCGCGCTCCTCCCGGGCCGCGCTGGCGCCGGCCTCCCCGCCGGGCGTTGGGATCACCCAGAGGAACGGCCGGCGGGACGCGCGCAGCCCAGTGGCGAGCTCGCGGAGCTGGCTCTCGCCCAGCGCGCACGTGCTTCCGAAGCACGCGTACACCACCGACCCCGCCGGGCGGCCGTCGAGCCACTGCAGGATGGGGTCCCGCTCCGCGCCGCTGGTGACGGCGCGGGGAGAGGCGGCGGCGGCGCGCACAGGGCCGACGAGGAACACCTTCTTGGGACGCCCGGCGAGCTGGCTCTGGTAGTAGGCGGCGAAGTTGGCCTCCAGCGCCGAGAAGCTGTTAAATGCGACGGCGCAGCTCTTGGCCTCGGCGGCGCGGAAGAGAGGGAAGTGCGCCAGAGCCTCCTCGTTGATCTGCGCCCTGCGCAGCTTCACGGGGTGCGGGAACCCGCCGGGGACGTCGAACGGGTCCGGGAAGGCCTCGGGCCGGTGGAGGTGGACCGCGACCATGGCGGCCGCGGCGAAGGCGCCGATGGTGTGGAACGTGACGTGCGGGACGCCGCACTCGCGAGCGACGCGCGGTGCCCAGTAGAGCACGGCGTCCGAGACGACCGCCGCGGGGCCGTCTTGGGCGCGGAGCACGGCCGCGAGCGCCGGCGCCAGCGCGGCCTCCGCGGCCGAGAAGAAGGCCGGCGCGGAGGAGGCCTCGCCGTCCGGGAGGTGGGAGAAGTCCTCGTGCCCGCCCGGGCAGCGGAACCCCGCCACATGCACAGGCACGCCCGGCGGCGCGAGGGACGCGAAGTGCGGCGTGGTGACGATGGCGGCCGTCGTTGCGGTTGTGGTAGCGCGGCTCCGCTGCCCGCACGCGTCGGCAGCCTTGGCGGCGAGGGGCGCGAAGTGGCTGCGCGCGAGGAATGGCACGAAGATGAGGTGGAGAGGCGCGTCCGGGAGGCCGGATCGCTCGGCTGGCGGCGACATGTCGCGGCTCGGCTTCGTGGTTGGTGCGGGTGGGCGCGGAGGTGTGTGGTTCGGGGTGGATGGGCTGGGCTTCTTTTTCTGGTGTGGGTTGGGGGGAGAGAGGTACATCCGTGTGGGATTGGGCCCCCATAATCGCCGGTCACGAGAGATGTGCCGCAGGTTGGGCCGTTGAGACGGTAGGACAAGTGTGTAGGCGCTTTTTTCATTTTTATATTAAAAAAAAACAAAATTTCAAAAATATATGTCGGATAGGAAATTTTCAAAAATGGGTGCATGTCGCCCCCTAATGGGCGACAGGGTGCCTGTCGCCCATCCAGTGGACGACAGGGCGACAGGGCCTAAATGTAAAAAAAATTTACATTTAGGTCCTGGTGCCCAGGGCGTATTAAATAGTGAACTTGTAAAATCGATATAAACTCGTAGAAAAATCAAAAAAATACAAACTAAACTTTTCTTAATTCTATGAAACAATATATACAACTTTTGTTACATAAATTTTTTCATTTGATCAATGTATATTGCTCTATTTTAAATACTAGTTTAATGCACTTTTATTTAAATCTCAAGATCCATCCTTTGTATGTATGTCATCTTTGACCAGAGTGTTGCATATGGTGAGCATAGGTTTGTACAAAATTGGTAGGCCCAGAAAACATTTCTAGAATAAGTTTTAAAATTAGATCTTGCAATATGTCTAGTTTAAATGGGTTATTTATCCATGCTGCTATACTGAGTATTAGAAGCCATAACTTTTACAGTACCATTATTTTATTTTCTAAGAGCTATAAAAAAAGTTTGGTAAATTTTAGATAAGCACAACTAGACCAAATGAATTATTTCCTATTTTTCTAGGTACAAGAACTATTTTCTTGATTTAGATACATTGATCAAATGAAAAACTTTATGTAACAAAAGTTGTAGATATTATTTCATAGAATCCAGAATAGTTGAGTTTGTATTTTTCCTATTTTTCTACGATTTTATATAGATTTTACAAGTTCATTGTTTAATGCGTCATGGTTGCCATGACCTAAATGTAATTTTTTTTACATTTAGGTCCTGTCGACAGGCACCCTGTCGCCCATTAGGGGGGCGACAGGCACCCTTTTTTGAAAATTTCCCTATTCGACATATATTTTTGAAATTTTGTTTTTTTAAATATAGATTCATAAGTCAGACAGTGTGTAGTCGGTTTGGATTTTTCTTCTCCCGGCTCGACGTGACTCTCAGCGATGACGTCGTCGTCCTCGGCCAGCGAACTCCCGACCGCACCGCTCGCTGCCGGCCCGCCATTTTTTTCTTCTGTTGAGAGTGTTCTATTAACTACTAGACGATCAGTGTTGTTGAGATCAGGATAGGGCTGGAAACGAGCCGAGCCGAGCCGGGCTCGGCTTGGCTCGCCGAGGCTCGGTGGACGAGCGAGCCGAGCTTGGCCCGGCTCGGTGTTTTCTCGAGCCCGTGGTAGAGGCTCGGCTCGGCTCGTACAAGGCTCGCGAGCCGGCTCGAGCCGGCTCGCGAGCCGTTACACGTAGTAGGGGAGGCAGGGGAGGCGGCCGTCGGGGGCCAGAGGGAGGCCGCCGTCGGGGGCCGGGACGCGCAGGCCAGGGGGTCCTCCACCGACCACCGCCGCCGTTCCCGCCGTCTTGTTCGCGTCGTCGGCCTCGCTCTGTCCTCGCCGCGGCCATCGCCAAGGTCCAGCCGGGGTCAGGCTGTTCCTCGCCGGCGCCAGACGTACCGGCCGCAAGCCCGCAACCCCTCGACGTGCCCGGGTCCAGCCGGGCCGCCTGGGATCCGGGGTGCCTCCCACGACGCTGACAGGGATTCGGGCTCCCGGCGGCCTCCGTTTGCCCCCGCAGCGCCTCCCGCCGAGGAACTCCAGCTTGCAGCTTGGATTCTCCGTGCGTCAGACGGCGGAAGCTTCCACGCATCGGTGGCCACGGTAGAAAGTCGCGAGCACTGAGCATTGCTCTCAAGTCTCAACTCTGCTTCTTGTACTGCAGAATCTTTAGGGTCTCGATCCTCCTCCGCCTTGCCACTTCCGCGCGCGCCGGTGGCGCCATCGTGGTCGGAGCTGCCGTCGGAGGGGAGGCTGCCGTCGCCCGTCGGGGTCCGGGACACGCCACGCACCGGCCAGGAGGAGGCCACCGGCGAGTGCCCCGACGCCCATCTCGCGCGCCTGGCCGAGGGTGCTGGCCGTCGGGGGCCGGTGGTGCGACGACCTGAAGGAGGGCGCAAACACCTGAGGGAGGCGGCGCTTTGGGAGGCGGCGCGAGTGGAGTGGGAGGGAACCAGGGAGACGGCGCCTGAGATCTAAAAGGGTTAGGGTTATTTTCTTAGTGCTGGACTGCTGGATGCCTCACGGGCCATAATGGGTCTCTATTGGGCCGAGCTTCGAGCCGGCTCGCGAGCCGGAGCGGCTCGGCTCGGCTCGGCTCGTTTCAGGCTCGCGAGCCGCTCCGAGCCGAGCCGAGCTGCAACGAGTTCGAGGCGGCTCACGAGCTTCGAGCTATTTTTCCAGCCCTAGATCAGGAGATCAGTGACAGTGTGACACGCACGAGCCTGCCTCAATCAGATTGTTGAATGAGTATTGACACTCCTAACGTCTGACGATCTGAAACTTTTTCATTGGACGGTACGTCGTAATAACTTTTTGGCAAAATAGACAAATTCATCTCCCAACTTTCCACCAAAGGTCAAGTTGGTCCCTCAACTTCTAAATTGGCCAATCTAGTCTCTAAAGTTTCGTTTTTAGGTCATATTCATCCCTTAACTTTTAAATCGGCCAATTTAGTCCTTCAAGTTTCATTTTTTGGCCAAAGTAATCCCTCAAATTCTATTTTTTATATTCATTTCACTATTTTGAAGCACCATAATTTCTCAGGCAGCTTATATTAATGCTTTATATCTATTGTATCTATTTTGTGTTATGTGCTTAATCAATCTATTTATGCGCACGGTAAGTCACTAACTTTTTTTTGCCCAATTGTCCACTTTACTTATCTGATTAGACCAATTATTTTTTAAGAAATATATTTCCAATTAAGTTCAAACTCGGTAATTTGCATGCTTATCCGGATTTCTGCAAGCTAACTATTTTTGGCAAACTTAATATGAGTGCTTACTCTAGACTTACCATATAGTTAAAAAGAAGTAGCAGTCGATCTTTGTAATAAACATACACATAAAAGTATGCGGAAGATGTTAAACATATTTAGATATTTACAAAATGAGCTTCCGAGGGGATGGACCTGATCCAAACATAAAACTTGAGGGACTAGATTAACCGTTTTGAAAATTAAGGGACAAACTTGACCTAAGAACAAAAGTTGAAGGACTGGATTGGTCGATTTCATAGTTGAGGGACCAACTTGACCCTTGGTGGAAAGTTGAGGGACCAAGATGCCTATTTTGCCTAACTTTTTCATTAGACGGTACATCATCATAAATAACCGTTGCAACATCCGAAATCAACCATTTGTAATAAAAAAATATGTATTCAAATAATTGACATCTGATTTGAGGATAGAAAATTCTCACCGCAATATTAATACTCTATTTCATACAACATTCACACAAAACATAAAGAAATAATAATTGCAGCATTGGTGATGGTCTCTCGCAATATGTGTTGAGCGTCCAACAATGAACATATATCGGACGTCTAAGTCTTAGAATAACTGAATGATTATTATGTCTAGCTAAGCTAAGAGCATGTTTACGTCCGCTCCGCGCCAGCTGCGGGCGACGAGGCATGCGCCACAGGAGCAGGTCCCGCTGCTTTGCAGATTCTTGCCCACCCAATTACATCGCGCGCAGTGAGTTTCGCCCACCCCTGCGGGAGTGCGGGTGCGTTGCCAGGCGCCGGTTTGTTTCTCTCTCCTCGTTTCTCACTTCTCCACGTAGATATACGCCCAGTGGCGGAACCAGGATTAAGTCGAACCCCGAGCCGAGTTTTAAGTATAGACGTCCACAAACTCACAGTTCAAAAGATACAGAAAATATAAACGGAAAGATAGATAACATACAAAAAGCGTCATCGCGAAGTAATATATTTATTCTTCTTCAGCAATTGATCCAAGTCCAGAGATAGAAACTACTGTAAAATGAAAAAAAATTGGGCCGAACCCCAGGCCATGGCCCGGGTGGCCTGGGGTGTGCATCCGCCCCTGTATACGCCGGCTATTCGTCCACCATAATACTTGCTCTAACGCAACTAATCAATAACCCTGTTACATTCTCTACCACCTCGGCTACCTTCCACTCCACCGACAGATTTTCCATGGTGCAGCCATGGTGATCTTCTCTCAAAATAAAAAAAAAAGTGTGGAATCGTTTGCTGTCCAGATGGACAGCGAGTCAGCGACAGAAGCCGGTGGTGCAACCGTGCCAGCACTGTTGACGCGACGACATGCGGCAGATAGGCCGTGATCCCGTTGGTTCGTAGGAGGCTCTTTTTGCTCGCTGCGCAATAGCACCTACAAAACGCTGGCGACGGTGATGTGTTGCTAATAAAAAGTCTCCGTTGTTGGATACTAAAATTCGCCATACCAAAATATGGACCTACCAATCTTTTTTTCAAAATTTTGATAATTTTGAAAGAAAATTTGATTATACTAACTAATCGAGTGCTAATAATAATTCTTAAGCTGGGCAGATTTTAATACCCAATAAATCACTCCACGCTCATGGGGACCTTAGCACGCGCGCGCCCCTGCTCGTGTTCCACGCACTGAGGCACCACTGAGGACACGAGGAGAGAAGAGAGGACCGGCGAAAAAAAAAATAGAAAAAAACTCCCAGCTCCCCACACCTCCTCCGCTGACCTCCACGAAAGCCTTCTAGAAGGCCCCCTCCCTTCCTCGGTCTCGGCGCGAGTGCGTTGATTCCTGCGCCCTCCAGAGTAGAGGACCGGCGAGCGTGGTGGAGACTGGCGAGGGAGGAAAGAAAATTCCAGTCCAACTCTAGCGCCGATTCCCTTCACCTCTTCTTCTTCTTCTTCTTCCCCGCAGCGCCGGCCCTCGCCAGGCCCGTCTTGCCGCCAGTGCGCCACGACTCGCAGGCTCGCAGCTCCCTGGGCCGCCTGCCTTCTTTGCGTATCCTGGTATGGAGCCTTTCTCGATCCTCATCTCTGTTCCTGTTTCTGCTGTTGCTCGATTGCAAACTGGTTTGGTAGAGTCCTCTTTTTGTCCTGTGGCATGGAAATCTTATGTTTGTTTGTTGATTCCTTGTGATCGTCCGTCCAAGCCCTTTTGTACGGCTTCTCTGTTATTTCCTCATCATTTCGAAATTTAGATTGTTGTAACTTTTCTAGATTCTTGAATTCTTGATGTGCGGTTCAGTACATAACAAATACTACGAATTTTAAAAAGTCAAAACAACCTACATGCTAGATTAGAGGGAGTATCGTCTTAGTGGTATGAAAGAAAAGACCATCTTTATATCTTAATGAAGCCTCTTAACGAAGAACGTGCCCCGTTCGTAAAAAAGAAAAAAAGGATTATCTTTTGAGGAAAAAGATGGCACCGTGCAGGTTCACCCAACAGCTATAGACTATAGAGACACCGAGATCTTGATGGGGCCTACCTGTGGAACTCATGTTCTTCAGTTCTTGGTTGTATCATACGGTCATTTCGTTTCGTCAGATCTACTATTTCTCGCAGGCAGATGTTAGGTATATGAGCCTATCCCCTTAACTCCAAGTAAGTAACAATCCGGACATTCAGGCCGTGTTTAGATGTTTTGCAAAAAAAATTTGCGATGGAATCTTACTAATTTGAAGTACTAAATAAAGTTTATTTACAAAACTTTTTGTACAGATGGGTTGTAAATTGCGAGATTAATCTAATGATGCTAATTAATCTATGATTAATTAATAATTAGCAGATGGTTACTGTAGCATTACTGTTGCAAATCATGGATTAAGTAGGCTCATTAGATTCGTCTCGCGATTTACAGCCCATCTATGAAAAAAAATTTGTAAATAGACTTCATTTAGTACTCCATGCATGTGTCGAAATATTCGATGTGACATTTTTTTTTTTGCGTTTACGGGATTTATGGGGTGGGAACTAAACATGGCCTCAATAGAGTCAGCTGCTTAATTAAGGCCGTCCTTTTACGAACACAGTCTTACTTTATTGAGTATGTTTTCACGTTTTCGCTGTCAATGTACGTACATATCAGCAAACAGGAACAGTTAAGGGGACATACCACAACTCCAGAACTAAGAGGGTGCTGCCTGTGCCTGCTCATTTCCATACTACTATTCTACTAGTGGATGCCAATTGCCAAATCCAGTGAATTACTTGTCTTTTACATGGTTTTGTCTGGTATTGCTGGTTAACTCCTCAAGGCATGTAAAGGTTATGGCCTAGCTACATAATAACAGAACAAGTACATAATTGTGGATCAGCTAAAGGGGGTGATGTCCTTGCTGTTTTGGTAGTTACTGGAGACAATCGAACACGTCAGTGTATTTATTTTGGTATGCAGAAACGCCGCTCTGCGTAAATATTCTGAAACAGTAGTACTCTGCATAGAACCAGTAATATTTTTTGGAAAGGGAAAACTTTATTGATTTCAAGAGGATACATCAAGGTGATACATCAACTCAAAATGTTCCCGGCCTCTGCCGTAACTGCACACAGCCTAAAAAGAGTTTTAATATAACCAGGTACACTCAGTGTTACATGGACACGGGTGCGGGTGTCGGTGTCCGACTCGGGTGCGGGTGTCCGATTCGTTAGAATTTTTGGGGACACGGCAAATAACACTTGAAATCCGACACGGGTGCGGGGTATCCGACTCGGCAAAAAAATTAAGACACGGGTGTCCGGGTAACACAGGGTACACTAGTGACAGTCAATCCTACGACTAGACCGCCACCCATGAGCCTGGGCAAAAAAAATCCTTGGCCACCTGCGCCAAGAAATGGAGATGCTGCTACAAGGATATTCTGCGAAGAAGGCCGTTGTAGGATAACCCACGTACGTAGCCAACGTGTCGTCAAGTAGATAACCTGCAAAAAGGAAGATTGTTTGTTATCGAACACCACCGCATTCCTGCAGAGCCAAACAGACCAACACAAAGCTGCCGCGCCCACAAGCACTAATGGTTTAAAATCTTTGGGTATTCCATTTAACCAACTTCCATCATATTAGACATATTGCGGGGTTTGGGTAATCCCCAGGCCGCATATACTGTTGCCCATAACATTCTAGTGAACCTGCAGTCAAAAAACAGATGTTGAATTGTTTCATTTTCATGACAGAAACAGCACTGTTGATTTCCTTGCCAGTTTCGTCTCACTAGGTTGTTTTTTTGTGAGAATGACACCCCTCCTGAGATACCATAAGAAGATTTTGATTTTTAGTGGGGTCTTCAGTTTCCAGAGTTTCTTATTCAGGTTTGGGGTATCTTGATGGATTAATCCCAAATAATGTGATTTCACAGAGAAAACACCAGACTGGTCTAAATTTCATCTAAATTCATCTCTCTCCTGTCTTAGTTCTATTCCCTCTAGTCGAGATAGAAGATTGTTCCACAATATCAGCTTGTTACCAATTAGGTCTCTCCGCCAAGATATGTTTAGGATCTGTGTACTTAGTACATCAGCCACCGTATCATGTTTTTTCCTGGCTATATTGTAAAGCTGAGGGTATTGTTCCCGGAGAGTTATATTGCCTAGCCATCTATCCTCCCAAAAACACACTTGTGACCCATCTTTAACTATGAAGGTTCCGAATTTCAGGAAATCCTGTTTCGTTTTCATTAGGCTTGCCCAGAAATGAGAATCTCCGTTTTTCCATTGGACTTGCACAAGTGACTTTGCCCCAATGTACTTATTGCGGATGAGTTGCTGCCATGTACCATCTGTCGTTGGCAGACGATATAACCATTTACAGAGCAAGGCTATGTTTTTTACCTCTAAGTTGTGTATCCCTAAGCCCCCTTGGTCTTTAGGTTGGCACAGGATATCCCACTTGGCTAATCTATATTTTTTTTTTATGCTCGTCACTTTACCAGAAAAATCTAGAACGAAAATAATCCAACTTCTTACGGACCCCTTTCGGGATCTTGAAGAAGGACATCATGTACAACAGTATACTGCTGAGGACCAAATTGATTAATGTCTGTCGTGGTGTGCTAACCCACAGCCGGGTGGCGGAATGCACCCGCCTAAGCCCTAAGGGAGTATGAACTCGAGGGGTAGCTGCGCTTAGTTCGATCTCGGTCTAGAACACAATGAACACCCGCGTTTAGAGTGGTTCGGGCCGCCGAAGCATAACACCCTACGTCCACTGTGTGTTGTATTGCTAGTGCTCCGAGAGCTTGAGAGCCTGTGTGTCCGAGAGCTTGAGCGCCTCCCTTTTATATCTCAAGGAAGGCACGTACATGGCCGTTGGGTCCCCGACAGGTGGGCCCAATCGATGTAGTATAAAATAACATATTGTTCATACATTATGGCGTTGCAGGCGAAGGAGATCTCATTCCCGGATTTCCTTCTGCCCGTGAAGATCCTCCGTCCGGCATATCCATGCCCTGTCTTGTCGAAACGGCGCCAGTGTGTAGCTTGCGGCGTTGCCTGCAGCGTAGCTGAACGGGCCGTGTAGCTTGCGGCGTAGACGGTATGATGAAAAGGTGTCGTGCCGTCGTATCCATTTAATGCGGCAGACGGCTCTGCGCGGATGCGGCGCATGCGGCTGCACCGTGTACCTCGGTAATATGCGGTCTTCAGTGAGGCCTGACAAAGGCTGCCCCGCGTGCCGCGGCGGCAGAGCACGCCTTAAGTACCCGCATTGAATGCGGTGGGTGGGCAAGCCTTCTAGCGGAAGACTCGCGCCCGCGCCTGCGGGACACGTGGCGTCCCCGGACCCCGCCGCGGCGGTATGCTGGTTCTACGTGCGTGGGATGTCCGGACGGACGCGGGGAGGTCCCGGACCCCTATGGGTGGTCCGCGCCCTCGGCTGTTGGCTCGGAGCTTCCCCTCCTCAGGAACACGTGGCGTCACCGGACCCATCCCAGGGCGGGGAGCGGGTCCGGGGCCGTTGGCCCGGTGAGGAAAGAGTCTGACCCGTGGGGCCTGGCTGCTCTGCCCTTTATCGCGTAGTTTCGGATGGCTACGTGAGTCTTGTCTTGCTGCAGTAGGAGTGGGTATCCCTGCTACAGGGTATCGACAGTGGCCCTCGGGCCCATCTCGGGAGAGGGGACGAACCCGCAGGTGGGGCTGCTACTGTGATTTGGCACTGCATAACTTGAAGCCTCAAGCATTAGACTATGCATACTGCAAGAGTCTTGTCCGGCTTTGACCATCCATCGGGTTTTTCGCTGCCTCATCACATCGCAACGGCTTACTGACTCGTGGCCCCCACGCACAGTGGTACACCTAGTCATGCGAGCGACGCTCGGCATTATTGCGGCCGGAGTAAACGAGATTTTTTACCACCAGCGCAGTTTTCGAAAAGCATGGTCATGCCAGCGCTTAATGCGCGCATGTCAGCTTAGCTTCCGCCTCGCTTCGCGCACGGGCGACGGTTCAGATCTCGCCTTTTCACACCTTTGTTTGTTACCCGCCCTCCCTGATAGGTGGGCCTGGCCCCCTTGTCATGGACTGGGCGGTTAACACCACGCGTGAGCGTCGCTTGGGTTCCAGCGACGGTTCCGGGGCGCGCCGGTTGGGTCAGGCTTCATAAAAGGACGAACCGCATACCACGTTTACTTTTCCGCATTCGCCTTCTTCCTTCCAAACCTTTGCGCCCCTTTGCCTTCGAGCCTTCTCCCCCTTGCTCTTCTGCGCAGATTGCTCTTCGCCCTTACAGAAAAATGGCGTCACTCGTCCGTCCCCGCCGGTTCTAGACCGAGGACGAACTGAACGTGGTGCGCCGCTTGCTCGGGTGGAGTTCTCAGGAGACCGCCTGGGGAATCCGAGCGGGTTCGGTTACACTCGGCGATCTGCGCGCCGGGGAATTTGTGCTGTTTATTTCACACATTTCCACCAGCGTGGGGCTGCCGATCTCTTCGTTCCTGCTGTTGTTGCTGGAAGATTTCGGCCTCCAACTCCAGCACCTCACGCCCCATTCCCTCCTCCTGACGTCAATCTTCGTCCATCTATGCGAGATGTTCATGGGGGTGCGGCCCCACGTCATCCTCTTCCACCACTTCTTCGTCCTGGTGAAGTCCGGGAAGGGGAAGGATGAGGTGGGGGCGTACTAATTCCAGACGAGGAGCGACCTGCTGACGCCCTACATTCCCGGCCTCACTGGCGGGAAGTGGGAGCATTGGCGCAAGGAGTGGGTGATCGCCACCACCGAAGCCAACGAGTGCCTCGCCTTGCCGACTAAGGGACCCGCCTCCGACCGCCAGTCCTGGCGGGCTAAGCCGTCCCTGCCGCCGGCGTTCGACCCCGTGCTGAGCAAGATCAGGTCTCTGGTGGAGGGCGGCCTCATCTCGCTACACGTGCTCGGGGATTTCCTGAAGCGCCGGATCGCCCCCCTGAAGCAGCGGTCGCGTCCTGCTTGGAGCTTCACCGGCCCCAACGACTGCAGCAGGACCCACCGCGGAGAGGGGAGCGATCTGACCCAGGAAGCCCTGGAGGTCCTGGTGCGGGCGGTGACGGGGGAGATCTTCGTCCCAGAGCACCTGATCCTTCCCCAGGGTGTCGTTCCTCTTTGCGAGGACTCACGCCTGAGGACTGCGGTGCTGGCCACCCTGCCGACCCTCGACGACGGTGACCTGGCAGAGCGCCAGACCGGAGGCGATCCGGACCGTGGAATCCGGATCCCTGGTGCGTCCGAGGAACAGGCCGTGCCGAGCGCTGCGGGGTCTGGCCCTTCTGCCAAGGGCAAGCAGGCCGTGGCTGGTAGCTTCGCCGCGAGCGGTCCCAGCCAGGCCCGGAGCAGCTCCGGTGCGTCGTCGGGGGAAGCGAGCCGGCGCAGGTTGCACCGCGGCGACGGGACCCCAGTTATGGAGCCCGCCACAAAGCATCAGAGGACCGCTGAGGACGCGGGTCAGGGTAGCTCCTGGGCCCCCGGCTCTCGCGGGACCCCCGGAGTAGCCGCGCCGCTACCACCACCGCCGAGAGATGTCTCCCCCCGGCAGCAACAGCAGTCACGGGTTGCGCCTCCGCCGCCGCCACGGGAGCAGGAGCAGCCACGAGGTGCGCCTCCGCCGCCACCACTGGAGCAGCAGCAGCAGCAGAAGCAGTCGCCGAGCCTCCGTGGGCGCTGGAGACCCGGCGCTTCGGGGTAAGTGTTCTTCCGTTCACTCCCCTTATTCCCGGTGCTTCGCTTTTTGCTGAAGGCTTCTTCTCTTTGTTTGCCAGGGCCTCTCGCCCAGGCAGCTCTTCCACCGCCGCTGGCTCATTAGCGGGGGTCCAGGCGACCGGGGCCTCGGCGGCAACGGCGGGAGCGACGGCGAGCGCGGGGAACTCGGGTATGGCGGCTTTCGCTAACCCGATGGCACCAAACGCGGCGGTGGCCGATGCGCCAGCACGAGGCGCAGCAACGCCCGACGCGGCGGCGGCGGATGCGCCAGTGCCAGGCGCAGCCACACCCGACGCGGTGGCCCCCGAGATCCCAACCACGGCGGCACCGGGCTTGGCGGCAGTGAGCCCGGCGGGGGCTGACGCAGCTACGACGAGCACTTTGGTGCCCGCGGCAGATGCACCAGGTGCTCCCACCCCCAACTCCCCACCTGCAGCAGAGGAGGAGCTGGAGGTAGTTTCTAGTAGGCGGCTCCTGCAGGGTCCCCCAGAGAAGGATGCAGTTCCCCTCCCACGGGTGCTAGTCCGGGTCCAGCGGACCATAGAAGAGGCGATTTCTACTGTCGAGGCAGCCTTCCAGCGGGAGTAGGCGGCCCTGGAGAGCGAGCGCCAGCGCCTCGGCGACTGGCCCATCCACCTGGAGAGGCGCACGAAGGACGAAGCCTCCCATGCTGCGCGTGTTCGGTCCAAACTCGAGGCCGGCCTTGAGTCCTACCGAGCCAGTCTTCGGATGGTGTTCTGCCGGGAGCTCGCGGTGGCGGGGCGGGAGAAAGCCCTGGAGCAGCGGGAGGCGGCCATTGCTAAGGTGGAGGCCAGCCTTATGGCCCAGCGATCCGAGCTCGAGACTCGCAGCCAGGGTCTCGAGATCCGCAAGCAGGAGCTCGACAAGCTCTCTGAGACTCTGCATGGATGGCGCGAGCAGTTGCAGGAGACCGCCAGCAAGCAGGCTGCTGCCGAGATGGAGCTCGAGGAGGATAGGAAGTCCCTTGCAAAGCGGGAATTCCACGCCACCAACATGGAGCTCCAGCTTGCGCGCCAGCGCGAGGCCCTCAAGTTCCTGAAGGAGTCGGCGGCGAAGAAGGAGGCCAAGCTCCAGGAGAGGACCCGCCAGGTGGAGGCGGCCCAAGCAGCACTGGGCGCCCGGGTGCGGGAGGCGGTCCGGAAGCTGCAGGAGGACCAGCGCAAGGGGGCCCAGCGAATCATCGACTGGGCGGTTGAAGCAAGCTCGGCTCTGGTGCCACTCGGACTAAGTCCAATCCAAGTGGCACAGCCCCCAGCTTCACTCGCTGATGCCCTCCCGTTGCTGGACTCCGCTTCAGAGAGACTCCAGTGCCTGGAGCAGGTCCTCGCCGGCCACCTCGAAGCCGAGGGCCGTGGGCTGATCCTGATGGTGGCGGAGCACATTTTTACCTGCCTCCGAAGCCACGACCCCGCCATCTCGCTGGCCCCAGTCGTTGATGGTCCGGTGGCGGAGACTGAAGCTTCCACACGGGAAGGCGTGCGGGAGGTCGTCGACTTCGTCGCTGCTTACTTCAAGCGTGAGCCTGCAGATTCCGGAGCTGGGCCATCACAGCAGTAGCACTTTTGTTTTGTTTTCTGTAGATGTAAAAACATTGTACTTGTTGAAATTTTAAATAGAAGAAAATTTCAACTGAGTTGTTTGTCAGTTGCTGTGGTTTGCGGTATGCAGCACCCCGGCCCCCTGGCCCCCTGGTAGATAGGTTCAGTTATTAGAACCTATCTTCCATCCGAGCCGAGAAGACACTCCGAACCCCCATATGATGTTGACCAAGTGTCCTTGGGCATAGGTGTAGCATAGATTGCAAGTCAAACGAGCGACTTATTCCCTGTATATCAGAAAAAACTACAGAGAGGTAAATCAAACTCGCTGGGATGGTAGTAATGATACTGCAACTTAGCTGTTTGACGCATGCAGAATCGATTCCTGGTGTCTGGCTCAAAGCGAACGCTCCGGGCCCCCTGGGAGACAAGCTCAGTTGTTTTGAGTCTGTCTACCACTGAGACTGGACCTCAATCTGCATGAAGCCTTAAAGCGGATGCCGGGACCCCCTGGTAGGTAGCCTCAATGGTTTGAGGCTAGCTACCACCAGTCAAGGCCTAACCTGCATACCACTCAAAGTCAAAGCTTAGTAGCAGGCCCGCGGGACCTATTCTGAACCGGGCCCCCAAACTAGTATGAGGTCCGGAGCTCCGGGTACGCAGGTCCAGATAGCAAGATGCTTGTTACAGAGTGGTGGAGTGCGTAGGCTTAGGGTACGGGACCAGTCTAAGCGGCCACGTAGGACTCTGGACCATTCCAGGAAACAAGCACCTCTTCTTCAGATCTGGTTCACAGGATCCCGGACCTCTCCTATCAAAGGGTGAGACCATTCTGTCATACTTGATCCTTTGAGATATGAATCCGGACCTGCCATGTAGGACTTAGGAAGCCAACCTTTGAGCTAGAACGAGGTTCGGGTCCCTAATTACCCAGCTCTGGGTACTAGAGCGCTCATTACAAGGTGGTGGAGCGTGTAGGCTTTGGGTGCGGAACCGGCTAATTGGCTACATAGGACTCCAGACCACCCCAGGAAACGAGCACCCCCTCTCTAGAGCAGGTCCTTAGGGGTCCGCACCCCTCTTCCAACATCAAAGGGGGTCCGGACCTGTACGGTAGTCCAGCAATTCAATACAGATCTTAGTTGTAACGGCAAGAGTGAGAGTCCGCGCGGGGGTAAGAAAGGGAAAAAGTTTGTGAATCGGAATGCGAAATAAAATTTTGACACAAAGACAGAACTGGGAGCAAATCTTTCCTTTGCAACTTGATATACATGGCTTGCGCGATGGATGCCAGAGGCCGGATTTATGAGGGCGGACCTCTACCGCTCTGGGCCGCGCGTTAATATTAGCCGGTGGTGCGATGGACGCCAGATGCCGGGTTTACAGGGACGGACCCCCACCGCTCTGGACCGCACGCTAATTCTATCTTATTACAAAGGAAAAGTTCTTTCCCTGCTCTGTCTAAGCGTAAAACTTACGCAGATGCTCTATGTTCCACGGATTGGGGAGCGGCACTCCTTCTGTGGCAAGGCGAACGCATCCGGGTTGGCATACTTCCGTCACCCTGAAGGGACCCTCCCAGCTGGGGGAGAGTTTGTGAAGCCCCGCTCGGTTCAGGATCCGCCTTAGGACAAGGTCCCCAGCCCGGAGCTCACTACTGCGAACGAACCTTTGGTGATAACGCCTGAGCGCCTGGTTGTAGCGTGCATTTTGGATTGCGGCTCGCCACCTTCGCTCGTCAATGAAGTCCACATCGTCACGCCGCAGCTGTTCCTGCATAGACTCGTCAAAAGTTTGGACCCGTGGTGAGCACAGGTGAATTTCCGGGGGAAGGCATGCTTCAGTCCCGCAGACCAGGAAGAATGGGGTCTCCCTGGTGGCTCGGCTGGGCGTGGTCCGGTTGCCCCATAGCACACACGGAAGCTCATCAACCCACTTGGCACCATGCTTCTTCAAGCAGTTATAGGTGCGTGTCTTGAGTCCCCTGAGGATCTCGGCATTCGCTCTCTCGACCTATCCATTGCTGCGGTGATGTGCCACGGACTCGAAGCATAGCTGGATGCCATTGTCCTCGCAGTACTCTTGGAAGAGTCTGCTTTTGAATTGGGTCCCGTTGTCCGCGATGATACGGTTTGGGACGCCAAATCTGCACACAATGGACTTGAGGAATGCGACTGCTGATTTTTTAGTGATGTTCACCACAGGGGTAACCTCTAGCCACTTTGTGAACTTGTCAATGGCGACGTAGAGGAACCGGTATCCGCCGACGGCCCGGGGGAATGGCCCCAGGATATCCACGCCCCATACGACGAATGGCCATGAGGGCGTGATCATTTGCAGAGCCTGAGCCAGTGTGTGTATTTGCTTTGCATGGAATTGGCATTCTTTGCAGGACTTTACCAGCTCTGCTGCATCCCGAAGTGCTGTCGGCCAGTAGAAGCCATGCCGAAAGGCCTTACCAACAAGTGTGCGAGATGAGGAATGACTTCCACACTCGCATCCATGGATCTCCGCGAGCAACTCGCGGCCCTCTTCCTGGGAAATGCACCGCATGGGGATACCATTGGCGCCACGGCGGTAGAGATCCCCTTCTACCACCGCGTAGCATTTAGCCAATCATACTATGCGCTCAGCGGACACATCGTCATCAGGAAGGATATTGTCTTTCAGGTAGTCCCGGATCTCGGAGATCCATGCATCGGGACCTCCCTGAGTAGGTGGGAGTGGCTCTATGAGGTCTCCAGGGTTCTCAACAGAGCACACAACCCAGGGCGGGCATCACAGATGGAATGCCGCTGGGACCGCTAGCTTCGAGGTGCTAGCTTGATCCCCTTCACCCAGTTCGGCCGGCTGAGCGGTAGGTCTCACCAACCGTCTTTCGAAGACGCCCTCGGGCACAGATGCCCAGGTAGATGCTCTTGCGGAGAGACCATCTGCTGCTGAGTTGAATTCGCGGGGAACATGTTGCAGTTCCAAGGCTTCGAAATCCTTCTCGAGCTTCCTCACGTGAATGAGGTATGCCGCGAGCTGGGGTTTGTTGCAGCTGCAATCCCCCCGGACCTACTTGATGATGAGCTGAGAATCTCCCTTCACCAGGAGATGCCGGATCCCCAGAGACAGGGCTTGTGTCAGGCCAAAGATCAATGCTTCGTACTCTGTCATGTTGTTGGTGGCCTTGAACTCAAGGTGCACCATGTACTTCAATTGATTTCCGCTTGGGTCAATGAGGACCACACCAGCTCCGGCCCGCTGCTCACGGACGGACCCGTCGAAGAAGAGTGTCCAATGGGGCTCGGTGAAGACTGGTGTTCTGATTTCCGGCTCTGGGGGTCCGACGTTGGTGTCCAGCTGGAATTCAGTCAACTCTGCTGCCCACTTGGCGATGTTGCCCGTGGCGTTGGAATTGTGCAGGATCGCTCTCAGTGTATAAGTGGTCACTACAACAACCCTGTGTGCCTGAAAGTAATGGTGCAGTTTCCTGGACGCAATAAGTATGGCATAGATAAGCTTATGCGTCTCAAGATACCTGGCCTTCGCCTCGTGAAGTACTTCGCTGACATAGTAGACTGGCTTCTGGATGGTCTGGACCCTGGCCACCGGGTCCGGCTCGTCCTTGTCCACCACGTCAGGTCCTTGGGCCCCCAGCGGTTCTGGGTCCCACTGGGTCGAGGCTCCTCCGGACCTTCAGACAGAGGAGTGGCCCGGCTCACCATCCTTGGTCGGAGGGACCCTGGTGTCCCCCTGGCGGGCTTGCTCCGTCCTCTCGGCCACCAGCACCATGCTGACCGCCTCTGCAGACGCAGCAAGGTATAGAAACAACGTCTCACCTGGCTCTGGAGCCACCAATACTGGCAGTGAGGTGAGATGCTGCTTCAGTTCCTGGAAGGCTTGCTCAGCCTCTTCAGTCCAAGAGAATGGACCGGACCTCCTCAACAGCTTGAAGAAGGGGAGGGCCCTCTCAGCCAGCCTCAAAATGAAGCAGCTAAGAGCGGCCAGAGATCCAGTGAGCTTCTGGACGTCCTTGATGCGGCCAGGAGGCCTCATCGCCTCGATCGTCTTGATCTTGGCTGAGTTTGCCTCGATGCCTCGATGTGAGACCAGGAAACCTAGCAGCTTCCCTGCCGAGACACCGAGCATGCACTTCTCGGGATTCAGCTTCGTGCGCGTGGCGCGTAGTCGGTCGAAGACGAGGGACAGGTCCTCAACTAGTGTTGACCCTACCTTAGTCTTGACCACAATGTCATCAACATACACCTCAACAATATCTCTAATTAGGTTACAGAAAGTTTTATTCATAGCTCGTACAAACGTGGGTAAGGCATTCCGCAGACCATATGGCATGACAATATAGCAATAAAGTCCATCCACTGTTATAAAAGCAGTATGCTTCCTATCCTCTCTAGACATCTGAATCTGCTGGAAACCAGAGTATGCATCTAGGAAAGACAAAAGGTCACACCCGGAGGTGGAGTCCACGATCTGATCGATGCGTGGAAGAGGATAGGGGTCTCTAGGACATGCCTTGTTGAGGCTGGTGTAGTCGATGCACATCCGAAGCTTCCCGTTGGCCTTTGGGATGATGACCGGGTTGGCCAACCACTCAGGGCGGTGGACCTCCTCGATGAAGCCAGCGTGTTGCAGCTTGCGGTCTTCTTCATGGATGAAGTTCTGCCGCTCCACGGACTGCTTCCGAGGTTTCTGGCGTACCGGCGTGGCGTCGGGGTAGATTCTTAGATGGTGCTCGATCACTTCCCTGGGGATCCCGGGCATCTGTGATGGTTTCCAGGCGAACACGTCCACATTTGCCCGGAGGAAAGTGATGAACGTGTCTTCCTATTTCTCCTCCATGTTTCCCGCGATGCGGGTCGTCCTGGAGGAGTCCGCTCCGATCTGCACGGTCTTCACGGGAACATTGTCCGGATCGGACGGCTGAACCTTAGGTGACTTTGCAGGCGCCCTGGCTCGCGAGGTGGATGGGTCCTCCTCGGAACGTGCAGCCTCTGCCGCCAGAGCATGCAGTTTCTCAACTGCAGCGACGGCAGAGGTGCGGTCACCCCGCACGGTGATGACACCTGCAGGGGAAGGCATCTTCATGACCAAATACCCGTAATGGGCAATGACCATGAAGCGGTAGAGAGTCGGCCTGCCAATGATGGCATTGAACGGGAGGTTCACCTCCGCAACATCGAACTGGACACTCTCTGTGCGGAAGTTCTCCTCGGTCCCGAACGTGACCGGCAGAGTGATGCTCCCCAGAGGGAACACTGGATATGGGCCCACTCCAGAGAATGGGCGAGAGGGAGTCAGCTTGGACTCCGGGATCTGCAGCTGCTTGAACACTGCATAGCTGATGACGTTGAGGCCAGCCCCACCGTCTATCAGCACGTGATAGAGTCTGACGTTGGATATGACAGGGCGGTGACTTGAGGTAGTACACCAGCCCCGGCCATGTTCTCCGGGCAGTCAGATGGCCCGAAAGAGATGGTGGTGTCCCTCCACCTGTGGTACGGCACCGCCTTCGGGACCCCCGGCTTCGCCGAAAGGACCTCTCGGCAAAGGGTCTTCACGTCCCGCCGGGAGACAAGCTCCCAGCTTCCGCCGTACATTACGTACAGCTTCTTGCGGCGCTCCTCACTGTCGGAGTCGGAGTTGTCGTGGCGGTAAACGCCCTTCAGCTCGCTAACAGGGGATTGGTACCCCAGCTCCTTCCCCCCGGCAGCGGTCTCACTGTCGGAGACTTTCTCCTTGCCAGACCGCTGGCGAGGAGGGGGTGAGCCGTCCTTGGAGGGCGGCTCACACCGCCCACTGACCCGCTTCGCGAGTTTCTAGATCTCGCGGCAGTCAGCAGCGCTGTGGCGAGCGGTGGGATGCACTGGGCATGAACCACCACTACCGCCCTGCGGGCGCGGGCGCTTGCCGTTCACATTCTGGCCCCCAGCTGCCGCTGCTGCAGCTGGTGCTACTGCCGCAGCAACTGGGGTTCCAGCCTGGGGTCCCCCGCGACCGCGGTTCTTGTTCTTCTTTTTCTTGCCACCGCCCTGAACGGTGGCTCCGGAGCCACCATCCTCGGCGACTCCGCCTTGGGGGGCTGAGTGCCATGCGCGGCCCTGAGCGGCCCTGGCACACTTGTCAGCCAGGGAGAAAAGCGTGGTGACGCTTTCCACCTCGTGCGTCGCCAGTTTCTCGAGCATCTTCTCATCACGTACCCCCTGACGGAAAGAAGTAATGATAGACGCGTCAGAGATACGAGGAATGGTACCTCGTACCTTGGTGAAGCGCGAGATGAATGCCCGGAGCGTCTCTCCGGGTTTCTGCCTCACGGCGTGGATGTGAGCCTCCACACCATGCTGCTGGTATGCACTGGCGAAGTTCGCAGTGAACCTCGCACAGAGCTCCTCCCAGGACTGAATCGTCCCAGGAGTGAGGTTCATGAGCCAAGTCCGGGCTGGCCCGGTCAAGGCTACATAAAAGTAGCTCGCCATGACAGCGTCGTTGCCACCAGCTGCTGTGATGGCGGTGACGTACACCTGCAGGAATTCCGACGGATTAGTGGTACCGTTGTACTTCTCCGGCAGGTGCGGGCGGAACTTGGACGGCCAGGCCACCGCGCGGAGATGATCCGCGAGTGTGGCGCATCCGACCCCGGCAACCGGGGCAGGCGCTGGTGCCCGGGCTTTTCCCGGAAGCTTGGGTGCCGCTGCATCCAAGTCGGCGTTGAGATTGCGGCCCTCGATGTTGAGGCGGCATTCTCGCGCCCTTTCGAGGGAGACGCGGGCGTCCTCACCCGCACGCCTGCGGTTAAGCTCCGCCCGCAGGTCTTCTGTTCGCGCACTCACAGTGGGGGAGTGCACGGATGTCGACGCACCGCCCTGGCTTCGGTGGTAGGGTACCACCGCATTGCCGGGCGGAGGTCGTTGCCCAGTCCTTGCAGAACTGGGGGAGGCCTGAGCCAGGTGGAGGAGACGGTCAACGTCGTCCCGCTACTGCCTCAGAGCGTCTGGTGAAGCTGCAGCAGCCGGAGGGTTGCGGAGCAACTCCCTAGCTGCCGCCAGCGCCCCGCCGCTCGCAGCTTGTGAGCGGGCCTTTGACGGGCGCCCTGACACTCGCTGATGTGCAGCGTGCGCCGCTGCTGACGGCGGCTGCTCCACGGGCACGGTTGCCCCCGGCGCAGGAAAGCAAGAGTTGCGTGGCGCGGATGATGCCACACCCTCCGCCATCTCCACGGCGTCATCGTGGTGAGAGTGCTCCACCACACATACCATGGAGACAAGGATGAGATGAACTAAAACTCGCTGAACCCCCTACCTGGCGTGCCAAATGTCATGGTGTGCTAACCCGCAGCCGGGTGGCGGAAGGCACCCGCCTAAGCCCTAAGGGAGTATGAACTCGAGGGGTAGCTGCGCTTAGTTCGATCTCGGTCTATAACACAATGAACACCCGCGTTTAGAGTGGTTCGGGCCGCCGAAGCGTAATACCCTACGTCCACTGTGTGTTGTATTGCTAGTGCTCCAAGAGCTTGAGAGCCTGTGTGTCCGAGAGCTTGAGCGCCCGTGTGCAGCGAGCGCCTCCCTTTTATATCTCAAGGAAGGCGCGTACATGGCCGTTGGGTCCCTGACAGGTGGGCCCAATCGATGTAGTATAAAATAACATACTGTTCATACATTATGGCGTTGCAGGCGAAGGAGATCTCATTCCCGGATTTCCTTCTGCCCGTGAAGATCCTCCGTCCGGCATATCTATGACCTGTCTTGTCGAAACGGCGCCAGGGTGTAGCTTGCGGCGTTGCCTGCAGCGTATCTGAACGGGCCGTGTAGATTGCGGCGTAGACGGTATGATGAAAATGTGACGTGCCGTCGTATCCATTTAATGCGGCAGACGGCTCTGCGCGGATGCGGCTGCACTGTGTACCTCGGTAATATGCGGTCTTTAGTGAGGCCTGACAAAGGCTGCTCCGCGTGCCGCGGCGGCAGAGCACGCCTTAACTACCCGCATTGAATGCGGTGGGTGGGCGAGCCTTCCAGCGGAAGACTCGCGCCCGCGCCTGCGGGACACGTGGCGTCCCTGGACCCTGCCGCGGCGGTATGCTGGTTCTACACGCGTGGGAGGTCTTGGACCCCTATGGGGGGTCCACGCCCTCGGCTGTTGGCTCGGAGCTTCCCCTCCTCAGGGACACGTGGCGTCACCGGACCCGTCCCAGAGCGGGGAGCGGGTCCGGGGCCGTTGGCCCGGTGAGGAAAGAGCCTGACCTGTGGGGCCCGGCTGCTCCGTCCTTTATCGCGTAGTTTCGGATGGCTACACGAGTCCTGTCTTGCTGCAGTAGGAGTGGGTATCCCTGCTATAGGGTACCGACAATGTCAGTCGGCCACCAGTTGAGAGATTTTTCCCTTTCCAACTGCTTAACCGCTTTTCAATTCTTTCTAGGACCTTCGTCTGTTAGACAATCTCCTATAGTGAATAGGAATTCCTAGATACTTAATTGGGAAAGTACCAGGGTTACACCTGAACAGTTCCATGTACTGATTTTCACAGTTCTTTGCTTGGCCAAAGAACCAGTAATATGCAACTATATTCTGTTATTTCTTTTGGAGGACATATTCTGTTATTTCTGATGTTTGCATTGGAATAAGTAAATTTCATTCAAGTGTATTGCTTTGCAACTGGCATAATCACTGTTTTGTACTTTTGCATTATGTCTTTGGGATTGAATTTGGTCTGCTGCTAGTCATTTCTATACAAAAAAAAAATCACTACATGTGCCATCCATTTTAGGGTTGAGCGACGCTGGTAGTGAAAGGAACCATGTTTAGGAGAAAGCACGCCTCTCATTTCGATTCTACTGATGCAGATCAGCGAAAAGCAAAGGTAATTTCTAAACATAAGATTGTGGAACTGTTAGAAATACAAAATACATGGCTTTAAACTGCAGCATTGTGTTTCCTTATCAATTTCTCACACAACCACCACGAACGAGCAGATCAATGAACTGAAATCTGCACTAGGGCCTTTGTCCGCCCGAGGTGAGAAGTACTGCAGTGTAGCATGCTTGGCAAGATATCTAGAAGCCCGCAACTGGAATGTTGCTAAGGCTAGAAAAATGTTGGAAGAAAGTCTCAAGTGGAGAGCAGCTTACAGGCTGGAAGATATTCGATGGGTATATCTGTTCTTTCTCATAGTCCTTGGCTATTTACATGTTAGCATGTATTGCGCAAGTTATATTATTTTCTGATTCTTGACCAGGTGATTTGACATCATTTTAACTGCCTTTTAGCCTGAAGTTTCTGTTGAATCAGAAACAGGTAAAATGTACAGGGCAAGTTTTCAAGATAGAGAGGGGAGACCTGTTCTTGTTATGGCACCGGCAAAGCAGGCAAGATAGAAGTCCTTTTTAAAAAAAAAACTATTATACCCTTGATATTGTCTTGTTCTCTTTGGAAAACACTTTCTGTCTCTAAGGCAAGGTCATATTTTATCTGAGTAATTCGTCAAAAAAATATTTATCTGTGTATTGTTTTTGAATTTCAGAATACATCGTCACACGAGGGGCAGATACGGTTCCTTGTATATACTTTGGAGAATGCTGTCCTGAACCTGCCTGAAGGTCAAGAGAAAATGGTCTGGCTGATAGACTTCACAGGATGGACAATGGCAAATGCTGTGCCCATAAAGACTGCCCGAGAATCTACAAATATCCTGCAAAATCATTACCCTGAGAGGCTGGCCGTTGCATTGCTATTTAATCCCCCGAAAGTATTTGAAGCGTTTTGGAAAGTAAAGGCTCTTAGTCTTCCCCCAATGTTACGTATGTCTATATTCACTAATATTATTCGTTTGAAAAAATATTTTCAAGTTCAATCAAAAAAATATTTACAAATATTCAAAACAAAAATACGGAGTAGCAATAGAGAAAAATGGTGCTGTTTTCTTTTGCAACCTAAATGTCGCAAATTCTTTCAGGTTGTCAAGTATTTCCTTGACCCAATATCGATAGAGAAGGTGAAGTTCGTGTACCTGAAGGATGAGGAGAGCATGAAGGTCATGCACAAGTACATTGACCCGAAAGTCATTCCTGTTGAGTTTGGGGGCAAGAACGTTGTGGTTTACAACCATGAGCAGTACTCTGAGTTGATGACAAAAGATGACATCAAAACTGCTAACATCTGGGGAGAAGATGCAAAAACTGACCATGTTAATCATGTCATCAGTGGGCCCTTGGTTCCTGAGGTCACCCCTCTGCCGTCATTACTTACTACTTAAGCCTGTTATGGAGTGTCAACCCCTCCTGTGACAAGAGTTGCTATTTCGTATACCTTTCAAGGAAGGAAATAGACAGGTAGTGGAATGTTGAGTTGTTGACACTTGACAATCAAACAGAAATGAATGAATAACAAATAATGTATTACTTGGTCATACTCAAACCTGTTCATGTAATCAAACGGTATACCCAGAGTCCAGACGATTCTACTTCAAGAGAATTTCATCTTTGGTGATTGGGAATCGGTCAGACCCCCAACCCCAAAAGAATGAAGGGTATAATATTTCGGCAAATTTGGTCGAATTTTACTCTTTTTTGCCATCCCAGTAAATGAAGTTATATTGATGTCATATGAGGCCAAGACAACCACATCAAATCTGAACAAATTTAAACCGCACTTGGATTATTTTTTCAAAATTTAAATGTAGCCTAGACCAATCTGTTTTCTCATTCATGCCAAAAACGGCCCTGAAGCTTAACCGCCCTGGCCAAGCCAAGAGGCCACCACACACAGTCGATCGGGATTCAGTCAATATAACTTGCGCTAAAAGACACCGTAGCGCGAACGGCGACCGCGCCTGCGCGCTTGCGGTGCGGCGGCTCTGGAAGCACAGATGAGAACAATGTGAGCTGCATGAGTATACAAATACGTAGAAAAAATCTTTTTTTTGAAAGAAATACGTAGAACAAATCTAGAGGCCCGCCACAGACGGTTGACTAAACCCTTTTCTCTCCTGGCAAAGTGCCAAGCGCGTGTGATTCCATTTCGGAGGGCGGTGGCCGGTGTGCGTTGATTCCTGCGCCCCCGAGAGGACAGGAGGAGAGGACCAGCGAGCCCGGCGGGGAGGCAGGAAAGTGCCAGTCAACCTCTAGCGCTTCCCTTTCTCCTTTTCTTCTCCACCGCGGCGACGGGCCTGGTCAGGTCGATCTGTCTTGCCGCCATTGCGGTGATTCGCATCTTCGTCCTGCCGGGCGCCGCGCGTATCCTGGTACGGACTACGGAGCCTTTCTTGATCCCCCCCCCCCCCCCCCTTGTTTCCGTTCGCGGTCTTGCCGTCTGCGTGGATTGCTGGAAGGTTTGGTGGATTCGTTGCCGGCTTGTGAGCCAAAGTCCCTGTTCTGCTACAATCCTGCTTTTCTGTTCTTTGTTTGTAGAAATTTATGCCGTAAGTTGTATGGACAGGATCATCTTTGAGGGGAAAGATGTGCTGGTTGAGAATTAGGAGATCTCGATGCCTGTTCGATCGATGTTCTTGTTTGTATCTATTATGTTAATTTGTTAGATCTAATATTCTTCTTCAATTCGAGTTCATGGATATAGGTTACGAGAAACAGCCTTTTCTCTTTGCCTAGGGATTATAGGAACCGGGAAAAAATATCAATGGTGTCATCCCAGTTAATCATCATAATTAAGTTTGTCATTTTCGCTGATACTTTCAGTATCAGTAGAAAATTTCAGATGGGAGTCAAGGGGACATAAAGTATGTAGTAAGTAGATGCTGCTATCACCTGCTTATTTCCATATTCTAATTGAATGCCAATACTAAATCACTTATTGCCTTTCTTGTCATTGCAAGCTCTGGCCTACAGAATAAAAGAAAATTACTTAGTAGCACATATAGTTTCTTCCAGGATAGAAACACTCGAACACGTCTAGGCTATTTACAAATTCAGAATGGGGGCCAATTCCTGGTTATGGTCTATTCTTCATTTTTTTTCCTTCATTTCTTTTTATAAGGAAAGCATAAAATTCATCCAGACTCCAACATTATATAACTAAATATTCTGACAACAAGTAACTCCACAGTGTCTAACTTTGGTTTATGTGTTTTATTCTCTATTGCTTAAAATTTATCTTTTTTCTTACCAACAGCATCATCAGGGTTGAGCATATTTGAGAGTGGAAGAAATCATGTTCAGGAGAAAGCATGCCTATCATTTCAACTCCAGTGATGCTGAGCAAAGACAAGCAAAGGTGACTGTTATAATTGTCTTCTCATCACAAGTTTTTGTTCATACTGAGGTTTTCCTTAAGCGTTCTATTTGAAATTTGTTTATACGTAGAAGCCCACACTGAATCTCTCTAGGAGTACGTGTTTCATCAGCACATGAGCACTTTGTTCATCTACTCACACTTTTTTTTGCTGCAAATGAAACACCACAGTACCCTTGCCCATCAGAGCTCGCATACCTTTTGATGTTCGTGTATTGCACTTAGTGCCAGTTCAGGCGAACCTTTCCATTTTAATAATTTAAGTATCCATAAATAGTTGGATGATATTGTCATAAAGAGAACTGCTTTTGGACCTTCATCTGTTTAAGCTTAGCAAATGGTTTTAATTTCTACAAAGATCTCCCTCCCTCCCTCCCTCATCTTGTCGATTTCTCACTTACTTGGTAATCCTCTCCTATGAGCAGATAAATGAATTAAAATCCGCATTTGGGCCTTTGTCTGCCCGCGGTGAGAAGTACTGCAGTGAAGCATGTTTGATAAGATATCTAGAAGCCCGGAACTGGAATGTTACCAAGTCGAAAAAAATGCTGGAAGAAAGCCTCAAGTGGAGGGTAGCTTATAGGCCGGAGGATATTCGCTGGGTAAATGTGCTCAAGTTACTTTGTTCTCTGAACCCTAGCCAGGTGATCAAACAAATGCTAACTGCCTTTTAGCCTGATGTTGATGTTGAAGCGGAAACTGGCAAAATGTACAGGGCAAGTTTTCGAGATAGAGAGGGAAGAACCGTTGTAATTATGAGACCTACAAAGGAGGCAAGGCGTCCTCTTTTGAACAGCCTTTCCTCCTTTTTGCCTCCTTCCTAAAAATCATCAGCTCAACATTCACCTGTATGGTTTTCTCGAATTTCAGAATACAACGTCCCATGATGGGCAAATCCGGTTTCTTGTATATGTTTTGGAGAATGCAATCCTGAGCCTTCCTGAAGGTCAAGAGAAAATGGTATGGCTGATAGACTTCACAGGATGGACAATGGCCCATGCCACGCCTATAAAGACTGCTAGAGAATCTACAAGCATCCTGCAAAATTATTACCCTGAGAGGCTGGGTATTGCATTTCTGTTTAATCCCCCAAAAGTATTTGAAGCTTTTTATAAGGTAAAGGCTCCCAACCCTGCCCCTTTCGTAAATTTAGTATCTGTGTTTTATTTTATTCACAAAGATACGAAATCTATCTGTAGATTTGATACAGAAAAAATGTTCATATTTCTTTTATTATTTTCCATATTCTAATTTTAGCGTCTGAAATTCTTCGATCCTTTCAGGCTGTCAAATATTTCCTTGACCCGAGATCAATCGAGAAGTTGAACTTCGTGTACCTGAAGGATGAGGAGAGCATGAAGGTCCTGTACAGGTGCATTGATCCGGAGGTCCTTCCGGTGGACTTCGGAGGGAGGAACAATGTGGTGTATAACCACGAGGAGTACACCAAGTTGATGCTGGAAGATGACAACAAAACCTCAAGCTTCTGGGCAGATGACGCGAAACCTGCTAACCGTGTCGCCAATGGGACCTTGGTTGCCGATGTCAGGCCTCAGTCGTCGCTAATTGCTGCTAAAGCCAGTTGAGGAGTATCAGCCTGTTCTGACGGGAGATATTCGAATAGCTTTAATGGAAGAAATAGGTAAGTTGAGGTGCTAATACAATGTTCATAGTGAAGAGAAAATAAACGAAGTAACAAAATAGATATTACTTGTTCATAGTGCTCGAACGTTTTATCTACTATACACTGAGTTGTAACCAGAGGATGTTCTTCATGGGTTATTGGATGCCGGAAGGCCCAAAAGAAATGGTGTACATGGTAGGAGGCTGGAAGTGCAGCCCAGTTACTGTACTTCAATCATTCTAGGTACGCCGTGTTACTAGGCGTCCAAATGCTCGATACACAGGGCGTGCATGTTCTGAACCAAATTATAAACACGCTCGTTGCATAAAAAAATGCAACTTGATTCATACTTTAAAGTACTTCAGCTGTGCAGATGTTTTTTGTCAGCTACAATCAATTAACCATGTGAGAAACTCGATCAAGTTTAGGTCCTGTTTGGTTCCAAACTTCTTTCAGAAGTCTCTATCACATCAAAAGAAATTTTACTATTTTATAGTATTAAATAAAATCTGTTTATAAATATTTTTTGACAGCTGAGTGCTTTTTCGCGAGACGAATCTAATGAGCCTATTTAATTCACAATTTGCTACAGTAATGCTACAGTAACCATTCGCTAATCATAGATTAAGATACACCATTAGATTCGTCTCGCAGTTTAGCTCCAGGATTCCGCAGTTAGTTTTATAATTAATCTTTATTTAATACTTCTAAATACTAAAAAGTCTCTGGGATTTTTTTTAAAGTTCTTGTTCCTAAACACCCCCTACTAAGGTTGTCCGGCACAACCTTACATAAATTAATTATCTTGCATGTTTCTCTTCTGTCTGACTCTGAGTACTATTTTTTTCAAAGCCTCCCTGCGTGAAAATGGCATAGAGCAGAGTATGCGGTGTGCCGGTGTCGCAAACCACTCATGAGAGCAGTGAGAACGGCTTTGTCCGACGCCCACAGGCCGCAGCGGCAGGCCTGGCAGAACAGAACAGATCCAGGATCTCGTACCGAACGAGTAGGGGGTGTTTTGAAACAGAGACTTTAAAGAAAGTCTCAGAGATTTTTTTGTATTTAGAAGTATTAAATAAATATTAATTATAAAACTAACTGCAGAACCCTGGAGCTAAACTGCGAGACGAATCTAATACGGTATCTTAATCCATGATTAGTGAATGGTTACTGTAGCATCGCTGTAGCAAATTATAAATTAATTAGCCTCATTAGATTCGTCTCGCGAAAAATCACTCAGCTGTCAAAAAACATTTATAAACAGATTTTATGTAATACTATAAAATAGTAAGATTCTTTTTAATGTGATAGGGACTTCTGAAAAAAAAGTTGGGATCCAAACAGAGCCCTAGGGGTCTTTGGCAGGCAGCGCGCGGAGCGGGGGGGCTCCAGCTCCCCTACTGGCCGGCAGTCCATAGATTTTTTTTCCACTATCATCTTATCTTCCATGCAAATAACAGTGCTTAGCCCCCCTAAATGTGATATCAACGTTGCTCAGTCCCCCCTAGCAGTTCACCCTGGCTCCGCCACTGTTGGCAGGATTCCAGCTCCTCCAAAACAGTTCCGGCTCCGGCTTCTCTGGTGGAGTGGTTTCTCTGGTGGAGCTAGAGTCGTTTTGAAAAACGTTTGGCAAAACAGCTTCACCTACTGGATTGAAGTTGTAAAAAGTCTAAATTGCCTTTTTTTGCTCCTCCTTTTTTCCTTTTTCTTTTTCCCTCTTCCCCCTTCTCTCCCTTCGCCCAGCCCGCACCCGCCTCCTCCTTCCTCGCAACTCCCTTGTCACCCAGCCCCGCCGCTGCCTCCTCAAACTCCAGCGAGGGCGCGCGCCGCCAGTCCCGCCCGCCTCTCCTCTGCGCGCCGCCGGTCCCGTCCGCCTCCGCGCGCCGCCGGTCCCCCGCCTCCGCGCGCCGCCGGCCGCCGCGCCTCGCTCCCTCCGCGCCTCGTTCCCTCCGTTCGCTGTCAACCGCCTCGCGAGGACAAGGGCGTCCAGGGATAGGAGGAGCCGCGCGGAGCCACCTTTTTTTGGCTCCCGCTCTGCCGAAGAGCTCCAGAGAGCGTGATTTGGGGGGCTCCGGCCCCGGAGCCGGTGCATGAGCACCCGTTTGGTCTCTGGCCGGAGCTCTGCCTGCCAAACAAGACATAGAACACCACCGTGCACGCCGCTCCGCTCCGTGCCGCCGGCAACGGTGCGGCGGTGTCGGTGTGTCGCGTGGGAACCAGCATGAACGGATGAGTCTTTTCTGCAGCACTGCAGAAACTACTTCCAGCATACAGTAACTCGGACCTGCTCAAGACGTCGGCGCAAGCTCTCGGCGTAGTCGACTGCAGAGTGTGCACACGCGGACCCGGACGCCCGTCGGGTCCACGCGTCAGTCCCTGCAGTCGCGGGAGCGGAACCGGAACAAATGGGCCCCCCGATCCCCGTTGATCTGCACCCACGTGCCGCCAAAGGCCAAAGCGCTGGCGGCTTCCGCACCACACCCGAATCTCAGCCGTCGGTCCGCGGCAACTAGCCTGATCCGGCATCGTGCCCGTCCGTTGGGCACACGTCAGCGGCATCATGGAGGATCCAAAGAAATGTGGAAGCCAGGGGCATTAAACAAGACCAACCCACCTTCTCTCTCCCGCCGCGAACGGCGTGGCTCTTCTCCCATTCCCATTGCCGAGGGCGGTTGCGTTAATCCCTGCGCCCCGAGAATACAGGAGCGCTGGAGGACGGCGGGACGGGGAGGAGCAGAAAGCGCGCTCCAACTCTCGCGTCCCCCTTCTTCCCCGCGGCGCTGGCAGAGGCTCTTTCTTGACAGCCTTTCTCCATTGCGCCACTTCGCGGGTTCCTGCGTATCCTGCCTGGTACGGAACCCTTCCTTCCCCCTCTCCTTCCTGTTGTTTGGGTAGAGTCGAGTCCTGCAAGGCCGTGGCGAATTCGCTGCCGCTTGAGTTCTGAACTTGGCATGGTACGGACTGCAGATTACAGAGATGCTCTCTTGTACCAATCCCCCTAAAGCCGCCTTTTATGTTCTTTGTTTAGAGTACTTTATACCGTTAGCATTGGCATGAAATAAGTAAAACAATGGCCTTTAGAGGGGGGAAGTTGTGCAGATTCGCCGCGGAGCCTTTAGGAGTCCAGAGATCTCGGCCCCCTGCCTTGGGAATGTGCATGCTCTTGTAGTCTTACCTCTGCCATGTCTTCATGTCAGATCCATAAGAATTCACCTGTGTCAGCTCATTGGCACCTGCAAGCAATTGTTTAGAGCAATAGAGTTTTCCCTCGACTAGTGGTAACAAACCGGTCGAAATCAAATACGAGCTGCTCCCTGCTCTTTACGGCCTTCCGTGCTGCCGTCTTATGTAATCACAGGAAATTTGACACTGCAGCTATCAGACAAACAGAGGAATTGCAAACCGGGATTCAAGCGGGGGCATACCAGATGTAACTGGGTGCTGCCTGTTCTATGCTTGTCTCTTTAATGTTGGTGTCCTTTATTGATTAGGATGTTCATGTCAAGGCACTAAAGGTTAAGAGGCCCATGCTATTCTTCTTGGATTGAAACAATTAACACGTCAGTGTCAAAATCACTGTTCATTACGTGTAAAATTTGCAAAGCCAGGGGGGCCCATGGCCCCCTTTGGCCCGCATGAAGCTCCGCCAGTGGTGTCGTCTTTATTTGGGCATGCAGAAATGGGGCCATCCTGGATGTGGTCTACTCCATTATTTTCCCTCCCTGAAAAGAAAGTGTATAGTTTAATGGTTGCACAGCTTGTAAAATATCCTGAAAGCAAAGTGTTACAACCTGTCTATGAATCAATAATATTTAATACCCTCTTTTTCCATACGAACAAGTAAATCTCTCTTTTTTTCACCTTGCCGTCAATGCTTTTTTCTTTGATTTCGATTTTTTAGAGAAATTTTGTATTTGGTGTGTGGTTATGTAGTATTGTTATTTTGACTATATGCATAATATATTTTATGTCTGAGCATCATTCAGAGCGGAACAAATAATGTTTAGGAGAAAGCATGCCCCTGACTTTAACTCAAATGATGCTGAGCAGAGAAAAGCAAAGGTAAGTTTAAAAAATTTTCATTCCATCATAAATCTGTGAATGCACAATACATGGCTTGCAAATATTGGTGCATTTTGTTAGCTTTGATAAACTATGAGCAGAGAAATCTCACGCAACAATCTCCTATGAGCAGATAAATGAACTGAAAGTTGCACTTGGGCCTTTGTCTGCCCGTGGTGAGAAGTACTGCAGTGAAGCGTGCTTGAAAAGATACCTAGAAGCCAGGAACTGGAATGTTGCCAAGTCAAGAAAAATGTTGGAAGAAAGTCTGAAGTGGCGAGCAGCTTACAGGCCTGAGGACATTCGCTGGGTAAATTTGCTCTTCCTTATTTGTCCCTGCATGTGTTGCTCAAGTTATTCTTTTTTCTGAATCCTGGCCAAGCGACTAAACGTCATATTGACCTCCTTTTAGCCTGATGTTTCTGCTGAAGGGGAAACAGGTAAAATGTACAGGGCAAGTTTCCGAGACAGAGAGGACAGAACTATTGTAGTTATGAGGCCTACAAAACAGGCAAGAATTTCACTCTTTTAAAACTCACACTTTCTATTGTTTGCTACGTTTTGAAAATCCTCGTCTCTCTAGCTTCAATAGCTCAGGATTCACCTGTATGCTATTTTTAAAATTCCAGAATACTTCGTCCCATGAAGGGCAGATACGGTTCCTTGTATATACTTTGGAGAATGCTATCCTCCACCTGCCTGAAGCTCAAGAGAAAATGGTATGGTTGATAGATTTCACAGGATGGACAATGGCCCATGCCTCGCCCATAAAAACCGCCAGAGAAACTGCGAACATACTGCAAAATCATTACCCTGACAGGCTGGCTATTGGATTTCTATTTAATCCCCCAAAAGTATTTGAGGCTTTTTTTAAGGTATGGACTCTCAACCTTCTCGTTTCACAAATTTACTCTATGTATCTGTTTTTTTTCATAAAAAATCAATGCCATCATGTGTGTTGATACAGGAAAAAAATTGTTTGCTTTTTTTCAAACTTAAAATTTTGCAAATTCTTTCAGGTTATTAAAGTTTTCCTTGACCCGAAAACAATCGAGAAGGTGAACTTTGTTTACCAGAAGGATGAGGAGAGCATGAAGGTCCTGTACAAGTACATTGATCCTGAAGTCCTTCCGGTAGAGTTTGGGGGGAACAGCGATGTGATCTACAACCATGAGGAGTACTCAGAGCTGATGATCAAGGATGACATCGAAACAGCTAACTTTTGGTCAGATGATGCAAAAACTGACCATGCTAACCCTGTCACCAATGGGACCATGGTTCCTGAAGTTAAACCGCAGCCATCGGTACTTGCTGCTAAAGCTAGCTGAGTAGTATCTGCTTGCTATGCTGACAGGAAATTGACGAGGACAGGACCAAGGGAGTGTTCGCATGAATAAATGAAAATAAGAGACATTGTATTACTCGTTCATAATCAAAGTTGTAGCAGTACTCGAATTTCATTCAGTACATGGTACAATTGGATATCACCATGGTTGATTTTATGCCCAGAGAAATGGTGTACAAGGTACTTCGTTAGTGAATAACTAATACTATTTGTCAGTGGTTGTCAGATGAATAAGTACCTATCATAAGTACCACTCTGATTATTTGTTGTTCAATATGTTGCTTTTTTACGAGGATTATCTTTTCACACTCGAAACTTGAGTGATATTGTCGATGATTTGAGAACTTTCAGCTCCATGCTAATGGTTTTATTTTTTAAAATGTTTTTGTGATAGAACATCCTAATGACAATAACTCTGGACATTACATCCTTTCTAATGACATGGCATAGAACTATAGAAGAAACTCTGTAGCCTATGTATTGCTTCTATGTTCTTACCCTCGTGTTTTTGTCTGTTCATCCTCAGACATCTAATGGTTTTCAGATTCTTTGTGAGTTGTGACATCTAGTAATTTCATTAATATATTTTTTAAAAAGGTTTTCCTTTTCAATTATGAGAAGAGGATGTGACGAGTTTAAGGGAAAAAATGAGGCAAGGAGTTGGCCATAATTGATGGCGTCACTATTGTGAAGGCATGGACATCAAACGGTCACATGAGTAGTGAGTACAACATGCCCCATACCGGAAATAATGGCAACCAATTTTTTATTAACATTTTAAAAAGGCAACAAATATAAAATCTGAGCATGAATAGAAAAATGGTAATTGCGCCAGGAAGGGTTCCAACCTTCGACTTTTTTTTGAAGCCATTTGGCGCACTTTATTGATCTTGGAACATTGTTACATCGTTCACCAAAGCTTCTAGGATGTTCCTAGGGGGTTCATCGACCCAATTACATGTCAAATTCGAGGCCATTGCCATTCTAGCTAATTCATCGGCTACACAATTTGTTTCTCTATTACAATGCTCTATTGATATCGAAATAAAATCTTGCCAAATCTGGGCGCATTCGTCGTAGATATGAGCACTTGCTGTTGTAGGCATGCCACCTTGGTGGATTGTTTCCACGACTTCCGCGCAATCAGATTGAATCATCAAGCGTCCAACCTTCGACTTTTTGTTTAGGAAACAAACGCTCTATCCACTGAGCTACAGGCGCTCTGCTTTTTATTGCTCCCGCCATTTTCTATTGGGCCGGGCCGTCGGCACAATAGCGCGTCACAAACAGACAACACTTGAAGATTTGGCCTTTTCTTAAAGGCACCATCAGGTTTTCGGCCTTTTCTAGTGCTTCTGGCCCACCTAGAATGGCACTATCAGTTTTCCCATACGGTGACACCACACCTCCAAAACATTCCGGGACCCCGTCTAAACTGGAACAGAAAAAGAAGAAATCCAAAAGGAGCGAGACAAAACACAAGAGCCTGGCAGGCATCAATTAAACGAACATTTCTACTATGATCAATAATGAAGCAATCAATTACAGTAGGGAGAAGAAAAAGAATCAGCTCGCATTCTTTCTTTAATCAGGGAAAAGAAAAGGAAAATGGACAGAAGAGAGACACCAGACTTCCAACAGTGAAAGAATTCTTGACTACCACCACCAACTGCACGCCATTGTCGTCAACCAAGGTCCACCTTACATACCATCCGCAACTTCCCCCAAAAATGATTACCATGGCGCCAGTGCTGATGTGTAGCCATTGACAAGAAGAGATAATTCACATTCCTGACTTTTTGGACGAATGAATTCTATCAGAAGTTGCCAGCGGAGCTCCAACATAGCCCTTCATGGAGACCACCCTTTTACCGTAAGGATCAGAAAGAAAGGTCCTCCTTTATCACTAATCCTCGGTGTCACGAGAGCCAGAAGGCTCAGGGAAGATCTCCTTGGATTGCCTCCTGCGGGAGGAAGAATGATCACCGTTGCTCCCACCAGATGACTTGATTGTCTCTGATCGTTTCAGAATGTTGTCATCCCTTGAAGGACCTATTTCAGACGAGCTATGCCGCCAACTACCAAAGAGTGCGGCATTCCATGAACCCCGTGATGATGTAGCTCTCAACCTGGCCGAGCTGGAACCGTTATCTTCCCGGACCACCTTCAAGGGGTTCTCTAGTGCTTTTAGAATGTACTTCATCGGCGGGCGTTTGGAAGACCGCGGATTCAAGCAGGACTTGGCAACAATCGCCATTGCCCAGACTTCCTCCAAATGATCCTCATCAATGATAAGCGTTGGATCGATGATTTTGCTCATAAGCTCCTTCTCATAAATATTGACACACCGCAGGGTGGCATCAAGCCATTCACTTGTGGCAGCATCTTTTGATGCACTAATGCCAAGTCTTCCTGTCACCAGCTCCAGTAAAACTTTTCCAAAGCAATAGACATCATATGAGCAAGTTGCAGATGGAGAACCTGTTTACATCAGAGAGATTTGATCAATTAACTTGCATCCACTAACAACTAGAATTAAGAGATGATATTGAAGCATTTATCACAGACAAATGGGACACTGGAGACTGGAGTCTTTATCAGTTTATTTTCACCAGGAAACTGAGGGCTGATGACCAATTCTATAGATTGGAAAATGAAAATGCTTGAAATAAATGAAAGGCTGTATGCACAAACTCACCAGAAGAACCTTGATCCGCCGTCCTGCGATTCCACAAAATATGGCATCAGAAGATGGAAAAGGATTTACTTAATATAAGAAATTGGAAGTACTGAAATAATACAATCGGTCATCTGACTATAAAATAACATAAGGGTACTACTAGTTCATAGATGCTAATATAAGACAAATGTGTTCATGGATGCTAATATATGGAAAGTGCAATGGGAGGAAGGCAGACAAAATAGCTTACGGCACCTAGGCTTGCATTTTCTTACTAGCTCTAGTTATCACACTTACTGATATCATTTGGATTTTGTTTTCATCACATCAACAGAGGAAAACATGAACGTGACAAAGTACAGGCCCAGGAATTTACAGTAGGGTTGTCTAATGATTGGCTCAAATAATGCTGACACTGCTGTTTAAGCTCACTAAATATTCATTTGCTCATCTTAAAATTAATTCACCTACTAAAATTCCTGGTTAGCATAGTTTAATAAAGCTACCAATGAAACAGGATGATGCAAATAATGAATGCAGTATGGATTTGCAAACTCCACACAAGCGTTTAGCATGGAAAAGAGAAATGAGCCATGGAGAGGCGGGCTCTAAAACTTACGAAGAAAATCTCAACAGCTTTGTGATGACATTTTGGTGTCCTTCCCCTTCTTGAGGACACACCTCGCTCAAACTGCCAAGGCGTACATCAAATTTATCATCAAGAAGGACACTGCTGGCTTGCACATCCCTGTAATAGAAGATAACTCATAAAATTAGCCAACAGCGCATTCGCATTGCATCTAATTTATTGATCTTGGGAAAAAAAAAGTGTCTCTGCCGTCAGAATCCTTTGTGTTTATAAAACTGAGAAGCCACAAATCGGTATCTGTTGTCATCTACTACATGTTTCACATTGATAACAAAACAAAAAAAAATGCCTGGTGAAATCAGGACAACAAAGAACTTCCCGCCTTTTGCATGCCGAAATTGGTGGGTGTTTAAATGATATAGACCAGCAGAAAACAAATCTCTTAACAAGAAACTAAAACAAATAACATCATTGCCGCATCGAATTTTCAGGACCTGAATGAGGCATGGAATATGTCGCATCTAGCACAAAATATTTAATTGCTGATTCAGGGTCGCTGGGATAGATTACGTATATTTGGTGTACTCCTAGCTGTCACTAATTCTGTGGGTAAATTTGGTGGCGGCAACTGCTCAAACCCCCAGTATGAATAGGAAGAAAAATCAATTGTGAAATATGAGTGGTGATGACTGATGTTCAACAACTAAACCCCGTGTAATGATCAGAAGAATGAATGAGCTGAGATAAGCGTCAAATTTCAGCAATAAATCTATGAATTTATCATATTAAACAAAAAAATTGCTAACAAATACCCAATTGAAACAAATATAACATCCATAAAACTACACACAAGGTCATACCTGTGAACCATCGGTGGAGTACACTCATGGTGCAGGTAGCAAAGAGCCTCAGCCACCCCTGTTGCAATCTTCAACCTCTTTATCCAGTCCAAAGATTGCATGCCCTCATCGTCATCCCTTGATTTTCTGTGCAGTGCACTTGACAAGTCACCATTTCGAACAAACTTATACACAAGAACCTTTTCTTCTTCTTTATCAAGACAATGCCCCAGGAATGGAACCAGCCTTTCATGCATTCCTTTCGCAAACAAATCTAGTTCTGCCAGATATGCATCCTTACGAGCCACGCGCGCCGTGATCCTCTTCACCACCACGGCAGTTCCATCTTGGAGCACCCCATGGTACAGATCACCTGAGTGACCGTGCTTGATAAGCCTCTCTTCCCCAAATCCTGAGGTCGCACTGGCAAGTTGGTCATAAGCAAATGAATCGCCAACTTTCGCCGTGTTTGCAGACAATGCAGAAGGCTGTGTGCCACCAGAAGCTCCAACCGCGGCGGTAGCTGCCACTCCCGATGGCGCACTTGGCGTTGCCCCACTTTCCCTCTGGTCATGCTTCCTCCTCCCAGAATACGCAAAACAAAACACAAGGGCTGCAAGCGCACCTACCAGCAGGAGGCCTCCGCCAATGGCCCCAATCAGTATGTACTTCAGTTTCTTGTGCTTCTTCTTCCTTGCCGGTGCAGATTCAGGCTGCGGCGCGGGTGGGTTGACTGGCCCATCATAGGGCAACCCACGCCTGGCATAGAACTGCTGGCAATCGGCCTGGGTACGCTGTCCAGGCACGTCAAGGAAACAATTCAACTCAAACGACGCATTCCCACCACCACCATCGGTCACATTTAGCTTGCCGTCAAAGTAGTTCCCAGAGATATTGGCCAGCAGCACCCCAGCGAACAGCCGGCGGAAGGCCTCCGGTACCATGCCATAGAAGAGGTTCCCCGACAGATCCACCACCTGCGCATTGGCTGGCAGCGCAAGCCCTGTCGTGGGCAATGCGCCGGTGAGGTTGGCCCGAGAGATGTCGAGAACGCTGAGCACCGAGAGCGACCAGACCGCGTCAGGTAGCGCGCCCGAGAAGGCATTGTCCGAGAGGTTGAGGGTCCTGAGCCGCGTGAGCCCCGCGAGCGCGGCGGCCGGGAGGGGCCCCGAGAGTTTGTTCCCTGCGAGGTTGAGTGTAGTGAGGTTGCCGAGGCCGGAGAGCGCCGAGGCGGGGATCTCCCCCGAGACGGCGCAGGCGGAGATGTCGAGGGACTGGAACGTGGGCGCGAGCCCGTCGCCGAGCCACGCCGGGATGGAGCCGGGGAGCCCGAAGCCCGCCGCGTTGAAGACCTCGAGCTGAGTGAGGTTCCGCAGCCCGTCGACTTGGAAGCGCGGATTCAGGCGGCCCAGCCGCGTGCGCCGTAGCCCGACGAGCGTGAGCGACACGACGCGGCCGCCGCGGCAGCCCACGCCCGCCCACGCCGCGCAGGGGTCGGCATGCCGCGGCCAGTCCCGCGCTCGGAGGCCGAGGGAGCCCCGCAGCGCGTACAGCCCCCGGAGATCCGACCGCGACGTCAGATTCCCCTGCGCCAGCACCGCCCCGGGCGCCGCCGCCGCCGCCGCCAGCGCAACGAGCAGCAGCGCCCAGAGCCCGCGCGCGCGCACCATCACCTCGAGCGCCTCCTCCTCCTCCCGATGCCGGCGCCGCCGCCCTCCATGGCCACTCCGCGTTACAGGTGTCGATGGGATTGGGGAGGAGGCGGAAGCGCTGGAATTCGGAGGGAAATTAAACGCAATAAAGGCGAGGGGGGGGGGGGGGGCGCAGAGGCAGAGCTACGCAGGTAACACAGGGCGCCACCACCAGCACCACAGGAGCGAGCCCTCCCTTCCCTTGGCGTCTCTCACCACCCGGCCATTAATGCCCAAAGTTACACTCCCCCCAACAGCCTCCCAATTATTACTCCTCCGCTTCCCCCTCTCCCTCCGATTCGAAACCAGCACGAGCGGCGCCCGAATTCCGCACCTCCCGAGCTCGCCGCGGCCGCGACGCGCGCCGGCGAGCAGCAGGCGCGGCGCCTGCGGAGGCGGCCGGAGCGGGGGAAGAGAGAGGGAGGTAGGAGACGAACGAGAGAAGTGGAGGAGGGGGAGGAGACGGGAGAGGAGGGAAGCCGGTGCTCGTATTCCGGGGTTTTGTTTTTGCGTAAGCAGGCTGTTAAATGTTTTTGAAATCCTCGGGGGCTTTGAATGGGAAGGGTTTGGTTTGGCCTCCCCTCCCTCTGCGCTGTCCGCGAATTGGCCCCGTTTAGTTTGTACCGTACTAAATAGTGACATTTTGATTGTTAATTATAATGTCAAACAAAATTAGTTTACAAAATCAATTTCAGAATCCCTGCGCTAGTGATCCTGAAGAATCTAATGAGGCATTTGACTGCGTAATTAGATGATGTTTACTATAGTGTCACGGTAGCAAATCATCAATTAATTACCATTATTAGATTCGTCGCGAAAAGTTATACTTATTTCTAAAAAAAATTACAAATAGACTTCATTTAGCACACTATACATGTGAGATTTCTTTTATAGCACTAATAGCGTTGGAGAACCAAACAAGACCATTGTTGCCACGTTTGGTTGGTTTCATTTCACTCGCAGCCAGGCCGAACCGCGCGGGCGGCAGCGCGGCTGGCTGCTGGCTGTGGATGTTCAGGCAGTTGTGGACTTCAGGTTCCTGGGGATCGATCTGGCGGCGCTGGCCCCCTTCGGCTCTGGGGCCGAATGGGTAGAGCCGAGCGAGCGCAGCCGTGATGAGATGAACTGGTGCGCGGTGGGTTGGTCGGGTGGGTGTGGCCGGTTCGGGGGGTTTGGTGGGGTTTTTGATGGGATGGGAATGGGATGGGCGGGGACGAGGGTCAACGATGCTAGGGGCCGCTGCTGCTGTGGTCTGTGCTTGGGTCAAGCGGGCCTGCGGCTGCGGCCGGCTGGCCGGCGCGGCCACTGGGTCAGCTGGTGGCTGGATCGTGGGCGGCCGCCGGCCGCTGGGTTCTGGTTCGGTTTCTTTGTGCGTCCCAACGATCTGCCCTGCAGGGTAGACCGGTAGCTTGGCATCACATGACGGTAAACATGGAACGGTGTTAAATGTTACAGGAGGCTGTAGAATAATGTGCGTGAATCGTTTCTGAATATACGTGTGTTGCCAATTGCGTTTCCACTTTCAGCTCCTTCCGAAAAAAGTAGCTCGTGAATAGCGCACCATGGCTGTACATTTTCTGGAGCATTGACTGCCAAGATCTAAGCATTTACTAGTGGCCGCGTTAGCTGTAGTGATTCGACGATGTCTGTTCTGTTAGCGGGTGCTGGAGCAAAATTGCCAGGCGAACGTAGCGCGTTAACAATTCCTTTTACGGTATGTCATTAGCTACAATAAAAAAATCGAGCGTTCAGCACCCTGGTGAGCTGGAAATGGTTAAAGAAACCTAACTGTATGCTTAAAAAAAAGAAACTAGCTGTATTCGGAGCAAATCCTGCAGAAAATTGCCCATCGATTTAAATTGCTATAAAACTTCGCGGCGTTCGTTCGGGCTTGCCGCGGCCTGAATTTCGAACCAGACGTTAGTTGAGAAAAGACAGACCAACGCAAACGCTCCGTGCCGCCCGACATGACTCGTGTTGATTGTTTGTGTTTAGTTGGTGAAAAAGTTTGAGTTTTGGTAATATAGCACATTTCGTTGTTATTTGACAAATAATATTTAATTATGTATTAATTAGCGTCATTAGATTCATCTCGTAGGAATTAGTTAGACTATGTAATTAATTATTTTTTTCAATTATATTTAATGCTCCATATATATATATCCAAAAATTCGATGTAATGAATACTGCATAAATTTTTTTTTTAACTAAACGCCCCCTTAACCCGCCGATCGGGCACCAAGGAGAGAGTCAAAGTCAACTTGGTGGCTGCCTACGACCACCCAGCGGCCTCTCGGCTCTCGCCGATGATGGGTGGAGCTCAGACCGGACGCGCGGCAAGGCCTCGGCGGACGACGGGACGAGGCACCCAGCGCGTGGGGCCGCCTGCCCGGCGGCGCCACCCGGCACCCGCCACGCCAGGGCCTTTGGTTACTCCAGTAGGCAAAAACTTTGATCACTAATTACTAAATAAAAACAATTTGTAAAATTAACTTCACAACTATTACTTATGTTATTTTGCGAGACGAATCTAATGAGGACTTTGACCGCACGATTAGAAATTGGTTACTGTAGCATCACTGTAGTCAATCATCAATTAATTACTATCATTAAATTCGTCGCGAAAAGTTACAGTAAAAAAATTTACAAATAAACTTCGTTTAGTACTTCATACAGGCAAAAATTTTTTTGTGCTAGTGTCATCCAAACGGGCCCAGGGCGCTCCGAGAAAGCCACCTCTGAGTCTCTGACATGCTGCGCCCATCAGCCACCGCAGCGGGCAGCAGCGCGACGCCGCGACCACCACCCCTGCCGGCTGCCGCCCCCGCGGCTGCTGGCGCTGGAGACACCGAGTCCGAGACAGCACCGGGAGGGAGCGCGTAGGAATGGAACCATCTGCGCCTGCGCATCCCTGTTCCTGTTCGCTTCGCACGCGGCTCCACGGGCGCCGGCCGCACGGGGGAATGTTCCGCCGCTCCGGCCCTGCGCCCTGCGCGTTTGACTTGACCGCTTCTCCTGCGGGCGCCCGGGTGGTCGTGCCTAGGCGGATCGCGGGGGCGTTTCTTCTCTTCCCCTTTGGATGCATCGTACTTGCAAAAGCATGTGCTCATCAAAGCCACGGTATTTTTTTAAAAAAAAATACGCCCTTACGTCTCCATTACAGATTTGAACCGTGACTGGTATTTCAAAAATAAAATCTGAACTTTGCTTTTTGAAAGCAAAATATATTCGCTCCTGTCCTCTGAGATGGCATACGTGCCTTTATTCCCAGCAAAGGCGCACACTACTTTCACAGTTCCTTTCGGAAGGCACCACACCACGCCAACGTGCCAGCCAGATTCGATCCCACTATGCAGCCGAGATCTGCATGGACCCATGCACACACAGCAGCAGCAGCTGCTGCTGCCACTAGCTAGAAGCTCTCGTGTTAGTTGAAGTGTCCCCTGTAAATGCATGTGCTTAGGGTGGATGCAGCACTATTCTGGGTTTTCCTAATCTTAAACAACTATATCTGCATGATTGAAAAAACGATGAGGTCCCGGTTGCAAAGCGAGCTCTCCCGTTTGTTTAGGCCGGGGAGGGTTTAGGTGCACGCACTGCTCCCCTGCCGATCGAGCTGCCCGCCCGCATCATACCAGTCGAGCCTCCCCCCTACCTGTAACCTACCAACTGCGGCAGCTTCTGTATCTGGGATACTATGCATGATGCATGCACGGATGCGCCCGTATGATCGGTCGCTCCATTATTGGTGATTCAGTTAGCCTACTTGGCTTAAACTAACACAAACCTGAAAAAGCTTCCTGCCGGTCCAAGTGGCCGGAGGCCGGAAGGGCGATAGCCAAATATGTACAGCACGCAAATTGAAGAAAAAGAAATGTAAAAAAAGCAAGACCCTCTTGTGATTTATGCAACAGTAGTGTTTACAGGCTAGCAAGCGGTAGGTTGTAGCCAGACGTTGTGCGGTACTAGTACTGCTCTCCAAACAGTATAGTATTACTAACACTTGTCCTAATTGCAGTACGAGGGATGGTACTACTATGCTTGAAGTTAAACGCATGCATGATCAATGTCTACTGTTCCGCTATCATCAGGAACCAACTGGAGGTATCCGTTGTACCTGTTTCGATCCCTTGATGCATGCTAGGTCGTCCAGTCATGTTTCCTTACCACATCCAGAACGGTGGGGAGCCACCAGTATGGCGAGCCATGGCGGCCGCCATATCTGGGGGCGTCGAACACTCCGGTGCCGGTTCATGCGAGGTTCAGCCACTATGAGAATAGAGGTCTATTCGGATGGAAACTGAAGGAAGAACAAGATAAAATATTTAGAGCATCTTCAACAAATTGCTTATCTCTCTCCCCAATACTAAAAATATATTCTTTTGGTAATGGGAGGTTCTCTAGCAACTAATTCCATCGCCAATACCTATATATTTTCTGGTGATCGTAAAAACACACCTCCCTCTTGCTCCAATATAAGGGGATTCCTCCCTCAATCCTATCCTTTGAGTACTCTGCTACATCACTGGCTATAGAAAATGTAAATAATATTATTATTGGTAATAGAGAGAGAAAGAAAATATATAGAATTGAGAGATAAATAATATGCTGGAGATGCTCTTAGAGCAAGAGCTATGGTTGCGCCGGCACCTGGGCGAAAAACAAGCCAGCTTGGCGTCCATTTAATGCTCCTGCAGCAGCTGCCGTGTGCGGTGCAGCGCATTGGCCAATGGGCAGCCAGCGGCGCAGCGCAGCGGCGAATGGGAGCCTCCCGCTTCTGCATCCGCCCGCTTCCGCGGGCGTCTCGCGAAACGCCCGATTCCTTCTCTCTCTTGCTTTATCTCTCATCCAGCTCGGACTTCGCCGACGCCCCGTGGCCCATAATACTTGCTCTTACACTTCAGACTCAGCCCATGACCGGCCCATTTCCCTAGAGCTGAACTGTCAAAATTGATGCATGAATAAAGGCGGCGGCGGCTGTCGGTTCGTCACCCTCGGCTGCCTCCGTGGTTCCTCGCCCTCCGCTGCTCTGTGCCTTGCCCTCTACTGCTCTGTGCCTCGGTCATAGGCATCCTGGCTCTGCCACTGTCTAGAAATTAATTAATTTGCAATTCCACAGCTAAAGTTGAACATGTTATAAACATATTTAGTAGGTGAATTTCTCCTTTTCAGAAAGAAAAACTACTCGGAGTAGTTCTTGAATTAACGTCATCTATTTAAGAATGGAGGGAGAGGAGCTAGGGAGTTCGTCCGAAATGTAAGTTTATTCTTCTTGGACTCCTTTTGAAACAGAATCGTCTCTCATGTGTCAAATAAGGTGTTTCATATCTGGCCTGATATACTCAGAAAATCCAGTCTCAAACTGTGATGTGATTTTTCATAATACCTGAATTTTCTTCTGATCCATGTATGAATAATGTTAGACTTATTTTCAAATCTGAATGGTAAAAGAACTTATTTATATGCAACCAAAGAAATAGAGTAGCAGCAAAACTGCGGGTGAGGTTTGATGTGATGAACTAATGTCAACAGAGTGTTAGAGAGTCTATCTCGGAGTCTACTCCGTATATTCTATTCTATCTCTTAGCTATGTATAGAAACGTATCCTGTGTTGATACGAACATGTAACCATTGATGATTTGGACTTTATCTCTTGTACGTAATACCTGCATATAAATAGAAACCAGGCCACCCAATCTGGGTAAGGGCGTTCACCATATTTTACATGGTAATCAGAGCAACCTCTTCCGCAGAGTTCATCAATGGCGTTGTCCTCAACTTCGACTTCGTCAACAACGTCTTCACTCCTCGGTCAATCTGTCTCTGAGAAACTCACCAGAGATAATTTTCTTTTCTGGAAGGCGCAGATCCTTCCTCCTCTCCGAGGCGCACAGCTCGACGGGCTCCTTGATGGGTCGCGCGCAGCTCCGACCAAGACCATTGATGTCGAGGCGGCCGACAAATCGATCAAAAAGGTCGATAATCCTGAGTACGCCCTATGGGTGGCTCAAGATCAGCAAGTTCTTGGGTATCTCCTCAATTCTTTGTCCAAGGACGTGTTGATCCAAGTGCTTGAAGCCAAGACGGCGGCACAAGCGTGGGCAGCCATCACGTCTCTCTTCTCCGCGCACTCCAAGGCGCGGGTCACGAACTTGAAGATGCTGCTGTCGACCACAAGGAAGGGCGGCATGACTGCAGCCGCATATTACGCCAAGATGAAGACTATTCGCGACGAACTCGTGGCGACCGGCAAGGGCCCTGACGATGAGGAGTTCATCTCGTTCGTCCTCAACGGGCTCAACTTCGACTACAACTCCCTCGTCTCCTCTGTTTTGGGACGTATTGGCACCATCACCATCAACGACTTCTATGCTGAATTACTTTCCTTTGAGATGCGTCTTGCAATGCTCAAGGAAACTCCTGATGGTGAGGGTCAGTTTCAGTCCTCCGTCAATGCTGCTTCGCGAGGGCGTGGCGGTGGCTATCGAGGGGGTCGTGGTCTTCCCAACCGTGGCCGCACAACAGGAGGTCGTGGTCCAGGAGGTCGTGGACCGGGAGGTCGCACTAGTGGTGGCAAGAAGAAGGAATCATGCCAGATTTGCGGCAAAGGCGGACATGAAGCGCTTCGTTGCTGGTACAGATGGGATGAAAGCTATCAGGCTGAAGATGAGAAGAGTGCCAACGCTGTGGCATCATATGGCGTTGATACAAATTGGTACACGGACAGCGGTGCGACGGATCATGTCACGTCCGAGCTCGAGAAGCTAACAACGCGTGACAAGTACCACGGGCAGGACAAGGTGCACACAGCCAGCGGATCAGGTATGATTATTAGTCATGTTGGTAATGCATCTATTCATACCCCTATGCATAATCGTGATCTGATTCTTAAAGATGTCCTTTGTGTTCCTAGCGCCCATAAAAACCTTGTTTCCGTGCATCGTTTAGCCAAAGATAACAAAGCTTTTCTTGAATTTCACCCATCCTTCTTTCTCATTAAGGATCAGGTGTCGAAGAGAGTCATCCTCCACGGCAGGTGTGAAGGGGGACTCTATCCCTTGCCAGCACCAAATATAAAAGCGCATGATAAGCTCATCCTTGGAGTCCAACGTCCATCCTCTGAAGTCTGGCATAGCAGATTAGGTCATCCAGCTTTTCCTATAGTTAGGCATATTGTTAAGAGTCGAAATCTTCCATGTTTAGCAGAGTCTAAGTCCCAGTCAGTTTGTGATTCATGTCAACGTGCAAAAAGCCATCAGCTTCCCTATGGAGTTTCCACTAGTGTGTCTACTGTTCCTTTTGAGCTTGTTTTCTCAGATGTTAGGGGACCAGCTCCCACGTCAGTTGGTAGACATGAATATTATGTAAGCTTCATTGATGATTTTAGCAAATATGTTTGGATATATCTCCTTAAGAAGAAGTCTGATGTTTATCAAGTCTTTCTTAATTTTCAAAATTTTGTTGAAAGACAATTCCAGTGCAAAATAAAAACTATGCAAACTGACTGGGGTGGTGAATATGAAAAATTGAACTCTTTTTTCCAGAAAGTTGGCATTGTTCACCATGTTTCTTGTCCTCATGCTCATCAACAAAACGGCTCTGCAGAAAGAAAACATCGCCACATAGTTGAAGTTGGTCTTGCCCTTCTTGCAAATGCATCTATGCCATTAAAATTCTGGGATGAAGCTTTTCTCACTGCCACCTATCTCATAAATATCTTGCCAAGCAAAGTTCTTGATTTTGATACCCCCACTAAAATCCTTCATGGTCATGATCCTGATTATTCCATGCTCCGCATTTTTGGTTGCGCTTGTTGGCCCAATTTGCGTCCGTACAACACAAGAAAACTTGCCTTTCGTTCTACTAGGTGTGTCTTTCTTGGCTATAGTCCTCTTCATAAAGGATACAAGTGTCTCGATCCTAGCACTGGCCGTGTTTATATTTCTCGTGATGTTATTTTTGATGAATCAATTTTCCCTTTTTCTAAGCTTCATGAGAATGCCGGTGCTCGTCTTCGAAAAGAAATTCTTTTGCTTCCTGAATTCTTACGCAATGGGGATCATGATATTTGCATTACTGATGTGACTAATGATCATAATCAGTGTGCTTCTAGCTGTCTTGATGGGTTGCAGGTTTCTCAGTTGAATCGGCCTGAACATTTGGACAACAATGGTGCAATTCCTGCTCAAAACGGTGCTGGTGACGTGCAATATGGTGTCCAGCAGCCTGGTGCGCCAATTGAGGATGAGATCCTCGTACCAGGGACACCTGCGCGCGCTGCCCTCTTTGATTCCGAGGATTCTGTCGGGCGATGCAGTGGCAGCCCCGACAATGGCCGATGTGGCGCGAACTCGGCTAGCCCTGACACGCGATGTGGTGCTGGTGTGGACTTGGCTGGCCTGGACGCGGGCAATGTTGGCGCAGCAATCGACACTGATGGCGAGACCTTTTTGCATGGTGACGCGTCCGCTGTTGTTGCACTTGTACCCGTGGCCCCAACTCCTGCTACGTCTTCAACACAAGGCCCTGCTGCGTCCTCAACACCAGCTGGCCCAGTCACCAGGCTTAAAAAGGGAATTAGTAAACCTAAAAAATATACTGATGGGACTGTTCGGTATGGCCTTTCATGTTCTGCGGAACCATCAAGTGTCCGCGACGCCTTGGCAAATAAACATTGGAAGTCCGCAATGGATGACGAATATTTTGCTCTTTTGAAGAATGGCACCTGGCATCTTGTGCCGCCATCTCAAGAAAAAAATGTTATAGACTGCAGATGGGTCTATAGGATCAAAACAAAGGCAGATGGCACATTAGACAGATACAAGGCACGTCTAGTAGCCAAAGGGTTCAAACAAAGGTATGGAATTGATTATGAAGATACCTTTAGTCCAGTTGTTAAAATTACTACAGTACGACTTGTTTTATCTGTTGCTGTGACTAAGGGGTGGAAATTGAGGCAACTTGATGTTCAGAACGCGTTTTTGCATGGTGTTCTGGAAGAGGAGGTTTATATGAAGCAACCACCTGGGTATGAAAGTTTGGAATTTCCAAATTATGTGTGCAAACTTGATAAAGCTATCTATGGATTAAAACAGGCCCCGAGAGCTTGGTATTCAAGGTTAAGTGCAAAACTTCTCAAGCTTGGTTTTGTTGCATCAAAGTCAGATACTTCATTGTTTATTTACAAACATTCTGGAGTTACCTTGTATATGCTAGTTTATGTTGATGACATTATTGTCACTGGATCCTGTGATAAAACTATCTCTACACTATTGAAGGAGTTGAGATCTGAATTTGCACTCAAAGAGTTAGGTGATCTGCATTTCTTTCTGGGAATAGAAGTGAATCAAACTTCAGATGGAATTTCCTTGTCTCAAGAAAAATATGCTTTGGATCTCCTGCAACGAGTTGGCATGAAGAATTGTAAGGCGGCGCCTACTCCACTGTCGTCATCTGAGAAACTTTCAGCATTCAAAGGTGAACCACTGACAGCAGAAGATTGTACAAGGTACAGGAGTATTGTTGGAGGATTGCAGTACTTAACTATTACTCGGCCTGATATATCTTTTTCAGTCAATAAGATTTGTCAGTATCTACATGCTCCAACGATGGCTCACTGGTCAGCAGCTAAAAGAATTTTGAGATTCGTGAAAGGAACATTGAAATTTCGGTTGCATTTGTCCAAATTTGCGTCAATGCAACTACATGCATTCTCAGATGCCGACTGGGGGGGAGATTTGGACGATCGGCGCTCAACTGGAGGCTTTGCTATTTTTCTTGGTCAGAATTTGGTTTCATGGAGTGCTAGAAAGCAGGCAACGGTCTCACGGTCAAGTACAGAAGCAGAGTATAAAGCTGTTGCTAATGCAACTGCCGAATTGATATGGATGCAGTCATTGCTGGGTGAGCTTGGCATTCATCTCAAAGAACCACCATCAATGTGGTGTGATAATTTAGGAGCCACATATCTGTCAGCCAATCCAGTCTTTCATGCTAGAACAAAACATATAGAAATTGACTATCATTTTGTGCGAGAAAGAATAGCACGAAAGGAGCTTCTTATCAAGTTTATTTCTTCTAAGGATCAGGTGGCGGATGGCTTTACTAAAGCATTGTCAGTCCAAAGTCTCAAGGAGTTTCAACGCAATCTAAATCTTCGTGGCTAGTGGAAGTTTAGATTGAGGGAGGATGTTAGAGAGTCTATCTCGGAGTCTACTCCGTATATTCTATTCTATCTCTTAGCTATGTATAGAAACGTATCCTGTGTTGATACGAACATGTAACCATTGATGATTTGGACTTTATCTCTTGTACGTAATACCTGCATATAAATAGAAACCAGGCCACCCAATCTGGGTAAGGGCGTTCACCATATTTTACACAGAGGCCAATGCTACACCTATTCACCCCTGCCAGGCTGCTACCATCCTCCCCGTCCCGCAGAGTGCAGAGAGCCAGCCTTTGATCCGTTCCAAACTTCCAATTCCAACAAATGAGATAGGAGAATATAGTGCAATTGGCATAAAGTACTACAGTAGTAGTTTTCAGAAGGCAACAATAATGCGTTTGTGGATAGTCAAAGTCTACTGCATACATATTTTTAACTCTCACACATGCGGCCATTACTCTTCTACGTACTCCTTGGATGTTGGTGGAGAAAAAACTCATTGACATTCTGATGAGTATAAGACAACAATCCAATCATGTCCATGGGTACTTTTTTCACCCACCAAGGAACCAATTGTTGAAAGACTTCTCTCTTCAAAGAAATGCTACTGAATACAACTTCAAAGTATGGTTTCTGTTAAAAAAATATTACGAACCGGAAAAGGACAAAACTTAGTTGATGACCGGCCAGCCCCACGATAAACAATTAGGTTTACCAATCTGGTTCAAATAAAATCCATTCAATGCGAGACATACTTAGTACAAACAATTATTTTACTTTCCTAAGAAAATAATATAGAAAATATCGTTGATATTATTGTTTAAGCCTCACTCCAAAAGATAGGATAGGATTGAAAACAAGCATTTCGATTTTGACCTAACCTCTTCTTCAGCGGTTCAGCCTGCACACTAGCAAGGATTGACATGATACTTTTCCATGCGTTGATATATTTAACCGTTTCAAGATTGCACATACATATCTCTAGCCGCGAGAGTGGACTGAAGAAAAATTCAAAACGATTTCTATCACGCAAAGCAACTTCCACGACTAGAAAAATGATCATTCATCCCTGCACATTAGTACCAGTTAACTTTTGGTCCGGTAATAAAGTCGCTCCGCGGTCATTTTAGTACCAGGTCCAAATTTAAACGTCCCACGAACCATTTTAGTACTGGACCAAGACACCGGTCGGTACTAAAAGACGCCGTTTAGTACCGGCCGGTGTCTTGGTCCGGTGCTTAATGATTATCTACGTGTTACTTCAAAAGGAATGCATGGTCCACCCCATCACATGTGATGCATAGGTGGTATGGTAAGGAAGCTGCGCGAGGTCGGAGGTCGTGGGTTCGAATCCTCACAATCGCGCACACGCATTTACACGTGAAAAATTCGCGTGGGCCTCCTGGTTAAAAGTTGTCAACCGAGAAAAAAAATGTAGCTAGAACTGCGCTTCCTCATCTTCCATTCCTCCGTGCGTGTTCGGTGTTCCCTCCCTGGCTCCCTGCAAGGCTGCAAGCGTGGGCCCCGAGTCAAAGCATTCGCGTACTAGTGTTTCAGCCGTTGACCCCAAGCACATGTTTCGCGATTGGCCGCTGCTCACGTCACGCGCCGGGACACTCCACCTCGCCGGCCGCTTTTCGCTCTCGCCAAGGCCGATGCCATGCCACTGTCAAGTACTCCACCATGTTCCGATCGATCGGTTCCTTCGAGCGGGAGAAACAGGCACGGCGGAGAACCGACGGCGACGGGCCCGGCCACCGTCACATGCGCGTAGTTACACTTACACTCCCCGTTCGGGGCTCGTTTGACCCCCGGCCCGGGGTGCCGGCCGGGCGGCGGACCGGGGCGCGGCTGGCGGGCTAGCTGGCCGGCGCTTCAAGGCGGCGTTAATGGCGCTGTCGTTCTCGCCCATCCTGCCCGGCGCGCGGCGGCTATATATAGGCGCGCCGCTTCAATGCCCGGGCGCGCCAAGGGCCTGGAGGGGAGCGGTTGGCCGTAGGCTTTTGTGTAGGCAGCGCGCCCCCCGATCGATCGATATCCATCGGGCTACATCCAGTCCAGGCGCCTTTTCTGCGGCCTATCGGACCTTTCCTTAAATGGCTCTGCTGAGCGGCGCGGCCATCTCCCGCCGCTGCGCCGCCGTCGCCGTCCGCGCGCGGTTGGTGCATGCCGATCGCGCGGCGTAATGGCGGGCGGGGCTACGGCGGCGCTCGCGTGGCGGGCCGCGAGTTGTATGTGTTGTGTTGGATTGGATCATGTGAAGTATCTTGGGCTGTGTTTAGTTCCCCCTAACTTCTTCCAAAATTTCCAAAATTCTCATCACATCAAATTATTAAATGTATCAAAAGACGCATGCATGAAATATGAAATGTAGGTAAACAAAATAACTAATTTCACAGTTTAGATGTACATTTCGAGACGAATCTTTTGAGCCTAGTTACTCCATGGTAGGATAATATTTACCACAAACAAACAAAAAATGCTACAATTCGCTACAGTGCCAATTTTGCAGGATTTCGCACGATCTAAACACAGCCTTGGTAACGTTGCTTCCATTGATTTGATCCCAGGTACGAGCTCTCTACCTCGTGAGACGTGAGCGAGATTCTGCATTCAGACGGGGTGCCGGTCGTGAAATGTTTTTACGCAACTGTCTCACACTTGACTATGGGCAGTGGGCCCTGGCTGCTACTGCTATCGAGATCCAAGCCCCTTTTTCCTCTTCCATTCCACGATCTAATGAGCACGTAACCCTGCCCGGCACCTCGGATCAATTGGACAATTTTCCACTATTCTAACTGAGTACGAATGCACCATAGTGACTAACGTACAACTACACCGATTTCCAGTTTTCCACGTGATCCAACACGTCCCTGTCAAGACGAGAGCCAAAACCTGTGCCATATGACAAGCAATCCATTGAATCCATGGGCCATAGCAATACACGTACGCGTGTGTACAGCAAGTCGCCTGGAAGACCTGTAGAGCCGAGAGTGTAGTGGACTTGAGTGCTAGCACGGCACTAGAAGACAAAGCCAGCACCGAGGGTTCTGGTCTGTATATATACGCGCCTGCAGGGGCAAAGGCAGCAGAGTCCCTAGACCCAAAAACACCATGGAGTCCCCCTTAGCGCACCCCCCTCCCCTCTCATTTTAGAGAAGAAAAGATGAGGAAGAAGAAGAGGAAGAAGAGAGGAAAGAAGAAATCAACCTCCCCTTTAAGAATTTATGGATTCGCCACTGCGCGCCCATCGTTTTCTACGATGATTTCTCGCCCGGGACTGGAGCGAGCGCAATGGGGCATGTTGGCTTGGCTTGTACGCTGCCGCACAGGCCAGGTCTCCGTCGCCGGCGCCGGCAATTCGACAATGTCCGGGGGACGACGGCCCCGATGCCCGAGGCTTCACGCCAAAGCGTTGTGCGCGCGATCGGCCGCCGGCCGCCAGCCACGGCATCGCCTCGCTGCCATTGACGAGTGCAGCACACACAGTGCCGGGTCCCGTGGCAACTGGCAAGGCCGGCGAAAGCTACGACTTCTGGCATCCGGAGCAGGGGCGGTCTGGCGGAGGCAGCGGTGGGGCGGGAGGGGCTCAAGCCCCTCCTACCGCTGTAATCTCCATGAAGCCCCCCCTAAGCCCCTCCTACAAATTTGAGAAGGAAGAAGGAGGGGAGGGGCTAGAGGAGGAAGAAAGGGAAGCAGCCCCTCCTGCCGTGATTCCTGGCTCCGCCACTGATCCGGAGTCAGTCAGATTGTTCGTTCGTGAAACCAAGAATCAAACAGAAAAGAGGCCTAAAATCATGAGAAAATTCCAGCTTTATTAGGAACCGGGTCAGGGGATTCGATTACTAGCTGCATTTTTGGTGAAGTAACGTGCAAGCCAATCTTATCAAAAAAAAAAACGTGCAAGCCAAGGGCCTTCGATGATCCTGATTGAACAAGGTTAGGCTGCTAATGATGGCCATGCATGGGGAGAGCCCATGAAACACTCTCCCACCAACTTGATCCGCTCTAAACACGGCATTGAACTACTGGCAGGGTACGGGCCAAACGCAGCTGCGCCTGTACGGGCACGGGGCAACGCAGTATTACCAGCTCCATGTGTCGTGTCGAGACTCGAGAGTGGGATCATTAATCTTACCATACTCCAACGGTACGGTGCGGACCAACCGTAAACGATCGGCTAACGAGCGCCCTCGCCACCTGGATGGATGGGACTTGGCCCAGACAGTTCAGGTCAGGCTCCCCCTCTTCAGGTCAGCCTGTCTGCGACCAGGCGGCATAAACTCGGTATTTATGTGTTGGTAAACGCCGAGGACCATTTTCGGATTTGGTAGGTTCCTTGCGTGCGAGGAAACAGCGACTAGTTTCATGATTAAGTTCGGAACTCCATTGCATGTTTTTCCTTTCGGGAAATTTTTGCGAAGTGCAGTTTTCATTTGGTACCTATTAAGAGGTGTGCTCTCGGCGGTTTTAGCATCGTGAACAAACTTTAGTTGTCGGCCAAAGATTGCAAATTTCTAGAGCACGTGTGAGTGTTATGTTTTTATTAGCGGTAATGCTAGAATTAGACTGTCTGACGAGCAGAAAAAATCAAACCTATGTTGCAAGAGTAAGTACCGATGTTGCAGTTATTATGCTTTCTATGTTATGCAACCCATGTTATATGAAATATGATTTAATGTTGCGGTGCAAATTTTCCACCCTCGAAATGGATATGAGAGTTATTTTTATACGTGTTTTTTTGATACGTGCAAACATTGATTTTTTATATTGCAACTGTTATTTAGCAATAATGTTGTGACTGACTGTCCTATGAAAATTTTGACCAGATGTCCAAACCCTAGCAATGTCGTTTTATTAGACGGGAGGGCCGGGACTACCTCATTTGAACTTGAAACTATACACCAGGGAATTTGGTACGTTAACGCAACAAACAAACGCCAAAATCGTTCTCGAAAAAAGTTTTCAGCGGATAATAAAGCTGGGATCTAAAGCTAGATCGTGAGTGGGTGACGCATCTATTTCTGGGACCTCCTGCTTTACGCCTGCCTGCCAATGCAGGCCAATAATTATTAAAGCAAAGCTCTACAGTCACACGGAGTCCAGACGCCTCTCCTTTCCAGATTCCACCACCGAAACTGTTGAACTCTTGGATGACCAGGAACCTCGACCGCAAGTGACAAAGGGCGCGTTTAGTTCCCAAAAATTTTCACCCAAAAATTTTCACCTCCCCTTTAAACACATATATGAAGCACTAAATGTAATTAAATAACAAAATTAATTACACAGTTTGGATGTACATGACGAGACGAATCTTTTAAGCCTAATTAGTGCATGATTAGCCATAAGTGCTACAGTAACCCACATGTACTAATGACGCGGTAAAAGGCCTCAAAAGATTCGTCTCGTGGTTTCCAAGTGATTTCTAAAATTAGTTTTTTAATTAGTGTCCGAAAAGTCCTCCCGACATCCGGTCAAAATGCTAATTTGACATCCAAAAATTTTTGGATGGGGAACTAAACGCGCGTGACAAGTACAATTGCCATGCCATGCAGTACTCCCACTGTAACATCTAAGCGCTGCCAACTCACCAGTCGCCACCACTTGGGTTGGGGTGCAGCCGTGCAGGGCACTGTGCCACTGTACCGTACCAGCAAGCGGCGGGCTGGAGCGGCGCTGAACAAGGTTGTCGCACGTGCCGGGCACCGTGCGGTGAGATTCACAGCGTACGGCGCCAGCTGCAGGCGAGCGAGGGGAAGGAATTTGCTTGCCCAAAGCGAGTAGCAGTAGTAGGGTAGGGACGGCTGCTAAAGTAGTACTAGAGCAGCACTGCATCGTTTTTTTGGACGAACCGCACAAGATAGTACGAGCTTCATTGATATAGCAGAGAAAAATGCAAGTCTACGATTCTGGAAGGCCATAGCCAGGAAACAAAAAGAAAAAAGAAAAAACAAGAATCGCCCGGTTGGATTGGGACGTCAACACGGGGAATACAACACAACTCACCCGGTTGGATTGGGTCATCAACACGAGGAGAACTCGAGAGGCCCTGACCGGTTCGAAAAGCGGTCAAGACCACTCCACTAGGCAACGCTGGCCGAGCAAAGCCAAGCTGGTGCGACAAGCAACATTCTCCTGCCCGTGAAGTCGCCACCAAGATACGATCCAACACCGATAGGGAAAACAAGAAAAACAGATAGCCCTGCACCAACCAGGCCACCGCCATGCAGGACCTGACACCATAGTGCCGCTGCAACGGAATCCACCGTCCGACGGAGTGGAACCACCGAATCTGGACCTCTCGCTGGCTGCCTTGCAGCCGCCACCGCGAAAAACACAACGCACGGGGGCCTCGCCTCGCCCGCCGTTGGACGCCACCTCTCGTCGCCACGCCGAAGACACCGTACACGGGGGCCTCGCCATGTCTGCCTCAGTACTCCATGTCACGGATCCGTATAATGAATTGCCATCAGTAAGATGAACAATGTTGCCCTGTTTCCCAGATCTCCATCGAACCGCCGAACCGCGCCCCGTCGGTCGACAGCAACTCGTTGCACGCACACGTACGTAAGCTTCCGCTATCATGGCAGCAACCCAAAGTTGTCGCTTGCGCTATCTTTCGACGATGAACAACGCCGGAGTGACTACAACATAGCTGAGCCACCCGCCCGTAATCCGCTGCAAGCCAAGTTGTCCCACGTTGCCGTTGCCGCAAGCGCCGCCTTCAGACGTTGTGCCACACCGAACTGACAGCCACTAAGCCGCGCCAGCCGCTGTGATCCACTGCATGCCGCCAAACTAACAACCATGAAGCAACCTTTGGTCGTCACCATAACAGCGAGACGCCATCACGTGAGCTTGTAAACCCCCTTGAAGCTCACCCTCCTGCACATAGCCGGCACCACCCTCAGCCGCCGATTTCCAGACTATGTTGGGTCTCAAGGAGCAACGCCTCCAAGGAGGTCACGACGCCAATGGTGCCGCCGTCATCCGTCCAGGAACTGGACTGGGCATTCGCCCAGAGAACCCCAAACAAAGGTGGGTGGAGCTCAAAAATGACGCCCCCAACGGGGAGAGCGACGCCCGAAGGCGCCGCCGCCATCGCCGTCAGCATGACTGGCGGCCAGGGCTTTCGCCCAGATCATCCCGACCCAAGCCACAGCACGTGCCCAGCTCGAAACGCGCACCGAGTGCGGCGCCGCCATCATGCCATCCCATCTTGCTGCACCGGAGCGGAGCCATCTGTAACAACCCGAAAATACGCCCAAATAAATCACCCGCTAAAAATATTATTTTCCAAAATCTTTTTCGTCGCTGAGCTCAAATCATTCCTAAATTCTTTCCTGTCCGAGCTCCTGATTCTCCGAAATCTTTTTCCGATCATCCGCCGATCCGACACCCGAATTCAATCCCTGTCCTTGTGTTCCCTTTTTCCTCATTCCGTGTGCGAGTCGCTTCCGACTGAAGCCGCCGTGCGCGTGCGTCGACCGCCGCCGCGAATCACGCCGCATCTCTCTCTCTCTTTTTCTCTCTCTCCTTTTCTCCTCCTTTTTCTTTTTCCTTCCTCCTTCTTCTTTCTTCCTTCTCCTTCCTTCTTCTCCCACGCACAGCACGCCAGGGCGCCGAGCAGAGCTCGACGCCGAGCACCCGGCCCCCACCCCTCCTCCACTTGCGGCCTCCACTTGCGCTGCCCCGTCCCGTCCATCTGCGCCGCCGTACCCCTTGCCCGCTTCGGCGCTCGCGCCCGCCCTGGCGAGCCACGGCGGAGCAGAGCCGGCCGCCGCGCGGCGCCTCGTCAGTAGCCCCCCCTGTGCCGCACCTCCCCTAGGCGCGCCCCTCCCCGCTACGCGCCACCGTCCATCCCTGCACGCCGTCGCCTCAGCGCCACTGCCCCGCTTCGCGACGCCCAGACCGCCCCACACCATTAATGGCCGCCGAGCTACCTCCCACCGGCCACCACCGTGGCCCCTCCCCCTCGCCCTCGCCAGCCTATAAATAGGCCACTCCGCGCGCCTCCGCTCCTCCACGAACCCGCCCAGCCCCCGCGCGCACCCTCCCCGGCCTTGCAGCACCGACGCAGCGGCCACCTCCGCCCACCGCCGCCGGCCCTCGTCGCCCCGCCTCCTCGCGCCGTCCCAGCCCGAGGTAGGGCCGGGAATCGAATCCCCGTAGCCCCCTCCCTCTTTTCCCCTCACCCCAGCCGCCGCCGTGGCCCGGAGAGCCGGGATCGGCGCCACCGGCGCCCCTGTTCCCCCCTCCCCTGTTTCGGTCGGGAGGAAGGAGAAGACAGGGCAAAATTTCCCTTAGGCCCCTACCCTTTCCTTCTTTTATTTAAGAGTCCCTTCCCTTTCTAACTCTTTGCCAAATAACCTCCCCATTCTCTCTATTTAAGAAATGACCCTTCCACTATACAAAATAATTACTCCTAGACCCCTACACCTTTCTAGTTCAGTCCAGATATTTCTAGAAATTACAACTAAGTCCTTTCCTCTTCTAGAAGTATTTTCCAATAAGCCCCTCTCTTATTCCTTTTAATGAATAAGCCCTCCCACCATATAAACATAATTTCAAATAGACCCCTGCCCCTTTCCGGAGTAACACAAGTATTTTCAAAAATTATAATCAACTCTTTCCACTCTCAAAAATAATTACAAAGAAGCCCTTGAACTCCCGTTTAACCCCTAACCACTCCTTCGACTCATAATTTCATGCACCAAAAATCCTCCGTTTGCCCCGAAACTTTACCACACCATTTCTAACATAATTTCGGCCATGCCATTAGAGAACCACCCAAAAATATTACTCCCATATCCATATCTTAATTTCTTCCGATTCGAGCTCGACGATAAAACCTTTATTTCCTTTTTTTATTGTGTGTTTGTTTGTGTGCACCGTAGATCATGGTGTGAACGAGGGAAAACCCGTCGATGAGCAGTACCGCGAGCAGGTGTGCAAGGATCAGTACCGTGACCCCGAACCCAAAGGACAGCACCTCGATCAGGACCTCCCGGAAGGCTTTAAAGACGGCAAGTTCAATCTCATCCTTTGATTGCATATTTCGACCCAGTTTTATAAACACAACCTATTGACCTGTTTTACAAAATTGCATATGTTCTTACTGCTGAAAACATGATTGGATAGCCACCCCTTGATTTGTTATAACCATTCCTTGACCACCTAGATTAATGTCTAAATGTGATTTATTCTATTTGGATGTTGATCGCTGCTAGAGCGCCGCTTAGGACCCGGTACTCATTTTATTATACTCTAAAATGGTTGCAACATTTTTTATAAAAAGGAAAATGCATGAGTATTAAGAGAAGGGAAATTGGGTTGTAAAGAATAAAATGTTAAGATGGGATGGATGAATGGCATCCCCTGGGTGGATTGTCATGCGTTGGAGGCTCGTACCATTGTGGTAGAGCAAGGAGGTTGGGAGATAGCTATCCTGTCACAATTAAGGACCGAGGTGATGTGTCATCTTGCCTGACTCAACTATCGTGCAAACCACTCGACCGTTGTATGTGGCAATGGTTTAGCATAAACCCCACTAGTTAGTCTGATAGCCATCAGGAGAGCTGAGAACAACGGGTGACCAAGGAGAAGGGATAAGGTCGTGGTGATTTATGCCCCGGTTAAACCTCGGTGTCAGGTCAATGGCCCCTTGGTGGAGCCCGTGTTGGCTAGTTTGATCTAGCTAAGGTGGGTAATGGCTTTGATGGGATCTGCACCGACACTAAGGTGATCGTGCTGTGGTACCCCACGTGTGGGTAAAGTTGCACACCTCTGCAGAATGTAGAACCTATTCGAATAGCCATGCTCACGGTATTGAACGAGTAACGGTTTGGTCACAAAACTAGACTTTTGGGAGGGATGTTTTCATGGTGTGAGTTGTTTTTGGAAGGTGTCCGGCAGTTGTGCCGTGAGCTACTGCGGATGAGGAGTCCGGTAGCATTTAAACTTGGATCCTTTGTGTAGGATCAACCCCACTGATTATTCGGTTAAGTGAGAAACTGCTTTAAGAAAATCTTTTTTTAAAAAAACTAAACCCCTGCATGTGTAAAATCTAGCTTTACCACAAATAAACCTCTGCCCTATCCTTGATTTATCATGCGCATATCTGTGTTACCCCCCTCCGTGGATGGGGTTGGACTTGATGAGTACTTTTGTACTCACCCGATATATATTTGTGGTTTTTATTCAGAAGAAGATCCGGACTACGCTGTTGAAGACGTCGAGTAGAGGTTGCGTCCGAACCGCAACCTTGCCTGTGGTGTTGGCCCTTTGCAAGTTAATTCTGCTAGCGCGATACTCTGAGCCCGAGCTGGATCCCATGTGGGTCGTGCTTTGATGTATCACCGTAGCCTTTTTACTTCTTATTATTGTCTGTATCGAGTGTCCACCTCCTCGGAGGTTTGTACGGTGACGTACCATCTGATGTAATAAATGTGTATCAGCCTCCTGGGACTGATGTTTGTATCACATTTAGTCTCTACTTATGTGGGGACACTTCACCGTCCAGACGCCGCCTATGCAGACCCAAGCACAAGTCGTTACCGCCGGAAGGCCTCGTCACCCGCGCCTACCGAGGCCGCAGATCCAGGCCCGCAGACACCGGAACCAGCCACCTCGACGCTTCATGCATGTGTCCAAAAATTCGATGTGATGGGGAATCTTGAAATTTTTTGGGAACTAAACATGGCCTTACATACTCGCACGATCTGTGGCAGCGTGAGTATGTAAGAGCAACTCCAACCCACCTCCTACTTTTGGTCCCTATTCCATCTATACGAGGGTCTCTCATCCTATTTATCTTTCTTATTTGACAATGGCCTCCAACAACACTCTCAAAAGATGAGAGACTCTCATTATATTCCTAAATATAGGAGGGGAGGCCAATAGATTTAAGAGACTCTCAAAGTTAGGAATGAGATAGGAGTTTGGTTGGAGATGTTTTTCCCTCTTCTCTCTCCTAAATGTAGAGTAGGAGGTCAAATATGATGTGGGTTGGAGTAGCTCTAATCTAAGGATGCAGTGCTGCTCTAGTAATCTCGCGGCACATCCATCCGCAAGAGTATAACTACAGGCTAGGTAGTAAAACTATAGATGGCCAACGGGCCAGCCCGACACGGCTCGGCACGACATCAGGCCGGCAGGGCCCGTTAGTACTCGGGCCGTCACGGGCCGTCGTGCCTCACGGGCTGGGCCGCTGCATGCTTCGTGCCTGGCCTTCGGCCCAGGCATGGCACTATGGGCTATTTTTCGGGTCGTGCCGGCCCATGAAGCACGCCCAAAGCAACGGGACGTGCCAGCCCACATCCCAATTTCCAGCTCGTCCGCGTGGCGACCCCGAGCTCGGACCCCGGCCATGGCGACCCCTAGCACGGATGAGCTCTCACCCCAGCACCGTTCCTGGTGAGGAAGGGAGGGTGGGAGGCGGGCGGCTGGCCGGCGGCCTAGGGTCCAGGCCGTGGCTCGCTGGCCGTGTCTTCCGCGGGGGCCGAGGAGGAGGAGGCGCTCCCGAAGGGTCCAGGCGGCGGCTGGCGGCGTTCATGGCAGTGCGGGAGGACGAGGAGGAGGGAGGGGGCGCCGGGCGAGCTGGATCCGCGGCGGTGAGGCCGTTCCTGCGCGGGACGGCGGGAGGGACGAGAGGACGCAGCGGGCGGCGGCGGTAGGCCGGTAGGTGCATAATTTTAGGGTTAGGTTTTTTTAGGGTTAGGGTGGGGGTGGGAAGGGGTGTCAGGATTTTATATGGGGGAGGGGGAATTTCGTGGGCTGGGCCGGCAGCAAGGCTGCGAGGGAGAGCCGCGGAGGGGTGCTACCGGGCCGCTACCGGGCTGGCCGTTGGGACCGGGCCGTGCCTGTGCCGGCCCACGTGCCTGGGGTGCGGCCCAAGCACGGCCTGCACCCCCGGCCGTGCCAGCCCGGGCCCGTAGGTCACTAGACCGGGCCATGCTTGGGCCGGGCCAAAAAAACGGGTCTTGGGCCGGGCTAACGGGCTTGGGCTGCATGGCCATGTATAAGTAAAACCGGTGGAAGTATTTGGTGGCGCTATCGCTGTTGTCAGCAGTACAACACCGGCATATTGTACGATCGCCGGCCGTACAGTACTAGCGATATGTGGCAAGCGCGCCACTAGTAAAAAATCGGCTGATTCAATAGTGTTATGTAAAAGAAAATAAGCTGATTCACTTTGTACTGCATTGAAAGAGGCGTCGAGCACTCGAGCTGCACGAACGGAATTGTGCGTGCTCCTCTCATCAGCAGAGATTAGATAGACCACACGTTGCAGGATTAGATAAATTAAGATGCAAATTGGTGATCCTTAGGTGCATCTCCTACCCTTTTTTTCAAAATTTTGTACTAATTTTTTAAAATAAGATTCGATTTTGAAGAAATAGTACAAAATTTTGAATTAAAAGGCTGGAGATGCACCTAAAGGTCACTAATTGACACTCATAAGATATATAAGATAAGCCTGCCGGCGCCGGAATTGGGCATCTGCTAGACTGCTATATAGGCTCAAGCTGTGACGTGTGTGTTTTGGATTGTTCTTGGTCAGCGTTTGGATTTGGAACAACAACAACCCCCAAATGATGAGGCGACTGCAGTGCAGGAGCCTGCAGGTTGGATGCTGTTTGTATTGCCTTGTTCAACGCTTGTAGCGTATGAAATCATTTTCAAAAAAGAATCTAGCGAATGAAATGATCTCCGGATAGAGCCGCAGGTATTTGTAAAAAGTCTAGGCATCTGAACTTATCTGTTGAAGACAAAAAGTTTCTGACCTTTGTGGCCACTGGTCAGCCGGTGTCACGGTTACCGAACTATGGCGTGGAGCCCGGTTTGTCAAAATCGGCTGTCAGAAGGGTGAGGGAAGCACAACTGTTGGTCAAGCTGTTAATGCCAATTTCAGATGGAAGAATTTGTGGAGATTGAATTGTCCACCAAAGGTGAAACACTTCTTTTGGAGGTTTACACTTAAAAGCCTGTCTGTGCGGAAGAACATCAATAGAAGAGGGATGGAAATTGATACTAGATGCCCAGTTTGTCTGAGATTGGATGAGGACGGGGGTCATTGCTTCTTGAAATGTAAATATGCAAAACAATGCTGGAGGGCCCTTGGTCTGGAAGAGGAGAGGGAGATGCTGTGCAAGTGCTCATCATCTATGCAGGTTTCGGAGAACATTATGTCCATGCAGGAATCGAAAAGAATCCTAATCATTGGTCTATTGTGGTCTTGGTGGGATGCTCGAAATAAAGTGAACGCAGGAACAGAAAGGAGATCAATTGATGAGATTATATATAGAGCCCGATTGGTGACACAGAATGTGCAGGAATTGCCCACCAATGCAGAATCGATCAATGCACGAGAACGTGATCGACGATGGGTGCCGCCGGGGCGGGATGTATGGAAGATAAATGTTGATGCAGCTTTCTTGGAGAAGGACCTTGGGGGTGCATGGGGCTTTGTGGTTCGTGATGATCATTCCAGAGCAGTCTTGGCAGGTGCTGGTCGGATTGCGGTGGTGAGTGATGCCCTCTGTGCTGAAGCCCGTGCTTGTATTGAGGCGCTAATGGTAGCAGCGAATCAAGGCATGCAACATGTCATGGTGGAAACAGACTCCCAGACCCTGGTCAAGGCTCTACAAACGGATGAGTTCGATCGTGCTCAGGGGGGTGTGTTATTCAGAGAAGCGAAGTTCCTGATGGCCACCATGTTTAGTTCGGCATCAGTGGTACATGTTCATCGTTCTTGTAATTTAGTAGCTCATGAATTGGCTCGTGCTGGTCGTATTAGGGACTTGGATCACCCGGCTGTATGGGTGCATCCTCTCCCAGACTTTGTAATCGCTTTATTGGTTCGCGAATCCGCTGAACCTCTGGTGCCTTAAATAAAGAAACGAGCCTTAACTCAAAAAAAAAAACGGCTGTTTTCAAACAGGGAGATGGAGACGTGAAACGTGATCGCTGGGAGTATGTTATCTGCATTTTGACATGTGATGAATTGTAGAATTGCGTCTTTAAGAGAAACAAAAAGTTGGTTTGGCTTGAGTTTGTTGGGTTGACTAGTTGTCTGAACACTGGGTTTCAGTTTCTACAATTTGGATTAGTTATCCTACTCAGGGTTTCAGGGAGTCGGGACACGCAGCGATTGATCCTGTTGCAAGTTGCAACCCGGCCTCTGACGCCTCTAACGCCTTTGCCTGTTCAAATCGAGAGAGAGGAAACCACACGGGTGCCTGTTTTATGACTAGCCGGATGAGACGATGTTCAGAGTTCAATCTGTAGCCCTGTATTCTTACCTCCGACTTTTCTGAACAGTTCCTGGCACGACACGAGGACTTGATTGCGGATCACTTCAGGTATCTGGACTACTACTACAACCTCTCTACAGTGTGCTACTGTGCTACACATCACTCATGCGCAACTCGAGACACTTTAAAGTTCATCAAGCGTGTGTTTAGATCCCACAAAAATCTCCCAACATCCAAACTTTCAATTACATCAAAATCACATCGAAACATTAAATATAGCAAATAACCCATGCATGGAGTACTAAATATAGGTAATAAAAAACTAATTGTATAGTTTTGATGTACGTTGCGAGACGAATCTTTTGAGCCTAGTTAAATTATAGTAGGACAATATTTACCATAAATAAACGAAAAGTGCTACAGTACACTACAATGTCCGATGTGACTTTTCACATCCTTTTCCTTCCATCTAAACACAGCCCAACTACGCAACTGCCTGTGGTCCGTATTTCTGACACGGCCCGTCTCTGGTTTTCAGATCCAATGCAAGCATTGTTTACTGTAGCGGAGCCTCCCTGACATCGACACCTGCTAAAGCTAAACAAAGCCTCGATTAGTAGTAGTCGTCATCGTCTTTATCAGATCGCCGCATTGTTTAACCGATCCGTTACACGCGTCGCCGTCGCAGGTCCGTGGCCAACTCAACCGCCCGCAAGGCCGCAACCGGACGCCGACCTCTAGGGTGCCAGAGTGCCAGGGCAACACACGGCCGGCCGGCGACTGGCTCTCGGCGCCCGGGAGAAGGGTAGAACTAGAACAGCAAGCAACGCTCCACATCACGGCGGCACGCCGGCACCGACCCTGTTGCAAGGTTAACCTAACCGGTGGGAACCGGTCCGGTTTGACCGGTTACCGGTCAAACCGGTCCGGTCCGGGTCCGGTTCCGGTTCCGGCCGGTACCCAACCGACCAAAATTCAAATTTTAAATTTGAATTCAAAAAATGAAAAATTCCCAAAAAATTCCTAAAAATACTTCAAGGTGTGATGAATTTAATGGTGTCAAATTTTCTCAAAAATTCATTCATTTAGTATAGTTTGTGGGAATTTAAAGTTAAATCAAAAAAGAAAAAGAAAAAAAATGGGCCGGCCCATGAAGGCCCACCGATCAAACCGGTCGGTAAACCGGTAAAACCGGCCGGTAAACCGGTTGCACGGGAGCGTTTGAATTTCAAACCGGTCAAACCGACCGGTAAACCGGTCAAACCGGCCGGTAAACCGGTCGGAACCGGTTGCACGGGAAAATTTGAATTTATTTGAATTTGGATTTGAATTCAACCGGTTTCCACCGGTTACCGGCCTAACCGGTCCGGTAAACCGGTACCGGAGGGCGGCGGTAACCGGTTTCCGGTTGGGAAATAAAACCCTGCCCTGTTGACGCCGAGGAAGCGGGTTGTCCCTCCCCTGCGGTCTCCGCATGGAAGCGGGCACCGGGACCGCGCGGAAATCTGACGAGAACGCCCGCGACTAGGAGGTGGGAAAACCCGGGCGTGCGAGGCGAGCGGCGACGGCGATTGGAGGGAAAGCCGAGACAGAGAGCTGGCCCGAGTCGTCTCACCTCGCGCGGTGCGGGCGGTGGGCCCGAGCCACTGGCTAGGCCGCTGGGACACTGGGTGATGGCCGCGGAAGAAGAGTCGCCGTCTCGCTATACGTGGGCCTAGCCTGCGCCAGGTGAGGGCGGACTCGGGGTGAGCGGATGGCCGATGGCGAGCAGAGCCTGCCGAGGTAACGAGGCGAGTGGGGGGCCCGCGAGGGGAGGTGAGGGAGACTGTGTTCGCTTCGATGGATGGTTGCGCTTCGATGGATGGATGCGCCTCGCGTCGAGGGTTTTGCGCTTAAGACTCTCCGCACTCGTCGTTCTCTAAATTCGTTCTAAATATTTTATTCTGGTCATCAAGATTCTCTACTCTACGTTCCGTTTCTCCGCGCTCGTTCACTCTCTAAATCTATACTCTATATCAACTACCATCCGCGAGACCCACTTATCAGAATTATTTTATTTTTATCTTTCCCTTTTTCCTCTCTCTCCCCTTTCCCCCTCTCTCCCCTTTCCCCTCCACTCCCGTCTCTCTCCCCCTCCCCCCCTTCCGAAGGTGGCCGAGCTCGGCGACGCCCCCTCCGCCGGCGAGGGTGGAGCTCGACCCGGCGGCGGCCTCTCTCTCTTGCTCCCACCTCTCCCCCTCCCGGCCCCGACGGCGCGCGGGGCCGTGTGCGGCGGCAGCGCAAGCTCCCGTGTGGCCTCGTCCCACCTCCCTCCCCTGCGCCGGGCCAAGAGCGGCGGCGGGGCTACGCGCGTGCCCCTCCTCCCTCCCTACGTCGACGCGCGAGCAGGCGCGGCGGCCTTGGCCCCTCCCCGCGCCGGCCATCCTCCTCCCCGGCGGCCATCCCCACCAACGCGGGCTTCCCCGAGCTCCGCCCGCCCCCATGGCGGGCCTTCCCGAGCTCCGTCCGCCGTGGGCCGTGGCCATGGCGACGCGGCGGCGGAGCCCCGCGTGGTGGCCGGATCCTGCGGCGGACGCGGAGGTGGAGCCGCGCGCACACCTCCCGCGGCTCGCCGGAGGAGCTCACCGGGGCACCAGCGCGCAGCGCGGCATGGCCGTGCTCCCTGTGCGCGGCGCGGCATGGTCGAGCTCGGTGCAGCGCGTCCACCACGCGTGTGGGGCCGGAGCCGCGGGTGCCATGGCGAGGCGGAGTCCGCGACGCCGTCGCCCCCACGCGCGACGGAGCAGGGGCGGAGGAGGCGAGTTGGGGCCGCGCGCGCCGGGCTCCCTCGCGGCGGCGGCGGGTGGGACGCGCCTCCTCCTCGCGGCCGAGCTCCTCCCCTGCACCCACCGCCCGGCCCCTCTGCTCCGGCCCTGCTCGTCGCCACCCCCAAACCTCGGCGCGGATCGCCGGCCTCGGAGATCTGAGCTGCCCCTGCCGCGCGACCTCGCCGCGCCCCCGCGCCGGCGGCGCCTTCCTCCCCCGCGTGGGGCCATGGCGGGCGGGCGGGCGAGCGCCGCGGCGGCATTGGGCTCGAGGCCCTCCCTCCTCCCGCCCCCTCCCATGGCGCGTGGGCTCCGAGCTCCGGCCGCGTGGCAATGGCGCCGAGCTCGGGCGGGAGGACAGCATGCGGTTGGGGACGACTGCGGGAAGAACGAGGGCCCCGCGCGTGTCCGTTTCTAGAGTCGTCCGTACCGCTCCACAGATGCCGCGCGGGAGCTCGAACTCCATTTTCCAGAGCCGCTTAGCGCGCCCCGCTGCAGCGAAAAAAACGCTAAAGGCGCTCTGTAAACGAGGTAGCGCGAGGCTTACACAGAGACCGCTGCGGAGAGCCTAAAAGGCGATGGTGAAGTTCCCATAGCGATTGTCATGCAATGTCAGGCACAGTGCGAGACTTGTAACGATCATCTTATCTTTTGAGGCAATGACACGATATCTCGTTCAAGGGATGGACAGAAATAGATCGCACATAGAAGGATGAAATCATGCAGACGAGCGACGGGCGGGACAGACAGAGAAGATGAGGGTAATACAAGAACCAGGAGATGCGCAGAAGTCGCGGCCCATCAATTACTGGGCATGGGTTGTTACTGGGCTGGATCATAATTCCCGGCCCGGACTAGGGTTTATTTACGAAAGAGAAAAGTTCATTAACAATCTTTCTGGCCCGAGCGAAGCCGAGAGCAGAGCAATTTCGTTGGCTCGGTCCACTCCGCCCAGTTCGGCAAATCGGCAGATGATACAGCAGCAGTACTGCCGCAGTTGGCGATCTCATGAGTCATTTTATTCATGAATGAAGTATGTTTTTATTCCCAGTTGGTGTTCGATTCATGCCCAATCTTTTTGGGATGCTCTTTTTTTTGGTATAACAGAAGACAACGGATCCGGGAAAGATGGGAAACAACATTCTTCACCACCCCCCCCCCCCCCCCCCCACACACACACACTTTCTTGAAATCCATCAATTGTCTGCTGTGAATAACATCAACACGACACACCCTGAAGAAGATGAACCGTTTCAACTGCAGCAGCGAGCAGATCCGAGAGAACGAGACCAAGGGGAGGCCGGAAGGCCGGAACAATGAACTTCCGGCGGTTTGCGTACCTGATCACCTAATGAGTAAACTTGAGACTTCGGCACGCATGAGTACGGGACCTATCCATATGTAAATGGAGTAACATGATTGCACATTTGCATGAGTCACCTTCTGTTCTCATCAAAATATAATTCTTGCCTTAATCCGGGCATCCGGCCCGTCTATGCTTCTACTACTTGGCAGCCAAGTTTTCGGTTGGCTAGTGGGACTTTTTTTCCTTGACGCATGCCGTTCGATCGCGGTTCTTGGCAAAAGATCGGACGCTCCACGAAACGCCCAGAGCCAGCTGTATAATCTGAGCAGTGTTTCTGTTTCCAGTCTGCCTGGGCGCTGGCTTTTGCTCCTCCACGGGCTGCGTGATCGCCATTCTGAGAATGGGGCCCGGTAGTTAGTGTCCGTAACAGTGGCCACGTGGCGTTCAAATCCTCTGGACGCTCCGAACCCAAGAACTGCCCGGAGCCCTGCTCCCAAGGTCCCAGCGAAGCAGGAACGAGATCCTCTGCCATTGGGTTCTCAGCGGCAGACAGACATTCGGCTGATCTGGAACGCGGGATGAGCATCCGACGACGCACACAAACACTAAGTTCCTGACTATACGGCCCATATATCAGACCATTATGAGCAACTAAACAGCCCAATTGCCTGCACTCACGAGGACCGAACACAATTCCTTCTTCTGGCCGCGGAAAAAGGGACCGTCGGCAGCAGGCATCTCGTCGCCGCCGCCAACGCGTCGCCAGGTCCTGCAGCTCTCTCATCGCCGTCCAGCACCGCCGGGTGCCTCGCCTCGCTCTTCACTGCCCATCGACGTCGGGATGCTATGCCGTGCTCGTCCCCAATCCCATCACCTCGGTCATCGTGGAGTGGTTCTGATCGGGCTGTGCTGGTCGCCGCCGTTGAGGGGCAAGGGGCGCACCACCATGGGGAGGGCACCGGTGCTGCCAAGCATGAACCACCGCAGAGGATGAGCGACAACTGCACATGAGGTGTCCGGATTTTATCAATAACAGAAGGGAGATCCCTGGTAGCGATTGAAAAAAGATTCAATTTTTTTTCAAAACGAAGAGCGATTTGGAGGCAGAAAGAACAACAAGATCGAGAGGAGGGAGGATGAACAAGAGGTCAAAATAAGACTTGCGCGAGGATCCGTTCCAATGTTCCATGATAAGCTGCGACGTGGTCGCGGATGCGAAGGAGAAGGAGCTCCCAGACGGACGAGGCGGCGACTCCGCAGTCCACGAGCTCGCACGCGGCATCCTCGGCGATGGTACTGACGAGCGCAGTCGGCAGTGGCGTGGGCGGCGGGGGCGCGAACGCGCGATCTGACGTGCATCAGGACCGGGAGTGGAACTCGAGCGGTCCAAGGGCAGCTCTGGCGGCCGCAGCTCGCTGGCGGCGGCACTGTTTTTCCTCCTCCCCATGGCATCTGGACTGGGCTGCATCGTCCTCATGGGCCAACAAGTCCATTCTATTTCTGCTGCGTGATTCTTGCCATTGGATGCGCATCCCACGTTCCAGATCAGCCGAACGTCTCTCTGCCGCTGAGAACCCAACGGCAGAGGATCTCTCCCACGCACGTACGATGCAGAATCCTCCAGGCCCCACTCCCACCCGGCCTCTGCAAATTCTTGCCCAAGAAACGGAAGGAAATGAAATGCCGGGGCCCGGAGCATGGACTCGGACCCACAGTTCAGTGTCTTGTGTACCACGCACAGCGGTCCGCCGCCAGAACCGGAGCTTTTCTGATCCCACATGTCAGAGAGACCACGTCGCCTCTGCCTTTTTTTTCTTTTGAAAATTCTTTCTTTTCTCTTCCTGAACCCACGCCTTCCGCAGTTTTGCCCCTGCGGCGTGAGAGCCACGCCAAGAGATTGATATTCTCTTTTCCTATTTCCATTTTTTAATATAAGAGATTAATGTTGAAAAACCTACTCTAGTAGATTAATTTTTCATCTCCCTTTCCTGTTTATTTTTTCTCAATTTTCAATAATTTCTCTCCAATCCCCAATAGAAAGGGGAGACATCACCTCTCTCTTTTCATATAAAAAGAGGAAAAATCAATCTGCTCGAACACTTCTTCTATATATATGTTAAAATTAAAAAAAAGATTTTTCTATATAGTGAGAAAAAGGAAAGAGAAAGATAATCTGTTGGAGTTCTTCGACCAGCGCTCTCATCTTCCTTTTGCAAGGAAACCGCCCCGGGCCTCTCCTCCTATAACAAAAGCTGACGCCCCGGCACCATTGCCAAGGACAACAAAAGCTTCCCCACCCCCTCTTGGCCCGGTTCCTCCATACTAGACCTGGGCAAACGTCGGGTCAGGTCGGGTTCGGGTCGGGTCAAGGTCGGGTCACGGGTCGCATAGGACGGCCCGCGCCCGACCCGTACCTATCACCGGGTCGGGTCGGGTTGGCCCGTGCACCCTGCGCGGGCGTGTCGGGTCGGGTTTTTTTCGGGTTGGGTCGGGTTTTTTGGCCTTTGGGTTGGGTTTTTCGGGTTGGGTCGGGTTTTGGGTCAAAAATCACGGCCCGTGCCCGGCCCGTTGATTGTTACGGGTCAAAAAATACGGCCCGCGCCCACCCGCCACGTAGCTCGGGTCGGGTCGAGTCGGGTTTTTTTCGGGCGGGTTAGGTCGGGTTGTTCGGGTCGGGTGACCCATGCCCAGGTCTACTCCATACACCACCAGCCTCTTCATCTCCTCTTCTCGGAGTCTCCGTCCTAGTGCCTTCGCTTGGTGTTGGGGGTCGCGATGGAGAAGGCGGCCTGCGCGAGGAAGGAGGCGGTGGCGGTGGCGGTGCCGGAGGAGGCGACGCCGACCCTGACCGCGCCGCCGACCCTGATGGCGCCGGAGAAGGAGCCCGAGACGCGGGAGAAGTGCTACAAGAAGACGGTGGGGGAGGAGGCGACGTTCCTGGAGAGCGCCAAGGACTACTTCAACCAGTTCAAGGCGATGCCCGCGCAGAAGCACTGGATCTGCCTCAAGAACTACTTCTCCCAGAAGTGCAGCTCGGTAATGTCGCTTGCCTCACCTCCTCTCCTCTTCTCTGTACTGCCGTTTGGTGATGCGCGCGCGCGAGTTTTTTCCTGCTTAGCGAGTTCTTCTGGTTCGTAGCTGGTTGATGGTGTACTACTTGCTTGTTCTGCTTTCCTGGTTGCGAGAAAATGGCTGTGTGCGTTTGTAGTTGATGTGGCCCTGTTGGCGCTTGATTAGTCGTGTGACCAGGAATCGCGTGTTGGTGCCGTGGTGATGTTATACGCCTCCGTTTTTTGGGATGTCTTTTCTGCGCGAATAGGATTATTCGTTCGTTGGTTTGGAATCCATCGCTAGTTACCAGCACATGGCAACAATTAATGATGTTGTTTTCCGCAAGTGATCAGGATATCGTGTGCTCACGCGTTCCAGATTTTTTTTTTTTGGATCGCGATGGTATTTTCCTCCCTTTTCTCTTAATCGTGAACGGATAATGGGGCACGGACGTTTAGCATGTCTTCTGGTGTTCAAATCCTTATGTATTTTTAGCAAACATGGCGATGGTATTCTGCTGGAATCTATCTCAGTCAGTAATGTAGCAGCGATTTTTTAGATTTTTTTCCGGCACGTGGTCAGAATTGTTGGATGATGGTAGACTGGTTGAGGTTTCCCGTGTTCTCTTGAGGTTGAACGGAGTTCAAATCAGTACTGTGCATGCATTTTGCAAGCCTGCGTGTTTAAGTTCTTGTTATGCTATTGGAAAATTGGAATCCATCTGGGTACTAGTGTAGGAGCAATTTAGTGAGATTGATTTTGCACAGTTTTTCACTAGTGTGGAAGCATGTGGATTCTGGAGATAATTCTTGGCTGGTGATGCTAATTTCCTTGTTATTTGTGATCATCTATGTGCTCCTTCATGCCAGATTTTTTCCCTACGTGCTAGACTGCGAGAGCAAGATTGCCTCTGGTCCAACACTCCAACCATGGATGCTTTTGCTCCTCACCGTATAATTGCATCACTGCAGCAACTCATTTCTTTTGTTTGTGAATGAAATTGGTCAGAGGGTACTGATGCCACTGCAGTAATCTGAGTTTGTGCTATATTCTTTCAGACTTTTGGCTTGGATTTCAGTAGCTTTTGTAAGTGCTTATGATTCATTTTGAATAGGCATAGTATTAAATGAAATGAGAGCCTGCGAAATTGCAAAGATGAAACAATGCATTGGAGAAGGGGTTTCATCCATAGTTTCATTTCTAGTTTGTTGATGTGGTGCTAACAATGAAATGAAACTTTCAATTGGAATTGGCCTTATACTGATTCCTGATTATGTGCATTAAGGTCTTTGCTTGGATTTCAGTTGCTAAGTTGTCCAGTTTATGATGCATTTCCAATTGATATCGAGTGCATTTGTGCTGATTCCTGAATATGATGTGCTTTTGAGTCCTTTCAGACATGTGGCTTGGATTTCAGTACCTAATTAATTTGTTCTGTTTATGATGCGTTTCTAATACCTATTGCATCTATGCTTGTTCCTGGTTATGATGTGGTTCGGGGCTAATCTCTTGCTGCTCCTGTGGGGCAGGTGTTCGGCAAGCAGAAGGTCGAGCCCGTGGTCAAGGATGAGACTCCGGAGGTGGCGAAGCCAGCAGCAGTTGAGTCTCGCTGAAGGTGCCGGTCGTCTTTGGGGAAACAAATGTAACCTTAGGCGTGTTCTACGGTGGCGAAAACTTGGGATTTCTTTGGTCTCGTCAGAAACTAGTGTCGTACTATATCTTGCTAGCTGTTCGAAGTAGTGGTGTGGGCATCATTGATCCAGTAACTTGTCATGGAAACAATGTGTTTCTGCGTCTTCTTAGAATGTGAACCTTAATCCGCCTGAAATGTAATGATTACTGAGGGCATTTGCGATGGTTTGCCATCGTTGCTTACGTTTCTGTTGAAGCCTGTGCCTTTTGTCTTTGCATTGAGGCTTGAGCTGTTATATATGATCTTTATACTCCTTCCGTTCCAAATTATAAATCATTCCAAGAATCTTAGAGAGTCAAAGTTTTTCAAATTTGACCAAATTTATATAAAAAGATAATAACATTTTATGATACTAATTAAGTATTATTAGATTCTTTGTTAGCTATATTTTCATAGTATATCTATTTGATATCATAAATTCTTGTATTTCTCTCTATAATTTTGGTAAAACTTTGAGATGGTTTGACCCTTCAAAATTCTTGGAATGACTTATAATTTGGAACGGATGGAGTATTCAATATTTCCATTGGCGAGTATGAAATGTTATGACTGTTGTTGAAGTATGAATAGCACTCACTCTGTGATCTTGTTCTGGAAGTAAACTCTATCAAGTTTGTGAAAAAAAATGCAATTCTGTCCCTTTCGATTGTAGGAGTCTTAAGCATCGTTTGGATCAGGTTGCAGATATTGAAATTTGAAAACCTAGATTTGGCATTGTTTCTATTTCATGCTTGACCTTGATTTTTTCTTGCAAGAAAGCTCAGTTCATGCAGTCTGCAACATTAGCAGGACACCTCTGCAAGCCATCCGAAAAAGCAGCATACGTGCAGGGCCTCAGGACTCCCACGCGTCGCACCCTTCCCGTGTCGACGCCCGAGCTCCCGCTCGGCACGCGCGCGCCTTCATCTGCAGACTGCTGGCGGCGAGGAACCCGTTTCGTGTTTGGTTCCGTAGCACGTTTTGTGCTAAAAAAGAATCTTGTATGTATGGGATACTAAACGAAGTTTATTTGTTTTCACATATGGGTGTAATTTTTTGTGACGAATCTAATGACGGTAATTAATCAATGATTGACTACAATAATGTTACAGTAACTAACCTCTAATCGTGTGATCAAAGATCTTATTAAATTCGTCTCGCGAAGTAGCGCAGGAATTATGAAATTAGTTTTATAAATTATCTTAATTTAATACCCTTAATTATTAGTCAAAGTTTGTGCTGCTTGTGTTACTGCGCAAACCAAACAGCGCTGAGTGTGTGGCGATGAGATCACGAGGACTGAGTCGGGAGGAGGTAGACCTGGTTGACGTGCAGCGCTAATACGTAGTATTGCCGTGCAGCGCCACCAGGCTTAGCACACGGGTGGGCGCGGTGCGTACCCTCTCGCACACACGCAGCCTCGCGCACGCCGCACGCGCCTCGCCGGCCCCCTCGCGCACGCGGCGCCCCGCCTCTCCGGCCTCCTCGCGCAAGCCGCTTCCTCGATGGCGTTCCGGAGAGCGGAGAGCGGCCTGAGGACGACGACTTCGACGTCGAGGTAGACGCCGCCCCAGCCCGGCCTCGCCTCCTCCACAAGCCGCCGCCCCGGCCCAGCCTCGCCTCCTCCACACGCCGCCGCCACAGGGCCCCCGATCCAGATCCAGGTATCAGGATGGCTTAGCTTTTTTGGACGCGGATCTGCTGCGTGCTGCTGCTTCTGAGGCTTTTCGTCGTTCATTTGCAGCAAGGAGGGAGGGAAGGAGAAGGCCCCGCCGCCGCCGTCAAGCCGGCCAAGTCCAGAAGCGGCAAGCAGAAGAAGAAGAAGTCCGGAGGTGGAGCAAGGGCAAGCACAAGGAGAAGGTCAACAACGCCGTGCTCTTCGACCAGCCCACCACCTACGACAAGCTGCTCTCCGAGGTAATCTACCTATCCACCTGTAGCTTAGACTACGTGTTGTGTTGGCTTCGATGTTTGTCAATGTCTGGAAATAGAAGCTATGAGAAGTAGGCAATGTCTGGTCTGGAATTAGTGAGCAGGAGCACTTACGTCTGTCAACTTGTAATGTTGCCTTTATTTGACACTATCATCAAGCAGCCACATGAATTTCTGATATTGATGCAAGAAGATTATGTTGGGTTTGTTTGATGAAATTCTTTGGTTCATTACTGACTGATCATTCTGAGATGTTCATAACTAGTTGCATCTCTTAAATAGTCAAAGTAACTGAAATGGATATACTGTGAGGTTATGTGTAATGCTACTCCTTAGTAATAGTATTGACATACTAGTATTGATGGGTTCAGAAAAATGCTGGGGGGCTCATGTTCTGATCTGTGTACAGAAAAAAGTAAGAATCCTCAACTAACTAGTGATCTGGTCGTACTAGGTTTACAAGAATCCTCTGAGCCAAATAAGTCAAGAAGGGGCGGATCTTGGAGGTGGAAGATCACCTCATCTTCTGTCACAATCACTGGGAAAGGGAGAAACAAAAAACAAGGTGTAATCAGGTCAGAACATTTCACCTCTTTTGTTACCATCCAGCATATTATTTAAATATCATGCGTTGAGCAATGAAGAAATTAACTTGATTGGTTGCAAGAGCTTGCTTTTTGTTGCACGATCTGTTGGTGCGAACTGGGTTCGCTAACAAAGATTGTATGGTCTGTTCTTTAGTCAATATTCTTTCCATCTGTTCATGAGAACTAACTTGTGATACTATCGTGTCTGAACTTTCCTAAGAGCAGACATCAGTGTCTCAGCAGTTTGATGAGTGGAATGAACTTGATTAGGAAAATAACAGTCTGGTACTCTGGTGTATATTGTTTTACATTCATAAGAATTTATTATTCTTTACTACTACATATATTAGGAGAATGACTGCTTGTAATGTCAATGAGCACTACTGATTATGATGTAATGTTGATGAATAGAAGTCATTCCTTGTATTGATTTTTGTTTTTTCATTCCTGTTGTTTTTCAAGCTTGCTGCCCTCATAGACCTTTGATCAAGCTTGCTGTCGACTGTAGTAGACTGGAGGCTACTGATTTGACCAAGTGTTTTTAAACTAGGATGTAGTGCAGGTACTTGCTCATCAGATCAGATATGCAGTTCAGTACTTGCACACAGCCACAGTATTCAGTTAGAAGCTGTTTGTTACTTGCAATGGTGCATCTTGCTGTAAACTGTATTGGCCTCCATTTATAGTACAGCTAGCAATGGAACCTGAACTAATGTGATTTTTTGCTCATTACTGAATTGCACTAGAGTACTCCCTCCGTCCCAAAAAACAAGGCATCTTAGGAATTTTAGGACAAATTAACAAGAAGGTAAAAATGACCATGTTTGCCCCTATTTATTATCCTTATTTGGTGCTGATTGATTCTTACATGCGCATGCACTTTCTAAATAGGGTAAGATGACATGTTTTTTGGGACAAAATTTGAATCCTAGAATGACTTGTTTTTTGAGACGGAGGGAGTACATCTTTAGCACCCCTTTCTGATATTTTGATCTGTCAGCTTACACTTTGACATATCTTGTTACCTTGAGTAAAAGATATGAATGAGCTGATGATTTTTTAAATCATCAGATGAAATTTCACTCTTGACTGTCATCTGTTCTGCAGTTCTTCAACTAAGTTTTCCCTTTCTGTATGTAGTTCATATTGATGCTGGATCTGTATGTGTTCTTTACACCTAGCAAGATCACGCTCTAGCTTGCGATCCCTGTATATTGCTGTTTGAGGCAGCAATGGCCAATGACAATGACGTGCTGCAGATGCCAACTGCTTGCCTGCTTGCTTCTGTAATTTCTAGAGTAGTCACAAAGAGTAAAGGCCTGATCCCTGTATAGTTTGGTTGCTTGTGAATTATGATGACGAAGGCCAGCCTAGCAGCAAGCTTTTTATTTAATCTTGTTACTTGATCAAGAAGCCTGTCCTGTGCAGCACCATTGAGAGTTGGGGAAGGTGAAGCTCCCCCTTCCTGGGATCCAGTAGCAACACCGAAAGGTACTATACCATGATATTTTCTCCACATATGTGGTCTTAGGCAGATTTACAGTTAACTGTGCCGTGATCTAGTGATATGATAGCATTTTCAGTTGCTTGTTGTCATACAGTTCTTTTTTTCAGTAGTGTTTCTAAATGTGGAAGGGCGGGCCTGGTGCAGCGATAGAGCCTACCGTCTGTAACTGGAAGGTCCCGGGTTCGAGCCCCAGCCTCTGCACATTTGTGTGGGTAAGGCTTGGGGCTTAAAAACAACCCTTCCCCAGACCCCGCACAGTGCGGGAAGCCTACGGCACTGGGTACGCCCTTTTAGTGTTTCTAAATGTGCATGTGTTTGAGTTCCCTTCTGAGTCATAAATATATGAATGCCCTTCTCTTTTGTTATATAGTAATCAATGTTCTTAAGGCGTTGAGGCGAGGTGTGGCGCCCTACCTCCTCTGGACGCCTAGGCGACGCCTAGGCGAGGCGAGGCGACGCCATACACCAACGTAAAAGCAGAATATTAGCAGTATAATTAGCAGTATAAAGGGGAAAAGAAATAAGAAAAGAAGAAAGAAAAGAGAAAAGGCCCAGGAAGAATGTAAGGCCCAGCCCACCAAATCACTACCAGCCCATAAACTACTCATCTCCTCCCATCAGCCCACCCGCTCCCCCCTACCCTATCTCGTCGTGCGCCGCCACTCCCTTCGCGGCCACCCCAGACGGAGCACCAGCGCCGCCAGTTCTCCTCCCTGCCGCGGCCACCCCTAGATGGAGCACCAGCGCCGCCGCTCCTCCTCCCTGCCGCGGCCACCCCCAGATGGAGCACCAGTGCCCCCGCTCCTCCCTGCCGCGGCCACCCCCAGATGGAGCTATGGCGCCGCCGCTCCTCCCTGCCGGACGGCGCGGAGGCGGTGCTGCCCAGGCGCAGCACTGTCGGAGACGGCAGGTACAACATCATCTTGCTATCGCTGATCGGTTTTCGTCCTCTTTCTCCCTTCTCCCTCCCTCCATCCCTTCCTGACATGAATTAGGCAAGGCGTCCAGGACGCCTTGGAGCCTTGGAGCGCCTCATCGCCTAGGCGACGACTAGGCGACGACTAGGCGACGCCTAGGCGACGCCTTAAGAACTATGATAGTAATCCAATGAATTGATGCAGAGAGTGACAATTCATGTTAGCTTAGACAATTGGAGATACATAACAGTGCAATAACTTGTGAATTCACCACATATTACATGCAGTCCTGTACTTTGTTTTATTCTTTGCAAAAAAAAAAGCAACATGACTTTGTTTTATTTCTTGCATGTGCTATTTTCAGACTAAGATTTCTGGGTTCAACTACACAGGTTAGATGGTGAAAACCTTCTTGAGGGTCTAGGAGTCTTGCTCGGCAAACTGTTGTAATGTTCGTCAAGTTTTTGACCAATGAATTATATATATTGTGACACTGTGCTGGACACAGCTACTTATAAACCATGACACTGTTGTGTAAACCAAGTTGCTTATGCTGTGACAGAATGGAAGGTTAAGCTAATCATGATTGAATGTGTGTCACAGTTCTTGATGGATTGAAAATATGAACACTTTGCTTGCCTTCTTATCCAACTGTTCTTTTGGCTTAACATAGGTTGCTCTGTCTGCCTGTGCCTAACATGTGTGCTGTTCCAACACCTTTTCTGCTTAACAAATATCTTTCCTTGTTACTTGTAGAGGTGTAACTGTATGAGGTTCATTTATCTCTATTTGATTGGATATCCCTGTTTCTTGCTATTGATGACATATCTGTTGAAACAGCACAGTATTTTCTACAAATAGAGTTAAATTTGGGGCAGGTACACCAACAGCAACAATTATTTAGGGGCCGAGGGAGTAGGCGTTATTAATCTGGCGTGACGGCTAGTCAACGAAAGGTGCGCAACGACCCCACCCCACCCCAGCACCATCACTCCCAAAATCTCAGGCCGTGCCCATCAAAAAAAAAATCTCAGGCCGTGTTTTCCTGCTGCTCACTCGAATTTCAGCTTGCTCAGTGTTCCAACGGAGACCTCGCTATGGTTCGGTTCTGCTCTCGTCTGTGGAGACGTTCAATTTGTTTTTGGTTCAGTTAACTCTGAGCAGGTTCGTTCATCACTAGAAGTTCCTAGAGTTCGATTGGAGTCTTGCCAGCGTTCTTGCTTGATGGCCATAGAAACTCAGGTATTTCTCACGAGTTCTATATGAGTATTATGCTATAGTTTTGTCTTGGAGTTACTAACTGAAATCTCCGTGCCTTCTACTTTTTGTTGTTTTGTGCTCCTCCATATCGCCGCTCCTCCATATCGCCCTGACTTGTTTGTTCACCGTATCAGCCGGGAACCACTGGGTTTGCTTTGCCGCTAACTCGATCAGTTTGCGTATGTTCTCGCCTAGTCTCATCGGCGGAGTCTTCCCAAGGAGCTCCCATTCGACAGCAGCAATAGAACATAAAAGAAAGATGGAGTGCCTCCTGCTCCGCATCATGCTAATTTTAGCATCTCTGCTCCCGGTTTCATTATCTAATCGAGAAGGTTTACGAAGTACCCATTTTTTTAGTAGTTCTTCACCTTCTTAGTTCACTTCCAAAATTACTGAACAGTTCACCAGACTTGTGATATAATGCATAACGGAGAAGCGTCTTTTGTGCTCTTAGGTGATGCATTATTGGATATGAAGCTGATGCTGAATGCTACTGACAACCAGCTTGCTGACTGGAACCCGATGCTCTTCCCCTGCTCTTGGAGTCATATTATTTGCGACGAAAACAATAGTTTTGTGCGAGTGTAAGTTTGTTTGCTGCGGTTCCCTTCGGCCTTCATTCCCATTTTAGTTTGTTTAATACTATTAGTTGAGTCATCACAAGTTCACGGCTAGCTAAGTTACCCGTACATTGCATAAGCTAGCCGTTTCAATACAAGCATAGAACTTTATGGACCATTGGACATACATCATCTTCCCAATTTAACACTTTATTGGAACCTCCACATTAATCCTTAAGAGACACACCAAAAATAAACCGTGAGAAGTTATTACAAAAATGAGAAGCATCCCACCATCAATTCGTAGACTCTAGTCATCACTAATAATAATATAATAGTCAATGGATTTATTCTAAATTCTAGAGAAGACACCCATCTTGTCATATATGTGTTTTACCGCACAGTCCACCAAAGGGTAAAACCCTAGGTGGTTGATTGTTCGGAGAGGATCGTTGGATCTAAACCTCGATGATAGCACATGGACATAAGACATGAATGTTTAGAGCATCTCCAAGAGCTTAGGTAAATAAGGCTAACTAAATTCTCATTTAGATATCCATTTGGCTAAGATTGCCTCACTATTTTGTGGTATCTTCCAACAGCCTAGCTATCCATCTCCACACACACATACACTGGCACGTGGGTCCCGCGCGTCATCACTCTCCCTCGCATCTCCACCCCCGTCTCCATGGTCGCGGCCGCTCCCTCCCTTCCGCGTCGAGCCCACCCGCCGTCTCCGCCGCGCGCTCGCCCCGCCCGCCGTGGCCCTGCCCGCCTTCGCCCAGGAGCGCATCGCAGCCCCGCCGTCGCCGCTGCGGCCTCGCGCCGGAGGGGGTGGGCGCAGCGGGGAGGGGGCGGCGTGCCGAAGGGGGTGGGAGGGAGCTCTGAGGGGACGGGGACAGCGGCCCGCAGCAGCGAGGGGGCCCGCGCCTCCCGTCGCCGCCTCGCCTCCCGCCACAGGCGCAGCCCGCGCCTCCCGCCGGCTACAGAGGCGGACCTCGTGCGGGAGCTCGTCGAGGACGCCGGCTGCGCTGCTCGCCTCGCTGGTGCGCGGAGGGGGCCAACTTGGCGGCAGCAGCACCGGCGCCACCTCCTCCCGCCGCCGCCGCCGTCCGCCCGCGCCGGTCCCCGCCGCCGCGGCCCCATCGTCGTCCGCCCATGCCGGTCGGCGCCGCCATGGCCCCGCCGTGGTCCTCGCCTCGCTGCCGTCCACGCGCTGATGCCGCAGGACTCCACCGGAGTAGATCCGCTTGGCCCCGCAGGAGGAGGAAGCCATGGAGCGGCGGCGGCAGCATGGGAGCGCGCAGCGGCGTGCCGCACGCCGGCAAGGGAGCAGGGGGAGCGCCGGTGGAGGATGGTGGGATCGTGGGACCCGTGAGAGGAGGGGATGACGAGGGCGACTGACTCGTAAAAGAAAATGAGTGGAGGCTCGGGCATTGCGAGCGAGATAGCGAGCAGTGGCACATAGAGAGTCTGTTGGATTCCATTTTCACTCCAGTTTTACTACTTTTACCTATTCAACTCCTTTTACATAGTCTGTTGGAGTTGCTCTTATACAGGTTTAGACCATAAGAGTAGTGTAATACCCTACGTTATGTTGGCACAGATCGTGGTTTGGGACTTTATGGATCTAGATTGTCTTAGACCCTACACTTGATACTATTTGTTCTGGTTTGTGACTTCTTATGGATCTAGATTGTCTTAGATTGCAATTGTATCAGGAGAGTCCCTGGTGAGACTTTATCTTCTACCTTCCTTATTATGGGTATTGGGTGTATCCCCATAGTAGCACAGAACGCTTCATAGCCAAGCAGCAACCTTATTTAATTTGAAGTCTTTACCCTTTTATCGAGTGCTTTTAGCCTCAACCAAGTGCTTTAGCTTGAGATAATCTTCTGGTTGTTGAGAGGTTGTGGAGAGCTCCATATTGAAAAACTTGTGATGTGCACAGAGTAGGTGCACCCATAGAGTGTAGCCCTGAGTCTGGAGGGTTGAGAAATCTTGAGCCTTCTTTCATTTTGGAATATATATATATATATATATATATATATATATATATATATATATATATATATATATATATAATATTTGGTGTGCACATAGCAGGTGTGCACGTGGGCTATACTCATGAGCCATGAAGCTAATAGTTTACTGTTTGAGTTTCATGAAGTATAATCCCTGTACGAGCTAGCTCCCATGAGGTGTTCATCAAAGTTGGTACAAGGTTTCAACAATCTGCATTGTTCAGCTACTGGAGGTGATATGAAGAACAACATGGGTTAGTGAAGACGACGGACTTGGTTATGTTGCCCTTGAAACTTATTTATTTTCAAGGACACTAATATAAGTTGTGGATGAACTTCTTCAAAGTTCAGTATGCTTTCAATCCTATTGCAGAAGAAACAAAATGGGACAAATGAACTTTATAGTGTTTGTAAACTACTCGCGTCATTTTAGAGGCATTTATTTCTGTGTGTTATTGACCTACATTTTTGCATCTGTAATGATAATTCTTTGATATACCTGTACTTTCGAACATGTCATTGCATTTTGCTTTCTCTTGGTCTTACCTGATGCCATCCTGCCGAACACTAACATCTATGGGATTTACTGGAGTTCTATCACCAAGAATCGAAGAGCTCGAATATTTGAGTATTTTGTAAGTTGGTGCTTCCATATTGCTAAGATTTCTTTTGGATTTCAGGTTGCAGTACATATGTAAGAAATGCTCAACTTTAGCTATTTCTGTGTCTATATATACAACAACAACAACATAGCCTTTTTTCCCAAGCAAGTTGGGGTAAGCTAGAGATGAAACCCGAAAGAAATAAGTTCAAGGTTCAGGCACATTGATAGCTAGTCTCCAAGCGCTTCTATCCAAAGCTATCTCTTTAGAGATATTCCAATCCTTAAGGTCTCTTTTAACCAACTCATCCCACGTCAGTTTAGGTCTACCTCTACCCCTCTTTACATTATCGACCCGCTCAAGAACCCCATTACGCACCGGCGCCTCAGGAGGCCTTCGTTGGACATGTCCAAACCATCTCAGCCGATGCTGAGTAAGTTTCTCCTCAATTGGTGCCACCCCGACCCTATCCCGAATAACTTCGTTCCGGACTCTATCTCTCCTTGTGTGCCCGCAAAACCACCGCAACATCCGCATCTCTGCTACACTCAGTTGCTGCACATGTCGCCTTTTTGTAGGCCAACATTCAGCACCGTATAACATCGCCGGACGAATTGCTATCCTATAGAATTTGCCTTTTAGCTTTTGTGGCACCCTCTTGTCACAAAAGATGCCAGAAGCTTGCCGCCATTTCAACCAACCAGCTGAAATTCTATGCCTAACATCTTCATCAATGTCGCCATCTTTTTGTAGCACCGATCCTAAATACCGAAATGTATCCTTCTGGACCACCACTTGCCCATCTAGACTAACGTCTCCCCCCTCATGCCTATATATACTTGATAAAAGTAAGTGTTGTGCTAAAATGTAATGAGGGCCATATATACTCTCGTATTCAGTGATTCACATGAGTTGTCACCTCGATGAGCTTGAGTATTTAAGTGTCTGTAGACTCTTCCAGATTAATGAAATTTCTTTCACATTTGTTGGGGGAGTTCCTTAGACTTCCTAAAGCTAAGGACTCCCTTTGTGTGCAAAAGAGGTCCGAGATAGGGGTATGCGGGCTAGTTTGTGATGTCTAGGGATTTAGTTGCAGCATTCAGGAATCTGTTTATAAGGTTGAGGGTAAATCCTGGGGACCTTCTTGTAATATATGACCCCACCAATGGAATACCTGCCATAAGGGTCATCGGGGACACGATTGTTATTACCTTGCTGATGGTTTTGAGCACATTCATACCTGCCATGTTGATGCGAAGACGACGTCGTAGACGTGCTTCTTTGGTAGTTGCTACATCATAGTTGCCATTGGCATCAAACACTGCATCATCTGGGTACGGAGGTGGACCGGTGTCCTCTGGTTGTGGAGGTGGGCGGATCTCCAACGCAGCAATCCTCTTAGTGAGCTCGGACAGCTGTCTGTCCACCCGCTCCAGCATGATACCAAGCTTCATCGCAATGAGCGTGTCATGGACAGCCTTGTTGACCGTTTCCTCCATCTTCTGAATGACTTCGAGCCCTTCTCGACTGACACATTCGTTGAAGTCCGAGGGAGTCTTCTTATCATTATCTCCTGCCATTGTAAACACCAAAAACAGGAATAAACAGTGAAGGTTATCCCTAATAATCCAACTATGCTCTCTCTGGTGGAAAAAGGGAACACACTCTATTGTGTTTTACCGAGCTCTTACAAGTATCTTACGAGAAAGCAGTGCAAAGAACCGTACAATCGGAGGCTGGTTCGTGATACTTACCAAGAGGGAGTGAAACTGCGATTGCAAGATCAAAGTTGTATTGATCAGAAGGATATATGTGGAGCTTGGGAGGCCAAAATATGTATGTTAGTGGAACATAATTCAAAAACAGATAGCAATGCTGAATAATAGTCCAAAGTATACTTGTCCTAGTTGCTGGCCTATACGTGTCCTAGAACAGTAGTGCTAACAAAGAAGGATCAAGTATGGATATGATGAACAACACTGAATCAAAAGGCAAGATACACTTCGGCAGTTTCAGCAGAAACAGCAAAATCGGACTCAACGTAGCTCGTCGTGACCTGGAGGCACTAATAAAAATAAACTTTTTCTCTCTTTTTTTTGCTTTAACTTTTTTGATATTTTTTCTCAATCTGCCTCACAAGAATAGGCACATCACAAAGTTTCACCGCAAACAGATATAAGATGTGGCCTATGAAAATTCTGCAAAAACTTTAAAAAGCGTGCAGAAACTTCAGAGCTTCGACTGACAATTTTCTAAACCGATTTTAAAATTTCTGAATTCACCAAACCCGCCCATGGCGGGGATGAACGGATGCGATTTTTTTTCTCTTGTCCGAAAAGTTAAGATTTGCCTGATTTCGAGTTCGTATGCGAAAGTTATGGCTGTTTGAAATTTGGAGGTTCGATTAGGGTTTCCAGAGAGGGCAAAACCCCACTCGGATGGGATGCAATGGTGGATCCGGTGGCCTTGGGGGTTGAAAACACACAACTAGACCAAAACACATACTAACCAGCAACAAGACAATAGGACACAAGACTCAACACTACGGACTCTGCAAATGAATTATGCAAAAGGCTAAACACGACTGCGGAACGAGAAACTATACCCAAAATTTTTTTGGCTTTTATGTGGACTATGGGACGAAAGACAGAAAAAACACTCAAACTAGGGTAAGCCTGACGGTAATACCTGAGTCTCTGAATACCACTTGATGAGAACAGGGGGTCCCGATCTTCCGTTAGGTGGGGATAACTATCGATTTGGTAGAGATGTCACACAAACGATTCGGCTTCCAAACAACACGATTTGAATCATGCAATCGCAGCACCACTTCTCCTATGGTTATCAGCTATGCGTTGCGCGACTGACCTCGCCAAGAAGGCTAATCCTTGCCTGCGAATCGAAGACAAGCAAGAACAAGGAAGAACACAATCTGGGAAATTGCGGATGAAATGATTAAGCACTCGAATTGGGGTCTTACAAACCTATCGGTGGCGAAACCATTCTTGACAGAATAATCTAAGCAAAACTCAAACCCTAATGGAGTGGCGGCTGCTGTTTATAAAGGTTCTAGGGTCATGCAAGACCCCTGGACGCGCCCCTAATGGGCTCCACACGATACAAGGCCCAAAGACCAAAAGACGATGTCGCAATGCCTGGACAGAAACTGGATGTAAACTTCCTCGGACGATCTCGTAGAGTCTGGATGAATTGGGCCTCAGACTGGTGCCATTGGAAGCGTCTTGAAATTATCTTTCCATCCATACTAAGTGCGTCCAAATCCGACTTTGTATGCAATCTGGACGTCCGTTTTAGTGCGAGTTGTTTCTGGAGTCCAAAATTGAAATAAAGTCAAATCGGTTTGGGCCTCCATCTTGATCCGGACGTCCTCGCTGGTCCTCCACGCCTCCAAGGCCTTCTCCACATCCTTGCTGGTCCTCTCCTTCTTTCCTAAGTACAATTAAATCATTAGGTAGCAATCTATTCTCAAATTCACAAAAAATATTAATTAGGAATGAGCTCACCTGTCAATTCAATTGTCAAGTGCGTGCGCGAGTAACGAGCTCACCTGTCAATTCAATTGTTAAGTGCGTGCGCGAGTAATTGGACCTTGTATAGCAACTTGAGGAATATCATTTGTATCCGTAGGAGTGGTGTCCTCATCACCGGCCACCGCCACCCCGCCTTGGCCGCG